>NC_133422.1:87003750-87615312 GCF_049350105.2 Macaca mulatta
CCCTGTATCTACCGCAGTGGTTCTGAACCACCTTACTGTGCTTTCGTAAGCATCATTATCCCTGAGTATTTTTTTTCTTTTAACGACATTTAGGATCACAAGCTTTTACAAGCCAGTTGCCTTGATGTAGACTTGACTAGCTTCTGTTCCTGCATTCAGAATTCCAGATAACCCATGTAATGCCCTAATATGCTGTAATACAACATGTAGAACATGTACAACAAATATCTTATACCCCAGCAATTCCATGGCACTGGTATTATTTCTACTTTTTTTTTTTTTTTTTTTTTTAAAGGCAGGGTCACACTCTGTCATCCAGACTGAAGTGCAGTGGTATGATCTTGACTCACTTCAGCCTTGAGTTCTAACTCTTGGGCTCCAGTGGTCCTCCTGGCTCAGCCTCCTAAGTAGCTAGGACTACAGGAATATACCACCATGTCTGACTAATTAAAAAAAAAAAAAAACTAGTAGAGACAGCGTCTTGCTATGTTGTCCAGGTTGGTCTTGAACGCCTGGCCTCAAACAGTCTTCTCCCCTTGGTCTCCCAAAGTGCTGGGACTACAGTTGCCCACTTTACCCTAATTTATACCAAACAGAAATTGAGATGTCCCAGAGGTTCAGAATCCTAAGTTGTGAAGAAGTGGATTCATCTTTACGTGAGCTTAGTGGAGGTAGAATTTAATTCTCTTTAAGATTAGCTTCCCTTTTGTTCTTTTATTTCTTCATTCACTTCCATCTAGGTTCTGGACATACATGGTCAAGTGATGTTACTTTAGGTAATATTTCCAGAACTTTCCCTAATTTTAAAATTGAAAAAAAAAAAAAAGTTTTCCCTTCACTTGATGATGTGCCCTTCAAGGCTGAAGATGCAGAATGTGCTCCAGAGAATTTTCACCCCCTCCTTCACCCAGTTCAGCCCCTTTGTCCCCTCCCCCCTGCTTCATTGTTGAATTCCTTGACTCTCCTTTACCTTAAAAGGTCCATAAAATCCCAACCACCTTCACTAGAACAATTTGGTGCTGTATGAGAACTTAAGTTTCTCTAATAAAAATCAGCAACATTTTTTCAAATCCAGCTTTCCCGAAATTGTAGATCAAGCCCAGTAGTGTGATTCACAGATAACAGCTGAAGCCACTTCATCTCCAAGCTAATGGATACAATTAGCATGTTAAAGAGTTGGAGGGCTTAATTAGAAAGGCAATCCTTAGGCAAAAAGCCTCTCAGGAACACTAAAGCACTTTGTTGATTTTGTTTGCTATCTCTTTCGGCAGAACCTGGAAATAGAAATTAACTCTGACTTTGAAAACATTGAAGTCCACAATGAAATTATAGCATCCTCAGGCCCAACATTAAAGGAAGTTTGCTCATAATAAATGGATAATCTACTTTCCATGACTATTGATTTTAATCATCCCAGCATTCCATGAGAAGCAATCTATTTCTATGTGCTTTCCTCCTGTTTTCTCCCATTGTGTTGAGTATGGGTTTCCAGGTTGGAGCGCAGTAGTGTGATCTCAGCTCACTGGAACCTCCATGTCCTGGGTTCAAGTGATTCTCACGCCTCAGCCTCCACAGTAGCTGGGATTACAGGTGTACGCCACCACACCCAGCTGATTTTTGTATTTTAGTAGAAATGGGGTTTCACCACATTGGCCAGGCTGGTCTCAAACTCCTGACCTCAGGTGATCCGCCCACCTGGGCCTCCCAAAGTGCTGGGAACTCTCCAGTTCAACCATCCTGGATGGAGAGGCTGCTCCATTTTGGGAATAACGGCTGTCCCTACCCACTGTGCCACTTACTAGATCAGAGGCAAAGAGTCTCATTCTTCTGAGTGATTTTGTTTCTTCTGGCGTTCACCTCCATATTTTTAAATAACAAGCCTTAAAATACCATTATCTCTGGATTTTTCCAATTATATCACTTTCTACTGTCTTCCTACTATAGTGTAGGGTTTAGATCTCCTACCTTATTCCTACATACATATTGCCTCTCTCCACATCACATCACTATGGAGGCAGGAGACAAGGTCTGGAGGCAGGGAACCTAAGGCCAATTCACACTGGCTTCCTAGAATTAAATCAAAAGGAAAACCCCTACTTTCCCCACCCAAGTAACACAAGGATCAGAAGCTACTCCCTTTTCAACCCCCGCCCCCATTTGTTTGCATGGTTGATGAAAAATTGAAAGTACCTCTCATTGGTCCCCTCCCTCAGTCAACCAAACTGGTCCTGGGCCAAGTCTTCATTTGCAGAGGAGTATAACTGTATAACTTGACTTTAGTCTCTGATTGGTCACCTTCCAAAACCGATCAGATGTTTGCATAGGATATAACTTTGTAACTTTGCTTCAGCCTCTGATTGATCCCCTCCTGCAACCAATCAGACTGATTGTGGGCTACTGCTTTATTTACATAGAGTGTAAACCAAGTAACCAATCAGAAACCACTCGAGGGTTTTTAAACCCCAGAAAATTCTGTAATGAGGCTCCTTAAGCCCCTATGTTTGGCCCACTCCCACCTGGTGGTGTGTACTTTCATTTTCGATAAATATCTGCTTTTGCTGCTTCATTCTTTTGTCCTTTTTGTTCAATTCTTTGTTCAAGGTGCCAAGAACCTGGACACCCTCCACTGGTAACACTATATGACAGATTTGCTTAAATTAATAATTGATGTTTACATTTTTACAATTATATATTCACAGTTCAATGCAGTAGTGTTCTGTGTACATACTTTGTGCTTTTCTTTTTGCTTTCCTTACTTATTGAATAAATAAATACTTGAACACCCAGCCTCCTGTGTAGCCACTCTTCTGGGTACTGGATATATAATAGAAAAGATTTTTTAAAAATCCTATTCTAAGGGGTTTACATTTTATTGAAGTGGTAGCAGAGCAAGTGTCTAAGAACAGATAATCCGAAACCATCATGCTTGAGTTAAAACACTGGTTTTTGCAAAGTTAACAACTCTCTGACCTTAAGAATTTGCCCAGCCTCTCCATACCTCAGTTTCTTCATCGGTAAATTGGGGGTAAAATCTATTTACAGAGTTGTAATAAACATTAAGTGAATCGAGATAACTCTAGGCAGGTCAAGGATACAGATAGCAATTTTCAAAGTGTATACTAGGATGCTATCAGGAAGTAAAATTAATTATATAGGCAACAAGAAAGGCAAGTTTAGAGACTGTGATTATTAAATAAGATATTGAGAAAATAATATTGTTTCCTATACTATTCACTTATTGTCTAGCATTTGAATATCTTTTAAGATATGAATTTTGAAGGAAGTTTATTCAACTTCTTGCATTTTCATTGTTTCCCATTAATTTGTCATCTTACTTTGAGTTTCTGTCTTTAATGATAATGACTTTCTTTGGTAATACATTTATTCATATATAAAAATGGGACACTAAAATCTGATCAAAATCTGTTTACATGGGTTTTTGATTCTTCGTATGTTGATATTTCTGTTGTAGACTCTTTAATGTCACTGTCCATAAGCCCTTTTTGTGAGGGATGGAGGTTGTGTATTTCCCCAGATAGAAAAACTCCCATTTCCTCTGTTTGGGGAGGAATGTACCTCAGTTCAGAGCCTTTGTGGTTCAACCTGTCTGGATAGAAAACACCCAGCTTTCTGCTCAAACGGGAGAGGGGTGGTTACTCAACTCATGGCAAAAGCTTCAAGTCCCTGATGTCTGTCTCAGAGGACTTGCTAGTTAATAAACTTCTGCTCTATACTGCTAGGCTCCATTTACAATTGGGAAATAATTATTTTTATGACTATCCAAGGGTAGAATGCTATCTAATTTATTATTACATTTCCATTATTTTGGCCAATCAGAGTGAACGTTTCTGAAAATACGCTATAGTTCATGCAACTTTTTATCGTTTTGTCTTATAAACAGTGTATGCTGTTGATGCTAAGAGGCATTACTATAAAGCTGAATAAAACAAGCCCCTCTCTCTTCTGGAAATCATAGTGTTGTTAAATGTATTAGTTTGGGCTCTGGCAGATTCCTTAAGGTAGACAGGAATTGTAGAGATGAAAGTCAGTTTATCAAGACAGGATCCTATGTTTACCCAACACCGTCTCCCATATGGGCCACTTCCTTTCCCTAAGCTCCCATGACTTCAACTTTGCTCCCACTGGCGTAGGCATTTGGTTGCGATCTGGAGACCATTTACACCCTAAAGTTCTGTCCACAAATGATACCACAGAATCAAACCTTTTCTGCTCATTCTTCTTGCACATAGTGCATGCCAACATTATCCATGTTTTTCTATTTTTTTTTTCCATTAAGTGCAATGCAACCTTTGCTCGTTGAATCACTAGAATCTAGCTCTCAGGGTCCCTCTGCATTTCTTCGTACGACTCAAGAACAATTATATTCTTGCCAATAAGATATAGCTCTCTAAACTCCCTAGAGAAAAATGACAATATACATTTAAATTATAATCTTGGACAATATAATAGACTTTCTGCTGTTAGTATTATCCAGTTGTAATCCAACGTTAACAGCAGTTAAGCAGAGACATTTTATGAATTGCATGATATTTGAGTGTTGGGTGTGAATGAGTTAGATTCTTGACCTTTTGCTGGTGGGAACTTTCTTATCTCTTTTTGTTTCCCCAAGGCTCATCTGTACAGTGTAGCAGCACTTCCTTTGTGGCAAAGTAGTTATCTTCCTGCAGTATCTCCGATCAATTCTATAATCTCCAGGCATCATGTGCCACTGTGTCACAGGGTGGCAAAAGCCCTCAGAGCACAGGAGGACCGGACTATTGTCATCACTGAACCCACCAGGTTAAAATGGGAAGATGAGAGGCAAAAATAACACTAAATAACTGGTTATAAAAATACCTCAAAATTGTTTTTACAGCTGAATGATTGTACTACTTATTCGATGCATTTGAAATTGTTGATTAAATACAGAGATGCACATAAACTGAGATGATAGAAATTAGAAGTTTAATTACAGTAAATTAAGAAAAAACACTGAAGCAGAGACAACAGATGGTCAGAGAAGAAAATTATAATTCAAAACTATCAGGAACATTAGAGGAAAACTAAGAAATGAAGCAAGTTCGCACAGACAAAACAATTTCATCCGTTTCTTTCATTGTTTTATTTTTTCTTGCCATCTTTCAGATTTGTCAGGAATGTCTTTGTGTCTCCACCTTTGTTTTCCTTTGGGGTGTGTGTGTGGTTTTCTCTGTAATCCTCCCTTATTTTCTTTCATTTTTTGATTCTAGTTGGAGAATACTCCTCGATTTAAGAATATTTTAAGTGTTTCCCAATTATTCTCATAGGATTTCAAGAATTTCAAGTATAGCATTGCTAAATAATAGTTTAAAACCATTTCTCAAATATAACATATTTAGCATTTTTATGACAAAATTAATTAGCATGTATTCATTCAACAAAGAAATTATAATAATTTGATGGCAAATATCAGTATGTGCCAGCTATTCGGCTGCAGAATATATTTTCATACTTTATACAAAATTAAGTTGTTTCAGGTTTATTGAAAAATATGGGGTAGTATTTGTAGATTTTGTTATGAGGACCATAATCCTGAATATAATTTTATTTCATCCATGTTTTTTCTTTATTCATAAGAGATCAGTTACTTTTACAGGAAATGTGACAATTAGAACCTATTGCTGAAGCTACAAAAAAAAGACAATTTTCTTTTACAATGAATGTTAATAGCACCAATGAGTTTACACCTGACCTCAAAGCAATTGTGTTTTATGGAAGTTGGACTTAGGAAACTTGAAGGCTTCTTCCTCTGGTGTCTAACACATGGAAATAATCATCATGTTAGCTACACCCTAGTAATTTTAGCCAAAAATATTCCCACCCTATTCTGGAGATAAAATAAATTTGATTTAACATCGGGGTCAACCATTCTTTCATAGTTGTGCTTTACTATTAGTGACAGAATTTTATCCTTAAAAAAGCTTCAGGGGTCTTCTATCAGCAGAACAATTTATAACTAGCTATTTAGGGAAATAATGCTGCTTTTGTATAGTGTTTGTTATAGTTTGCTTTACTCACCATTTGTTTGCAAAAAGACTACTTCTACAGTTGGGTTACATTTCTTATGATAGAAAGTATGTTTCAAGTGATCAGCATATGATATAAAAAGATGAAATCTCACTGATTTTTTTTCCCAAAACCTTTGGATGCTTCACTTAGTATAATTATGACTCTGGGTGGTGGTAAAAATTGGGATAAAAGGATAAGTTTGTAAGAAAATAGCTTTTTTTATATTTAACAGAAGCTGGCTTTGATAATAACATATTTGCAGTTCATAAAAGATGAAAATTTTAAGGAATAAAAAACAAATAACAATAAAACCTTCTTAAGTCAGCAAAATGTTTTGTAAAGGGCATTGCATTTTCAGCTTGGCCTTACCACTAAGAAGCATTTTGCATGAAACTTGTGCGTGAATTCTCATTCCAAGAACATAAGAGGAAATAAATGAGCAAAACAGAAATGTGTTAGTGAAGCAATTTATGGCATGTTGAAAAAATAAGCATCTAGTATACACACGTGTTTGAAACTTTTGATCAAACTCTGTTTTAACAACACTATAAAAATTGTTTTCTTCTTTGAAACAAAACACAGTGCATAACTGAAAGATTATGGTAACTTAGAATTATTGTTTAAAGAAAAACCTGAACTTTAAAAAGAACTTTGTGCCCTATTAAAGAAAAGCTAATACAAAAATAAACTGAATGTACTAGTCATGCCATCAGAATAGCAATAACATTAGTAATGTTATTGTTGAACCAACCTTTCTCTTTTCCTTAGAACAATGGAAAATAATAAGTGAAGCCTTAGGTAATTCTATTGTGGCAGAATAGGAAGTTTTCTTGTCAATTCTTCAAAGTTGTATCAAAACTAGATAAGATTTAAAGCTTCAGAAAACTTCTGGTTTTGTAACACTCAACTGTATTCTGTAGTTAGTAATTGTACAAACGAGAATTCACACAGCAGGCCTGAGATTGCTGTCCTTAGAAAAAGGCCTGCCTGCAAGACTGGCCTTTACCTGTCTTCTGGTGATGGACTTCAAGAGGGTCCACCATTGCAAAGCTGGTAAGAGTGGCTCACTCACCAAAACTATGTGTACAAACAATGTGGTTTATGCTGAACATCTGCTTTTTTGTTTTTTTATTTTCAGAAAGTCTGGAATTTGGGTATGTACTAGGCATTGGGTGTCTATATGACAGTTCCACAACCACAACCTTGACTCATAGGCTTAGGAAAGCTTCTCTTGTAGATAATATTTCACACATGTTGTCCAAATTCTATTGCAGGAGGAATTGGCACATCCTCTGTGGCTCTCCCAGAAGAGGACTCTTAGAAGCTTGTGCCTGGTTTCTTACAGACTTTGCCTGATGCACCTTTTCTTTTTACTGATTTTTACTTTTTCGGTTTTTTGCAGTAATATATCATCACCATGAGTACAGCTATATACTGAGTCGTATAGTCCTAGCAAATCACCAAGCCTGGAGGTAGTTTTGGGACCCATGGCACAGCACTATTCTTAGAAGCTAGTTTTGTCAGTTTCACTTTCCAACTTCTATACCTTTGCTGACATGGTTTCCTCGCCCCAGACTACCTCTTACTCCATAGCCTATTTCGTACTTTTCAGTGCCGGGCCAGGATGAACCCTTGTTTAAGATGATCCCTGATTTCCTTATTGTTTCTGGCTGGAAATGGCTCTGGAATATCCTGACTTTGATTATCTGAATTATTCAGTTTGATTAATTTATGCCATTAATCAACCTTATATAATAGTTGTGTATGCACATCACCTATTCTATTTTATTTTAAGCTACTTGAATGTGTAGAATTTTCTTTTGTTTTTGTGCCACCCGGAACCTCTTGGTTTCTGCATGGTTTATGCCTTTGACTTCAGTGAAGGTGCATATACCACATTAAGTGGTTTTTGATGAGAATGCCATTAAAATAGATGTGACTTTGTAACTTCCATCTGACCTCAGGAGCTATACAAAAACTTAGAATTAGAATATCTGAGGGGAAGTGTTGAAAACATAGCAGTTGAATTTTAAGCAATTTAGTCTTCTATAAATGATTAATGAAGTCCAATAATTGTGATTAATTGACCTGAAATAACATACATGAACTTTTGCTAGCTTTCTGGATACATATAAAAGGGAGCAAAGCTTACTCCAGAGAATTGAATTATTTTTCAAATATATATGTATGAATTTGTACATGCATCATAATATGAACTCAAGTTAGAAGAGCAATTCCTGAAAAAATAAACTAAAGTCAATCTTAAATTCTTCCAAAAAATGCCCTTTACAAACTTTTTCAAAGGCCCAGTTTTATGTCTTTTTTTTTCTTTATTTCTTTGAAAATTCCTTCACTCTAACTGGTAACTATGAGTCATTAGCTGAATGTCAAGAATTTGAATAAAATTCCAAAAATAAAGAAAAAATAGAGAACCATCAGTTCCTGATATGGTTTGACTCTGTGTCCCCACCTAAATCTTATCTTGAATTCTAATCCCCACTTGTCAGAGGAGAGGCCTAGAGGGAGGTGATTGGATCATGGGGGTGAATTTCCGCTTGCTGTTATCAGGAAAATGAGTGAGTTCTCACAAGATCTGATGGCTTAAGAGTGTGGCACTTCCCCTCTTGCCACCCTGTCTCTTGCCACAATGTAAGACGTGCCTTGCTTCCCCTTTGCCTTCTGCCATGATTATAAGTTTCCTGAGGCCACCCCAGCCATGCAGAACTGTGAGTCAATTAAACCTCTTTTCTTTATACATTACCCAGTCTCGGGTAGTTTATAGCAGTGTGAAAACACACTAATATACTCCAGTTCATTTTTATTTAAACTTTGACAGAATTGTCAAGGGAGTATATAAGAGAACAGCAGTCATGTGTCTAGATATATCCTTTCTCCATGTTAACATTTTCAGAGATTCTTCTGGTTATTTGCTCAGTTAGTTATACACCTACAAATTTAATATTACAACTTTTGAGTTATTATGGCAGACTAGTCAGACATAATTTACCTTCTAAACTTCTGAAAAGCACACAAAAATGGTACACGGTCGACCAAGAAATAAACTGAAAAACACAATGGGAACAGAGCATATGAGAGACTCAGAGTAGAGACTGAGCAACAAGCAGAACTTTTTTTTTTCTTTCTTTTTTTGAGGCAGAGTTTCACTCTTGTTGCCCAGGCTGGAGTGCAGTGGCATGATCTTGGCTCACTGCCACATCTGCCTCCCGGGTTCAAGCAATTCTCCTGCCCCAGTCTCCTGAGTAGCTGGGATTATAGGCGCCAGTCACCACACCCAGCTGATTTTTTGCATTTTTAGTAGAGATGGGGTTTCACTATGTTTGCTAGGCTGGTCACAAACTACTGACCTCAGGCGATACACCCGCCTTGGCCTCCCAAAGTCCTGGGATTACAAGCTTGAGCCACTGCACCCGGCTGCAACAAGCACAACTTTAATAGAAGTAACCCGTATGCTCAACTAGAAGACCCCAGGAAGTCCCTGAACTGGGACCAGTTACCTTGGAAACCTACAAGCAGTAGAAAGTGTTGAAAGTGAGTACATGGAGACATTAAAATCCAGGTCTCCTCCTCAGCCTTGAGTAATCAGACAAATACTTTCCTTGTCTTCCTTCTGCCCCTTTCTGAAACAGAGGAGGAATCTTGTGTCTGTGTGAAAACATTGAATAGTAGAGTCTCTGGACACGGAAATACCAAAATGGAGGGTGAAAGTAAATCTACCGCTTGGTAGAGTGATTTAATGTTTATAGATCAAACATGCCTTTCCAGGCCGCTTTCTTTGCCTTACTTACCGGTGACCTGCAGCCAGTCATTAAAAAACACAAACAAGAAAACAGCCACCCAGTGTGGCCATAGGATTACGTGAATATTCCCCAGATAATCTAGAGGGCACCAAAGAATAGTTCTCCAGAAAGTGACATGATACTCCCCAGAAGGAAACATTGCCTAACTCAGTGGCCCCTTCAGTAAAGCTGTCAGTCTGCAAGTTCCTGTCTCGTAAAGGATGTGGCATCATCTATTATGGTCTGCTTTCTTAAATATAAACAGAGCCAAAGATCACCAGAAATCCGAGAAAAGCTATCATGTGAAAGATAGTTATCAAAAGAGACAGAAAAAAGACAGAGACAGAAATTTATTATATTGGTAATAACCAATATAATAAATTAGAAGAAAATGCCAAAAGCAAAAATTAAAACAAATACTAGAGGTAATATAGTTCATTGAACTATATTGAACCCTTGAACTATATTGGTGCCCCCAACCCCGACATAGTCAAAAATTCATGTATAACTTAAATTTTTTCTTAATTTTTAATACTTATGGCTAATAATTGTATATACTTTTGAGGTACATATGATATTTTCATACAGTGGTAGAATATGTAAGAAGGTATGATTTTTGGCTTTCACAGAACTTAACTTCTGATAACTTACTGTTGAGCAGAAGCCTTACCAATACTATAAATTTGATTAACACGTTTTGTGTGTCATATGTATTATATATTGTATACTTCCAATAAACTAAGCTAGAGAAAATATTTAAAAGTCATAAGGAAGAGAAAAATGTATTTACTTTTCATAAAGTAGATTGTCATAAAGATCTTCATCCTTGTCTTCACATTGAGTAGACTGAGGAGGAGGAGGAAGAAGACGGATTGGTCTTGCTGTTTTAGCGGTGGCAGAGGCGTAAGAGATGGAGAAGATGGAAGGGGAAGAAGGAGAGGCAGGCACACTTGGCGTAACTTTTGTTGAAAACAAAATCTGTGTATCAGTGAACCCGTGTTGTTCACGAGCCAACTGTATACTCAGAGATTTCTCCAAAGAGTTGAATGAAACCAATACTTACATAAAACAAAAATATAAATAAAAAGAAATAAAAGTAAAATTACTGTAATGTTTTGAAATAGTTTTGAAATATCACAAATACAATGGGAGAATAAAGTCACAAACATTTATTAAAAAATGTAGATCTTTGAGGATACATTCAAGAGGTCCTTTACACATTTAATAGTCCTAAGAATTTTAATAAAATTAAGAAAAAAGTTACACAAATTATGTAGCAAATACTAAACATATCCCAAAAGTAAAGTGTGTGAGAATTTGGTTTCAAGTGCCTTTCATATGTCCACTCAGTAGAGAAATAACTTCAAAAATCATAAGGAAGATGATCTTAAATTAGAAATTTATACCCATTTAACTTAACTATTAAAGATGGAATAAGATAAAGACATGTTAGAGATAAAAAGTAGCAAATTTTCTTTTAATTATCATTTCTTGGGAACTGACTAGAGACTATGCATACACACTCACACTCACACACACAGAGAGAGAGAGAACAAAAAGAAGAAAAAGAAAGAACTTGGGAGTTCATCGCTGGAAAATAACCAAGCAGGGTCCCAGGATGATGTTAACTCCAAGGGAGGTAACCAGAGAAAGTAACAAAGGTTTAGCTTTGCATTTAGTTACTATTTTGATGATATTGATAGGTTTGAAAGTTGTTTTATACATTTGGGAAAAATAATATATCTATATCACAAGAATGATATAAATTTTAAAAGAAGTTCAAAATAAAGAGCAAAACAAATTTGCACAAGAAAGAAAAAGTGATAGACTATATGGCTCAGTAGTGAGCAGTATTTACATAGTTGTGAAAATGTAAACTTTGAACATTGACTTAATTTAAAAATTGTAATAACCCTACATTAGGCTCTGAGGAAAGGGGAAGTATTAAAGGTGTTAAGTGGGGAAATGAGGTACCAAGTGTGTGTATTAAAGATGTTAAGTGGGGAAGTGAGGTACCAAGTGTGTGGCTGGAATTTCTTTTATAAAATTTATAGGTCATTATTTGATTGATTGAACTATATGACATACTCATAACAATTTTAAAATTAAAACACTATTGATGAGAAAAGGTAAAGGTTCACTTTGTCTTATTTTTAATCTGTCATAGAAAAGTATACTGATATATTTTTAACTGGGTTAATTGGGAGATGGAACAAAAATATTAGTCTCTTACATAAATTCTTTTGGATTTATGTTGTCAATATCTATACTTCATATTCCTAATAAAATCTTGATTGTAAATCATATATTTTTAGCTTCAGCTTCTGAGAAAGGAAAGCTGAAATGAAGGTTATTGTTCAGAAATTTTTGCATTATTATGAAATCAATGTGGCCTATTCTAACTACTTTGAGAGATTGTTGTTTGTTTATAGCTTTCTTGTTGTGTCAGCCTGCTTTGAGCTGCTTGGCCGTAATGTCAGCCTCTTGTGTATAATTCAGCAGAAACTGAATTTATTTATTATAAAATTAAATATAATATAAAACATTTATTATAATTTTGGGGCTTCCAAAAGTTGCTTTTTAATTTTTCAAAGATTTAGAAAAGTGAATATATGATAAAATATTACAGTATAAGTAGTAGAGATATTTCATATAACTGTCTTTGAGGCCTTAAAAACTCTTGTAGTTTCCAAAGGCAAGTTGGTATAGGTGCCACTTGGCAGTTTTTAAAAAATAGTCTCTCTTACTCTTTTTCCCCTAAAGCATTTTAAATACAAATTTATATTAAGATGGAATTTAATTATTAAAATCTAATTATTAGCTTTCGATATGCTACTACCTCTTAAGATAGAGCACTATAAATGAAAACAAGTTTATTTCTAAACTAACTTGCATTTTGAACGGATACATTTGTCTAAAAGAGAAAAAAAAACCAAAAAGTCATTGATCATCAAGTCCAGAGCAGATGTGGTCTTGTGTGAAATATCTAGACCAGGGAGGTAACAGCTTTGCAAGTCATATGCACTGGCTTAATATCTCCATTACTCTTATCTGCAAAGCAAAAATTGTAAAATATGTTCTCATATAAATTGACTTTTTGCGATAAAATATTGCAACCTTAATAATAAGTTATGTATCTTCAGTGTTATGCTAGAGCTACAATGCAATCTGTGATTTCTTTAAAAAGTTAAAAATAAGGAAAAAGGTAGTTAAATTGTATGTAATACTTGTTACTGACAATTTGTTTTGAGGAGAATATCTGTGTAACATACTATTGACAAATATGAATTTAAATAATGCTGAAATAATTTCAGGATAATTTTATAAAATCTTCTCTTTTTGCTATCACCAAATCTACTTCTTGACAAATTTTAATATTGAGATTTCTGCAATCTGATATTCTTTTCCTTATTATTCTCTCTCAAAATTTCAAAATCAGAAGTAACTTAGACCCTGTGTTTATTAATAATCCAATAAGTCAATTAACTTTCCATAACTGTAACAAACTCAAGAGATATAGCTTGATAGTATAAATAATCAAAAATAGATTAAAAATTTTACATAGATATATACTGCCAATTATTCCTTTATTTGAGAGCAGGGCCTGTTTTAATTACCCTGTTTTCTTAAGGGCCTACCTGGTGCACTGATTGGCACATAGCGGATTCCCAAAATTACTTTGACTCATAAAAAGAAATGTAAGGGTAGGCTTTTTCATAAAATTAGAAATAAGAAAATTAATTACCATGTAATTCATTAGGATATTCCATTTTCATAAATAAAATCTTCAATAAATAAATAGTCCTTAGAAAATAAAGGATAAATGCAGAGGCAGCAAGGTGTCATGGAAGAGTAAAGCGCGTTGCAGTAAGATAGCCAAGGGTTGGACTTTGCTGTTTCTGTGACTTTGGGTAAGTTAATCATGCTGTCAAATGTCAGCTTCCTTATGGGTAAATATGTGTGTATGTTGTAAGATTTTTCTGAGGCTACCAGGTAAATCATGTAAAGCATTTAATACAGATTCTCAGTGTATGGTAGCTGCCATAGATGGGATTCTAGTCTGAATCATACGCAATTTGATACAATGTTTTGTCTTCCTTACAAGAGGTAGACTCAAGATAATCATCATGGATTAAGCCATTTTCCCTTTTCCCTGCTTCTCCACAGTGCATGTTATCTCTCTGCTGGCAAAGAAAATTCCAAGGGTGAGATAATCATTTATATGGCCATTAAGTGTTTTTTCCAATGCTCCCAATTCAGTATAGTCAACAAAATGCTAATTTGTCCTAAGTGTTTGGAGAACACCTGTCGTTCCACAGATAGATGCAGAGACCCCTAAAGAATCCCTCAGAAATTCCCCTTGATATGAATTTAACTCTATCATTAAGAAGTTAAAAGGTTTAGAATTAAAACTAGTCATCATCTCTCATTTTAACTACCTGTTGAAATACACAGATCCAGATATATTCTTCTAGACTTTGTCTGATTGAAAGAAAACACAAACAAAAAAACAGAATGCAAAGTAGAAATTCTCTATGACAGTCAGGCCAGGTGGCTTACACCTGTAATCCCAGCACTTTGGGAGGCTGAGGTGGGCAGATCACGAGATCAGGAGTTTGAGACCAGCCTGGCCAATGTGGTGAAACCCCATCTCTACTAAAAATACAAAAATTAGCCAGACATGGTGGCAGGTGCCTGTAATCCCAGCTGTTCAGGAGGCTGAAGCAGGAGAATCACTTGAAACCAGAGGGTAGAGGTTGCAGTGAGCTGAGATTGCACCACTGCACTCCAGTCTGGGCAAAAGAGCGATACTGCAGCTCAAAAAACAAAACAAAACAAAAAACAGAAATTCCCTGTGACTGAAGTCATGGCACCTATCTCGTTCTTGATGTAATAAAGAAATCTTAATGTTAGCACCTTATGATTATAAACTATTCTGATAGAATCTGATGTGGCAAGCAGTATTGGTTTACCTTTAATAACTTCCTAGTTAATTATAGAAAGAAAAATAATAAAAGTAAGAATTGTTTTTCCATCCATTCTACTCCATTTCAGCAGTATTATTGCATGTCCATATAGTCAAATTTTTCAAAATCACAAAATCTGAAATTAGCCTGTGTGGTGGGATGGGGGTCGGGGCAGGTGGCGCTGTTAATGGGATAATTAAGTTCTGTGCAATAAGTCAAATGATTATGTTTTAAATTTTAGTGTACAAACAGGCCACCAGGAATACTGCAAGGATATTTTCTTTTCTCCAAAAACCATATAGCATCTTTATATTCTTAAGGTTGAATAAAGGAATGTTACATGTTTTCATCTAAGGCTGGCTAGGGTCAGTAATATTTCTCATGTCTGGTGGATCATCTGTTACCATTTACTAATGGATTTGTATTTATATACCAGACTCATATTACAGTTTTCTTAACAGAAATTGTTTTAAATTCTGTGATCTTCCTCTAAAAGAAAGTGTTAAACTGGCTATGAAGTTAAATCAGAAGTATAGAGGCGTGCTATGGATTTGTAGCCTGAAATAGACTACTACTAAAAAGACTTTAGTGACTGTAAAAATATTTCTAAGGTAGAAGTTTTTCATAATTAGTGAATCTAATCTAAGCTTTTCCCCTATTAAACATACTGTAATATGTGGGATGTACCTTCTCTAACCTAAACATATCTTATTAAATCTATAATTGAAGCAGTTATACAAGCTTCCACATTTTTTTGACGATTCACGCAAGAGTATTGAAGCAGTTTTCAAGAGAATCTTCAGCTTGACCCAAAGAACTTCTTAGAGTATATGAATGGTGTTTCAAAAATTACTTGAACTAAACTGAGCATTTCTATCATGTCTAAATGTCAGCCACTCTTTGTAGCTGCCATGTAATCTTTTGGGCTGTCTATCTCTAGATTATTGCTTTATTGCCACTCTGGCTACAAAGTGCTTTTACACTTGGTCATCATCTCATCTCAAAGTAATAGAAGAACAATGCCTATGGCACCATATCAGAAAGAAATCTTTAAATGGTGAACCTACCTTATAGCAGCAAATTTAATTGTGAAATTGAATGTATAAGAAGAGATGAAAATCGTTGTTGTCACCAAGTACCTGATTCTACTGTATAAAACAAAGTTTGTAGCAATTAAAAAGGTTTTGACATTTTCCTGCAGTTTTCAGCATTTCTCACTTTAAGCATTTGAAGTATCTGTGTTTTGAGACTTAATGTGAACATTAGGTCATGGGACAGGGCTGACTTGATAGTTTGCAGGCTGGCAGAATATCTAGTTTATATTTTAAAATAGGGACAAAGAAGCTGTTGGGGAGAAGAATACATTCTCTTCTATCCCCTTAGGATCTTTGGCTGGGTCTAAGAATTAAATTGACATAAGACAGAAAAAAAGGAAAAATCATACGATATGTTTCTGATGTGGTGCTATACGCGTTATTCTTTCATTACCATCACTTTTGTTAATTTTTACATGTGCATGGGGAACCTCACGAGAGGGAGGGCTAATGAAATGGTCAAAGCAGAAAGCTTTTATACCTTTTAGAAGGAGACACCAACAATTCTTGAATAAATGAAAGACAGAAGGGTTTGGGTTGGGGGGGCAATACATTGTGGAGATGTCACTAATAGATATATGGCGGTGGGGGGGTGCATTGTAAAACTAGTAGAAGATAAGGGTTACTTTATTAATTGTATTTGTACAGATCCATTGCAGCATTGATTCCCTGTCTCTGGTGATAAGGGTTTTTTATTTTATTCTTTGAGAAAGGAATAGCACTTTTCTTAAAATAATTCTTATGACCTGGTGCAGGTGGAAGAGGACAGGTCAAATAGCTCTTTCTATATCCACTGTCTCTCAAATACCTTCAGCCTGAAGTAATCAATATGCCAAATTTGCATATTTGGGGATGGCATGGCCTCAACTTTATCAGTACAAAAGGATTATATCAACAATTTGGGGCCATACAATCAGGAAGAAATATACAAATAAATCCACAAAAATCAAGAAGCAAAGACAGGGGTATATGAGAAACTTTTAGGTCCCTAAGAAAATCTTAAAATGTGTTTTATAATTTTAAAGTATAAAGTCAACCAATTTACATGAACTCAATCAAAAAATTGGTTGGGGACTAGAAGAGATGTTGAAATTACTTTTTACCCTAGACTTTATACACTTAATAAAGGTTATTATTTTAGTTATTCCAGGATCTCTATTTCTGCTACAGTTTTTTATCAAAATTGTTGCCTTTTATTACATAATTAAAATAAATTGAGAAGCTTCTACTTCTTGTTCTGCCAGAGCACCCCTGGGTTGATGGAGGGCCGCTGTTGACTCACTAATACTGTATTTACTGAAATAGACTCCTGATCGTTAGAACTCTTTTTGTCACCCATAGTTTTCAATTATTTAAATATTAAATACAGTTTTATTTATGTTGTTGTTCATCAGAAAATTGTATATTTATAAGGATGTTTTCCTCAATTTTCATACCCATATTCCACATATTTATTTCACCATTTTCTACCCATTGTTTCTGTAGTTTTTAGCTAAGTTGGATTTCGTACATTTAAGTAGGATGCTGTTTGATTTAGAGAAGTGACCCAAATCTTTATTTTTCTGCCAAATATATGATTGGCTGATTAACTTTGCAAATGGAGAGAAACATCTTACACGATTAGGAATGATAAGTTTATTAGTAGTCCTGATTCAGATATCCAACTCAATCTCAATAGATGACGTCCTTTTATTACTACCCGGGACCTTTTTCATGTTGCTGCTGATCACAGTTTATTATTGCTTTTATTCATGTCTTTCATTGCTTTATTAAAATACTTTTTCCCTTGTAGTTATCTTCTCAAAGTCCCCTCTCACTTTTATTCTTACTGTTATTGACATAAGAGTAATAGCCACCGTATTTTTAATTGTGCTTGAAACTTAAAATGTTGACACTGGTGTAAAAAAAAAATGAAAGCTTTTTTCCTTTGAAACATTTACTGTTTATAAAATATTAAGCTAGGCTTCCTTTTTCCTAATGACTCAGGTAGAATAGCGTTCTTTCCTTTACTGTAAGAGAAGTCTGATCCTTGTATGACCTCTTAAGAAATAAGGTAATATTTACTTTAGTTCTGTATTATAACAAGCACCAATTTAACAGGATCTTCTTCAAATTTACTTGAAAAGTGGCTTTCATTTTCAGAACAGAATATTTAATGAATATTTCTTACTAAGACTGCATGTCTGTGTACTATTGTTTTAAGTATAATTTGTATAATATTACTTAGCTTGTAATCTGAAAAAAATCATAGACTCTCCATGATGAAACTTGTATCTACAAATTTAGTCTAAAATTGTATGACAGAACATTTTAAAGAAGTCTTTTATACTAATGCAATATCATATCATAACAAATGATGTAAATCGAACCTGTATAGTAACTTAATTTTTATACCTTCTGTTTATGAAATATAATATTATGAAGAGGGTGTTATATATCCCAATAGAAGAATATTTGTGTTGGAAAAGTGAAATTGTGGAACTGTAACTGAACTTGCTTCACTTTTTTCATATACGTTTTAATATTATAGTTTGAACAACTATTTAGTATTATTTCAATATGAATATCTAAGGTAATTTCATGGATGCTTAATTTTAATTGTTCTATTTTACCTTTCAACATTCTTTGAGAACTAGACACTATATAAGTTTCAATTCAGTGCATATCATCACAAATTAATAATATACAAATGTGTATCTTGTTGATTTAACTTAGTGACCTCAAGTGTTTATAATAAAATTAGCACAAAGGTCTTTCAGACAAAGTGAAGTTATCTAGAATTGTTCACAGAACTCTATATATTTATCAGCATTTTTTTGTCTTGATTACCTCTGCAATCACTGTCTTTGCCTCCATTCTTTCTCAAATCATTGGCCTTGCACTCTTTGGTTGTCATCTTATGCATAATGTTATATAATTAGAATGATACAAATCACTTTCTTTAGTTAATGTCAGATGTTAATACATTTCCTTTTCTCTGGTTGCATATCACAGTATTAATGAAAACACCCCACAACTAATGCCCCGTGGTATTAACTTTAGGGAACTGACATCATGTTCTGAAAAAACTCTTGAGCTTTTGCATAAGCTCAGATGCCATTGCAAATCACTTTAAGTTTTGCTTTGTTGTCTTTTGCTTATAATAATTGTACAAAAATGAAAAGTCTTGTGTTTTGTTATATATTTTTTGAGATGGAGTCTCACTCTGTTGCCAGGCTGGAGTGCAGTGATGCGATCTCAGCTCACTACAACCTCCGCCTCCCGAGTTCAAGTGATCTTCTTGCCTCCACATCCCGAGTAGCTGGGACTGCAGGCACGCACCACCACGTGCAGTTAATTTTTGTGTTTTTAGTACAGATGGAGTTTCACCATGTTGGCCAGGATGGTCTGGATCTCTTGAACTCTGTCTGCCTCAGCCTTTCAAAGTGCTGGGATTACAGGTGTGAGCCACCATGCCCTGACGGTCTTGTGTTGTTAAATTTTTCACATTAGCATTAATAGAAAAATCATGATCATATACTTATTTTTTCCAAGTACGTGTATATTTGACATACTTGTATTCTCGTGTATGTGTTTTAAAACATCATTAATTTTTTATGACATATTTGTCGAGATAGAGTTCACAAACCATACAATGTATTCATTTTAAGTCTACAATTCAGTGCTTTGTTGATTCAAAAAGTTGTGCAAACAGTGCCACAATAAATTTAGAACATTTTCATCACCCCATAAAGAAACAACTTACCCATTGGCAGTATCTCTCCACCTCATTCCCAGTACTAGGCAATCACTAATCTACTTTCTGTCTTTATAGATCTGCCTATTCTGGATGTTTCTATAAATTGAATCATATAATAAGCATTCTTTATGACTAACTTTTTAAATTTAACATAATATTTTCAAATTTCATCGATGCTGTAACTTGTTCATTCATGCCATACTTTATTCTCATTTTTATGGCTGAATAACCTATTATATGGTTGTAACACATCTTGTTTATCCCTTTTTCTTTCAATGGATACCATTTAATGGTCACGTGTATTTTTGTTTATTATAGAAATGCTCCTATGAATATTTTTTACACGTTTTTGTGTAGACATATTTTTACTTCTCTTGATTATATAGCTAGTATAATTTTTGGGTCATATGGTAAGGTTATGTTTAACCTTTTGAGATACTGCTACGCTGCTGTACAGGGTAGCTTCGTCACTTTATATTACCTCCAGAAATTTATATTGTTCCAATTTATTCACATCCTCAGCAATATTTATCTATACTTATTTTCTATCCTTTTGATTAAAACGATCCTAGTTTGTGTAAAGTGGTTTCTCAGTGTGGCTCTGATTTCCATTTCCCTGATGGCCAGTGATGTTGACTGTTTTTCATGTGCTTATTGGCAATTTGTATCTCTTCATTAGAGAAATGTCTACTTAGAGTGCCCTTTTTAAAAATTGGGTTATTTATCTTTTTGTTATTGAGTTATAAGAGTCCTTATGTATTCTAAACACAAGTCCATTACTAGACATACAATTTCAAAATATTTTCTCCCTTTGGGTTAACTTTTCATTATCTTGATTGGGTTATTTTGAAACACAAATGTTTTGAATTTTGATGTTCAATTTATCAATCTTTGTATTGTTTGTGCTTTTGGTGTCATATTTAAACAATCATTGCCTAATCCAAGGTCCTAAAAATTTATGCCTATATTTTCTTCTATAGGTATTTTTAATTCTTATATTTAGGTCTTTGAACTATTTTGACTAAATTTTTATATATGGTGTGAGGTAGGGCTCCAATTTAATTTATTTGCATGTGTTGTCTCAGAACCATTTGCTGAAAAGATTGTTTTTTTCCATGGAATTATCTTAGCACCTTGTTGAAAAAGTAATTGGCTATAAATGTGAAGTTTTATTTGTAGACTCTCATTAGTACCACACTGTCTTGATTACTGTAGCTTTGTAGTAATTTTTCAAATTGTGATGTGTGAGTCTTTCAACATTTTTTTGTTTTTTCAAGATGCTACTGCTGATTCTCCTGCCTCAGCCTCCCCAGTAGCTGGGACTGTGGTCACTCACCATGATGGCAGGCTAATTTTTGTATTTTTAGTGGAGACAGGTTTCACCACGTTGGTCAGGCTGGTCTCTAACACCTGAACTCAAGTGATCTACCAACCTTAGCCTCCCAAAGTGCTGGGATTACAGGTGTGAGTCACCATGCCTGACCATTCTTTGGAGGTTTTTTTAAACTATAAAAAAGTGAACTAGAGACAGAAAGATAAAGTTAAAAAGTGTGGAAGAAAAAAATGGAGAAGACTTGGAAGATATCTCTATATTAAACACTAATCAGTCGTGGTTATTAGATGGAATACATATGGCTAGAGGGAGAAAATATTATCTTGTTTATATTAAATACATTCTTAATACAGAAAACTCAGTTACTACATCTTTGCCAAGAACCAAGTTTATTACATTATTCTTTATAGAAATATTCACTCCCTGTCAGTTAAGCAGGGCCCCAATTAACAAATATCTAGTATGAGAGCCATCTTTAAAAATTATTTCCCCAAATTTAATTCCATTGCAGAATTATTGGTGTAGAAACAAATAAAAGAAGATGAACATCAGTCTTTGGGGGCAAGAAGTATGTGCACACTAAAAAATAAGTCGTTGAAGACATAGGCTTTTTATGTAAAAGATAATGGAAAGAAGTTAATGGGAGAGAAGGCCAAAAAAAAAAAAAAAAAATGGAAGAGAATAGAACTCTTCAGGAGGATGGAGGTTTCAGCAAAGTTGAGATGTAATATTATTTGCATGATAAGCCTAGAAGGATAAAATTTTATGAGCAAATACTGGACAATTAGAGTCTGAGATTTCAAAGTTGTAGCAGTTCACAGTAATGTTAGTTCAAGAAATAGAAGGGAATCGTTTTTTGAAATGCATCATGGGTAAAAAAAAAATGGAATACTCCAGCTCTTTTTTTGGAACATCAATTGAAAATCATTACCTTAGATGGTTTTATTTCTGAGGGATTGGCTATGACTACAGCAATTTTAGTGAGAGCCTTGAAATGTCATTTTGTATTCTGAAAATAGAGAATAACTTACAAGTAAGTTTTGATATTGTCACCTTTCAGTGGCAAATACATATGTCTTTGAGGTACCTAGTCTCCATTTTCATCTAAAAGGAGAGAGGTTTTAAAAATTGACTTAAAAATATTCTTAGGCAAGTACCCTATTTGAGTTTTAGTATACAATTTCTATGGCTCATATACTAGCTCCTTAAAATAAATTTCCTTTTGGCAACTAATACTTTGTGAATTCAAATGCTGTAACTGCAGAAGCTATTGTAACCAAAGAAAAGAAGTAGAAAAATTAAAAGTTTATTCCGGGACTGGGCATGGGGGCTCACGCCTGTAATCCTAGCACTATGAAAAGCCAAGGCGGGCAGATTGCCTGAGGTCAGGAGTTCGAGACCAGCCTGGCCAACATGGCAAAACCCCATCTCTGCTAAAAATACAAAAATTAACCAGGCATGATGGCAGGCACCTGAAATCCCAGCTGCTCCAGAGGCTGAGGCATGAGAATCGCTTGAACCCAGGAGGCAGAGATTGTAATGAGCCTAGATTGTACCACTGCACTCCAGCCTGAGGAACAGAGCAAGACTGTCTCCAAAAAAAAGACTGTCTCCAAAAAAAAAAAAAAAAAAAAAAAAAAAAAAAAAAAAATTTATTCAGTTCACTAAGTCTTCTTTCCTATTACCAGTGCTACTAAATTTAGTTTCCCTTAAGACAGCATATAATTGAATTTAAATGACCATAGAGTATCAGCGTCAGCAACCCTACTTGTAGACCATTTTGACATGCATTTATCTCTGAATGTGCCTGCTCAGAATTAGTTTTCGTGTTTTGTTCTGATCCTATTTTTTAAGAGTTCTTTCTTACTACCTGTAGAAAAATCTTCACTTTTTAATCTCTTCATGTCTGAAATGAACTTCAAGGTTCATTTTTATATACCAAAAGCTATCCAGCTACTATGTAACCACAAAATTAAAAAACAAAAAATTATATAAAATAAACTCATGAGAAATCTAAACTAGTCCCACTTAAACTATTTATCTCTTTTCAGTCATGTCAGAAAATTCATTAGTACTTCATGCCTAGGAGACAAAGCTATGCATCAGACACAACAATTATAACCTATTAGTCTTTATGTTACACAGAATAGCCCCAATACTAGGCATTTTATTGAATAATTATTGTCTTTATATACTTCAATGTCCTTATAGTCAACAATCTATAAGAAATATTAAAACTAAAGGATTTTATGTGTCTAATTTGTTACTGTTATACATTCTATTCAATACTATTCCGAAGTAATTTTTTAACTTAAAAATCCAGTAAATTCTGCTCTTCAGACTTATTTTCAGTCCAAAGTCTTGACTGATAGTTTTCTCTCAGTCATTGTTTATAGTCATATTAAAACTTAAATTTTCCTTCAGCTCTGATTTTAAGCCTTAGTTTGGAAATGATCCTTGCTACAAGCCTGTATTTGTTTGAGACTTAATTTGACTTGTTATTACAAATAATTCATTTTAATTTCTGTTGCAACTGAAAATGTTTTTCACAGACTTTTCACAACTATTTTGTGCACAAATATTTTGTGCCAATGTTGCATTTTGAACTCTCCCTTCTGTTTGGATCATTTTAAGGCTTACTATTTGTCAGATGATCCACTTCCCTAAAACTCACTTGTATATTCAAGAGAAATCTTCCCACTGCAGTATAAGTGATCTGTAGAAAATTTTCTGTTTTCAAGAAGTAAAGAGAAGTCAGAGTAGAAATAGCAAGGTCAATTAGGAGCCTATTGCAATAGTCTAGGACAGAGGGATGAGCATGGCTTGGGCTAGGTTATTGGCAATAGAAACTGAAAAATAACTAGATCAAAGACACATCTTAAAGGTTGATATCAGGATTGATGGAATGGTGAAAGAAAGAGGAATCAAAAGTTACTCCACAGTTTTAGTTTGATTAGTTTTGTGGATGATATTGTCATTTATTGAAGTGTAGAAATGATAGGTGTGACAGGAAATTAAGATAAATTTTATAGAAATATTTTCATTGAATTGAAGTTTACTTCTAATGGAGTAGAAAGTAAGATTCAAGATCCTGGAATTATTAGAAGATGTCTGTGTTGCAGATATAAATCATGTTGTCTATAGATACTTTTTAAAACCTGAGAGTACCTCTGTGCATGTAAGGAAAGAGTACAGCTAAAGAAGATATGGCAGCCAGGACCTACCCTTTTTGGTGCCTAAAATTTGGGGCAAGCCATTGGGAAGATTCTAGCAAAAGAAGCTGAGAAAATGATGAGAGAGAGAAAGAAGAAAGATCATGGGTAACAGTCAGAAAGTGAAAAAGTATTTCAAAAAGGCAAAGTTAACAGTGTAGAATGAGGCGTAGAGATCAGGGAAGATTAAAGATAGAAGAGTACACTCTGGACAGGCAAGTGTGTCAGGTGGGTAAATATACTTGGTACTCTTAACTTGCATAAGAACTGAGGGTTAAAGTTTATGGTTGCAGTTTTGAACTTCAGGCCTTAGTATAGTTTTAAACTTGTCACTGATTACTTAAAAGTTGGTAAAAATAAACAATTTGTGTAGATGTTCATCCAGGTATGCACATTTTATTTTTAATAGTCCAGCATTGGTTTTATGTTTAATTCTGATTTCTGGAATAGTAAATTTTGCCGAATTGTTATTTGATGTTATGACATTTGACCTGCGTTAGAAAATATCAGGAGAGAGGGTGTAATGAAACATCGTATGTATTACCTAAGTTTCAGCAAACATAGGCCAGTTTTTTAATATCTAAATAACATGGACTAGAGTCAATAATCTACATTGTATTAGAACCCACTGTGTTCCCTAACATTCCAGTAAATTTCCAGAGATTTACAGTGTCATGGTCCAATCTAGTTCCAAGATATGTTTCCTATTGGCTTACATTTCACGTTCTTGATGTTCTTACTCAGAGAACTCTGCAACATAGGTGTTTTGTTTTTTTTTAATTTTTGTACTCCTAAACTACTCACACAATGCATTTACACATGTAACATGTTTTCCTCTAATGCTGGGATAATTTTTAGTTGTTGTATACCATTGTAAAAAACAAAAGACTTAAAATTACATATTGTCGGCTGGGTGTGGTGGCTCACGCCTGTAATCTCAGCACTTTGGGAGGCCAAGGCGGGTGGATCACGATGTCAAAGGATTGAGGCCATCCTGGCCAACATGGTGAAATCCTGTCTCTATTAAAAACACAAAAATAAGCTGGGTGTGGCGGTGTGTGCCTGTAGTCCCAGCTACTCGGGAGGTCGAGGCAGGAGAATTGCTTGAACTCAGGAGGTGGAGGTTGCAGTGAGCCGAGATCGGGCCACTGCACTCCAGTCCTGGTGACAGAGTGAGACTCTATCTAAAAAGAAAAAAAAAAAAAAAAAATTGCGCGTTGTCCTTCTGGTTAAATATTCTCAGGCACTCTCCCAGGCTTCTGGGACACTTGTCTCTTGCAAAACACAGTCGTCCTTCAAAATCTTTGAGCTACTTCCACCTTAAGGTCTTTGAGCTTACTGTCCTCTCTTTATGGAACATAATGTCTTCCAATGAATGCATGTTTCATTCTTATTTTATTGCAGTCCCTGTTAAAATATCACCATAAGGGCTGCCCATGACTACCCTATCTGAAATACTTTCTGCATCCTATCCCCTTACTTTCTAGCTCCATACCAGGATTTATTTTTATGTCTACTGTTTATCCCCACTTGAAATTTTTAGTTGTCTCTCCATCCACATACTTTTCTAAGAATAAGTCCAAAAAGTAAAAATTTAACCTGTTTTATTCACTATTATATTCCTAATAACTAGTATGGTACCTACTCTGTGGCAGGCACTAAATAATTGTGGTGAAGAATGAATAATTAAATAAACATGTCTGAACCTTAGTTTCTTATCCACTTATACAGAAAGTGGACATAATACCTCTTTATTTAAATCAAAGATTTTGTTCGTTTGATTTTTAATTTTTTATCCATCCGTAATTTATTTCTGTGTCTGGCCTAAGTTTGGTTTTTTTTTTTTTTTTTAAACAGAGTCTCGCTCTGTCGCCCAGGCTGGAGTGCAGTGGCGATCTCGGCTCACTGCAAGCTCCGCCTCCCGGGTTCACGCCATTCTCCTGCCTCAGCCTCCCGAGTAGCTGCAACTACAGGCGCCCGCTGGGCTAATTTTTTGCATTTTTAGTACAGACGGGGTTTCACCGTGTTAGACAGGCTGGTCTCAATCTCCTGACCTCGTGATCCCACCTCCCAAAGTGCTGGGATTACAGGCGTGAGCCACCACGCCCTGCTGGGCATTCTCTTTTGAATATTCTTATGAATAGGGTGGGCCCTATATTGTATTATTCATTTTCTTATTTAATATAAAGGGATGAAAAGTAGATCCCAATTACTGTAAAAATATAGTATTTCATCATTAAAAAAATCATTGTATCACCCATGATCACCTCATTGATTCTGAGATGTTAAGATGAGTGTAAGAGACAAGAATTGGAAATAATTTCTTTTCTTTCTGAGTTGAATATTTTGTACTACACATCACTCTACCTATTCCAAAGTAGCAACGTAGGAAAGTCAAGTTTAAAAGGCATCCTTCATTTTAAGCTAGAGACCTTTGTGTTTGATCTTTATCTCCATTGGTGTGTTGGTTAGAGAGCTCTGAAATATCTTGTTCTTTATTTCTATAATAATAAGGATATATTCAGTGAATAAATAATAACGATATATTCACTGAATTTAGTCATTACAATAATATGTCTGCTTATGTCAATGAGAAATTCTCAAAATATTTGATGGTAGGAGAGAGAATCGTAGCTGTTTGTCCTTGTCTGTTCTTTGCTTGGAATTTGGTTGTAAAGATAGATCTCTGTCATTTGCCAATAAGCCACACCCCTTTCTTTACAAACCATCCTGTCAGTAGATATTATTGCCACATGGAAGACTTGGACAGAGGTGGAAAAATTTATCCTCGTTTCCTACTATTTCTGAAAAACAGCTAATACTTAGCTCAGGTTGCGGGGGTCAGCCCTTCACGTGTAAAAGCAATGTACTAAAACATAAAGTCTGGAGAAACCTCAAACAGTATAGAGTTCTATTTTCAAATCTGGTCACTGGCTGTGAAAGCATGCTTTTCTTTTAAATACATCAAATGTTCTGTTAGAGTTTATCACGGTTAGACACAGTGTCATGTTTTTCAACTTCTTAATGGTAATTTTCAACACTACTTTTTAAATTAGTTAATCTTAGTTATAAGAGATTGAGTACGCTAACTTGAATCTTTTTAGTAACTATAGAGACAAAAATCCCCAAATGTCTGTGATAAAATCCATACTCAGGTATTCTTAGGTGGTAGAAATATTTCTCTTTCAATTTTTTTGCCGTGCAATGTCATGCTTCTCCCACAAGGACAGTGGTTGCCCTCTGTGGGATTATTAAAGACCAGCAGTGTTCATAGACTTGTGCAGGACATCATGTAAAATTAAACAATTATATCATCTAGGTTATTTTAGTCTTCTGTGCTATAATCTGGCTTTGTCCTAAAGTCTAATAATTCTGAAGAAAAGAAATAAAGGTGACTCTTTCCAGTTATGAATAATGTTAAATACCTTTCAGCTTACAAAGCACTTGCATGTATATATGTATGTATATAAGTGACATCTATCTGAAATCATATTTGTTCCTTATGAGAACTCCATGAAGAAGGTATTGAGATGGGTATTGTTAAGAAATTAAGATACGGATTAGTTAACTGTCTTATCTAAGACTGAGTAATCACTTAATAGCTGAACTGTAATTCAAACATACCACCATATTCTGTATTTGGTGACACTAGTATATAATTCTTTAATGCTGTTTAGGTTGCTGTTAAGATTGTCTTGTTTACAAATCAAGCAAGTATAAATTATGACTAGAGTTCAACAGTAAATAGAAATTCTTTATTAGAATTTAGCAAATTATCGCAAGGACAAAAAAACCAAACACCGCATATTCTCACTCATAGGTGGGAATCGAACAATGAGAACACTTGGACACAGGAAGGGGAACATCACACACAGGGGCCTGTCATGGAGTGGGGGAAGGGGGGAGGGATAGCATTAGGAGATATACCTAAGGTAAATGACGAGTTAACGGGTGCAGCACACCAACATGGCACATGTATACATATGTAGAAAACCTGCATGTTGTGCACATGTACCCTAGAACTTAAAGTATAATAAGAAAAATAAAGTACCATAAGACCCAGAAATTTCTCTTTTGGGTATATCCCCAAAGGAGACACAATCACCGCTTCATAAAGGTATCTGCACTCCCAGGTTCACTGATGAATTATTAACAATAGCTAAGATATGGAAACAACCTAAATGCCCATAGATGGATGAATGGATAAAGAAAATGTGGTAGTGGTGGTGTGTGTACAGTGGAATATTATTTAGGCTTTAAAACAGAGATCCTGCCACTTGCCACAACATGGATGGTCTGGGAAGACAGGAGGACGTTATGCTTAGTGAAATAAGCCAGACATAGAAAGAAAAATATTGCATGGTCTCACTTATATGTGGAATTAGAAAAAAGAATTTAATATAATATAGTCTATGAAACATACACTGCCCCTTATGTTTGTTGCAACATATGTAATACATAGGAGATGATCAAAAGTACTTAAGATGGAGTCAAATAAGCTAATGAGTGATTTTTGTGTGTCTATGAAATACACTGTTGCTTCTGAGCAAAAAATATCATTTTTGTTCCATCTTATGTTTAACTACCATATAATAAAATACCAGCTTTTCTTAATGAAAAACCTCTTAATGTCCACTTGAATATTTCCTGTTTATAAACAGCCTAGTTTCTCACCAAATAGTAACAATACGGAAGCAGCATTGATCCATATTATGTGACTTATTTTAACCTGAGTTAGGAATATGCCCCATCCTTTGATAGGTTCTATGAAATTATAGATATATAAGACTACTCTTAACACATTTATAATCCAAATGAACAGCCAGCACACATAAACATGATAAATAACACTGTGAGAGAAAAAGTGAGTTATCAGGACATTGAGGATACAGATAATAGGCAAGTTACCAGGGTAAGTCATATTCCAACGTGCAACCTCTGTAAGTCCACAGGGTGTGATGTGGACATGAGGGAGAGCTATAGACAAATGCTGTACAATACCTTGACAGGTTGACGATATGTAAAATAGAGGTGTGGCCATAGGGAAAAAAACAGATTTTTAGCCCCATAGGCTGCGAGATTCAGGAGGGCTGGCTATAGGCATTTTGGAATGGAAGATGGCGTACCCACAAATCAAGCTTAGGTTCCTGACAGTTTGCCCACATATAATGTGTGAAAGTTCAGATGTGAAATAAATCTGCAGCTCATAGTAAGAACCTAGCCACAGGAGTTGAAACTTATGGTTCTGGGACCAGATGGACTGCCTTCTAATCTTAGTCTTACTACATTTTAACAGCATAACCTTCAGCAAGTTATTTAGCCTCCAGTGTCTCAGTTTTCTCATCTGTAAAATGGTGATAATGCTACTCTGACATTGGGCTGTAGTAGGATAAAGAGAGAAAATGTATGTAAAGGCTTTAGTAGAAACTATTATTAAAATTAAACAACTATATTATTTCTCAATTCACCAAACAATTATTATTTCTCAATTCTAGGATTATAACCTGCAAAAGGCATAAGGCAGTTGCTGAGTTCAGGGTGAGGAGATAGGGATTCGATCAGGAAAACTCTTGTTTCACTGTTGGTGGTGGTGTTTTTGCTCATTTGTGTGTTGTTTATTAATCATTTTCACTTGTGTTTATTGACAAGGTTAGTCAATAACACCATTTACATTTAGTAAAAGTAAATTTCCCTAAGTGGTGTCCCAGGTAGCAATGTTTATTCATTATGTGGGGAGCAGAGATTATTTTACTGCTGTCAATATTTTATTATTGATATTTCATGTTTTAAAAAAATTGTTTTTTTTTAATTTTTTGTGGGTATATAGTAGGTGCACATATTTATGGGGTACATGAGATATTTTGATACAGGCATATGATATGTAATAATCACATCGGGGTAAGTGGGGCAAGCATCACTTCAACCATTTAACCTGTTTTGGTGTTACAGTCTAATTATACTCTTTTAGTTATTTTAAAACGTACAATAAATTATTATTGACTATAGTTTGGCCACTGCAAACAATAGAAGTCTGCCTGATACGACCTCCTAGTCATTGGAGTTCTATGACAGAATTCCTAAAGTCCTCAAGTTTCATGAGATCGCTAAATTTTGGTAAATATGATACTTTCTCTGAACAGATGCTACGGAGGCCAATAAAAGGAGTGTGAGTAACAGAGTGGTACCTGTGATCAGTATCTCTCCAACTACAATTCCAAGAGTTGTCCCTTAAATTTCTTCTGTGTGGCTCCTCTTATGTAATACCTAGCTTGGTCCATATAAGCAGAGGTCAGAACTGGCTAAGAATTTCTTTATGTGTGCTTATCCTGATGTTTTGGTCAGATGGCACCTGTCTGAGTCTGATTGAAAATTTTTAGTGGCAGGAATGGGGGGGATTGATGACATGTGCAGTGGTTTAGGGTATTTGAATTAGTGGCAGAATGTAGACATGAGGGTGAGTAGAGAATGCAGAGCACAGCAGGCAATTCAGGAATCTATGTTGGATGTTTAGTTGCTTTTGTTTTGTTGACATTTTATTCTACCTGAAAAAATTATCTAGGAACTAGAGAAATTAATGACATGTGTAGTGAAAACTTTGCATAGTGTAAGTGTTACCCATTTATCTCTCTTACTTTCCAGTACAGTGACTCTCCTGGTGGCTGTCATACATGATAAATATGATTTCATTAACAAAATCATATTTTATATAATTGCATACTTTAAACAAGTGATCAATATAACTGTTATAAATATACAGTAACAAAGATCAATGGATAATAAATACTTCTTCATTTTTATGGATATATTCCATTTTTGTTTGTCTAACAAGTAGTAATCAAATTATGAATTGTGGTAGAGCTCCGTAAACACTTTGTAGCAATTCAATGGTACATACTCAGCAAAAAAACAAACAAAAAAAAATTAAGAAAAGGATAAAGACAATTTAAAGCTTCTCTGTGTGTGCATGCATCAGATGTGTGTGGCTTTTTATGTGTATGCCTGAGTGTTTAGGTTCATACGTATGGTTTTAGGAAGAGTTTTGCTCATAATACGTGCAACTTTCACATGCCCATTTTAATATTAGCCTTCAAATAAATAAAGATTGGTTTGAATTAAACCCTATAATGAAAACTTATAATTATGTTCACAGCTGACAGCTGTCACTGAACGTGGTGCATAAAGGTTCTCAAGCGTACAGTGCTCTTTTCACCATGTGTTTGAGCTGAACAGAGTTCATGTATGCCTTACCCTGCTTTATGGCTATGGTGAAGCTGTGGGCTTAAAAACACCCGGGCAAAGAGTAAGTCCTCAAAGTTTCAGGCCGTTCTACGGAGAGGCTCATCAGGAATAGCTTGCTTGACCCCAGCTGCTGTGGTTTTCTCTGCTTTAAAATTACTACTTTTGATACATGAAAACCATAATTTCTCCCTGTTCATAAAAAATAACTATAGCTGGAATACATAAAATCTATTAAAATAATGCATCTAAAAACTAGTTTTGGCTAACTGATATAATTGGATTTTCAGACTTTTCCAGATCCCACTAAGTGAGGATGTAATGTAAACTAATAAAAATAAAGCCTGAGAAAGCTTTATGATGGCATATGGCAGGTCATTTTTATTGATAGAAAAAAAAGGATGTTTATACAGCATGTATGAAAATGAAAGAAATCTGTTCGAAAAAATGGGCATCGGCTCAGAAACCCAAGTTAAAATAATTTAAATCCAGAAAATACAGGAATGCCTTCAAAGTTTAAAACCTATGTTTACGATTCTACGTAGTCCTTGATCTCCTATTTTCTTTGTTATTCATGTACTCTATGCTTAAATACAGCTACCACAAAATATCAATTAAATTACAATCCCACAAAAAGCTCCAGAAAACATTGATATATAGGGAAGTGAAGGTGGGGAAGCAGTTAAGGGTGGGAATTGATGTATTGAGAATACTGAAGCCAACAGACTGGACGTATAGGATGTGGTGTATCAAAGAGTGGGTATTTAAAACAGAACTGTTAGAATTCACGAAATTATTGGGGACGATGGCACTGTTAACATGTTAGGCTGAGTTTTGCAGTGGGAAGAATTGCCAGTATAAGGTGGCTCCACATAAATCTCTAAGTGCTACAAATGAAAGCTGCTTTGGGCTTATTCACTAGCACATCATTGGACATATCTGAGAAGATGCTGGGCTTTGTGGGAGCTGTCTTCACTCTCAATATCTCTGGATTATCTTTGGGGTACAGCCTGAGGTACGGAAAAGAGTGGTCTTTAGAATCCCACCCCACTGACTTCCTCCCTACACGATCATGGGAACGAGCTAACTTCTTTGAGCTTCAGTTATGAAATTAGCCTTTTTTTGAAGGAATTAGAAGGAAGTAATGTGTATAATATCATAGCACAGTGCCTGGCACATACAAGACCCTGACTGACAATGTATTTTTCCTTTTAAATTGTGTGTTAGTGGGATGGGAAGAATAAAGCCAGATTTTTAGGAAGCTCTGCTAAAAGAACATAGGAAAATGTGTTTAACCATAACCTCTTAAGTGACCATTCCTCATAGCCCCAAATGGCTGTGTTTATTCTGGCTCATTTTTAAATCACGTGTGATCCAGAGGAAGCTGGTTCGCATCTACAGCACAGTGTTATGCAATAACACAGAGCAAGGATAAATGTAGTTAGAAGCAGAAAGAACATCAAACACTAATGTAATTATCCCAAACTGAGTTTATGCAGTCAAAAGGTAAAATAATCTCTTCAGTGTGGTTAGATTCTTTAATGTTATGTCTCATCTGAAGAGATAAAGTATCTGAGAAAGGATAGAGCCTAAGTAACTTGAAACATTAAGCAACATTGAATTGAGGTAGCACTCAAGACTAAGAAAGTATTAGTGACACATGACTGGCCTCTGTGACAGTATGGCATGTACTTTTTTTTTTTAAGAGAATAAAACAGAAAAAGAAGACTTACACTTTTGAAGATTACATTAGTTTTTATTTATAAAGCAAAGAGATTAATATTTGGATAAACAATGGATATTTTTGGTTAACTGATGTTTAGATAAACTATAGATAACTCATTTACTAACAGAAAGTAATAAATGCAAACACATGTGAGAAAGAAGGTCCCTGTGTGGTTGCAGTGAAATTTTATTATATATCTACTGTATTAAAGACAGATTTTGCAGCATTAATATGAAACTAGAAAAAATACTTTTTTATTTTTTGTGCTTTTTCACTTTATATTACCTCAGTTGCACAATGACGACGTCATTCTTGGAGTAAGAATGTAATAGAGTAAAAATACATCTATAGATATGTATTTACATATCTAGGCTTATACTTTTACCATTTCTTAGATACAAATTATAATTCTGTAAAAATAGTTACTTGGGATTATATTTTAACTGCTGAAAGTTACCAGAAAGTTACATAATCTACCTCAGATATTTTTAAAAATGGAAAGTAGGATTTGGTAATGCACAGTTAAAAACAGCAATCAAAAAGTTGTAAAGGAACATTGCTGTTTATAAGTTGCTGAGTTAACACTCCAAAAACAATTACAAATGTCATTTTCTCTGGGCCTCATTCTTTCAGTCAATAAAGAGTTAGCGACTCCCTGAGTGCTGCAACAGTGCATAAGACACGTTCCTTTAGCTTAAGGGTCTAACATAGAAAATGGGCATAAAAATGCATACATAGACAATCAAAGTAGAAGTGCAATATGTCAAAGAGAATGGCAGAAAGTGAAAATGCCGTGGAAGTTTAGACTGCAAACTGATTTCTTTCCATCTGAGGAACCTATTTGATATTTTAATTGAGCCTGTTAAGATGGGGAGTATTTTGCCCATTTCTGAAAAAAGTGAGAATTTCTCCATATAGGATAAAATATGAGTAAGGTGAATAGGAAAAATCAGGTACAATTGTCTTGTAGTAATTTATGTGGACTGTAACGCAGGAGGTAACAAAAGAGTGGATGTTTTAACCAGACTAGAATACTGTGGACTGGGAAAGATATTACTGGGTGATGAAAAGTCTCTGAAGGGTGTGGACCTCGCACAAATATGAGATCTCATAAACTGGCATGAGTGAGGAACGCTAGCAATGGCTGGTGAGAGACCTGTCTGGAACTTTATTTAAAAGGTTTGTAGGTAGAAATCACAGGAGTTTAAAAAAAAAGAAAAAGATATGAGACCACTACAGAGATAGAATGAAAATAAATTAGCAGTTAATCATGCAGATAAGGAAAGAGTAGTCACCTGTGTATAGTGGAGATCGAATGCACCAGTACTAAGATAGCATTCTGGATGGATGCAGCCATGGCATTGCAAAGAGGATCTCTTCATGTGTGCAATAGAAGTCATGAGGCATAGGTTGTTATGAGATTAAATGAAAGTATAGGCCGGGCGCGGTGGCTCACGCCTGTATTCCCAGCACTTTGGGAGGCCGAGGCGGGCGGATACAAGGTCAGGAAATCGAGACCATCCTGGCTAACAAGATGAAACCCCGTCTCTATTAAAAATACAAAAAATTAGCCGGGTTTGGTAGTTGGATGCCTGTAGTCCCAGCTACTCGGGAGGCTGAGGCAGGAGAATGGCGGGAACCCGGGAGGCGGAGCTTGCAGTGAGCTGAGATCGCGCCACCGCACTCCAGCCTGGGCGACAGAGCTAGACTCGGTCTCAAAAAAAAAAAAAAAAAAAAAAAAAAGGATATACATGAAGTGGATTTTTAATTAAAATACTCTGAGTAAATGAATAATATTAGTTTTATTATGAAAGTTCAGAATAATAGGACTTGAAAGATAGTACTATTTTATTAACAGAGCTGTAGAAATAAAAAGAAGGAAAATATTTTGGGGAAATTAATGAATTTAAGAGAGACCAAGATTAAAATATTATTGTTAGGGTCCCAAAAGGAATAAATTAGGATAGTTTGAAGAGGATTTGTTACAAAATGATTACTGAGATGTCTATAGAGTGTCAAGGAACCACAATGGGTTCTATAGGAACTCGGAGCAAGGCAAGGAACCCAAGCCCAGCTGATTCGACCCCTAAGCTTGAATGGAGGAGGGGAGATAGAGATGGAGGAAGAGAAAGTTCTGTAAAGCTAAGCTGCCTGAAGGTAGTCAAAGGCCATGTTTAACCCAAGAAAAAAATCAAGGGAGTAAACCAGGGGAACGAAAAATTGAATGTCACTCTACTCTCTTCCTTCAGTATCCAGTTGGGTTTCCCCATTAGATGAATCAACTGGAAGCCAAAGAGTATGGAAACAAATTGAGGTTTTCCTTTAAGAATTCGTAAGTGCTGGTGGCACTGACATTTAAATAATTATACTCTATTCACTAACGAATACATCAGGCATTCTCAAAAATTAGTGGAAACCTCTTTGAAGAATCTGTGGATTATGATAGGTATTCTACATTTAATGAAGTTTGTATAGATTCACATTAAAGCAGTTTTGGAATTAGTTTCTCACCTCTTTGACCAGAAAAGGGAACAATTTGCGCCAGAAAAATAGAAAAGAATTGTTGATTTTTATGTACAGTCAGCCCTCCACATCTGTGAGTTCTTTATCTGTGGACTCAGAACCATGAATAAAAATCATGTGTATTAGTCTGTCCTCATGTTACTATAAGGGTGTATCCAAGACTGGATAATATATAAAGGAAAGAGGTTTAACTGACTCACAGTTCCACGTGGCTGGGGAGGCCTCGGGAAACTTACAATCATGGCAGAAGGGGAAACAAATACATCCGTCTTCATATGGTGGCAGGACAGAGAAGTGCAGAGTGAAGGGGGGAAAAAGTCCCTTATAAAACCATCAGATCTATGAGAACCCACTCAGTATCACAAGGACGGCATAGGGGAACCGCCCCCATGATCGAATCCCCTCCCCTGAGGTCCCTCCCCCAGCACCTCGGGATAATTCAGATTGCAGTTCAAGATGAGATTTGGGTGGGGACACAGACCCAGACAATATCACCATGGATGAAAAATAATCAGACCAACAAAACCCCCAAATAATGATACAACAGTAAAATTACAAATCCAAATACAGTGTAACTACTTTTTATATAACATATTAGCTCTTACAAGTAATTTACAGACAATTGAAAGTATACAGGAGGAGATGCGTAAGTTGTATGCAAATACTACACTGTTTTATATGAGGGACTTGAGCATCCATGGATTTTGATATTCTTGGAAGTCTTGCACCCAACCTCCCAGGGATGTGAAGGATAACTGTATTATGCTACACCAGGGTACTTACTAAGGAAAAGAACATATCAGTGAAACAATGCTGAAAGCAGACCACAAAAACTTCTATACTTAATTGGAATGGGGCATCAAAGAGCTAAACATGCTTTCTGTCTCAACATAAAACAACAATGTGATTCTTCTTAATTCAGAAACCATCTTTGAGTCAGTAAACTTGCATGGAAGAACATCCAACCTAAAAATATAGATTCCTTCAGGTTCTAGATGGGGATAACTTTGTCTCTTCCAAATTTATGTATCTAGATGCATAAACTTGAAAAATAGTATTATTTTAATGGCATATATCTTCTAATATTTAAAAATATAAACTTGAAATTTTAATAAGAATATATGAACTTAAAATATATCTAGGCTTTATATTAAGGAATAAACACAGTTGCTCAGGCAGATGTTTCCTTTACGTAATCACTGCTAGTATGGATTTCTTCATTGGATCTCTTAGTAGATTTCTGAATATTAGCATAGAGATAAATTTCTGCAGTAACACAGCTGGCACTCTTGGCTTCCAAGTATTTGGAACATTCACAAGATTTCGTTTCTTTCAGTTTTGTCATTGTTTTCCTTATCCATTTTTTATCTCTTTGTTTATGTTGTCTCCAGTCCTATTCCAAGGATTTTCACGGACTTGCTAGCTTTAAAAAATGAGTACAGAGTGTTTAGAAGGAAGGGAATGACTCTAAATGAATTTCTTTGCATACCTTTACTGGGCCACTTCAAGATAATTTGGAATGAAAATAATTAGGGCTTTATATTCTAAATTAATGATTCTCTAAACTGGATCCAATAACATTGATGTTACTAAACTATATTTTACTTTTTCTAAAATATTGCCATATCTATAATTCTTCATATATTCTTGATAAAGGCTTTATTTGTAGAACTTGTCAATTTTTAATATAGGTAGAATATAAATATATAACTATTTTTGTAGTATAATTACTGACACATGGAACACACTCCAAGAGGGTGTCCTCTATTGAATGTTGAATGCCCATGAATATGGGAGACTATATAACTTATTGTATATACAATGTTTTCTATGATCTCGAATATTTATAATATTTCTCTAGGATAGATATACTTTCATATAACAAAAAAAATGAGAATCAAATAGGTTAAATTACATACCCAAATTCCTCAAAGGAATTTGTGTTTTGAAATATTTTCAAACCCAGAATATTGTCAGAGGTCATCCAGAGTTAGCAATATTTGGTTCTTTCTGCAACTATGGATGAAATGAGTTCTATCATTTACTTAATAGCATTTTTGTACTCTTTTCTTTTTTATTTATAGTGTTTAAGCTACTGTTCCACCCTGCACTTCCAAAATATAACATTTATCTAACATTAACCTATTGGTTTTCCATTGACAAGGAAGAGATGTAATATTAAGACATATACCTAGTTCAATATGAATCTGTACCAATTAAAGCAATATCTTAGTATTTCCTCAGGTGAATTTATTTATATTGTTTCTTTCTATTAAAACACACACACACACACACACACACACACACACACACACACACACACACACATTCCCATGTGTTCCCTTTTCCCTCATCATTTTGAAAACATGGAATCAAGTTTACTTTGTTTGACCTTTATTTTGTATTATTACTAATTTTGCTTTTAACAGTCTTATTAGAAAGGAAATAGTTACTGAATGTGCTTGAGAAAGAAAAAACACACAGCAGTAAATAAAGATGCTTAGTAGCTCCCGATTTCTCTCTCTTCCCAGCCACTGGCATCCACCATGCCACTCTTTGATTCTATGAATTTGACTATTTTAGATATCTCACATAAAGTATTTGTCTTTGTGTGACTTTCTTACTTTACCAATAAAATAAATAAAATATAAAAAGAATCCTGTTTGGCTTAAGCCAGATATTTAACTTCAGGTAAATTGTTGAAAATAACCAAAACAAAGTCAAATAACTATTTGAAGTAGAAAATATGCTAGGCAATATCTGGTCATAGTTTTTAATCTTGAGTAATTGAAATGTGATTTTGTTTTCTTCTAATCAAACAAAGCAAAATAGATTCTTTAAGTGCTGTGAATATACCCGCACCAGTTGTAAAAAAAAAAAAAGAGAGCCTAACCTTTTGCATATTTACACTATTTGGAGCTGTTTTGCTGTTTAATGAAACAACTGTATGACTTTTATAATATGTGATATTTAGGTATGATAATTGGAAAAATTTTGTTTAGAGATACTGTGATTAATGTTTTTACTTATATCTTAATTCATATGTTGAAAGAAAAATGTATGAGGTTTCTATTATGTGCAAGATTCTCTGCACTTAGCATATAGTTATAACCTCTCACCTAGTGCGAAAGATTTCTAATACAGGGAGTTTTTGTTTGTTTGTTTGTCTTTGTGGGGGGTGGTGGGGGGACAGAGTCTCACTCTGTCTCCCAGGCTGGAGTGCAATGGTGCAATCTCAGCTCACTGCAACCTCCACCTCCTGGGTTCAAACAATTCTCCTGCCTCAGCCTGCCGTGTAGCTGGAACTACAGGTAGGCGCCCAGCTAATTTTTTATATTTTTAGTAGTGACGGGGTTTCACCATCTTGACCAAGATGGTCTCAATCTCTGGACCTCGTGATCCGCCCGCCTCAGCCTTCCAAAGTGCTAGGATTACAGGAGTGAGCCACTGCGCCTGGCCTACAGGGGTATTTAGATAAGAGTCCTTTGAGTTGCAGAACTCATGAGCGAAGTGAACTTGCCTTTTCCTGGTAATTAAACCAAATTACTTAGAAGTAATAAAAGGTTTTATTTAAAAGGTAGAATTTTTTTAAAAGTAATTTGTTTTAGTTCTTTTATAATTCACCAGTTTATTATTACATTGGTCATTAATTGCCTGTCAAATATTTGTTGAATTAAAATATCAAAGAAATTATAGTTTAAAAGGAAAAAAACAATAGCGGAAAATGAATTACTTTTTAAGACCTAAATGCCTAGGCTTCTTTTTCATAATAACATTTAGATGAGAAGACAAAATTTAATTTATTGGATATTCTAATGTAAATTCACTTATAAATAGGGCAGTACTCCTTAACAGCACTAAAACATGCTATTTCTTGAGATGGTTAAATAAAACCTGTCAGCCATGTTCTAACCTGTGCTGAAATGTATCCTGAAACCTGGCAAAAGATCCAATTCTTTTGTAGGCTTGTAATAAATACAACTATAATACTTGCTATAATTACTATTTAATGTAGCCTTTGTAATGCTTTACCAATATGGATACAGTTCAATGGTTTAATTTATTGAAATGTATATATAAATATACAAGTTAATGTGCTAATATCAGAGTAAATTGGAAGGGTTTTTATTTTAAGTTATAGCTAGTGCAAAGGTAAGACACTTTTTGGGTTTATTTTTATAAGATAGTTCTAAATATATGGCATTGTAACTAAGAATTAATAGTCTAGATTCAATCTTTAAAAAATGCCATTAATGGTAATTGGTAAACCTAAAACAACCTTCATGCTAAATACACATATACACAGACACACACACTACATAAATCAATTTTGTGACTTCCTGGCAAATAAAACTGAGTTTCTATTTTTTTGTCTATTAAATTGATGAAACAGCCAGGCATGGAAATGCACCTGTAGTCCCAACTACTTGGGAGGCTGAGGCAGGAGGATTGCTGAAAGCCAGGAGTTGAAGGCTGCAGTGCACTATGATCATGCCTGTAAAGAGAGTTACTGCACTCCAGTCTGGGAGACATTGCAAGACCCTTGTCTCTAAAACAAAATGTAAAATTCAAAAAATTTAAACTTTAAGTCTTGTGAGATAGAATGAGCTTTGCATCTTCATATACCATTCAAGGGAGTATAAAATTACAATGCTGCTTGATTATTTTGGCAATATGTCTCCAGCAATGATGAGTTTACAGAATCTTGGATAGATAGAACATATGACATTGCTATCTTAAGCTGAATTTAATTTGTTTCCATGCTCCCTTTTCTGCTGTTGGTAGGAACCGTTTACACTTGTCACTTGAAGTTCCCACATTTACTTCTGGTTTTTAAGTTGTTTTCTATGGACTAAATAATTATATTCAGTTTTATTCTCCCTTCCCCTTTCCGTTGTTTATGGCTGGGTGGCCTCCAAGGACAAGTAGTTTATGTAATATTTTGAATAAGCAAGATGCATAGGATATAAAAAGACTTAAATTTTTGTCTCCTGCTGTTCCTTTAAAATGTGTTCTGTGGAGGAAACATCTCCCCTACTCCTGAGTGAAAACTCCAGTGGTCCTATTTCCTACTCATTCTTGGATAATTAACTCCTTCAGTTGAGGTAAGAGGAAAATATAGATTTGATTATTTCTTTGGATAATCTGCCCTATCATTCCCATCCATCCTGCCTTGCCTTGCACTTTGACTCCTGTTTCTCATCTTACTAATCTTTGGTAACTAATAGAGAATTAAAGAGAGAGAGAGTGGGGGTGGCTAATGTTCTTACCTGACCTTTTCTAACATGCCTGGACCTGGCATGTGTTTGGAGCTGAGTTTTGCTCTTAGGAGGAACATGTGATCTCATCAGTTTGGGGAACTCCCTTAAAGTTCCCTTGACTGCGGCAAAGCATTCTTCACTAACTCTATGCTTTACTGCCTCTGTAACCCTGCAGATCAGAAATTCACCCTTAGCTTCTGGCTGTTCAGGCTCTATCACCCCTCTAAGTAGCACATTTGGGAAGAGTCCAAGGAAATACTCTTGCCAGCTGTCTCAAGAGGAGGACCCAAATCTCGCAGAGACAGGTAATTCTAGACCCAACAAACTCTGGGAAAATAAACTAAACCCACTGTTATGGCAACTCCCCTCTAATCTGTAGCCTTAGCAACTAAACTGCTTATTCCTCTCTGTTTCATACATAAGTCAATCCTGTCTACTCACTAAGGCTGGGATTCATGTTCAGTTCTTTGGAACATCCAATTGAAGTCTGTCTAACTGAAATTGGAAGAAATTTCAGTTGGCCACTTGGCTACTCTTCTACCTTGGGTATGGGGAGGATGCTAAAAATATAAACAGCAGCTCCTCACAGAAACTCTATTCAGAGATTCTCAAATCTCCAGAAACCTAATGTGGATAAATTTCCTCACTTCTAAGCCCTTTCTTGGAAACTAATGCAGTTTATCTAACTCTCTTTGGAATACAGCATCTCTCGTCTTCATTCCTCAGCCGAAAACAAGGCAGGAAGAATCCTATTTGAATACCCTTTTGGAATATGAAAGTGCTATTATGGCAGCACAAGTTAAGAACACCGTTCTGTAGATCCACATCAGGCCCGGCTTCTTGAAGCAGGCCCTTATTCAGCTCCCTGTGTTCAGGTCTGTGCTTCTCGCCTTACATCCTGTTTTCACTCCCACTGCACTCGGAACTGAGGCTTCTGCTCGTCTCTCATCCTCTTGTCATGTCTGCAACTCCCCATGGAGATTTCAAAAATGTACCCATAGCCATAAAAAATCAGTAGGGTGGGTTTGGTTACTAATATCCCCCATGGTTTTAGTCCCTTTTCCTGTGTCTCTTCCCACTTGTTTATAGCACTCCTATATTTTCTTGGTAGAAAAACGGATAAAACATCCAACTCTATTCCTGTCTTATTACTTGATTTAATTAACATGAGAATTGAAAAACCAACTCGTTCTCTCTTGACTTTAGATGTGTTCTGCTTAAAGACATTTATATTTAGTTTGCATGAAAAGCTACATATTAGTTCTTCTTCCTAAAAGAATTAGCCCTTAAGACCTCAAAGTTCAGCTGTGTTATAGTAGTTGAAATAATGAGTATTACTGGGAATTATATATCATATACAATTTTCAAAACTAATATCTGAATACTTATTTGATAACATTTGTGTGAGTAACCATCATAACATTATAACCATATTATAAGCATCTTTCTTATTTAAAATTAGAAAGTCATTAAATTATACGTGTTTAAAATTATATGGAAAGAATTATATATTATTAAGGGAAAACACTAGAAAAATGACTAATGAACACTAGTTATCTGTCAAATAATGTTGGTGGGTTTTTTTTGTTCTTTTTCAATCTTTGCCAGTTTTGCTGGCATAACCTCCTGTGACAAACTGTTTAGAATCATGCAATCTTACAATCTTTCTATTCAGTGTGTTACATGTTGTAAGGCAATCAAAAGCTCAATAATGCATTTGAAGTCAGACTCCTCAAATCAGTTTCTACATTGTAAAATTAAATATTATATGGTAATCATTGGTGTTGTGAATGGATTGGTAGCTCTTAGTGTAGTGAATGGATCCGTTTCTAAAAGGATAATGTCTTCACCTTAATAGGAAAAAAAACCAAATCTGTGGAGAGTGTGCATTACTCATCTAAATAAGGATGTAGAAATTGATTCCTGCCAGCTTTAAAGAAATGATTAAGAGAGAGAATATTTAATTACCACGAATCTTACCAGTAAGCATAATGATGTGCGGGTCAGTAGGAAAACTTGACTGCTTTCGTATTAAAAAGACATTAACTCGTGACACATTTTGCATTTGATGATATAGTGCTTTATGCAAATATTGGAAAAAATAGCTCATTTGTTAAATTTTAACAAAGGTTTGGAGAACAAAAGGAGCATTAACAATAATCATGAAAACTACAGAATAATTGAAAAGAGCATATAATTAAACACTGCATAAAACATAATATAAAACGGTGTATCTAAATCTTAAGTGCAATCTCATTTGTAAACTCCAGCATCTCTACTTGACATTAGTTATACTGTTGTAAATGGTGTGAGATAGGTAAACAAATGAAAATATCTATTGAGGTTTTGCTATATGTACAGTATTTGTAGTCAGGGTTTTTCCCCTCCCCCCAAAATTACAGCTTTAATGTAATAAATGTAAAAGAAAAAGATAAGGAAAATACCTGCCTATCTTTGAGGGAGAAAAAGAAGCAAAGCTTCTCTGCCCTTTTCCTTCCAGTACTTCTCTGCAGGTCCTTGTATTGCCATGGACCTTGGAGCTACCTTATGACATCTGATTTATATTTGGTTTCTAGTATTTCACAAGTGCATTATAACTAGAAGCAGAGCCAAAATCTTATTAGTGGAGATGCTATGCAGTGAAATGTCAACACAGGGCATTCGTATTTTACTTTTATTGCTTTAATAGATAGTACATTTTGTGACAACATGGTCTATTTGAATAATGTGACATTTAGAGGAAGTTTTAAAAATTGATTTTATTCAATTGATATTAATGTTGGGTTAAGACCTGATATAATAAAGAAAATAGATGTGCCATTCTCTAGCTCTCTTTCAGAGTGAAGGAGTTTGGGCCAGGAGACCAAGAAAAACTGAAAGAATCTTTATTTAGCATTAATGCTGTGCATTTGAGCTCACGTATTTTCAGGGCATACTTAATAAGCTCATTTGAACAGAGCGATTGGCAGATACCAATAAATTACAGCCTAGAGAGTAACAAGTCATGAATTCAGACAATTGCATCGTAGTAGAAATGGATTGGGATTGCTGTATCCTATTACTTTACAAGTGATATAATGTATACAGTTTTATTCAAACACATTTCACACAGTATATAACTTCAAGTTAAAAGTAACGTAAATATGCTTCTTGCAAAGTCTCGAGAAAAGCTAAAAAAGGTTGGGACTAAAGAATTGAGAATTAGTCCCTGTTAGCTCTTTCTCATCATGTGCTTCGTTAGTTTATCCTTTGAGTATACTAAGCCTTGAATCAAGCTATTCGTGTCTTTTTATCCCAGTATTATTCTGTATCCTACCATTTCCATACCCTTTAGCTATTAGCATGGACCCAATATTTTATACATTGTCATCAAGATGGAACAGCTTGGTTTATATTTTTATGGCATAGAGAGTAGCCATCTTAACTTACTGTGGAGAGTTCAGAGTCTCTCTTCATTGTACAGAAAAATGAAAGCAGGAAACAATATTACTCTAAATTATAGAATAATAATGTTATATTTGTAAATTATCATTATAGAATTATAAATGATACAACAGAAGAAAGGAAACAGATTTATCATGTTGTAAATCATGAGAATGAAAGTTGTCACTTGGATAGTGTTTAAATATTTTTAAATATTTACATACTGAAATGAAAACACAGGCTACTCAGAGCACGGATGCATCCTTGAGTTGAAGCAACACACTTCATGCTCCCATTGCAAACGTGCTTCCCATTCAGCTGGGAAAGTCAACATCAATATCATAGCACATGTGTTTCCTTCTTTTTCCTCTCCAATACAGTATTTATTTGTGCCACTTTTCCTCTCTTGTTTCTATTTTTGAAGAAGATAGATTCTGCTGTCTAAGGATAATATTCCCTTCTTAGATCACTTTCATTTCTTCTTGTCCTGTCTTCCAGGAAGTATACTATAATATAGAGTGGGGTGGAAGGTAGGGAACTGAGCTTCAGAGTCAGATGATCCTTCCAATATTGGCTGTGTTATACTGCCGAGGGTATTTATTATTCCCATTTATAAATGGGGACAAAATATTAACCCATAGTGTTCAATTTTTACCTTGTACCTTAAGAATCCATTTTGGCTTTAAGTCATCTGAAAATGTTTTCTTGTCTTATCAGCCACATCACTTGTAGAAATCTTTAAAGGCTCAGTCAAAGATTGAGATAAGTGACTAGCAACTGGGTTTTTCTCTGGAAATGGAAAAATCATTCATTGGTGAGAGTGGTATTAGGAATTTCTGTGATAATTTCACAGAATGGTGACTATAATCAATAATAATTGTATGTTTCAAAATTCCATATTCAAAAGTATTTGGAGTGATAGATTTGTTAATCAGATTGATTTAATTACTTCACATTGTAAACATACGTAAAACATCACATTATATCCCATAAATAAACACAATTATTTGTCATTTAAAAATAAAATTTTAAAAATAAAATTTTGTCTAATTCCAGAGGGTATCATATTTAAAAGTACTATCAACCCTATGATATTCCCTTTTGTATGCTAGTCTTAACTTTAAATTATCAGCTCAGCTCAGTAGAGAGTAAATATACTAATAACAAGAAAGTTAGTAAATTAGACAAGATGTTATATAGAAGCTAGCTATAAAATTTTTAAAATTATTTTTTAAAGACTATCATGATCCACCTTGTAAAAGTAAACCCAAGGCAACAAAATAGGTACTGGAAATAGGCAAACTAGAGATGAGCCCAGCATTTAGTACTGTATTTTGCCTTAAGGTGTTTTCTCAAACTGTGCCTAAATGGTGGTTTTCATTACTTTTGGGGTTTGCAATGGAGTTGCAACAACACACACACACACACACACACACACACACACACACACACAAGCAAAACAATGAAAGAATGAAGCAAGGAGACCTTTGTGTGTTTTGTCCAATTCTTTGTTCAAAACACCAATGAAGCTGGATGACTTATAGTCAAGACTCTCTAGTGGTAACAATGGGAGCTGCTGAGTTCAACCTATGTTGTTCTTGTCTAGTTTTTTTTTTTTTTTTCTTATTTCTTCTGCTATACTGAGAAGTATATAGGATAATTAATTTCCAATAATATGGATTTTCCCTTTTGTTACTAAGTTATAGCTCAATAACAACATGTTCATAGTTTATGCTCTATAGGATTTAAGTCCTTTCAAATTACTGAAACTTTTTTATGGTCTTGTATATGTTTAAGGTGTATGCTTCTGTCTCTCTCTCTCTCTCTGTGTGTGTGTGTGTGTGTGTGTGTGTGTGTGTGTTGCAACTCCATTGCATTCCAGTGCCAAGGCTGCACGGAAATGTAGACAGCAGAGATTTGAGGCAGTGTAGGGCATGAATGGCGAGGTCCCATGAGCACCTTTCTGAAAACTTTGCCCTCAAGAGCCAACCTTTCCTGGAAAATTTCTGAAATGCCTTTGGTGTCATTCTCCCATTGTCTTAATGAATAGAATGTGACTTCCTTCCATTCATATTAATTTCTTTAGCAAACAGATGCTTGGCCATACCCTTAGTGTTCTCTCAAACAGTTTTAAAATTCTTTATAGGACCAGAGTGAGAATTTCCCAAATTGCTTCCCTTTTAATTTATAAATTCCATCTTTAAATTCTCACCTCTCACTTTTTACTATATCCAGTTAAAAGAAGCCACACAGTTGCTTGAATATTTTGCTTAGAAATTTCTTTCTCCAGATAGGTTAGTTCATCACTCTTAAATTCTGCCTTTCATAAAGCCTTTGGGCATGAACACAATTCAGCCAAATTATTTGCCACTTTGTAACAGAAATGGTCTTTCTTCACTCCATTTTCCAGTAAGATTGTCCTCATTTATGTCGAAGACATTTTTGGAATGGACTTTCCTGTCCATATTTCTACCAATATTCTGATCACAATGATTTAAGTAATCTCTAAGATGATTCAAAATTTGCCTATAGCTGTTCTCTTCTGAACTCTCACCAGAATCCCCATTAGTGCCTCATTCATGGAAATAAAGGATTTTTCCAGCCTGCTTCTCCAAGTCCTTTCAGTCTCTGCCCGTTATCCAGCTCCAAAGTTGCTTCCACATTTTCAGGTATTTGTTATAGCAGAGCCCCACTTCTCCAATACCAATTTATCTTAGTCCATGTTGTGCTGCTATTAGAGAATACCTCAGACCATGGGTAGTTTACAGTGAACCGAAACGTATTGGCTTATGGTTCTGGAGGGTGAAAAATTCAAGATCAAGGGGCCAGCACCTGGCAAGGGGCTCCTTGCTGCATTATCCCAAAGGTGAAGGTGAAAGGGCAAAGAGAAGGTGAAAGAGAAAGCAAGAGGGGACTGAACTTGTTTTATAACAAACCCACCCCCATAATAATGAACACACTCCTTTAACAATAACATGAATCCATTTATTGGGATAAAACCCTCATGGCCTAATTGCCTCTCATTAGCCCCCACCTCCCAACAGTGTTACATTGGGGATTAAGTTTCCAATGCATGCTTTCTTGGGGACACATTTAGAGCATAACTGGGCTCTTCTCACCACTATTTTCGACTTCTTTGTATTTTTTTATCTTTGTTTTTAGCAGTTTGGATTTAATATGTTTGAGTGTGATTATAGTCCAGTTCATAAGATTAGAGTTCACTTTATTTCTTAGATTTTTAGATTTTTAAATCTAAATATTTTACTCTGAATGGGAAGATTTTAACGATAATTTATCACCTGATTTTCTGGCTAGAGGAAGGCGTTCTCTTCTGGAGCTTTTTCTAGCTACATCCATTCAGACTTCCAGGATTTAGGTTTGCTTAAAACCCCAGATAGGATATAGGAAGCAAAAAATAAAGACAAAACAGAAAACATCAGAGAATTCACTGCTGAGTCATCTCTCAGGTCCTGTGTTCTCTAGCCAGTCTACTTGCTATTATGTACCTTTCAGAGTCTTCTGATAGAAGCTATCTACACTGTCTCCAAGTCTTATAATCAAAGAGAGAGATTGGGTAGAATGTGCTTATTTCAGTGTAGTTGGAAACTAAGTTAACTTTTAATGACACTAATTTAGCATCTTAAGTTTCAAATATCTTTAGCAGAAATAACATTTTTGGCATTTTCCCAGATTTTTCATAAATTAAATGTCACTTTAGTTTTAAGAAATGAAGGCACAAATTATTTCATTCTTACTAATGATAGTGTAATTAAAAACATCAGTGACCAGACATCTATTTCCAAACATAGAAAAACATAATTTTTGTTGTTGTTGTTGTTGTTAAATAAAAGACTTAATGACACGGAGCACTGGAAAAACAGAAGTTCAGTTTTTGAAGGATAAATTTTGCTTTTTGTGTCTTCCCACCAAAACTTTAATTCTACAAATATTAGAGCTATTTTTTTCTTTGCTAAAATTGAGTCTTTTATTGCTTTAGTGTCATGTAATTTTGCTTCCTTCTGCACGATTCATTCATTTCTCCCAGTTCTAATAAGCATGCATGTAAACATTAACTAAAATATTGCCTAGCTAGAAAACAACTAACCAAACATACATTCTTTTTTAATATAATGTTGCCTCCATACATCTTGGCTATTATTTTACCTCCCTAGTCTTCATAGCAAGGCTTTTTTGTTTGTTTTTAAGAGTTTGCTAGATTATATGCTCTTTCTTATCTTCCAGTTTCAAATCTTTAACCTGTTCTCAATCATTACCACTTCAGAATTTTCTCACAACCATTTCCATCCTGTATATCCATGAAAAAATATCATCCTTCATTTTATTTGGCTCAGCAGCCCTCTACAATACTGAACATTCTGTTCTTTGTATGTCTTTTCTTGGCTTCTATCATACCACACTCTCTGGGATTTTAATTCTCTTTCATTGGCTGATCTTTCTCAGAATCCTTTGTTACTTAACCTCATTATACAATTTCCAAATCTTAGTAAAACCTGGGACTTGATCCTGAGACTTCCTTTTCTTTACATTCTTGTTAGGTAATTTCATGCTTTTTAAAATTTAAAATTAGGTCATGTCTCTAATAACATTTTATGGATTCCACATGGTCTAGAATACGGCAAACTGCATTCTATGAACTGGCTTACTCTTTGGCAAGTAAAGTTTTATTCGAATACATTCACACTTGTTCATTTTTACATTGTCACACACTTTGACTACGATACAGAGTTGGGTAGTTTTGACAGAGGCCAAATTAAAACATTTACTGTCTGACCCTATAAGAAGAAAAATCTCAACACCTAGAATAGATTAAAAATTTTTTAGCAGGATGTAATAGGTTTTTCATGACCTGTTTCTTAACACTCTTTTGAAATTTATCTCACAGTTATATTTTTAGTCTAACAGTTCCAAATAACTTGTGGTTCATTGAATGTTTTACATCTTTGTGCTTATAACTTTTTGAGTATCATATGCTTCCAGAAACTGTAATCACTTGGAAAATTATATTTTTGCCCTTCAAAACACAATGGATAACCCACCTTATTTTCAAAACTTTAAAAAAAAATCCCAAATAATTCTTACTGTTTATGTGCTATCACATATACTGTTCTAATGATATATACATCTCACTGTATTTTAGTTACTTGAGTTCATTCAACTTTTTGAAATTTCAAAAAAGTAAAAAGGAAATTAAAAATTCTCCTAAATATTACTATTTTCATTTCAACATATATAAAATACAAATTATTCTTCCCATTCCAGTTCTTTGATTTGGTATATACCTCTTTCTATACTTTTTTATTCTCATGGAAAATGATATAGATAGACACAGATACATGACAAAATAGAATAGTATCATACAGTTTTTAAATCAGATTTAAAAATACATACTCTTAACTCACTTCTATGGTACATATACATCTTTACTTTGTAAAACAGTGACATTGTATTTCCTGGTGGAGATGTTTATTATAAATTATTTAACTGCTGTATATGATGAATATTTAGGTAATATCCTTTTTTTTTTTTTTGCTATTGTACACTCTCATAGACAACTTTGTTCATTTATCTTTATTTCTTCTAGAATTTTTGTAGCCATTTTTCTGGAAATGAAGCTACAAAATTATTCTGTAAGAATGTTTTATCTTATACTTTCCTCATCGATTTAGGCTGTGAGACAAATATGTGGCCTTCGCTTAAACAGTATCAGGTTAACTTTTGGTCCAGAATAAAATATATGTGAATACTTTTCTTATGTCATTGCCAACAATGGATGTAAATAATCTTTCAAAGTTGACAATTTTATGATTCATGTTTTCAAACTTTTTTTAGTGTATTTAATTGCCTTTTATATACATTTTTTAATTGCAGATCTTTATTAAATTTACACTTGTCTATTTGGTTGTTATATTCATATTTATATATAGGACTTCTTAATTTAGTACATAAATAACCATTTACTCTGTTTATACTCTACGAATGCTTTTTCTCCGAGTTTATATTTTATCAGTAGACATTATTCATAATTACTCTTATTTTATCTTTGCAAATGCCACATTACTTGATTTCTTTTCAAAGGCTTTACTCAGAATAGAAACATTATTTTTCTAATTGTCTTATATAATATTTGAATCCCTTATCTATTTGAAATTTGTTTTTGTACATGCTGCATAGTAGCATATACTTTCTTAACTAAATTGAAATACCCCTATTTTTATATATCTGGCTCTCTTACTAATGTCTTTGGTCCTAGGATTACTGTGGTTTTGACATACAGATTTTTTCACTAAATTATGTCTGACTTATTGACTTGGAACTCTATTGTTCTTTGAAATTTCTGTTGTTCTATGTTGGCTAAACACTTAAAAATATATTCAACCCCATAATTCTTTACCAAACATGTGCTATATGAAGGACTCTGTATTAAGAACTGTAGAGAACGGGAGAAAAAAGTTCATCCTTAAATAACTTCCAGTCTAGTATAGTGAGCATAATATATTCATGTAAATAAGTATGATATAAAATAATATGAATGGTATTTTTAAAGACGAGTGGTGTGTCAAAGAGAAATAATAGTAAAGTTGTTTCAACCACTGAAGAAAGGTTTTTATGGTTTTTATATAAACTATAGTTCATGTTGACTAGTTACATAAGTGAATATAAAATGATACAAAGTAGATAAATCCTCTGTAAAAGAGTTTTTTTTTTTTTTTTTTTTTTTTTTTTTGAGACGGAGTCTCGCTCTGTCGCCCAGGCTGGAATGCAGTGGCCGGATCTCAGCTCACTGCAAGCTCCGCCTCCCGGGTTCACGCCATTCTCCTGCCTCAGCCTCCCGAGTAGCTGGGATTACAGGCGCCCGCCACCATGCCCGGCTAGTTTTTTGTATTTTTTAGTAGAGACGGGATTTCACCGGGTTAGCCAGGATGGTCTCGATCTCCTGACCTCGTGATCCGCCCGTCTCGGCCTCCCAAAGTGCTGGGATTACAGGCTTGAGCCACCGCGCCCGGCTTTTTTTTTTTTTTTTTGAGACGGAGTCTCGCTCTGTCGCCCAGGCTGGAGTGCTGTGGTGCGATCTCAGCTCACTGCAAGCTCCACCTCCCAGGTACACACCATTCTCCTGCATCAGCCTCCCAAGTAGCTGTGACTAGAGGGGCCCGCCACCACGCCCGGCTAATTTTTTGTATTTTTAATAGAGATAGGGTTTCACCGTGTTAACCAGGATAGTCTCGATCTCCTGACCTCGTGATCGGCCCGCCTCGGCCTCCCAAAGTGCTGAGATTACAGGCGTGAGCCACTACACCCGGCCCGAAGGGGTCCTTTGACCTAAATCCTAACCCCAATACAGCCTCTGAGTACCCTTGTCTTGAGAAGCACAGAAATCTGTCAAAGCTAGAGCAGGATTTTAGTTTTCATTTGTTTTGTTTTCCTTGTTTTCTTGCTTTCTAGAAGAGCTCATGGCTAGGATGGGTTATTTTAGTACTAGACATTATCAGCATTTCTCATTTATGTTCCTAAGTAGTAAGCATTATTACCAAAGTCTATTTTAATGCAAGTAACCTGTAGTAACATCCTCTGAGTGATTTTGCCATGTGGCAACCCTTGTACTTTTCTGATCCCAGGAAGCTCACATGGGAACTGGTTCAGGGAAGGGTAAGGAGGGTAGTGGGGAAAGAGAGGCTCCCACATGTCCTCAGGCACATATTACAGAAATGGGAGCATAAGGATCATGATGGGAATTTGAAACCTGTTGATTGTAGTGAGCAAATCATGTAAGAAGGAGATATTTGAATGGCGGATGGAATGTAATGGTTCTTCCCATTATATATTGATATAATTTGGATCTGTGTCCCGGCCCAAATCTCATGTTGAATTGTAATCCCCACTGTTGGAGGTGGGCCCTCATGGGAAGTGATTGGAACATAGGGGTGGATTTCCTCCTCCATGCTGCTCTTCTAACAGTGAGTGTGTTCTCATAAGATCTGGTTGTTTAAAAGCATGTGGCGCCTCCCCCCTCTCTTTTTCTCCTGCTCCTGTGTAAAGTGCTCGCTCCCCCTTCACTTTCTGCCATGATTGTAAGTTTGTGGAGGCCTCCTCAGAAGTCAAGCGGCTGCTTCGTTTATAGTCTGTGGAACCGTGAGCCAATTAAACCTCTTTTCTTTTTTCTTTTTTTTTTTTTGAGACGGAGTCTCGCTCTGTCGCCCAGGCTGGAGTGCAGTGGCCGGATCTCGGCTCACTGCAAGCTCCGCCTCCTGGGTTCCCGCCATTCTCCTGCCTCAGCCTCCCGAGTAGCCGGGACTACAGGCGCCCGCCACCACGCCCGGCTAGTTTTTTTGTATTTTTTAGTAGAGACGGGGTTTCACCGTGTTAGCCAGGATGGTCTCGATCTCCTGACCTTGTGATCCGCCCGTCTCGGCCTCCCAAAGTGCTAGGATTACAGGCTTGAGCCACCGCGCCCGGCCTAAACCTCTTTTCTTTGTAAGTTACCCAGTCTCAAGTATTTATACCAGTGCAAGAATGGACTAATACATTTATCTAGGAAATGTGGACTTTTAAAAATTATTCCTCATTAGGTAGTAACAATTAACATGAATTGCACATAAGAGGATAATGTGAAAATATCTTTGTTTTTATAGGTTGCTTTTTCATAATAGAAAATCCCTACATGGAAATTCTGAAATCAGTTCATTTATTGAAATCCTGTTATGGGCAGATCAAGAAAGCTAAACTCCTTTTTAAAAATACAGACATTAGAGTTACATTTGCAAAGATAACAGCCTTGGATCTCTTCTATGCTTATATAATACATAATCTTGCTTTGTATTTGAATATGAAAGAGCTGTTTTATTTCTGTTGACTTATGCATGGTCTTTATGCATCATGCTCAGGCACACTACCTTTTGAAATATTTGGTTTGGCCTTCAAAAGATGCTCTATGAGGTCTGCTGGGAGTTTGGGTGCTGACCTATCACTTGATGTAAACTATTGTTTCCAGTGCACCCACAGAAACAATTCAGAGTCCAATTTCCTGGAGCTTCAGTGCTGTGAGATAAATGTGACCTCTCCTTTGTTTCTGAACAATGTCCCAGTAACTTTCTAGGTAGAGCAATGCCAGGGCATGCCATCTACTATGCTTTGCAAAGGTGATATTTATGGGAAGACATGGAACATGTTGTACAGTCATTTTAGCTTCACATTTTAACTAAGTGTAGAATGAAAGCTACCTGTTACTTCTAGCGAAAGTATTTTCCCAGGGATCCTGATAAAAGAACAATCTGTTTCTAACTCCACTGTTTTATGGCTTGTACCTTACTTGTTAACTCCCTTGGGACATGTTTTCCATGAACCTAAGAGTCTTACCGCTTGTTATTATATATTTCCAGGTATAAAGTTAGCTGCTAAAACCGCCTTTTTGAGAAAGAGATTGATGACAAAGAATACTACAGGAATACCATGCAACAACTTATATATGAAATAAAAAGAGAATGTTATAAGTTGTCATCCTCTAAATATGTTAATAGGCACATTTAGTAAGGATGTAAGGCATAATGATATTCCTCTGAGATAAAGAAATCCAGGATGGAGTTGTGAATGAAGCTGGAGAGGAAAAAGGAGAGTCAGAAAGGAGGTAGAGCTCTAGAGATAAATGAAAATGGTGAGTAGGAGTTCAGTAATGCTTAGTATATGTGACTAGGTAAGTAGGAAAGAAATTACACTGCAGAAATGATTTCTTGTCCTCCAGTATAAATATGATCTGAGTAATGTTTCTTAGGCAATAATATGATGGCTGTAAATAAATTAAAAATACAAAATGAAGATAAGATTAAGCATAATTAAAAATTAAAACCTCAAATCAGCAACGTTGAACCTAATAGAATGACGGGGGTCAATCATCTGATTGTTTTTTGGGGCTCAAAGTCTTATTTGACAAACCTGCATCCTTTCCATTCTGATTGCCAACTTTATTCACTGCACTCAGCCAGTGAAGGCAGGGATGGGGCACCTGAATCTCTAAACTAGTTAGTAAGTTTCCTAACATGTCATGATTAACATTTGATTCATTTAAAATGCAATTTGACTAGATTCTAATATATCCTTCCCACATTTTTATTTAGCCAATATTTACTTGTAAAAATCCAAGGATAGAAGGGAAGAAGTAAGGTAGAAACACAGGAAAGGACAAGTCACATCATCACAGAACACATAGGCTGGCTGAGAGTCAGCCCACTGCATTCCTGAGAAGAATATCCACTAGCCATGAGGTACTTGGGGCTACATTGAGAACACTGCCTATGACGTAACCATCTAGCAATGTTTTGATTTATGAAATAGAATTGGTATTTCTATTTGAAAGACAATAAGAAGATAGTGATTCTACCCTCACAGCCACCAAGTACCCTACTAACTTGTGAGAGGACAAGACAGGTGCAGGAGAAATTATAATTCCCGCAGAGTCAGGGCTCTGTGAAGGAATGGCATTGGAAAGTGTAATATTCAGTTTCTTGCCCCATTGTGTTATGCAAAATTCAACCTGGGCCTGGAACCTACCTAGCCATTGATCAAAGCCAGAAACTGATGCTAATGTTACATAGCCCCCTCCTTGTTGAGGATGAGAAAAGTAATGGATCCCAATACCATGGAGCTTAAAAGCATATATTGCAGAACAAAGGGGGAGAATTAGAATCTGTGAGACTTGGAGAAATATACACTTTTATAAATGATTTTCTATAGAATGTGTTAGAAAACAATTTGAAAATCCTGATAGGAGGCTGGAGACACAGCATGGCCTCAAATTGAGAAGGCTAGAAAGCCATATGGTGGCAAAAATATAACAATATGAAAGGAGTCATGAAAGAGTAAAGCAAGTCAACCTGTGAAAGAAAAATTGGAGAGCTTAACTGGTGGGGACCCTGGGGGAGGTGACACCACTCAGAGATTTCCTTTGAGATTTGGTGGTAATTTTTTTGAAAATAAACAGGACTTTTTCTTGTTGTTTTGATTTCTTCTTAGTCACAGTGTTTGCTTTATTTTTAAATTTAAAATAACATTAAAATATCTCTGGACTATAGATATATCTTGTTTAGTACAGTATTCCCAATTCCCAGCACAATGACTAGATACTGTAAGTATCCTGCAACTATCTATTGAATTAATCAATGGATGATGATTTTACACTATCAAAATAGGCTTGAAGCAATAACTCCACAGCTGGTCAGTCTGAGTCCGTCTCTAATCTCCATATTCATTAGCTATGTGGCCTCGAGCCAGTGACCTCGTATGCATCAGTTTTCACCTTTGTAAACAGGGATAATAATAATATCTTTTAAGTATGTTATGAGATTTACGGGGATAAGGTGTGTAAAGTGTTTAATAAGTGCAGAAAAAATGTTAGCAATTGCCATTATATTAAAACAGCAAAAGAAAACTAGGTATAAAAATGAAGGTGATGTGATACTCTAATCAAAACAAAGGAAATTCACCTCCCTGAACAGGCTCTGGTGAGATATTTATATATATTCAGAAAATTAAAACAAAATTGGCATAAAATGGAGTTTGCGATAAAGAAACAATGATGTGGAAAGGAAGCTCAAACTTCTGCACTGTGAATTTAAGTGCCAGGAGAAAAAGGAACAATAAATCCAAAGTTCAGGGGAAATAGTTTATGACCCAAGTATTTAATCTGTAGGAAAATAACAGTCATAGATGAAGAGAAAGATGTTGTATCATATGCAATAAAATAAGAAAAATTATCCAATACCTGCAAATAACCAAAACAATTCCTGTGTGACCCTTCAGTAGATTGCCAAACATAGTCTAGAGGGCCCTCCTGGAATCGCCTAACTATACAAGAGTATGCTCTTTAATTGACTAATTTCTTTAACAACTCTGTAGGAGTAGGTACCAACCTGTAGATAACTGGTGACAATGCAGTGATTCACTTGAAAATTATACTTTCTGAAAGTGGTTATAAAATATTTTGGAGCATATGCTTTTTTTGCACATAATAATTTTATAAAAGTGTATACTGATTTCATATTGCCTTTAGAATTTTATTCTAGGCATGATTTTCATTATAGACATGGATTACATGGCTATTCATGATCCTGGTCTCTGCTTAATTTTTCATCTTCTTTATTTTTCAAGATTTCAAGATATCTTTCAAGCAAGATATCTTCTTTATCTTGCTTCTAACATCGCAAACAGTAGATCAGGCCATAACTTTTTCTCACCTTCTTCTGTAAATTTGTTGTGTCCTTTTCCAGACCAACATCATCTATCCTTTCCATGAGGCACACAAACATACCACCCTTCTCCTGAGTAACTTGTACTCATTGTTTAAATATCAGCTGCCACTGAACCTGGAGCTTTTCCTCATTGTTCAGGATCTTTAAACTCCATTCTCTGGATTTGAGTCCCTATGGTCTAGCCTTGGTAACCTGTGGAGTCTAGACATTGGTTAGCTGGGTCTTCTACTCCAAGATCTCTCAGAAGGTTGCAATCAAGGTGTCAGTAAGGGCTGGGATTTCACTGAAAAGGTAAAATGGGAAAGGATCTATGAATAAGCTCACATCATTGTCAATAGGACGTGACCCTCTCTAACATGGTCGCTCGCTTCATCAAAGCCTATGGGCTGAGAACACGACAACAGAGTGAGGTTGTTAGCCAAATGGAAATTACACTCTTATGCAGTATAATCATGCATTCTGTTGATTAGAAGAACATCACAGGTCCATCCACACTCAAGAGGAACAATTACACAAGGTGGGGAACACTAGGGACCATCTTGGAATCTGCCCACCACTGTAGTGCCTGGGACAGCTGTAGAATAAGGTACTGAAAAGCTGGATGACAAACAAAAGATTCATTAATGAATGTATGATTTATGTAGAGACTATCTTACAGAAGTATGCAGAACATCCCTTCCTTTCAGCATAAGGTTAGATGAATTTGCTTCATTTTATTCATGTTTTTTTCACTTTGAATAGATTCTCTTACTTTCTTACTCTTCCTCACTAGTTTTGAAAATATTTGCATAAAACATCGTCAGTGAAGCTAAAAATCAAAACAACTGTAATACAAGTTAATTGACGCATCGAAGTCCTACTTTACATAATTTTCTTTAAAATACACACTTCTGTATATTTTCTAATACTTTGAAATCTACATTACAAATGAAACATGGATCCAGAGCAATGTGAGCATCGTCACAGCTATGCAAAGTCCATTTAAAGGATTTCATTATAGATTTGCCTCAATCTCTTGAATTATAACTTTAATGATACACACTAAAACTACTTAATGCAATGAAATTGACTTCGTTGAATTTTATAACAAGACACAATTTTAACTTTCAATGAAAAAATAAATAAGATAATATCCTTGCAAACTTTGTCTAAACAGTAAGTCGGAATTGGGGAGTAATTCTTTTTTTTTTTTTTTTTTTTTTTTTTTGAGACAGTCTCACTCTGTCGCTCAGGCTGGAGTGCAGTGGCACAATCTCCACTCACTGCAAGCTCCACCTCCCGGGTTCAAGCCATTCTCCTGCCTCAGCCTCCCGAATAGCTGGGACTACAGGTGCCCGCCACCATGCCCGGCTAATTTTTTGTATTGTTAGTAGAGACGGGGTTTCACCGTGTTAGCCAGGATGGTCTAGATCTCCTGACCTCGTGATCCGCCTGTCTCGGCCTCCCAAAGTGCTGGGATTAAAGGTGTGAGCCACCGTGCCCGGCCAAATTGGGGAGTAATTCTATAATAAAAGAAAACACAATTACATTCTGTTTTATTTCTAATTTCTTCTATCAGACATCTGAACATTTCTTTCACCCATAATTTTGGATCCTCTAAAGTAATAGATGAAGGGCCAAACCAAGCTGCAGGAAGTGGTTACAGAAATATACTTAACGATCCTTGCCAAATATACAGTACCTAATATTATAGGAAAGTATTTCTGGGGCATGTATCTACTGTTAGCAAGGATAAATAAAGCCTTTTCAAAATTGTATTGTATATGGGTTAATGTCTGCAAAGGTTAAAAACATCAAATTCTGGAATATCATGACCTGATATTAATGACCCAGTAATAGGCTGACATTTGCAATTCTTTGTTGGGGGTAATAGCCCACCATATGCAAAGATCACGTTCTGTATTTAGCTGCTTATCTCAAAGGAAAACATATGAGTAATAATAGTGCAAGGGAGGTTAATAACAGGTACAGGTCCAGCATAGCTTTTATCACTTCATTTAGAAAATGAACTGAGAATTGCTGTCAACTTGATTGGGAAGGGGAAAAAAAGAATGGACCCATATGGGAGGTGTCAGTCAGCTTCCAATGTGTGTGTGAAGGTTGTTTGCAAGGTTACTTGGGCCGATACAACATAAAGCTGGAATTTGCATGTCAAAGCTTTGTTCCTTTTGTAACATACTGTCACACAAATCATTGGCCCTGGGGTTTAAATTTCACAGATGTCTAAATTCATTTAAAAATTAAAGTGCAATAATTTGTGATCCATGTGCACCTAATCTTTCTCATTTTCTCAGAATGGTTTGTTTTGCCATTATACTTTCTTCTTACCATCTAAAATTCTAATTTTTCAAGACTATCTCAGTTTTTCCTTCAAAAGCTAATGTAATCTTTGATAAGACTATTCTTTGAGGCCATTGTATTATTACAGTCAAAAGATTCAAAAAACACAGTATTTACTCATATTTACAGTCACAGAAATAATTCAGAATTAAGGTGACCATTACATTTTCCTGGGCTTCTGGAAAAGTAAAAATATGATTCATGAGTGCTGGCTTTATTACCTTGTTATTTATTACATTGTTATTATTTCAACTACCTAGCAATTTTCAGAACACTTTGCAAGGAAAATTTACACTATATTTTGCTCTATGAATTATTTCATCAGAATTAAGAGCCTTTTATTACTATACAATATCCTAAGATGCAATGATCCAATAGATGTATAATGACTTGCTATAGATTATGTTTATTAACATTTCCATAAATTAATATCTTTCCTCAGTGGAACTGAAAGCATTACATGATAAAATTTTAGTATACATTTTACAGGAAAGAATTTCAAATGATGATGCAAGTAGAATTTTACTCATCCAGAGGAGATACTAGTCATGTTACTTGAGTACACTGGAAATATGAAAAGTAAACATTACTTTTAGTCTCTTTTTTTTGCTTTACTTTAAATTTACAGGAAATGCTAAAGCAACATTCTGTTGCTGACAACATTCAAATAGGTTCCAATTATGCCTGGTGAATTCAATGATACAAATTTTGCCCTATTTCTTACCATTATTATTATTAAGTAATATAACATTGAAATAGTTTCACAATTCTGTTTCATATTTTCTTCAAGACTGTAGAGAATTGACACCCACCATGGGTCTGGGAACGCGTAATAGCTTGAGCATTTTTGAGAGGCAGAGAAGAAGGGAAAGTCAAAGATCATGCTGAGGTTTCTGGGGGAAAAATCCATAAATAAATTTAAAAGTATGTTACAGCCATCTTCATCATTTTATGTACATTCTAAAGTAACAATCAGTTAGAATTATTTTGAAAGAAATGTATTTGCATTTTTTGCATAGGTACAGCAATGAGTATGTTCAAGGATGGTCAATGATTAGAATAGCTTGTAATTAGTGGAAGGTAATATTATACATCATTATTATTTTACCCAAGTGCAGAAAACATCTCCTCAAGTTCAAGAGTATATGTAAATTGATGATTCATTCCTCCTCTGCTGCTAATAAAAAGATCAGTAGAATAAGACTATGTTAAAATTTAATACTAAGAATTTTTTTACTTTGTTTTTTATAGTTGCTGTTGGACCTTGTAAAATTAAATGGTTGACAGTTTTTATGTTCAAAATCCGAAGTTGTTAAAAATTTTGATCACAAAAATGGCACTACAGACAACTTGTTTCTATTTCTCTAGTAGAAACAAGTTCTACCCTAATAATTGAAAAAGTGTTAATTCAATCAATGTGTAGTCCATGAACATCTGTTACCTTAGGCATAGGAATATGATGGTCAGTAAGGTTTAACTCCTGGCTTGATGGTATTTAGACACTAGAAAAACACAGTCATATATACTTAATTTACTATAATCTCTATATTCTATTTGATTAAAACTAATTACATATGTAGTAAACAAGTAAATCCTAAATGAACAATAATGAGAAGTTTTTATTTAAGAATCTGGAATTTTAGGTTATTACTATCTGGAGTTAACCAAAGATCCCAGAACTCTTAAGAAAAATTGAGAAATGCAAATATAAGTTTTAATTTGTAAACTTTAAAATATATACATTTACAAATATTATTTAGCATAAAGGAAGTTAGCCTTTTGGTAAACAAAGTGAGGTCTAGATATTTAAAATTTTAATGTTTTTATTATATTTAAAACTTTTTAGATATTCAAACTACTTTTGTTTGCAGACACATTTAAAGCAGTAATTGCCAACTTAAAGACCATAACCACTTAGATAATAAATCTGTATATGCTGCAAGAAGTGCTTCCAATCTGAATTTAAAATATACCTTACACTCACATATGAGTATTTGCCTTATGAACTGAGACATAGTCATGACTAATAAAATAAATTTAAAATATTACTTGATTCTTACAGAGAATACAAATGCCACAAAACTAGCATCAATATTTTAAAAGTCTAAAAGACAACTTCTCTAATTTGAGATGGGCCATGTACCTTTTATGATTATTTTCACATTCCCACTTATCTATTTTTTCTTTTGTTGTTCATGCTTTTGGTGTCAAGAATCCATTGCCTGATCATGAAGATTTACCCTGTGATTTCTTTCAATAGTTTTATACTTTTAGACCTTCATTTAGGCTATGGTGCGTTTTGAGTTAAATTTTGTGTAAGGTGTGAGGAAGGGGTTCAACTTTATTCTTTAGAATATATTTTTCCAGTTATCCCACCACCATTTGTTAGAGACTACTCATTCCCCCATTGACTTGTCCTGATACCCTTGTCAAAAATCAATTAGTCATGGATGCTTGGGTTTATTTCTGGACTGTCAATTCTATTCCATTGGTCTATATGTCTATGCTTGTGCTAGTACCATATTTGACTACTGAAACTTTGTAGTAAGTCTTGAAATTGGGAAATTTGAGTCTTAAATCATTTTTTTCTTTCAATGTTGTCTTAACTATTAAGGCAACATTCACATGAATTTGAAAATCAGTTTTCCCATTTCTGCAAGATGAGCCATTGGGATATTGATTGAGTTGCACTGAATGCTCTCATTACTTTGGAAAGTTTTGATCTCTTAACAATAATAAGTCTTTTGATTACCAATCCAGGATATATTTCCTTTTATTTGGGCCTTCTTTAATTTATTTCAGTAATGTTTTGTAAGTTTTAGTGTGCATACCTTGCACTTCCTCACGTTACTTCTTCCTATGTGTTGTTTCCCCTTTGGATGTTATCATAAATGGAATTTCCTTAATTTCTGTGTTTCATTGTTTGTTGCCATTGTGTATAACACAATTAAGTTTTTTATGTTCATCTTGTGCCCTGAAAAATTACTGGATTTGTTTAATATAGAAAATCATGTCATTTGCAATAGATAGTTTTTACTTCTTTTCTAACATGTCTATTATTTCTTTTTCTTATTTGATTACTCCTGATAAGACTTTAAGTACAATGTTTCTTTCTTTTTTTTTTTTTTTTTTTTTTGAAGGCATTGCTTTATTATCTTCTGTCATCCAGACTTGCTGGTTTAGTCTGATGCCCTTCATTTTATTTTCCTTAACATAATTTTATTGTGAAATATAACACACTTGCAGAAAAGTGCATAAAAGTATAAAACTTAGTTATCACAAAGCAAATATTTGTGTAATGAATAGCCTGGCCAAAAACTAAACAATTGCTAGTCTCCTCCCTGCTTCAAAAAATACCCCGCTGTATATCCTCTTTTTTTTATTATTATACTTTAATTTCTAGGGTACATGTGCACAACGTACAGGTTTGTTATGTATGTATACATGTGCCATGTTGGTGTGCTGCACCCATTAACTCGTCGTTAGTCAGCTAATGAAGTGACTTGACAGAAAATTCCTTAAATACCAGCCTCTATCTTAATCAAGCACTCCCCTGGACAATACCAGTGTTTGACTTTACATCAGAGTTTCTCAGTAGTTGATTCTGACAGTCTTGCCGCCAGAATAGTTGTTTTCGGGAGAGACTGATTATTGGTGCTTCCTACCGTGCCATCTTCTATGATATCATTCTCCCAAAACCCTTTTGTTATCAAAAAAATGATGGTCATTTTAAAAAATGGTATATAGGACACTTAGATTATTATTTTAGTTCTTTATGCTTACGGAAAAGTTTGGCCACTGATAACAATTTCCCAAGACCATTAACCGGTTTCATAAATCCCCTCCACATGTATCAGGAGGTTATTTGGAGGAAATTTCTCTACCTCCCAGGCATGTGATACTTCGTTGAACCATTACTACCAACTTTACCATTTTTCTCTATAGGTTTGTAGAGAAACCTATAGATGTCATCTGTGAATACTGAAAGTGATCTCCATGTTTTCTTGCTTTCAATTCTTCCATTTATGTCAACAGGAGAATAATAAATTACAAAAAAAAAGCCCTAATGATAGTAGGAGTATTCAAGGAAGTAATTGGAAGCGATCGGGCCTAAATTAATAGATAAATACAAAATGAATGAAAGAGTGGTAATTACTTTGGAAGACTCCTTGGTAGGTGCTAAAATTTAATGGTATTAATTTTAGAATGTATTTATCCATCTACCTCTACCTTCCACCCCAACCCCAATCCCCACTACTGCCAACAGCCCTTGCTTCAGTATTTCTTTCTATAATAATGATCATTCCATTAAATAGGAGAAAGAGAATATAGAATTTAATACTTTATCAAAGATTTATTTTATAAATAACATGTGAATTAGGCTATGAATGACTTATGTTAAATAACATGCATTATTTAATACCATTATTTAATAACTTTTAAAATAACATGTACATTAAGGCCACATGAATTCTGTGAAAACATTTTATTTCTTTACCATATATACTGCAATATGTTTATGAATAATGATGATTCTAATATTAGTTAATAATTACTATATATCAGGAACTATGTTAATTACCTTTTATAGATTATCTCAAATAATAATCATAGTAAATCTATGAGGATGAGTACACTTCACCATTAACTTTTCTCAATATAAATGTCATCCACTTAATAATGAAGTAGATATGCTGATACCAAAGCATCATCCTCCTTTTTCCATAGTACTAATATTTTAAACACCAGTGAAATTTACTCTTCTCTATATATTTTTATATTTTTATTTTATATACATTTTTCAAAAGCTCATAATCTGCCTAAAAATTTCCTAAAGTATTTTCAAAGAGACCTAACAAATATCCATTCTAAAAAATTTTTTTTTAATTTTATTATACCAAATCTTGTATTTCTTTTAAATTGTTGTGGGAAAACTCTAGTTGGAACAGGAAGATTGGTTTTAAAAAATATACACATACACTATGCACACATCTAGTTGATGATACTGAACCATACTAAATACTTATTCAACTGGCAATTATGGAATTTGTGTCTGATAGTACTATGAAATCAAAACTGTTGTACGATTTTAAGGTGATGTTCTTAATTTTAACTGCTTTATATATGTGGAACTTTCAACAAAATCACATCTACAGATATGTAATTGGTAGTTGATTATGCAACGTACCTTTGGCTATTGCTGTAAAAATTTAAGCAATAGACTCTTAGTGAGGAATCTAATCCTATATCATCTAATATGTATGAGGAAATTGATTTGAGTTACATTTTTATTTATTTCTTATTTAATTTCCATAGGTTATTGAGGAACAGGTCATGTTTGGTTACATGAGTAAGTTATTTAGTGGTGATTTGTGAGATTTTGCTCTGTGCCCTATTTGTAGTCTTTTTTTCTCACCCCCTTCTGACCTTTTTCCCAAGTCCCCAAAGTCCATTGTGTCATTCTTATGCCTTTGTATCCTCATATTTTAGCTCCCACTTAGGAGAGAGAACATAGGATGTTTGGTTTTCCATTTCTGAGTTACTTCACTTAGAATAATGAGTCTCCAATCTCATTCAGGTCGCTGTGAATGCCATTAACTCATTCCTTTTTATGGCTGAGTAGTATTCCATTGTATATATATACACCATAGTTTCTTTATCCACTTGTTGATTGATGGGCATTTGGGTTGGTTCCACATTTTTGCCATTGCAAATTGTGCTGCTATAAACATGTGTGCAAGTATCTTTTTTCATATAATGACTTATTTTCCTCTGAGTAGATACCCAGTAGTGAGATTGCTGGATCAAATGGTAGCTCTACTTTTAGTTCTTTAAGGAATCTCCACACTGTTTCCCATAGCAATTGTACTAGTGTACATTCCCACCAACAGTGTAGAAGTGTTCCCTGTTCACCTCATCCATGCCAACGTCTATTATTTTTTGATGACAGCCATTGTTGCTGGAGTAAGGTGGTATCGCATTATGGTTTTGATTTGCATTTCCCTGATTGTTAGTAATGTTGAGCCTTTTTTCTTATGTTTGTTGGCCATTTGTATATCTTCTTTTGAGAATTGTCTATTCATGTCCTTAGCCCATTTTTTGATGGGATTATTTTTTCTTGTTGATTTGAGTTCATTGCAGATTCTAGATATCAGTCCTTCGTCAGATGTATAGATTGTGAAGATTTTTTCCCACTCTGTGGGTTGTCTGTTTACTTGGCTTACTATTTCTTTTGCCGTGCAAAAGCTCTTTAGTTTAATTAAGTCCCAGCAATTTATCTTTGTTTTTGTTGCGTTTAGCTTCTGGGTTCTTGGTCGTGAAATCCTTGCCTAAGCCAGTGTCTAGAAGAGTTTTTCCAATTTTATATTCTAGAATTTTTATAGTTTCAGGTCTTAGATTTAAGTCCTTAATCCATCTTGAGTTGATTTTTGTATAAAGTGAGATGAGAATCCAGTTTTATTCTCTGACTAGCCAATTATCCCAGCACCATTTGTTGAAAAGAGTGTCCTCTTCCCACTTTATATTTTTATTTTCTTTGTTGAAGATCGGTTGGCTGTAAATGTTTGGGTTTATTTCTTGGGGGTCTGTTCTGTTCCATTGGTCTATGTGTCTATTTTCATACCAGTACCAGGCTGTTTTAGTGACTATGGCCTTATAGTCTAGTTTGAAATTAGGTAATGTGATGCCTCCAGATTAGTTATTTTTATTTAGTCTTACTTTGGCTATGTGGGCTTTTTTTCGGTTCCAAATGAATTTTAGAGGTTTTTTTTTTTTTCCTAATTCTGTGAAGAATGTTGGCAATATTTTGATGAAAATTATGTTGAATTTGTAGATTGCTTTGGCAGTATAGCCATTTTCACAATATTGATTCTACCCATCCATGAGCGTGGGATGTTTCCATTTGTTTGTGTCATCTATGATTTCCTTCAGCAGTGTTTTGTAGTTTTCCTTGTACAGGTCTTTCACCTCTTTGATTAGGTATATTCCTAAGTTGTTGTTGTTGTTGTTTTTCCTTTTTGCAGTTATTGTAAAAGAGGTTGAGTTATTGATTTGATTCTCAGCTTGGTCGCTGTCATTATATAAAAAAGCTACTGGTTTGTGTGCATTAATTTTGTATCCAGAGACTTCACTGAATTATTTTATCAGTTCTAGGAACTTTCCGGAGGAGTCTTTAGGGTTTTCTAAGTGAACAATCATATCATCAGCAAACAGCAACACTTTGACTTCCTCATTACCAATTTGGATGTGCTGTATTTCTTTCTCTTGTCTGCTCTGGCTAGGACTTCCAGTACTGTGTTGAAGAGGAGTGGTGAGAATGGGCATCCTTGTCTTGTTCCAGTTATCTGAGGGAATGCTGTCAACTTTTTCCTATTCAATATTATGTTGGCTCTGGGTTTGTCATGGATGGCTTTTATTATATTGAGCTATGTCCTTTGTATGCCAGTGTTGCTGAAAGTTTTAATCATAAAGCAATACTGGATTTTGTCGAAAACTTTTTCTCAATCTATTGAGATCATCATGTGATTTTTGTTTCTAATTCTGTTTATGTGGTATATCACATTTATTGACTTGTGTATATTAAACCATTCTTGCATCCCTGGTATGAAACCTACTTGATCATGTTGGATTATCTTTCTGGTATGTTGTTGAATTTGATTAGCTAGTATTTTATTAAGAATTTTAGCATCTATGTTCATCAGGGATATCAGTCTGTAGTTTTCTTTTTTGGTTATGTCGTTTCCTGGTTTTGGTATTAGGGTGATACTGGCTTCATAGAATGGTTTAGAGAGTGTTCCCTCTTGCTTTATCTTGTGGAATACTGTCAATAGGATTGGTATCAATTCTTCTTTGAATATCTGGTAGAATTCGACTGTGAATCCATCTGGTCCTGGATTTTTTTGTTGTTGATAATTTTTAAATTACCATTTAACAATCTTGCTGCTTGTTATTGGACTGTTCAGGGTATCTAATTCTTCCTGATTTAAGCTAGAAGTGTTGTATCTTTCCAGGAATTTATCCATCTCTTCTAAGTTTTCTAGTTTATGCACGTAAATGTGTTCATAGTAGCCTTGAGTGATCTTTTGTATTTCTCTAGCAAGGCCCAGGAAGTTTTCCTTGATTATTCCTCCAAATATGTTTTCCAAACTTTTAGATTTCTCTTCTTCCTCAGGAACACTGATTATCTTATGTTTGGTCATTTAACATAATCACATACTTCTTAGAGGCTTTGTTTGTATTTTCTTATTCTTTTTTCTTTGTCTTTGTTGGATTGGGTTAATTCAAAGACCTTGTCTTTGAGCTCTGAATTTCTTTTTTCTACTTGTTCAATTATATTGCTGAGACTTTCCAGAGCATTTTGCATTTCTAAAGTGTGTCCATTGTTTCCTGAAGTTTTGATTGCTTTTTAGTTATGCGGTATGTTTCCTTGATTATTTCTCCCTTCACTTCTTGTATCATTTGGATTTCCTTACATTGGGCTTTGCCTTTCTCTGGTGCCTCCCTGGTTAGCTTAATGACTAAACTCCCGAATTCCTTTTCAGGTAAATCAGGGATTTCTTCTTGGTTTGGATCCATTGCTGGTGAGGTAGTGTAATTTTTTAAAGGTGTTAAAGAACCTTGTCTTATCATACTACCAGAGTTTGTTTTTTGGTTCCTTCTCATTTGGGTAGCCTCTGTCAGAGGGAAGGTCTAGGGCTGAAGGCTGCTGTTCAGATTCTTTTGTCCCACAGGGTGTTCCCTTGAATAGTACTCTCCCTCTTTTTCTATGGATGTAGCTTCCTGTGAACCACGCTTCAGTGATTATTATCTCCTGGATCTAGCCACCCAGCAAGTCTACCAGGCTCTGGGCTGCTACTGGGGGTTGTCTGCACAGAGTCCTGTGATGGGAACTGTCTGTAGATCTGTCAGCCATGGATACCAGCACCTGTTCTGGTGGCAGTGGCAGTGAGGTGAAATGGACTCTGAGGATTCTTAGCTCTGGTGGTTTAATGCACTATTTTTGTGCTGGTTAGCCTCCTGCCAGGAGGTGGCGTTTTCCAGAGAACATCAGCTGTGGAAGTATGGGGAGGAACAAGGTTGGGTGGGGCCCCTAAACTCCCACGAGAATACACCCTTTGTCTTCTGTTACCAGGGTGCATACGGAAGGACCACTGGGTGGGGGTAGGACTAAGCGTGTCTGAGCTCAGACTCTCCCTGGGTACGTCTTGCTGCCGCTGCTGTGGGGGATAGGGGTGAGGTTTCCTGTTCCTAGGAGGATTATGACTGTCTCCACTGTGTCATGCAGGTTGTCAGGGAAGTAGGGAAAAGCCAGCAGTCACAGGCCTTCCCCAGCTCCCACACAATCCTAAGGGCCGGTCTCACTCCTGCTGTGCCCCCTCGCCCACAGCACCAAGTCTGTTCCCAGGCAGTGGGGGGAGCAGGGCTGAGAACTTGTCCTAGGCTCCCTGCCTCCCAGCTGTGAAAGTAAATACGGCTTTCCTCCTTCCCCTGACTGTGGAGTCTGTACACCAGATCCATGCCCTCCCCCAAGTTCTGGTCAGGAGGCTTTTCAATCAGTTCAAATTGTTACAAAATTCAACCAGAGGTTTCCTTCTCCCTGTGGACTTTTCCCAGTGCCTCTGGCCACCCTCTAGAAGGACCTCCGTGAGGCCAGGCAAAAACAGCTTGGTAGGGGACTCAGCAATCCCACAGGGATTTTCCCGCTGCTTCATCTACCCCTGTGTTTGGCTTGGCTCTCTAAATTAACTCAGCTCCAGGTAAGGTAAAAATCTTCTCCCATAATCTGGGCCTTCAGTTTTCCCCCTGCGGGTGTGTGTTCAGGAGCGGGCAATCTCCTTTTCCCACTTACACAGTTTGAGTACTAACGGTATTTGGGGTGTCTCCTGGGTCCTGCAGGAGCAATCTGCTTCCTTTAGGGGGGGTGTGGATCCTCTCAGGTTTCCTGATTTATTCCTGTAGTCATTCTGGAGCAGAAATTCCTGATGCGAGCCTTCACACGCTGCTCTGTCTGTGGGAGTGAGAGCTGTAATCTATTCCTGCCTCTCGTCCGCCATGATCTGCTGACTTACATTATTTTTATTTACAGCATTTTTCCATGAATGCAAATCATAATTAAGGTGAAAAAATCCTTTTACTTTGGATACTTGCTGATGAAAACAAATTTTAGCAATTATTTTTTTGACTAGAAATACAAATAAGCTATGAATGTGAAATTGGAGACCTCTTAGTTAGATCCATAGTTAGAGAAAATTTTGTAAAATTTTGGTTTTCAGTGTGTTAAAATAGCTTACGGAATTCTAAAGAGTACCTTTAAGGGAAATGGAAATACAAGTTTGAAATATGTGGTGTGTATCACTCCAACTCTTAAAAGGCCTCACAGCCTTTTTTTTGGTCCCACAACTTATAACAAAGATCTTTATGGATGCTGATTTTTAAAGACATAGTTCAGAAATTTGAAGCAAACTTCCACATGATAATATATCATTTAATCAATTTTTGGAATAGTGAAAGTCTCTTGACAGCAGCTGATTTACTTAGGAGAAAGCCTTTGGTGGTTCATTATATATTCAAAGAAAGGTGAAACACTAGGGTCGTTATCCAGACCTCCAAAAGGGGAGTGACTATGAGTAATGACTGTAATTATCGTTCAGATTTATAAATGCCACTTTCCAATACTAACAATTACTTGTAAATGAAAACACTAAAATGTCTAAGAATGATCATACTAATTGTAACATATTTCTGTCATTACAAAAAAATTACGTAAATGGTATAAAAACCCAATGACATAATTCAGTTAAAATTTATATGAAGTGAAGATTTATCTTTTTTCAGAAGATAATATTTAACTATAGTTATTCTTGAAGCTCCCCCAAATAGTAAAAGAATTACTATTGTAGTTTAAAAATTCTTGTAACTATGTGTTGTCATCCTATGTATCTGAAATTTAGTGTACATTTAACTTACTAAGAAATCATCTGTAGTGATTCGAGTTTTATTGCAGAAAATGGATTTTTAAATCTAAATATTTTATACATAGTAAAAGCTTCTAAGCTGTTAGTGTATGATTATATTGTATCATTTTTACAATATGCAAATTATGTTGCTGTCAGCCCAAGGCTTGTGAAAAAGGAGGTTTGTGAGAATGTTCTGTAAGGAGTGTTCCTTCCTTCCTTTGCTCACCCCAAAACCATTGTTATTGTTTTTTAAATCAAACTCTTTCTGAAAATAATTGATTAATCTCTCACTAAGGAATTAAACTATATTGCTTTTAGTTAGAAACCACATGAAGCTGAAACTCCTTATTCTCTTCCAAACACAGGTTTTCTAGAAGCATACTTTCCACTTGCAGACTATAGAACAATGGATATTGTCTCAGAATGTTGTCTTGAGGGTAAACACATACACAGGGAAGCTTGGTTCCTACAGATCTACATCACAAAACAAACTGCACCAATTTCTCTGATTTTCTTTCTAAAACTGTCTTTAGAGAGTTTGGGTTCTCTGGTTCCATCTCTTTAATACTAAAGAAGTGGTTCTCAAAGTTTAGCTACAGTAGAATCACCTAGAGAGTGTGTTAAAGCATAGATTTTAGGCTCCATCATAAGTATTTGGTTCTGTAGGTCTGGAGTGGACCCCAAAATTTGCGTTTCTAACAAATTCCAGTGACACTGATATTGCTATTTCAGGGACTATGCTAACCTAACACATGAGTCTGATTATTCAACTCAAATCTCTTTATGGATCAGTCAAGAGAAGTTAATTCAAGAAGCCTTGGAAAATAAAATCAATAGGCAGTGGTGAGAATTAGATAAATAGAATGTGCCAGACTAATTTAAAGGCTTTCTGACTCACATCTTTTAAGACAGTGTAATGAGGAAATGAAACATGTCCAAATTCAGCATTTTCATTATGCTTGAGGTACCTATCTTAAGCAATATTGTGTAAGCTTTTCTTCTATCTCTAGTTTGAATTTATATTGAGTTAATCTAACAGCCAACAACTTATCTTCCTTAGGAAGTGATGTAGGGATGCAAAATGTGAGTATCTTTACTTTTGCTACTGTCAGATAAGATTAGCTAATTTAAGCATCAGCAAATGTAATGTGGTCCCAATATAGATCCTGTTCCTTTTCATTGAAAACTGGTAAAAACTGGATTTCTGGATAATAGAATTGTCAATGAAATTTCAACAGCAGTAGAGACAGAAAGTTTGCTGTTCTCCTATTGAAGTAACAGAGCAGCCTGGTATCACATAGTATGTGAAAAAGGAGAAAGTACAATAAAGAACATATCATCAATGGAATAAAATTATCTGCAAATAAAACCTCTGTTTTATCTGTCTAGAAGAAATATTGAGACTAAAAATATAGGTTCTTTTATAGATATCAAGTTGGGTATTTATTGCTAACTTCAATTTTCTCAAAGTGGTAGATCATATAATCATCTTCCAGACAGAAGCTAATAGTAGGCTAACATTCTTGAAGAGATGGAATCTTTGGAGACTCTATTGTTAGAAATTGGAGAAAGAACTGTGCCAAGACATGACAGAAGATTTCTAAGGGTCTTGTTGAACTTGTAGATGATATTGATATGTAGATAAGCACGAAAAAGTTAAAAAATATAGTAGCAAGAAAACTATCTGAAAGAGAACTTAGGTTCTTGCAAACTACTGACTCCTCATTTATTAGCTTTCTGACCTAGTACTTTTTGCTTAACCTATCCGTGATTCCATTTATTTACTTCTAAAGTGAGCATAATGCACTTTCTGTTCCACTGGGTGGTTGTAAAAATCACTTATCAAAAATGATCACAGGCCAGGTGCAGTGGCTTATGCCTGTAATCCCAAGACTTTGGGAGGCCAAGGCTTATGGATTACATAAGGCCAGTTGTTCAAGATCAGCCTGGCCAACATGGCGAAAACCTATCTATACTAAAAGAAAAAAAAAATTAGTCAAGCATAGTGGTGCACGTCTGTAGTCCCAGCTACTCAGGAGGCTGAGGCAGGAGAATCACTTGAACCCACAAGGCGGAGGTTGCAGTGAAATGAGATTGTGCCACTGCACTCCAGTCTGGGCAACAGAGCAAGACTCTGTCTCAAAAAAAAAAAAAAAAAAGAAATTGACCACAGCTCTCAAACATTTTATAAATTATATAATTATATGTAAGTATGAGGCCAAGATTGTGTGATTTGCATTATTTGTGTGACTATAGTTTAAATGTATTCATTCATTTTAACTTATTCTTAAGCCAGTTTAATGTGTATAGTGTAGAAGAGAAGTAGATCTACCATGTCATGTATATATTTAAGTTTTTGCCCCTGGACAATATATAGTATTCTATACATTAGTCTTCCATTCCAGACCTTGCAAGTGCAATGTTGATTCTGTTTTTCTGCACTTTAATTAGTGTTATACTTAACAGTTACTTTTTTCTCCATTATGTTGTTTGAGGACAGGCAAGATAATACCCATAGGAAAAAGAACAAAGGACCCTAATTGTTGACATAGGTTTTTAAAAGTGATTCTATGCACATGAATTAAATGATATCAGTATAATAACTACAGTGGAAATTGCGAAATTGAATAGTGCCCTTGGATATAACCCAAATGCAATCTTCATTTTGTTACAGTAGTTTGCTTTATGGGAAAGAATATAGCAGACCAAGAATTAAAAAAAAAATTGCTTTTTAAACTGGGTACTGCATTTATTTTTATTCTACTTTTTGTATTAATTCTCTGTTTGACTATTCCTTTATTTAGAAATGATTAAATGTAGGTTTATGAAAAATATCTATTAAGCTTATCATGACTATAATAACATCTGTTGCTATTTTGTTGTATAGGAATAGTTAGCAAGTACATTATCATTCTCAGTGTTTTATGATAATGAGATTGGGCTAACTGCAATCTATGCTGTGTAACATCACCTGGACTAATCCCTCGTCTTTTGTTTTAATTCAAAACACCTTGATTCCCTGGGGAGTTATTTGCAGCAGTTTTTCTAAGACATCTTCCTTCTCCTTAAAATCTCAATCTCATCTCTTTCAATTTTCTCTCTTGCAATAAAACCCTCCCTTCTTTTATTCTTATGGGAGGATCAAAGGAGTGAAGAGAAGGCTGAACCTTTTTACTATCTCTGTACTCATTCTTATACTTTTTGTTTTCGTTTTCAAACCCTTTATTTCTATTTTCCAAAATTTATCACTTCTGATCTAGAATTAATTTTTATCTTCTTCCCTTGTAACTAACTGCTCTATTTTCTCTTTTCCCCCTAACATTTTCATTGTTTTTTTTTTAACCCCCTATGGTTCTTTTCTTACAACTTTGAAGTGTGCAGGTACTAGAACAGGTCTTGGGAGAGGGATGGGATAGAACAAGTGAGTATGAAGTTGCAGGTAGGGGCAACAGTGGCTGGGCTCAGTTTCCAGTGATCCTTGTTCTCAAGAGAGGTAAAAGCACTATACCAGAGTCTCTGTGGTGGTCTAAAGGGTGCCTGAGTTTTGTACTTGTTAGAGAAGCTAAGTTTACTGTAACCAAAAAGATTTAATGTTTAGAAGGTAAAAGCAAGTGAAGAATGTCTCATTCTGAAATAGATCAAACTCAAAAGTCTAAGAATACAGGGTGGGGATGAGCAGAAGTTAGGATTCCAAACAGGTCAGCAATTGAAAAAAATGGTGAAAATAATACTAAAAGTTTAAGACACATACATCTATGTGGTGAGAGAGAATTGTGTGAGGGAGGCGCCTTGAGAGGCAAGTAACAAGGAAGGAATCTAGGAACTGAGCTAGGTCAGTGGTGATGAAATGCCAGGTGATGGCTATCAAGGATTCACTACTGACCAAGCAGCGACGCCCAAACACAAACCCAAAATGGCTGATCAGCAAGGATTTGAAGGCTTACCAGGGTCATAATGCATAGAAAATCTGAAATTAGCAAATGATTAAGAAATAATACTCATACAGTGTTTAATATATTAATCCATCATTCATTCAACAAATACTCATGTCTACTTTGTGGCAGGCTTTGGGCTGGTGGGTCCTGGGACCACAAGAGTTAGCAAGAGCAGATTTTCCAGCAAAAGTTGTGCATAAACTAGGAGGGTAAGCACATAAATAACTTCACAGCAGTAGGAAAAATGCTATTAGAAGACTCTCAACATGCTAAGGTAGCATCTGTAACTGATTTCTGTCTACTAGCTTCTACATAGATTCCATTATATTGTTTACTCTTGAGGTATAGTGGATATACATCAATCAGTTAAGTATAACTTTTCTGGCCTCACGATGGTTGGCTGTATATGGTGAACTCCATGTCTTGTAGGTTTTACTCCTGTTCTCAGACAATGGGCTCTCAAAAAAATGTAATGCAAGACTTTGATATGACCATTTACTTTCTTTTATTTCTTTTTCTTTGAGACAGAGTCTCACTCTGTCGCCCAGGCTGGAGTGCGGTGGCGGGATCTCGGCTCACTGCAAGCTCTACCTCCCAGGTTCACACCATTCTCCTGCCTTAGCCTCCCAAGTAGCTGGGACTACAGGCATCTGCCACCATGCCCGGCTAATTTCTTGTATTTTTAGTAGAGACGAAGTTTCGCCATGTTGGCCGGGATGGTCTTGATCTCCTGACCTCGTGATCTGTCTGCCTCTGCCTCCCAAAGTGCTGGGATTACAGGTGTGAACCACCGTACCCCACCCCCATTTACTTTCAACTTTTATTGTTTCTCGGAACCTCATTTGGGGGAACTAGTAAATAGAGATGTGATCTTTATGGCAATTCTAGTTATTGCTTATTGTGAAGAAAATTAGCCCCTACAAATACATTCTTTGAGTGGCTAGTGGAATTATTTCAAATGCTTTCTCAGATATGTAGGTTAAACAGATATTTTGCCTTGTGATTTTTCAAACTCATTAACAATATTCATTTAAAATGTGTTCCTCAAAAAATTATGTTTGTATTGTTACTTTGCATAAATGGAAAATTTGTTTCTCTCCTCTTAAATTTTGGCATATTTTATCCACTGATGTTATGTTGAAATAAATGAAAGAAAATTGGTTCTGAGATATGGCTTATGATTTCAAAAATTGATTTCCCATAGTTTAGATCTTTGTTAAACCATTTAGTGCCCCCTAAAAGTGATGTGAAGTGTATACAGCCCTAATCATTAGAGTAAATAGAAAAAACTTCTTATTTTCAAAGATATTTAAGAATAAGTATGCTAATTGATGTAATTATCAGAATAACGGTATAACTCATTGCTCATGCTCAACTATTCATACTAAGAATGTCCCATTGTCATCAGAAACAACCATCAAATCTGAGTTAAGATAAACACTGCACCAACACACATCGCCGTCCCTTCAAAATATAGAAGATGAATTCAAGTCTGAAAATGTGTTCAAAAGAGAGTTGAGAATAATTAAAGTCAACCCATTATATGTATCCATTTAATCTATTATTTAATTTATTTTAAAAGGTATGTAAATATAGACTCTGAGGAAAAAGTCCCAAATACCTAACCCGGCATTAAAACATTCCAGTCAACAAAACTGTGTGTTGTAGTATACACTGAGAAACAAAATATCTGTACCCCAGCCTCTACCTTTTCTTTTAATTGGATCAACTGGTTTTTAAAAAAATCTTTCCTTCACACAGTGTTACCATGGAAATTTCATGGACTGTAAAACTGGATTAGCAAAATTTTTTAATTGACTGAAGAACATCATGGAAAAAATATTCCAAAGCAAATCCATCATATTAAATGTATGTCAACAAATTTTCTGAGGGTGTTTTCATTTAATATATTACTTTATCTTTTTTTTTTCTTTAACAGCTAGTTACTAAGCACCTATTGTGTTCAAGACCCTGTGACATTTTAATTATGTTTGGTAGAAAATCTAAAAATGTCTAAGTTTGGTCCCAAGCATTTAGACTACAAAGTCCACAATTTCTTCCCCCGCCATATATTGCTTTGCCTATACAGAGTGGCTGGAGTAAGGAGATTTCGTGAAGGATTCAGGGGAATAGCTTTTAGGGTGGCCAGAGGTAACTAGCATAGTAGATTTCCCAAGAAAGGCAAAGTGAAGAAGAATTTTTTAAGAGGAGGGTACTGTCGGTTATTTCAAGTGAAGCAGAGAGATGGGAAAGTATGTGGACTGAGAAGAGCAAATGAGCTGGACTTACCATTAAGTCCAGCTGTGACTTTTAAGAGATTGTTTCAATTGAGTAGTGAGATTGGAAAGTAGATTGCAAGACACTATAGAGTAAATGAACAGTAAGAAATTAAATGAAGTGTGAATAGACCAATGTTTTTGTGTGTGCAAAAGTGGAAGTCCATTTTTTTAAAATGAAATCTTGTGTGAAATCCTGAAACAGATAAGAAGTTGGATTTTTAATCCCTCCTTTCCTTACTTGGGTATCCTGGAGGTCCCACACTCAATGCCTATGCAACATAATTTGCAAACTAAAGGTGGACCTTCTTTTGAGATATTTAACAGAGTAACAAAGGAAAGAAATAGTAGAAAGAGGAGCACTGGGGATGCACAGTAACTGCTCTACTGGAAAGATAAGGACATCTGGAGGGATTTTCTGCAACCCGGAAACGTCTCAAGAGAAGGCTTCCCATTGGAGGCAGCTTAATGTAGACTCTACCCTAGCCAGATGTGTCCTTTTTACTGCTCTTAAAGCTAATCCCACCCAGACTCTATTCTCAATTCTTGATCTAAGCTAAAAGCATGCAGTGAATGGCGGCCCCAGAGGGCCTTACCTAACTTAACCTCAAAACTTTCTGTCCCTGTCACTATCTCACCTTCAACCTATGTCATAGTTACATTGGAGCTTGATTGTTCAGAGTTCCTGGAAATCTTTCATTAGCATTCAGTTCATCAGTTACTGTGCATCTCCTGTGCTCCTCCTATTTCCTTTCTTATCCTGTTAAACATCTCAAAAGAAGGGTTCGCCTGTAGTTTGCATACGTTGCATAGGCACTGAGTCTGAGAACTCCAGGCTACCCAGGTAAGGAAAGGAGGGATTAAAAAATCCCACTTCTTGGCTGTTTCAGGTTTTCACACAATGTTTCATTAGTGTCTTTAATTAATTTAGAGAAGCACAACATAGTACTTTTTTTTTTTTTCTGGAGAAAGATTTTATGGTAGCAAGCAAGAGCCAGAGTCAATGAAAGAAGAATCACAGGATATTGGAAACATCTGCTACTTAACTACTATGTCTCATTTTGAAATTTAACTCTTCATAGGAAGGTGAAATTTTGCACATTTTCTCAGCCCTTAGATTATTCCTGTTGATATGAAAAGTAAAGTATAGATACACATTTTTGAAATGTATATTTCAGTTTAAGAAATTTGTGGAGTTCGAGACCATCTTGACCAACATGAAACCCTGTCTGTACTAAAATACAAAAATTAGCCAGGTATGCTAGCAGGCAGCTGTAATCCCATCTACTCAGGAGGCTGAGGCGGGAGAATTGCTTGAACCCAGGAGGCAGAGGTTGCAGTGAGCCGAGATCACACCATTGCACTCCAGTCTGGGCAACAGATGGAGACTCTGTCTTGGGGGGCGGGGGGGACAAAATTGTGCTCCTTTAAAAATCGTATGTATTTTTTTCAAGGTTATTCTCATATTCTTATATTAGCAATATATTTTTTCTTTACATTCCTAAAGTTGGCTATTCTTATCTGAGATTTAGGCATTTTTGGCCTTGGCCAAAGGAATTTCCTCCCCCTAGGGCTCAAACTTGTGTGAAACAAAAGTCATAAAGAATTAAAGCTACTTCTCTCTCATCTGCCCTGCAGCAAACCTCCTCTGAAAAATGAGTGAGGTAGATGCTGTGATAAAGGGAGAGAAAAAGAGAAAACACAGAAAGGAAACACAGAAAATGTAAAGTAATATCCTCAAATTATATTCATATTACAGATGTGACTATAAGGCAGTAAGTGGTTAAATCACTTGCCCCCTTTTCTCGCCATCTAGGCATAAATACTTCCAACTTTTGTTATATCCATGTTTAATACACCTAAGTGTATGTCTTAACTATGGGTGGGGTTACAGTTTTTATTGTCAGAGAGTGACAGCTGAGGATTTATTTTAACGATTAAGTCTCTTATTGAATTAAACATGCTCATATAGATCATTTTCAAGGTAATCATTATGTGTTCCAAGAAGTATAGTGTGGTGACTAAAAGTATGGTTTGTGGGATCAGAAAAAAATACTTTGTACAATGCCTTGATTTTCTATTACTACTTTTGTAGCCTAGGGCAAAAAGATGTGATGTTTCAAACAGTATTTTCCTTGTCTGTACAGTGAAAATAATAAAACCCAACTCATAGGGTTTGTCAGAATTAAGGAATTAATTTAGGGAATGTGCTTGCACTGTGCCTGCCACCCAAAATGTTCAACAAATATTACTCTTATTATAATCAAGAAAGGAGGTAAGGCCATACTTACAAGTGACATTTTGATTGAACGATGCATTTCAAATGCACCGCATCAGTTCTTCAACATCTACTAGTTTATATTCATTAAACACTTTTCTGCAGAACTCAAAATACGTAAGAAGAATGACCTTGTTCTTAAGAATGCATTTCAGCTGGAGAAATGAAATGTAAGTCTATAATAACTAACTAGTAATTCTTGCACAATGTATGCAAATGGTACAGAACATTTTTACAAATGGAGATTGAAGAGCCTTGTTTAAAGAACTCAATAAGGTTTTTTGATAGGGCATGGCCATTTCATATTTAGTTATCTTTTCCAGTTCCCTGTGTAGACAGTGTATTCAATTCACCCATAAAGATTTGTGAAGAAAAGAGACTCAATAGGAGCTTCTGATATTGACTTGGGTAGGCTTCTTAAGTTTCTTTTTAATAATCCTCCCGTATCCTCTTCTGGGTTTCTTCTTTCTTAGCACAAAGCAAGTTATGGTTCAATTGATTCTCTGTCTGCTTAATAAATATTGATATATTGGATGCATTCAGGCGTGACCATGTGTGATCCATCTTTAAAGGTAGAGTCATTATGCGGGGAGGTTGCAGTTTATTTATTCCTCATTCATTCTCTCATCTTTTGAGAGGAATCATTATGCAAATATTGAACACATTCATAAAATGAGAAACAAAAATAACACTAGCACTTTTTTAAAAAATAAAAGATGTTGAAAATAAGATAGTATCTGCAGCAGAATGAAGTGAATATAGACCCTATTGTGCACATCGTGTTAGTATATTTTCTTTAGACAATAGGAAACAGTAATTGAAGGTAAAATGTGCAATTTTCTGATTGTAAGAGGTGCAGTATACTGCAATGATTGAGGAAGCAAAAGTATACATAGTTCCTTCACTAGGAATCTGGCACAGAATTAATAGCACTGTCCTGAAATGTGTGTAATTATATGATCTCTCAAGGCATATTTCACATACCTGACTAGAGGTAGACATGACTAAATATGTAGATGTAATTAAATATGTGGATTGTTGTGTTATTATAAGACTAGAGAAATTTGAATGTGTTTATTCATACACAAAATTATTTAACCTGGTATGTCTATCACTATTAATTCAGACCACTGGTTTGATTGGGTATATTCATTTTGCTTATTGGTTGACTAATAATTAAGAAACATAAGCATCATTTAAAAATATTTAAAGACATTTTTATTTTTTCTACTTCATTGAAGTATAATTGACAAATTTGTCTATTTTAAATATATGAAACGTTTTAATTTGTGCATACATTGTAAAATGATTACCACAATCAAGCTAATGAATATATCCATTATCTCACATGTTTATCTTTAAACATTTTTTGTGTGATTAGAGCACTTAAAATCTATTCTCTGAGCAATTTGCAAGTGTATAATAGAATATTATTACTTAGATTCATCATGCTATACAATAGATCTCCAGAATGTATTTAACCTGTTTAGCTAAAACTTGGTGTCTTTTGTGCAACGATTCCACATTCTCTCACTGTAACCCACTACTTTTTGTCCTCTGGCAGTCACCATTCTCTCTCCTTTCATGAATCTGACCTTTTTAGAATCCACATGTAAGAAAGATCATGCATTATGTGCATTTCTGAATCTGGTTTATTTCGCTTACTATAATGTCCTCCACTTTAATCCATCCTGTCGCAAATGATAGGATTCCCTTCTTTTTTAAGGCTGAATAATATTGCATTGTATGTATATGTATGTTTATGTATATATGTATATATATATATCACATTTTCTTCATCGATGGACACAGGTTGATTCCTCATCTTGACTATGGTGAATATATTTTTAACACCCCTCTATATAACAATGTATCATTTCTTCATCTTTTATCTACGTATTTTTAATTTTCACACATATGTTTGAGACTTATATTCTAATTGACCATGTTCTTGAAAGCAAAATTGCTGAATGCTTTTGTATTGAATCTTTCATCATGTTACTCAATTCTGTATTTATTTATATCCACCAATAGTGCAGCATAAACAGACATTTACTTTTGCCAGAAGTTAAGTTTGTTGTAACAGCTCTACTTTTCTGGAAAACAGAAACATGCTTTAATTGTTGCATTGCATTTCATTTCATGCTGGCTGCCTTTGATGGCCTCCATAAAACCATTTGCACAAACTCCTGTGAAAGTAGACCAGTAGGAAACTCAAACTTATACTTTATCTGCAGACTGGCCATATCATAGAAAGGGATAGGCTTTCTCAATTGTTTTATAAAGTTATTTAGCTTCTCTCATTTTCTATTTTAAAACTTTTAAAATAAAAGTTTAAAATAAAAAGATCCTATTTGCAAACCACCCTACTGCCTTTTTCTAGGCATCTAAATAGGCATACAAAGCATTGTAAAAACTGTTGAACTTACACTTGGTAAACAAATAGTTAACCATATTATAGGGTAAATATTGAATAGCTCTCTGCTAACTCATAAACATAGCATTGATAATAAAAATGTTATTGAAAGAAACATCCAACTTTGAGTAAATACCCAACTTTGGATGGTTATTCAAGTTGAACATATCATGATTCCATGAATATTTTCTATGTCAATGGCAGCTAATTTGCAGCCTTCAAATGTTAAAGTAGTCTGAAATTGAAAATAGAAAAAAGAAAATTGAAAGATTCACAGAGGAAAGGGCTACTTTATGTCTTTTATGGAAAAACAAGAAAAACAGAAATAGTTATAAATTCATAAATCTATTGAACACATATGAGAATCCATGGAAAATATTAATTGAGGCAATGTTAAATTATAAAATGTCCACATAGGAATTAAAAATATGAAAGAAGGTCATTATTCAAACTATTTGTCAAGCAGCTAGCACATGCAGGAACTCTCCTGGCCACTGAGAAAAGAGCAGCGAAAATGGCTCCTGCCCTTTGGGGCCATTTCAGAAGGTGAATTGGGTTCATCTTCTGCTAGAGGAATTAGGTATTTCACAACTACATACATTATTTATTCAATTACTCATTATACATTTTATGAAAGGGGAAACCAAAGGAGCAGAATTTGATTTGGTCTCAATGCTACTTGTATTAGTCAGTTCTTTTGCTGCTAATAAAGACATACCCAAGACTCTGGGTAATTTACAAAGGAAAGAGGTTTAATTGACTCACAGTTAAGCATGGCTAGGGAGGCCTCACAGTCATAGCAGAAGGTGAAGGACGAACAAAGGCATATCTTACATGGCAGCAGTCAGTAGAGTGTGTGCAGGGTAACTCCTCTTTATGAAACCATCAGATCTCGTGAGACTTACTCACTGTCACAAGAACAGCATGGGAAAAACCCACCCCTATGATTCAATTACATCTCACTGCGTCCGTCCCACGACAATGTGGGAATTTTGGGAGCTACAATTCAAGATGAGATTTGGGTGGGGACACAGCCAAACCATATCACTAGTGAATTGCTCTTTTGGAAGAATAACCATTGGCTGATGTCTGTAGCATGAAAATGGTGTAAGGTGAGCAAAGGGTGAGGTAATTCAGGCTTAATAAAAGCATGTGTGAAGACCCTAGAAAGAGAAGGAGCAGGGAATTACCTGAAATTTAGAGGTAGCAAAGCTGAGAGAACAAGGAAAGAATGGAATAAGTCAGATGATATAGGAACAATAAATCTTGCTATTTTGACTACCTAAAGGGTTTTGGTCTTTATTTAAAGAGAAAAGGGAAGTCGTTGAAGTATTTTAACCATTATAATGAAGAGATAAGGTTTACTTTATTAAGAGATTACTTGGGCCTTGGTGAGACTTAATTAGGTTTAAAACATTTTGAGATTTTAAAGAATATGGATTTCAAAGCCTTTCTTCAACTCCTCTTTCTAGAATATCTTCATTGTCTTTTCACTTTTCTCTTTCCAAAAGATTCAAGATGTGTGTTCTGATGGACTATATGATACATGATATAGTCTATACTGTTGAGTGGTGGGGGGGGGACAAGTTATAAGAGAGTGTATCAGCATAATTTGTGCAAAACTAAGGTTCCGTGTGTGTTACATAATATTCTGAAAAGATAAATTCATAACAGTGGTTATGTCAAAAAAATAATGAAAAGAGGTTGATTATATGAGAAAGGCATTTATTTTCATTTCATACACATTTGGACTGTTTTATGTTTTGCTTTCAACATATATTCATAATTTAAGTGACTGCTTAATATTTTACACTGAATATTGATTAATAGTTGAAGGAATTCCATCAGCTCTCCCTCTCCTCTAAAATTTATTTCAAAATTCATCATAAAATTATCATTTGTTGACATGATATTAAAGTGACATGGACATAGTGATCTTCATGTTAAATTAGAAAAAAAGAATTGTCTGTGAGTGTAATTTTGTCTTCATTTTTTATTAACAAGTAACATTTCTGTTTAATGACTTCAATGTCTTGAATTAAATTTTTGAATTTTTTTTTTCCAGTTCTTGATTGTAATGTCTAATACAAAAGCCATTTCTGATACGTCATCTGTGGTACAGGAATTAACTAGTTATTGTAATACAAATGGGTAATTTCAGTACCACTCATTAATTTCAAAATGCCTTTCTTGAGGAAATAGGCTGCCTGTAGTACCTCTGGAAGGCTTATTAATGTTTACCTCAAATATTAATGTGGAGTTAATGATGTGGACCACCTACTTAATGATGTGGACCACCTACTTGTTCATATAGTGAGTTTTCTAAATAACAAAACTGTCACCTCTCTCTCCCTGAAATAATTCCAAATGTTTTATGGCCAAAGAAAGTGTAACAACAAAGTCAATATGAAGAGGAGAGAGAGAAAGTTACAACGAAGCAGCTCATATACGTGAGCATTTTTCTAGCCAGCAGAGGTGACTGAAGTAGAAGTTCATGCCAGTTCTCTACTTCCCAAGAAATAACACACCAATATTGATTCCTGGGAACCATGCTGAGAAGAGTAATAGACTTTTAAAAATCTCCATCTACCCAGTATCATTTATACCTAAAAGTCACATAGTATCTGAATTTTCCCAAGGACAAAGACCCTTGTATACTTCAGACATTTACAAGTAATTTGTGACAAAGCAACATAGCAGAAATGAGAGAAAAAATTACTAAACAAAATGATATATCCAAAGTCTACTGTTTCCAGAAGTTGAGGTTCTTTTTTGCTGATTGTGCCAGAAGTTGTTTCCCTTGCATTGGCCAAAGGATTTCATACAGCCAGTTTCTGTTTTGCCTCAAAAGATTTCATGCAGCCAGTTTCTGTGTTGCCTGAGCAATGTGACACAGAGGATACAGAGGACACTTCTATTACATTTTTGGATGAGCCTCCCAACCCAAATCCCTGGTCTGTTCTCATCAACACAAGCTAATCGGAGGCAAGGACTATTCCTCCTCCAGAATGTATCCATTTTCCCCAAGTGTAAATATCCTAATCTGGGCCCAGGCAGGAGTCCTGTTTAGACACCTTTCTTTTATCTCCTATCTTACCGATCGCTCCATTTCAGCACCAGAATGCTATTTTCACACAAGAATGAAGGAAATTAGAGATTTTTCCATATCCAGATATAATTACCACCTAGATAAATGTTCACTCATCTTGCCTGTCTAGCCTGTCTTGAGGCTAGTTTCATCATGAGTCATTCCACCAATTACCTCAATCAAAACACTAATTGCAGTAAAATTGCATACAAACTGTGAAATAATAGAGGTTCATAGATTTTTTTGGTGAGGTTTTATAAGGCAAATGGAGGAGAGAATTATATCACCTGTCATATTACAATACTTTCTATTTTTTTCACCCACACAAGTCTTTTTCCTGAACTTTCTTGGAAGCAAGGGCAGCTAGGTGGTTGCCAGGTATCTTGTACCTTTCCTCTCTGTCTCTCTCTTAATCCCTTTTGCGACAGCTCCTGTCAGTTTCTTAAACCTTCTAGACTCTCAAAATATCTTCAAGTTATGTCCCCAACTTTGGAAGGAAAAACTCAACTACAGAAATAACTGTAGCAAAATTACTTTCTGTCATTAGTCACACCTCAAAGAGATGAAGTTGGTTAATACTTCGCTAAATGAGAGAAACAGTGTTAAATGCTTTCACATACGGCAGTTACTGAATAGTAACTATGATTCTAAGAGTATTTATTCATCGTATTATTTTGCCACTTATCTGTTTTCTTTGATTAATTAAACGCAGTTGTTTAGGCATTCCATGTGTAGCATCGTTGGGGCAACAAATGGAAAAAGGCCAATTCCAGTCATGTTGTGGGACAGAACGCGTTTCTATAGGAATGCAAGAAGAAATAACGCAATCCATCTACTCCAGGATGTAAGGGACATAACCGTAAGCAGACATCTGATACATTAAATTCTGCAGATGAAGACCAGAGAGAAGAAACTGAGTAAATATTCAGAAGAGTGTTCTATTTTTATTTCTATTTATTTGTTTTTAGAGACATAGTCTTGCTCTGCCACCCAGGCTGGAGTGCTGTGGCATGTTTATGGCTCACTGCAGCCTCAACACCCCCCATGCTCAAGCGATTCTCCCACCTCAGCCTACTGAGTAGCTGAGACTACAGGCATGTGCCCATGCCCAGCTAATTTTTTAATGCTTTTTTGTACAGATGGGGTGTTGTTATGTTGCCCAGGCTGGTCTCGAACTCTTAGGCTCAAGTGATTCTGCTGCCTCGGCCTCTCAAAGTGCTGGGATTACAGGTATTAGCCATTGCCCCCGGCCCAGAAGAGTGTCCTCAATTGAGAGAGATTGTTTTAACTTCAAGGGCGATATAATTAGATAAGGTTTCATAAACGGTCATTCACTTCTGGGTTACGATGTATTTGGAAGGTTACAGATGGAAGTGGAAATTCTCTTCAGGAAGTTCTGGAATAATCACAGGAGCAAGATTATGGTTCCTGAGACTAAAGTAATAGCAATGGGACTAGGGAGGTTTTTGGGAGATTTGGGCAGGATAAATTGGACTCCTCAATGATGTTCCATTTTCAGATGTGAATAATTGGTAAGGACTCCCTCTCAAGTTTCAATTTTAGCTACTTTAGAGACTCTACCCAGTCTCCCTGTTCACTCTAGAAACATTCTGACTCATGCCCATAGTGACTTGGGCATCAGGGTTTGAAAAGCCCCAATCATTTCTGCTTGTGGACCTCCTGAACTCTGTACTTTCCAAAGTCAGGTGGTTGTGTGTGTTCTCAAGTGTCTTGGTCATGGGTCTCGGTATTATAAGTGTCTAGTTTAGTGAAATATGAAAACTTAAGGATGAAGGAATAAGGGAAACTTCAGAGAGATTTTCTTATGAGAACATAAACTCAAGTTTTAGGACAATTCAATCAAGACAAACTGCTAAAATAATTTTGTTGAATGAGATATGGATTGGAAAAACAATTAGTAAACGTATAAGGATCATTTTCAAACGATTTTTCTAGTGCTTTAATTTTTGCTATACTTTAAAGAAAGTAAAATCAGAGTGAAAAAGATGATTGCTATGGTGTGGTTTATGCAAAAACAAGTCAGTCATTCATTGAAGATACGGAAAAACACTTGGTTGGCCTTACTTTAAAAGACTAGTAAATAGGTATAACCCTTACATGGTTATAATAAAAGAGAAAAGGCTAAGTTGTTCATGTACAATATTTAAGTAACTCCCCACTTTAACTGACTTCAATTAATTGACGACAGGTCAGATAGACTTCGATTAGAGGGTTTTTATTGTAATTAAAATCTTTCTGCTCATTAATTACACTTCTCTCTTTTTCACATCTTATCCGGTGTATAATGCTGAGAATGCAATGATCAGTAAGCAATTATAGGGGAAACCCATGAAAAATAAAAATCAGAATAGTAATTGTATGAACTTAAAAAAAAACTGCTGACCAACACCTTTTTCTATCCAGTAAATGGTCATGATTTTAATTTTAAATACCTTCAGGATAACTAAGTATAAAATAATTGATTTTCTCCTCAAAAATTAGGAGGAAAGGTAATACTCAAGAATGACAAATATACAGATAATTATGCTTTCCTTAATGCAGCAATTTCTTTAGCTTTTAGCATTAAGCGGTCAGATTTTGTACACTCGTATATTTACTTGGCTTTCAGTATAATTACATTTTTGCCGTGAAATGATAGCTGCTGAAGTATCTAGGTTTTTTTTATTTTTTATTTTTTATTTTACTAAATAGCTTTCTATAACGAAAAGTATAATAAAACTGAGGACACAGTATGAGTTCTGCCTATTAATTTTACTGAATAAGCACCGAAGGCCTATTTAATAGACTCAGAGTAATATATCAAATGTGTAACGAATTAAACAAAACTATGTTTTTTTCTAAGAATTTCATTGCATTTAATAAAGCAACTCAAGATAAATTATCTCAAGAAAAATTATACACGTATCTGTATCAGAATTTTGAAAATAATCTAAATGAGAAAAGGGGTTCTGGGTCAAATTTTGATGTTGAGCTTTATTTCTTTTATGTTTTTTGTTGCAAGTTACTTCTAATTACCTAAAATTTTTATATAAGGTGTTTTTCTCTTAATCACGCATAAACTGTTCATGCTTCTAAATGTGAAACACATTATGTTCTCCATAATGTGCTAATGAACTGTTATCTTTTCTTTGCATAGGATCTTTGTTTATCTTTAAACTACAGCAAATTCTATTTCAAATCATACTACAAGCAGTTATATTCATAAATTCTCATATTTCTAAATGTTAGATATGTCCAAATTTACATTGTTATTTTGACCAAAAATTATTAATGTGCCTTTGTCCAGAGCCTTCTCCAACCCCCAGTAATGTATGTGGGAAGTCGCCCAAAGGCCAGGATTCTTGAGATAAAAAGCCATCATCATGATAGATAGTGTGCCTTTGACATCAGACCCTAGTGTCCAGGGGCAGTTGGCAGCAAGGGGAAGGTGTTTGTCATCAGTCTGGAATGCTCTGGGTGGAAGGGTGGGAAAAGGGTCCAAGATAATGGGTGAAAAGGGAGTTATTCAAACGCTTTCTGAGAGTTTCAGGATGATAGAAAATGAAAGAGAAGAGAAGATTTTATGTGATTTACCCTTCATGTGTTCTTGTGTTTACTTTTTCCGTTTTTGTTTTGTTTTTTGTTTGTTGTTTTTTTTTGACACAGTCTCACTCCATTGCCCAGGCTGGAGTGCAGTGGTGTGATCCTGGCTTATGGCAACCTCAGCCTCCTGGGTTCAAGTGATACTCATGCCTCAGCCTCCCGAGGAGCTGGGATTACAGGCATGCACAATCATACCTGCTAATTTTTTTGTTTTTTTAATTTTTACTAGAGACAGGGTTTCACCATGTTGGCCAGGCTGGTCTTAAACTCCTGACCTCAAATGATCCACCACCTCTGCCTCCCATAGTGCTGGAATTACAGATGTGAGTCACCACACCCGGCACCTTTTCTGTGTTTGAAAGAGATTTCACTTAACATTTTAGTTGAACTCTACTCCTCTAATTGTTAAAGCATTCTGGAATACCTTGACAGTATAAAAATTTTAAGCATTTCAAATTTAACGAACTTCAATTCTGGTGAATGTAGTTCAGTGGATTCATTATATTTCAGAATTTAATAATTAATATAAGTTTGGTGGTCTCCTATCAGAAAGTTACTACTGAAAGTGAAGAAATCTTATTCTTAAAAATTCCACATTTGCCTGATAGAGGCTTTTCAAATTGGACAATTTGAAAATTAGATTTATTTTGTTGAAGTTTTATTTTCAAGACCTCTTTAAGTATAAAAATCAACTTGATTTAGCATCTTTTCCATTCACTTTTAATTTTCACTACTGATAGGACTATGAATCAGTTGTGTTGCTTTGAGTGCCGTCAGTGGTGTGCTGAAAAACATTAACTGGCTTGCTTAAAACACACACACACACACACACACACACACCTGAATTGCAGTGTTTGCCAATACCTGTGTTGTAACACTGGTATCATGGCTGATTTCAAATTTCCAACATGTCATCACTTAATGTGGAACAAGGGAGAAATGTGTGGTAATACAGCCTTCTATAGTACCCCCCACCCATATAGACTTAACCTCCAGAGCATAGACAATTGTAACATATAACAAATAAGTAGGAAGTTGTGATTTTTGAGTATGGGTTGCCTTTGCTTTTATTATAAATTACTTAATTGTAAGTATACCTAATTTAATTTTTTTTAAATGCCTGTGTTTAATCACTGGCTCCCAAAACCCTTGACAAGTGCCAGCACACCAGTTGTACATATTTTTTAAGTATAGAAAAACTGTTTCTGTTTAATGGCGGATGCATGATTCCATACCATCTTAATAAGCAGTAATCAGTTATCAGTTCCTGTTATAAAGTTGGTCTTTGCTTCTCATGTTTTCCTGTAGAATTGCATATATGTTCTTATGGTAGAAATGATCACATTCCTATGTGTGTCCCCACTAATCTCTGAAATACTTGAATAGAGGGTAGATGTGGATTTTTGTTTTGTTTTGTTTTGCTTTTGTTGCTTTTGTTTCATAAATGTTGTTTTATTCCACATCCCCAGAAACTGATGCCGTATCTGGCAGAGAGGATACTTTCAGTGAATGTTTGTTGTTTGGTTGGTGAAATGAATAAAAGAAAGAGAGACACAGGGGCTAATTAAAGAAAACAGTAGGGCAAAGACCCTTAAACTTATTATCTGCAAGGTTGTCTCTATTTTCTCTTCCAGCTCGTGGGATAAAGGGTGGAAACTGAGAGAATGTCTAAGCCAGGGCAGCAATATAAACATCCAAGTTGCTTTGAGTCAGAAAAAACTGTCATTAAAGTGGAAATAATATCTGTTGTGCTTCTAACAAGTGAATTTGAATATGCAATTGTTAGAGTTGATGTTTTCTCACTATCTTTTTCGAGATAGATATTATTGAATTAAATATACATGTATTTTACGTTGCCTAAGGTAGAACACTCCTGTAAAAACATTACAAATCTTAACTGTGAGCTTTGTTATAATTTGGGGCCAATGTATTTTTTTCCCATGAGAGTGCATCTCTAAAACAAAACAAAACAAAAAAGGAATTCAGTTAGAAGATATGAATTAAGATGGAAATGTATTCTTTATAAGATCACTTACCCCTACCCTCCACTGTGAACCCCTTCTCATATCTACTTACATGATCCACTTACACACCTACACAGGTTGCCTGGCATATCAGCATAGCCTTCATATATTCCACATGAATGCTGAACCTTCTCAGGCTAGCTTTTTATGATTACTCTAGTGATAATTGATTTTTTGTTTAGGCAAATAAGCTACCTTCTTAAATATAGTAAGTAGCTTGTACTGATTAAGCATATACCATTTGCCTGTTGTTAGGTATTTTCATACATTTATATATCACACATGTTACCCATGCAATGCATCCGCATTGTTATTGCCATGATTTTCCAGAGAGAATTTTCTAAAAGTTTAAAAATATTGTACCAAATCCCATTCCATTTTTTAAGTCAACCAGCTATGAAACCAAGTGCTCTACAGCATGAAACAATATACGTTAGTCATTTTATTTGTCATTGCTTTGTGTGTATAACGAAAATTATTGATCTTTAACTTCATTTACCTTATTCAACCTCCATATATTTTTCTCTGTTTTAAGAATCATTAGCACATATTAATAAACAGTTCTACTTCAAAGTAATTAAGGTACCTATTTTTGAACAACAGAAATTCTCTGGTAGTCTGAATTAGAAAACAAATGAATGCAGGATATTGTTTATACATTAGGATTAAAAGTACTGTCATTTTCTTTTGCTATGGCTCTAAAGTTTCTTCCCAGATATGAAAGAAATGTAAAAGCATGTTAGCATAATGGGATTTCATGCATTTTTTCATTTAACAATCTAGGAAACTTAAATTCTCATCTCAAATATTTCACTTGAGGGAAAGTTAAAATCAAAACCAAAATATCAACCATTGTGTTGACTAAAATTTGATATAGGATTAAATAAATTTTACAAAGACCTAGTTTACTCCATTGAAGAAAAACATATTTCTATAATACGTAACATAATGACATGCAGGTGGTTTTTCTAGCTGTTCAACTTTTACTTTTCAATAAATCTATTTTATGTCATTTTGCTTGTAATTTTTGGCTTTGCTTTGTTTATTTAAAAGGCCATATAAATATAGTCATTCCTTTAGTACATAGTGTTCCTCATAAGTGTTTTATTAAGCTAACTAATGAGTTCCAGCTTGTCTTTTGTTGGATGTCTTATTTCTTAATGACCCTTGATAAGCGATAATATACTTTTGTCTCAAATCTCTCTTTCTAATCAAAGTGGCAACCTTCTTATCAAAACATAAGGCAAATGCCAAATCTGATTAACAACTAGAAAAACTGTAAGACGGAAAATTAATTAAGGCCCCCAATTGTCTCGAACTTACACAAAGCTGTTTTCAAGATTTTGAACCACCACATGATTTATGAGAAAAGACTGTTGTGAGGATTTTTTTAAATGTGGATTTTAAAAATCAATAATGATCTATCAAATATATACACTAACATTCTTCTTGAATCTTTGACCGTTGGCAATAAATCCCTGGTATCTTATTAAATTTGAAATTTAATATGAGTTATTTTGCTTGATATTAGCAAATTACTGCAGATATTTTTTTCTTTCATACAATGTAGGATATTCTTAGAAACTACCTTCCTAAAAAGTAAGTGGAAGATATCTCGAGTAAGTTCCTCAGGCTACCTTTCAACATATGGTGATGGCTTGACAACATGCCAATTTAAAACTCTTTGTAGATAAATACATTATTGGTTTAGTTACTGTTATGCTGTTATAACAATGCATTTCTAAGTAATTTACACTTAAATGTAAGATAAGGAAAACACAAAAACTTGGAAATACATAAATTGAAAAGATCAGAAGTTAAAGATGAGACTAAAATAGAATTATTGCCAGGTGCGGTGTCTCATGCCTATAATTCCAACACTTGGTGAAGCCAAGGTGGCTGGATCACGAGGTCAGGAGAGTGAGACCATCCTGGCCAACATGGTGAAACCCCGTCTCTACTAAAAACACAAAAATAGCTGGGTGTGGTGGCGGGCACCTGTAATCCCAGCTACTCAGGAGGCTGACTCCAGAGGCTGAGGCAGGAGAAGCGCTTGAACCAGGAGTCAGAGGTTGCAGTGAGCCGAGATCACACCACTGCATTCAGCCTGGGGACAGAGAGAGACTCCATCTCAAACATACATACATACATACATACACACATACGTACATACATACAATAGAATTATTAGTCAAATTATTGATGGGAAAAACATCCAGAAACAAAGATTCTTCTTTATGCCTTTATAAGTTACAGTATACTGATTATGCCACTAAATTTCTTTGTTTTCTGTTGTAATTCAACTTACATGTTCATTGTATTTATTTTCTTTCTTTCAGACATTTTAGAAGAGTTTGAGAAAATATGTTGTATTGCTGGTCCACTTTCTTTGAAATAGTTTTAGTTGTCATGATACTTTATATCAACAATTAGAAATAAACATGTATAATAACAGCAAAACAGTCTTTGTAACTTTAAATAATCTATATTTTCATTTCAATTTATAACATGAGCAATAATTAAATGAATTTATTCCTGTGACAAAAATTTAGGTAACGCATGACATATCAGCAAATCTTAGAAGTACAAAGAAAATTAATACATGCAAACCTGCACTTGTACCCCTGACCGTAAAAGTTAAATAAAAGAAAATTAATAGATAGCCTCTGTTAATTCAGTTGAGGAAACTGAGGCATACAAAGGTTAAATAGCTTGTACAGGTCATGCATATAGTAAATGCAGAGCTTTAGTTATGGCTTTAAAGGAATGATGAGCAACCAAATAACCAAGTAGATGGTGAATCGGGAGGAAAAAAAAAAAAAAGTTCACAAACTGTGAGCTAACAGTAGGTCTGGCTAAATTTGGGGCATAAAATAAAAAGAAAAAAAGTAAAGGCAAATTATATGAGACATTTGACCACAATTGTATGACAAAGAAAAGACAGTATTTTTGAGAAGTCTGAAACATAAAACATAGTTTGGAAAATAATTTCTGTAGAAACCTCAAGAAATTACTGGAAAATTCTGGCATTCTAAACAGAATGAAAGAACACACGCAGGCTCATATGTTTTATTACTGCTTGATGCAGTCTCACTAGCTAGATTATATCTCTTTGCTATTGTCCATAGACGAATATGCTATGAACATAGTAAGCATTCAATAAATACTTGCAAATTTATTAACATTAATGTATATGTAATGACATATCTTAAGTAGAAATATATTTCATAAGCTGAAGTCCAGTGTGCCTTTCATTGTTGAAGAAATAAGGTTCCATGCTCAATTTATGTCATGAGCAAAATGATCTGAAGACTCATTTTACCCTCTAATGAGTTTTGCCACATCAGGTAATTATCATTTAATTTGTCATCATAAGCATTATTTAAACAAGAAAAGACCCTTGCACTAACAAGGAAGCATCTGCATCTCACACCAGGAAAAGGGGAGTGCAGTCAAGCTTTGGATCAGTCCTCTGCCTGTCAGGGAAAGGAGGAGGAGACAAAAAAAGGCAATGAAATTTATGAACTACAGAAGAGTAGAAATTCAATCTTACTATCAATCTTCCTAAAAAAATATAATACTTAAAATCTATATTATGTAATCTATATATTTATCTCTTAATAATTTAACATGCTCTGAAGGAAGTGGTATAATGGAAAAAACATAAGTCTATGAAATCAAAGAAATCACAGTTTCAATATCAATTTCATTAATTACTATTTCTGGGCATCCAAACAAGGTACTTAGTATTTTTGGTACTTAGGGAAGATATATATATGTATATATAGATCTATATCTATACTTAAAATATAATTCATAGATAAATATAAATGATATATTAGGATATTGGAAAACAGCAATCCATTAGTTATATCTAATTTCAAGCTATATGACAATGACTCATAAAAAAAAGTAGTACTTTACACAAATCGCATATATATCTATATCTATATATATATACGAAAAATACATACATATACAAAATAGGTATTTTTCCCCATATTTTACCAAAACATGCATACATATATAACATATATATACAACATATACACATACAACAAATATACAAATATGTATGTATATGTTGTGTGTATATATGTACATGTTGTATATGTATTTTTGGTAAAATATGGGGAAAATACCTATTAACTAGTTTGAACTGATTAGATGAGGAAAAAATATTTAAAAGAGCTGGCACGTTTTAGGCATTTAATATTTCTTATGTAAATTAATAAATGTAGGCATATATATTTTTATGCACATTGTAATATCTCCTCAAAATAACAATTTATTTTTACTTTTATATACTGTATCTCTAATCTGTCTAAAAATAAAATATGTTTTGTGTTTAAAATTGGACTTGAATAGAAAAGAAAGACCGAAAATGTTTAAGAAACGGAATGATTGTTTATGCATGATTCCCAATATTAAGGATAGAGTTTGTAAAATCAGTAAATCAATAAATGAGTCATTTGTTGTAATAATCATATTTCTCATATACAAAATGTACTTAAATATAATTCATAGATAAATACAGATGATATATTAGGGTACTGGAAAACAGAAATCCATTAATTATATCTTATTTCAAGCTATATGACAATGACTCATATCAAAAAAGTAGTACTTTACACAAATTGCATAAAGATGAGTTGGTTTTTAACAGTGTTCTTTAGCCTGCTGTATTGTGTATACTACGTTGCTTTGATGTAGTTTCTGTTTATAAATACACCCTCCTTTCTCAAGACATTCAATCATGTCATGTGTATATGGATTTTTCTGGGTTTATTTAGTAAAGATTTATGAATGAATAAGTCAATGAAGAAAAATTATTCCCTCATGCAGATTTTACTTTATAATATGACAGGGAACACACATCACATTAAAGTATGGTTGCATATATAGGATATAGTAATATAAACTTAAAAATAATGAAAATTAATATGTTAACAAAAGCAGTATGTGGTCATACTTGTGGAATGAATGTATTTAGTAGTGTGAAATACAAAAAACCTCTATTGCTTGATGTTTTCAATGTTAACCCCCAAACTGTGGTGGTAGTTTTCTTAAACAGAGGACAAAAAGATGTACATGATGAGGGATAAAGTACATTTTTCTAGAAACACATTTGCTTTCTGTTTTATGATTAGGTATAGAATGTTTGCTGTAGGCCAACATCAAAGAAAAACCTCCATACTTGAATATTAATGCCTAATAGTACCTTAACAGAAAACAAAAGTTTTCATGTTTTAATAAAGATAAAATATTTTAAATGTCTGGTTGGCATAATAAATGACTGAAAGTCAAATTCAATGGAATAGCTCTACTACATATCATTATGTAGTAAGTCTATGATACTACATATCATTATGTAAATATACAGCTGTACTATATATCATTCTACTATTATTCTGTTAGTGACTTGACTTTCTCAGCATTTTTGCCACAGTGATTTTAGAATTCTGAAAATGCTATCATAGACTTCTGCCTCCCAAATAAAAGGAGAGGGACTTGAAGCAAGATCAGTTTTAGAGTCATTCTTGAAATAGTTTATCATTATCTTGGCACCCCCAAAATGCTTAATATTCTATAAAACAAATCTGAAAAAATTATAGACTGAGAGCATGATTACATCATTTAACTTGCATAAGAAAAAAGTGGTTTTGCAAAATATGTAAAATATGTTATTTGGAAGAGACAAAGGAAGACTCCAAATGGAAGTCAATCTGAAGGACAGAACATACCTTTAATAACTTCTGATACACACACACACACACACACACACAGGTATATATACACATATCCATAAAAGCTAAGCATGTTTATACATGTTCTCAGATTAATAAGAGTCTCCATATACACATCAGTCTAATGGTTTTAATATAATTAAGTGGATATGGAAAGTTACTATGGATCAGAGGACAGTGAAGGAACAGTCAATGCCTTTAAAAGTACATATTGATTCAGATGGATAAAGTAAATGAAGAAGATCATGGAGATTGTAATAACCTTGACACCAGTCAAACTGAACTTGCTAAATGGAGGCAAAACATAAACAAATATCTAGCATACTCCCACAGTTGCTGTGTTATTCCTGTTATTATATTCTAAATGAATGTACAGTACCAGAGACCAATTAATTTAGATTAGCTCTGTGGTTGTGATTTCTGAGGATGATTCTGTTCACTGAGGTGGAGCATATCAAGATGAGAAAGAAGACATGGTAATGGGAGGAAGCACAGGGTATGTCCTTTCACTAGGAAAACAGATGACTGGCCGAACGAACTGTGGTAGAGCCACACAATGGAATACTCAGTAATAAAAAAGAATGAGCTGTTGGTACACAACGTAAAACGGATGAATCTCAAGCTAATTATGCTGAGTGAAAGAAGTTGGCCAAAAATCTTTATGATTTCATTTATATAAGACTAAGAATTACAAACCAATAAGGAGTGACAGAAAGAAAATCAGTGGTTTCCTATGAATGAGGCATAGCACAGAGTGGGCAAGGTTACAAAGGGGCCTCACTGTACTTTTGGGCTCGATGGATAGGTTCATTATCTTGGTAGTCGTTATGGTTTCAGAAGTGTGTATATATGTTAAACTTATCCAATGGTACATTTAAGTGTGTGTAGCCTATTGTATGTCAATTGTACTTTAATAAAAATAAGACTTACCAGAGTCAGTTTGATCAGGAATCCTTGAATCACAGATGCGATTTTAAGATTTTTTCAAAATCATTGAGATCATTTAGGTGAAAAATATTATTTACTGTGTTATGTAGATATCGTCACCATGAGTGAAGCATTAAACTATTTATGAAAAGAAAAGGAAAAAAAAAGTCAGATTTCTGATATTCTCATTCAGGTGTAATTCTACTTACCCGTAACTATATCCTACAACTATGATAAAAATTTCAGACTTGTACAATAAGAGAAAGTATGGGTTTTTATATTTCTTTCTCCTCTCCCACTAAAGCTTTTAATATAGAACCTACATGTATATAGCCTGGGAATTTTAAAGTTTATTGAAATTTTTCTCAATTTACTAATATTTTTATAGAAACTTCAACCAGTACTTGTATGTATATGTATTGGTTTACTGTTGGTAGTTTATTGATTGTTTTAAAAACTCATAAATCTGTTACTCTTTGTATTATGTTTACAATAGAGATAGAACATTTATACTTCCATGAAAAAATACAACATCAGTGGTTTGGAAAATAATGTTTTCTGCAAGTTGGCAAACTCTACAGGCACTTCAGTAGGATAACATCTCCTTTTCCACTTGCTTCTATAATAACTGGTCTAGTTCTTCAGAGAACAAATGAACAGGGATCATAACGTAAGAGCCCAGTTTAATACTTGGTTAAGTCAAGTAAAGGAAACATATTTGTCTAAAGTAATTTGGGTTATTCTTTAAATCTTCCCTGTGATTATTTTTTTCTATTTGCTATCTTTTTCTATTTACTTCCCCAAGGACACCAGGTCATACAACCATCTGCATCAGGCTCTGTGGTCAGAGAGCAATGCCCCTCACTAGCCATAAACATTTTTCTCTTGCTCAGCTGGTGACCTTGGCTGCAGTGACCAGTGTAGCCTCCCTTTGAATACTACCTTCACATTTTCATCCTGTCTGCCTGAGCTAATCTGTTTCAGTGTTCTCTTTGTTCATGACATCCTGAGAATTAATGTTTATCCTAGTTTGGTGATTTCTAGCAGGGAAAAATGGTCTCTTTACAAAATCCTGTTAATGATATTTCACTTCAGGAACCAAGCCCTGTTTTACTGCAGTTTTTGCCTTTGTCTTCGCCTTCTTCAAATCACTATCTTCTGCTCCCAACTGATAGCAAAGAACCAAACGCCCAGGTTTAATTTGCAATGTCCTTGCTTAATTCAAACTTGCTGCTATACTCTCAGAGAAGCCCAATTTATCTTTTGAAAACACTTTCCACTGTAAAATACTTTCAACTCTTTTTTGTTTTCTTGCTGTGTATTACACATGCTTGTGTTACTATCTTACACGTTGGAGGAAATTATACTTGTCTAGTTCAGGAAATTAGCATGTTCTCTTAGATATTTTGAAAGGTATGATTTACCTGATAATCAGTACTCAACCTATCAAAATAATGGCTGCCTTGGCTGTAGGTCAGGAGGACAAGTTCAGGGAAAACGGTGCATCTGCTGGAGCAGGCAGAATAATCTGTTTCATTTCTGCAATAGCTAACGTAATAGAAGAACCAGTAATGAGGGCTGGTGAGGGTCCTAACATACACAGTGGTCTTTAGCACGATCATTCGTGTTATCACTTTGAATCACTGGCATAATTGTACTATTTCTGATTTGAAAAGCTACAGATGGCTCCCAATTTCTTTTACAACAAAATCAAAACTTTTCAGTATGACACTAAAAGAGCCCTTATTTTGTCTCCAAACCATATTTCTTGCATCGTTTTCTCCCCTTTCTCGCTCACTTCCCAAACACAGCCTTCTCATTCTTCCAGGCCACTAACAGTGCAGCTTCTTATATGTCTGAGAGATGCTTCCATCTTGTCTTCACTAAGCAAAGTTTTTGCTCAAATCGAAAGCCCAGCACAGGCTTCTTTGAAACTTTTCCTAACCAGGCCTGACACTCTTTGAAATGTACTTTTTGGAAATGTTACTGTGCTGCTACAGGGCAAAAGGAGCTTTGTGTACACATCTTGTGGCGCTGTGATTCATAGAGTTGTTAACAAGTGATTCCTATGGCGGGCGCCTGTAGTCTCAGCTACTTGGGAGGCTGAGGCGGGAGAATGGCGTGAACCCGGGAGGCGGAGCTTGCATTGAGCCGAGATCACGCCACTGCACTCCAGCCTGGGAGACACAGCGAGACTCCGTCTCAAAAAAAAAAAAAAAAAAAAAAAAAAAAAAAAAAAAAAAGAACTTTCTTGAGAATAGGAAATAGGACTTTTTCACTCTGTACTTCTAGATATGTGCATATGCTTGGCACATCACAATAGATCTTCAATCTATATTTGTGGAAGGAGTAAGTGAAAATCTTATGTAGTGATTTTCTTGGGTAGGCAAATGGAATGTGACAACAGAAACATCTGGAGGACTGCAAAATGCAGACATACAACCAGATAGGGAATTCCTAAAAGGGAGATAAATGCAAACAAACAGAACTAGATACAGGATCTGGGGTAATTAGAGTTTTTGCCTAGTCCTAAGAGAACGAGTAAGAAAGATCTGAATTTTAGTCCCAAGTAAACAGGAATATTAGGAAAAGTATCAATCAAGGTCTTAGACATAGAGGAATAAGAGTGAATCAATTAATGGAACTAGGCTATAAGGTTAGAGTGGCTTATTTTAAGAGAACCGGAGTTCATTGTTGAAATGACACAAGGAACAAAGGACCAGAGATGGTGCTCCTTAAACTAACCGCGAGCAGGGGCAGACTTAGCCCAGAGACAATGCTCCTGAAACTAACTGGGAGCAGGAGCAGACTTAACCCAAGGTGTCCACATGTTTTGCAATTTATTCGCATCACTCCACACTCGTGGAAAGAATAATGTTAATCAAAAAGGCTTGTCACTTGAAGTTCCACACTTCAGGGTGTTACTTTAGGTTCTGCGCCTGTACCTATTGCAAATTTTCTGGTCCTTGTGGTGTTTTCTATATATATATGGTTTGGGGCTAGTTGTTCTCATTGTTACTGTTTTTAATCCATAACTGACTCTCTACTTAGGACTTCTGAAACAATGACATGGTGCTTTTCCCCCACCAGATGTTGCTTTTCATTTCCTCCTCCTTGAATTTATTTGCTCAGCTGCCAAGCAACTCCTGATTCACTCTCTTCTAGGTTCACCCACTACTGGCTTATGCCACAAACCATGTCAGGGCTTATGACCTTAAATTTCTGAGAGTGAAGGGACTCAGAAGTTAAGTGAGTGCAGTATTCTAGAGGAGTCCAGCAGTTATAATCATCCTTCTTATAACATTCCTCCTGTTCAGTTTTGCATCTCTATAAAGAAATAGCTGAGGCTGGGTAATTGATAAAGAAGGCAGGCTTAATTGGCTCATGGTTCTGCAGGCTGTACAGGAAGCATGACATCCCCACCTGTTCAGCTTCCGGGGAGGCTTCAAGCAGCTTTTACTCATGGAGGAAGATGAAGCTAGAGCAGGTACATCATGTGGCAAGAGCAGGAACAAGAGAGAGAGGGAGGATGGAGGTTCCAGACTTACAAATGACCAGATCTCACATGATCTAATGGAGCGAGAACTCACTTATCACCAAGGCAATGGTGCTAAGCCCTCATAAGGGATCTGCTGTCATGATCCAGTCACCTGCCACCAGGCCCCACTTCCAACATTAAGAACCCCATTTCAACATGAGATTTGGAGGGGACAAACATCCAAACTATGTCCCCTCTAAACACCTATCAAGGGACTACTTTGGTTATCTCAGTATCTTCTTATTAGTTTCTGATGCCACCATAAGACAAAATTCAAATAGCATAAAAGTTAGAGGGGAATTGCCATTCTTCCCTCTGTGTTTATTCATTCACTTTAATTTGAGGAGTTTATTTAAGTAAAAACATGGAGTTTTTCCATGGCAAGAAAACCATAGTGATAGGAGTCTATTAACACTGGCCAAGAAAACATCGTAGGACAGCCACAGTCTTCTGGCTTACCAAGCTGTAATCAAATGAGGATGTGAAGAGCGAAGATCTCCCAAGGAGGGTGCTTTACTTCAACTAGAAAAACAAATTGTGCTCTCCATGATTGTTCTTGAATTAGAAGAGGCTTTGATGTTTTTCACTTTTCCTTCTATGAAGGAAAACACATTATGACTGTTAAATTATACAAACAAAGCTTTTTTTTAAAAAAAACTGCATATTCATGCCCCAAGCCAACTTTTCCTAATTAGTCAGATGGAGAACTAATGGAGTTGTTGGAAAGCTGATTGAATACTTAAGAGCCCAGGAATAACATCAATCACCATTTGGAGAAAACAGAATATGTTTAGCAATAGGTGGGTAAACTGAGAAGGCTCAAATTCTAGCCTGGAGGGAAGCTGTAGGACTGCTCCAATTCTAATCTACAAATTCCTTCTCTTCATTGGTTAAAGGAGGCTGCCAGTGGTGGAGTTCTGTTATCAGCTTTGTTTGGTTGTCCTCCAAAGTCCCCTAACCTCAGTTATTCTGAAGTAGCAATAACAACATCTCTGGTCATATCTTAGAGGTGAAACAATTTCTTGCAGCAGGTTGGGCCTTCATTTACTATTTCTTTAATTCATCCATCTAACAAGCAGTTTCCAAGTATGTTGTAATCCTTACGTATTACATAGGATTACATACATTAAGCAGGTAATGTATGTAGGTTCATTGTATGGAAATTGCAGAAATATATAAAAATATTCTTAGCATTGTTTCCCTGGCGTGGCAAGAGTAGAATCAGGAATTGGAAAATTGTTAAGAGAATTTGTCATTTAAACTGCCTCTGAAATGTTGGACTTTATTAAAAACGTGTTTATGTGTTACTTTTATTTAAGAGTAATTAATTAAGTACTTTTATTTAAGAGTAATTAATTAAGAGTTGTCAATTTTACCAGACAGGACGCTGAAGCTAGAAATAACATACTTTTTTTAGGAAGAAGGTGACCCAGGCCACCTCTTGCAGAACACAAAGCACCTAACTCAGGTGTGAGCCATGGTGGAGCCGAAGTCAACAATGGCTGACCAGCACACTCCAGGACATTCCACAGTGGCTTGCTCTTTCCCATTCTTTTGCTTTCAGAGCAATAACCTGCCATCCTTTTTATTTTTCAAACTTGATTGATTCTAAACAAAAATACCAGGCAGTTATTTTCATATTTTATGGCTCAGGGTCACTTAAATTATAATTAATTTTTACTGATCCCATCATTTCAAATTCATCTTAGGCAATTTAACAAGAAAAGGTCTAAATAGATTTTTTAAAATACTTTAATAAGGATCTGTACATGTTGAATCTGTAATTACCTGTGTATTATCTCTGCTCAGTCTTGAGTGAAGTCTGAGTGAATAATTTCTTCAATGATCCAGTTTTTCTGTTTTTTTCCCCTCAATCATTTAATGCACATGACTGTATCCTAAGTTTAGTGAAGCAGAAAACAAAGTAAAATATATTTTAAAGCACAGTTATTACAAAATGCTTCCAGTTTCTACTCTAAATGAATAACGTCTGCGGGTTTAAGCTATTTCCTCTCATCTGGATCTTCTCTTTGTCTCTGGATCCTTTGTCACATAATGAGAAGTTGATGAATGCCGAAATTTGAAGTTTCACAAAAGAGAAGACTAAATTGAAAAATAGTTTTCTCAGTTTTTGTATTCATGATAATGTTAATTATAAAGCAAAATAACAGTGACTGAGACATTTATTTCAAATATAAGCACAATATAAACACTGGCTGTGTTAACAACTGGTAAGATATTAAAATCCCTCCTAGTTGCGCTTCATTACTCCAGGTATAAATATTTACCCAACTTGAGATAAAATTCTTCTCAAAAATGGTTAATAATATATATAAGTTTTTTTGTCTGAATGCAGTGCCGAATATCCATTTTACTTCATTTCATATTTTATGTCAGCACAGCCAAACTTTTTCCCAACAAAAAAAGCAGTCTGATTTAAGCCACTGTGGCAGATCTTTGCCAGACTGTTCTAACTTGTATTAGCGATGAGTATTTTACATGCTTACCATGATGCCCTCAGTTGGGGGTTCTTTATTGTTATTATTTCAATTCAATAAAAAAAAAAAGATGGAGCACTGGATAAAATTTCAGTTACTAAGCAAAGTAAGAAGTAATTACAATTTTCAACAATGCAGAAGCAATTCAATGTATACACTCTGTATTCACATTTTATAGCAATAAAGATCTTTAAAATATTTTCCAAACAGTTCATTGCTAACATCAGTCTCCCCTCCACTGTCCCCAAACATTCTCAAATTATTTCTTTTGTGATAATAACTTTGAAATCCTTCAGATTTTTAAATAACATATTTTCTACAAGTTTTGGTTGAATACATAATGTTAAACTGAACTTCCTAGGTTAGGCAGGATATATTTGAATGTTGCTCGTACTTTCTGCAATATAGTACTTCTTAATGGGACTAGAATAAACAAACTGAGGATATTGGTTTGAAAGCTTCTGTAACGTTTTTCTGTTCTCTGTTTTTTTAACCTACAAGTGGCTCCTAGCAGTGAGGAGTAAAGATGATTGACAGAAAATAATGTTAATTGCATGGTATTTAAAGTTGTAGGGATCTTACCCCATCCTAGTTTCATCCTTTGATACTAATATAGCCTATGACAATTCACTTATGTGGTTGCCTCAATCCTTAGTTTTCACAATTATAAAACTAGAGTTATGGGAACAAGTACTCAACAGAAATAATAGCATAGTGTACAATAAGCAATCAACATATGCTAATGATTATTAATGCTGTTAATATAGATAACAAATAAGTGAACATAATTTTCAACCACTTACAAATATTTCAGTATAATTTGGAAATGAATTACAAATTAGACAAAAATAGAAAAAGACTATTGTCCAATAAAATAGGTATTCACAATCACCCTGTTACACTGAATTTGATTGCTTATATAGGCTCTGCCTTAATGAAAAGGGGAGGACAAGAAAGTGGATACTTTCTTTTCCTAGAACATCCATTAAATTAAAAGTGCTGAGACTTCTGGTTTCCAGTTCCACTTATAAGTCACAACTCTGTTTTAACAACAGCAAAAAGTGGAGTGACTGATAAGTCAACTTTTATTAAATCAATAAAAGAGGTGATGGAAAACAGTTGTCTTCACTGTTTTGGAGATTGAAGAGACAGACAAGTGAATACATTGAGTCACAGGTTACCAGAGCAGAGTCTCACCAGTGAAAACCTTGGCAGGAATGAGGACTGGGGTTGTAAACCTGAAATATAGTTGAATTGCTGGGGGCACAAAGTGGACAAGTCTGAGAATTAAAAACTCCAGGGGAACCCACAAAATGGAGCTCACAGTTTTGTGAGATTCACCTCCAGGAACTTGACCCACTTCTCTTAGTCAGTATCAGAGAAAAGTCTCTTCATCGTTCTGGCGTGGGGATAGGAAAAGAAATCTCCTTAGAATATGCCAGAGCATTATCTTCTTAGAAAGGTTTGCACTCAGGAGAAACTCTTTAATCAGAGCTTATCCTCTTGGGGTTTTATCAGAACCTAGGGGAGGGGAAATGCCCAATTTCAGCCACTTATATCCTCTTACATGGAGGGAGGGAAATACAGAATCTCAGCCCACTCTAACCATCTACAAAGGAGGAGGAAAATACCCACCTTCGGCCTACTCTAGCCTTCGTTTTCTATTTATGAGATGGTGGTGCTGAGAAGCACTTTTGAAGTTCACAGTCCACAGGCGTAGGCTTAATAAAAGACTGAGACTGAATCACAGGACTGTAGAATGCTTCCTGTCCCTGACACCCTACTACCACATTATTAAAGAACTGTTTACAGCAGTCCTTTTACTGCCACATGCTACTGTCTACATCATGTCCAGTTATCAAGAAAGAATTGCAAGGCATACCAAAAGGCAAAAAAGAAACCCATAATTTGAAGAGGCAGAGCAAGCAGTCATGACAGGGATATTGGAATTTTCAGACTGGGAATTTAAACAAATATGATTAATATGCTAGGGGTTCTTAATGGATTAATAAAGTAGATAACATGAAAGGACAGATGGGCAATTTAAACAGAGATAGAAATCCTAAGCAAAAAAAAAAAAAAATGCTATGGGTCAAAATATTGAAACAGAAATGGAGAACATTATGTTTAAGCATCAACTGGAAGAAATACTACTTTTAAACATACTTCCTTCTCAGTATGCATATATTGTATTTCCTTTTCCTTAGCAAATGATACAACAAGAAAAGGAAATAAAATATATACATATAGAAAAGGAAGAAATTGTCTTCATTCTCAGATGACATGATTGTCTATGTAAAGTATCTGAAAGAACTGACAAAACCCCTGGAACTAATTGATCATAGCAAGGTTGTAGGAATATACATAGTCAGTTGCCTTCTGTATTAGTTCATTTACATACTGCTATGAAGAAATACCTGAGACTGAGTAATTTATAAGGAAAAAGAGGTTTAATGGACTCACATTTCCACATGGCTGGGGAGGCCTCTCAATCATGGTGGAAGGTGAAGGAGAAGCAAAGGCATGTCTTACATGGCAGCAGGCAAGGCAGCATATTCAGGGAGACTGCCCCTTTATAAAACCACCAAGTCTCATGAGACTTATTCATTATTACGAGAATAGCATGAGAAAAACCCACCCCTGTGATTCAATTACCTCCACTAGGTAATTGACATGACACATGGGGATCAAGGGAGCTACAATTTAAGATGAGATTTGGCTGGGACACAGCCAAACTGTATCATTCTGCCCCTGGCTGCTCCCAAATATCATGTCCTTACAATTCAAAGCACAAAAACACAGTCGTGCCCTTCCAACAGTCCCTCAGAGACTTAACTCATTCCAGCATTAACTCAAAAGTCCAAGTCCATAGCCACATCTGAGACAAGGCAAGTTCCTTACTCCTATGAACCTGTAAAATCAAAAGCTAGTTAGTTCCTTCCTAGATACAATGGGGGTACAGGCTTTGGGTAAATACACCTAAATGGGAGAAATTGGACAAAACAAAGGAGCCACAGGCCCCATGCAAGTCCAAAATCCAATAGGGCAGTCATTAAACCTTAAAGTTCCAAAATGACCTCATTTGACTCCATGTCTCACATCCAGGTCACACTGATGCAAAAGGTGAGTTCCCATGGCCTTGGGAAGGTCTGCCTCTGTGGTTTTGCAGGGTATAGTGCTTCTGTTCTGACTGGTTTCACAGGCTGGCTCTGAGTGTCTGAGGCTTTTCCAGGTGCACGGTGCAAGCTGTCACTGGAACTACCATTGTGAGGTCTGGAGCATGGTGGCCCTCTTCTCACACCTCCACTAGGCAGTGCCCCAGTGGGGACTCTGTGGGTTGACGGGGGACTCCAACCCCACATTTCCCTTCTGCACTGCCATAGCAGAGGTTCTCCATGAGAGTTCCACCCCTGTAACACACCTCGCCCTAGACATCCAGGCATTTTCATACATCCTCTGAAATCTAGGTGGAAGTTCCCAAACCTCAAATGTTGTAGTCTGTGTACCTGCAGGACCCACACCACACGGAAGCTGCCAAGGGTTGGGGCTTGAACCCTTTGAAGCCATGGCCCAAGCGGTATGTTGGTCTCTTTTAGCCACAGCTGGAGTGCCTGGGGCACAGGGCACTGAGTCCCAAGGCTGAATACAGCAGGGGGGCCCTGGTCCTGGTCCAAGAAATCATTTTTCCTCTCCTGGGACTGTGATGGAAGGGGCTTCTATGAAGGCCTCTGACATGCCCTGCAGACATTTTCTCCATTGTTTTAGTGATTAACATTCTGTTCCTCATTACTTATGCAAATTTCTACAGCTTGCTTGAATTTCTCCCCAGAGAATGGGTTTTTCTTCTCTACTGCTTTGTCAGGGTACAGATTTTTCAAACTTTTATGCTCTGCTTCCTCTGGAATGCTTTTCTGTTTAGAAATTTCATCCATCAGATACCCTAAATCATCTCTCTCAAGTTCAAAGTTCTACAGATCTTTAGGGCAGGGTCAAAATGCTGCCAGTCTCTTTGCATAGCAAGAGAGAACTTTACTCCAGTTCCTAACAAGTTCTCATCTCCATCTGAGACCACCTTAGCCTGGACTTTATTGTCCATATAACTCTCAGCATTTTGGTAAAGTCGTTCAACAAGTCTCTAGGAAGTTCCAAACTTTCCAACCTGTTCGTGTCTTCTGAGCCTGCCAAGTCTCTATGAAGTTCTGAACTTTGCTACACTTTCCTGTCTTCTTCTGAGCCCTCCAAACTATTCCAACCTCTTCCTGTTACTCCTTTGCAGTGTAGTAGTTCCAGCTAGCAGTGGGCAATTTGGAGTATGGTTAAGTATCTTGAATCTCATACACACTGAAAAATGTTCATTGGATGTATATAAAAATCTGAGTTTACATCTGAGCTAGAGAATTACCAAAGCCACTGCAAAGTGCTATTTTAGAATTAGTTTCAATCAATCCATGTTTCTGCAGGTCACACATTCTCAGAAGGCGTTGAAGGGCAGGTAAAGCAAGGTATTTTAATATAACAATTTTATTTAAAGGAAATACATATTTTCTAGTCAGTAACTTATAATTATCAGGTAGCTGATTATTTTTCTGGCTATGTCTTTATAGGGAATCTAATATATTTATGATGCTAAATGCACACACACATAAGTTGTAAAAACATTTTTTATTTGAAGCCAAAAATATGCATGGTTTTTGTACATATGAGCAAAAACATATGAGAATTAGCATGTTAGCTAAGTGTTTACATTTTGTAGCAAACTAAGATGTATCTTTAAACACTTTAACAAAATTAATATTGTCTAGTATTTGATGTTGTCTGAGTAGAGATGGAATTTTGGATTACTAATTAAGGTCACAATCAGGAAATAGTTACATATTACACATTTCCATAGTAAAGTTATATGAAAATGGTAATTATGTAGTTTATTTTCAAGGAAACTGTAATGGTATATAATGATGAAAACAGGTGAAATTGGGAAAAGTAGCCCTTCATTCAAAGACTATGTTCATAATCCAAGCCAAAAATGAACACTAAGCAAGTGAATGCAATCAAAACCTACAGTATCTATTCCTGATTCCTGAAATCTGACTGAACCTAATTTTTAAAAACGAGATGGGAATCTCTCCATGTCACCCAGGCTGGTCTTGAACTCCTGGCCTCAAGTGATCTTCCAGCATGCACAAGAAAGCGTGTATAGCGGAATTGCCCTTTATAAAATCATCAGATCTCACGAGACTTATTCACTATCATGAGAACAGCATGGGAAAAACCTACCCTCCTGATTCAGTTATCTCCCACTGGGTCCTTCCCATGGCACAGGGGTATTTTTGGAGCTCCAATTCAAGATGAGATTTGGGTGGGGACACAGCTAAACCATATGACCTTCCTATATAGCTCTGGCAAACAAATGTAATTTTAAATAAAAAATACAATGCCATTTATGTTAGCACTGCCCCCCACCCCTCCAAAAAAAAATAGGTACAAATTGAACAAAATATCTTCAAGGTCTATCTGAGGAAAACAAACTATGATAAATCAAAGAAGAACTACACAAATGGAGAGATAGTCTATGTTCATAAATAGGAAGACCCAATAGTGTCAAGATGTTAGTTCTTCACAGCTTTATCGATTCAGTGCAATTCCAGTTAAACTCCCAGCAACTTATTTTATATTGTCAGGATGATTCTAATGTTTATATGGAGAGGCAAAAGGTACATGGTAGCCATATTGAAGGAGAATTACGAAGGAGAGAATATTGAAAGAGAACAAAGTTGGAGACTGATAATACCAGATTTCAAGACACATTATCAAGCACAGTAATCAAGACAGTGTGGTACTGATGAAAGAATAATAGACAAATGGATTAGTGGAACAGAATACAGAGCCTAGAAATAGACCTACATATGAATATAGTCAACTGATTTTGACAAAGGAACAAAGGAAATGCAATGGAGCAAAATAGTCTTTTCAAGAAATGATGCTGGAACAACTGGATTTACATGCAAAATTTCACAAAATCTAGACACAGACTTCACACCCTTCACAAAAATTAGCTCAAAATAGACCATAGACCTAAATGTAAAACACAAAAGTATAAACTCTTAGAGGATAACTTAGGTAAAATTCAACCTGAACTTGGTTATGGAAAAAGCTTTTTAGATATACCACCAAAGGCAAAATATATGAAAGCAATAACTGGTAAGTTGGACTTCATTAAAATTAAAAACTTCTGCTCTGTGAAAGAATATGACAAGAGAATGAGAGGCGAATCCATAAACTGGTAGAAAATAATTGCAAAAGATACGACAGATAAAGGATTGTTATCCCAAAATACAAAAATACATAAAATTCAGCAATAAGAAAACATGCAACCTGATGAAAAAAATCAGAAAAAGACCTCAAAGGACACCTCACGAAAGATAAGCATATGAAATATGCTGCACATTTTAGATCATCAGGCAAATGCAAATTAAAACAACCATAAAATACCACTATATACCTATTAGAATGGTCAAAATTCAAAACACCAAATGCAAGGATATGGAGCCACAGGAACTATCAATAGTGGTTGCTGGGAATGCAAAATGGTACTCTGAAAGACAGTTTGGCAGTTTCTTACAAAATTAAATATGCTCTTACCATATGTTCCATCAGTCACAGTACCCAAATGAATTCACGTGAAAATTGGCACATGGATATTTACAGCAGCTTTATTCACGATTGGCAAAACCTGGAAGCAACCAGGTTGCCCTTCAGTAGGTAAATGCATAAATAAACTGCCGTACGTCCTACAATGGAATATTACTCAGCACTGAAGAGAAATAAGCTGTCAAGCCATGGAAAGAACATTACATGTATATTATTAAAAGAAGCCAATCTTAAAAGGTTACATACCATGTGATTCTCACAATATGACATTCTGCAAAGGGCAGAATTGTGACAGTAACAAACAATCAGTGGTTGCCAGAGGTTGGGGAGCAGGACGGATGAAAGACGGAGCACAGATGATTTATAGGGAACTGAAATAATTTTCCATAGTACCCTAATTGTGGATACATGTTGTTATACATTTGTCCAGATCCAAAGAATGTACAATATTAACAGTGAACCGTAATGTAAACTCTAGATTTTGCACGATTATGTATGTCAATACAGATTCATCAATTAAAACAAAAGTAGCACTTAGTGTGTGGTGTTGATAATGGGGGAGGCTATGCATGTGTGAAGGCAGGAGGTATGTGGGAAATCTCTACCTTCCTCTCAATTTTTGCTGTAACCTAAAACTGCTTAAAAAAATTAGTATTAAGTGATGGCTTGACAGCTTATGATAGCATATAGCTAGATCATCTCAAAATATTTCTGGTCAAAGAACAGATCATAGAGGTGAATCTGTACATATATTGTATGTGTGTATCATACATATTTATATTATGTATTATATATAATATATACATTATGATATTTGACTACAGCATTCTCTTTTTCCAGTATTTCTTCATGCTTGTCTTGCTGGTAATAAAGACTGTTCTCAGGGCAAAATGTTTTATTATGTTGTGATGTGTTAATTTTGGGGAATCGTTTTTCAGTTATACATATTTACTTCAATAAGATTTCCAATAAGAATGCCTTGTGTATTTGAGTAATCAAGTATATCTTTAAGAAGCCATTAAGTCTTTGGATAAGACAGGCTCATCTTATCAAAATTGAGAAATATATACAGAGAATCATCCTTTAAAACATAACTATACTTCTGCTATGTTTATTCCAACTTTCCATTAAGAAATGAACTAAATGGTATTATAACTACCCAATTAGCTAGCAGTGTGCAATTTGGAGTATGATTAAGAATCTTTGATCTCATACACACCGAAAAGTGTTCAGTGAATATATACAAAAATCTGAGCTTATACATCTGAGCTAGAGAATTACCAAGACCACTGCAAATGCTGTGCTATTTTAGAATTAATTTCAATAAATCTATGTTTCTGCAGATCATGATATTCTCAAAAGGCATTAAAGGTCAGGTAAAGCAAGATATTTTAATAACAATTCTATTTAAAGTAAGTACCTATTTTCTAATCAACACCTTGTAATTATCAGATAGCTGATTATCTTTCTGGCTATGTCTTTACAGTGAATTAAATGTATTTATGATGATAAATGCAAATACACACGTAAATTTTCAAAAACATTTCTTTCTTTGTATGAGGCCAAAAATATGCAGGATATCTGTACCTATGAACCGAAAATATATATATGTGAAAATGAGCACGTTAGCTAAGTGTTTACTTTTTACAGCAAACTAAGATGTATGTTTAAATATTTTACCAAAATTAATACTGCCTTAGTATTTGATGATGTTTGAGTAGAGATGGAATTCCGGATTATTAATGTCACAATCAGGAAATAGTTACATATTACACATTTCCATAGTTAAGTTGTATGAAAATGTCAATTACGTAGTTTATTTTCAAGGAAACAGTAATGGTATACAATGATGAAAACGGGTCGAATTGGAGAAAGTAACCCTTCATTCAAAGACTATGTTCATGATCCAAGCCAAAAATGAACACTAAGCAAGTGAATGCAATCAGTTCCTAGAGTGTCTACACCCAGTTTCTGAAATCTGACTGAACCTGTTTAAAAAGAGATGGGAATCTTTCTATGTCATCCAGGCTGGTGTTGAACTCATGGCCTCAAGTGATGTTCCAGCTTCAGCCTCTCGAGTAGGTGGAACAACAGATGCTGTGCCACTGCTCCTGACTTTGAACCTAAATGTTAAATACGTTTGAAAATAGTTACAACATGAAAAATAGTCTTGGATTTTCAAGTACTTTAACAATTTTTTCCTTGGAAACATTCCCCTAATATTTTAAGCAATGTCATTTTAATTGCCTTTTCTTTGATTTTTGAAAGGGCTGACCTTCAAACTGTTAAGATATAAAATATAAAATCAGACAAACGGTTGTGTTGATTATAAAATAAACCACTGCTGTAACTTTAAAAAAAAGCCTAAATATTTGGTTTTTAGACCCAATAGGTATAAAAACCCAATCAGGCTTTTATGCATAAAATAATGAAACCATTTTCCTCCTTATATTTTGTACTATATAGCATTTAGTGTCATCGGATAGGCCAGTTGGTTATAAAATCAAAAATACTATGCAATGAATGTTATTTTCTCATAAAGCACTAAAGCAGCAAAGGAGTTATCTTTAACACATGGTTTTCAAAATTGCGTTTGCTTACTACAGTCCATCTTCATTATTAAAAAATTTGGTAATATTAGACATATTTTAAGTAATCTTTGCTGGCAACATGATGAAAATAATGATTTTTATTTTAGTTTCAGGAAAGTTTGAATAAAAGTATGTCCACATTCTCTTTTTTAAAAAAATTTTTTAAAATTATACTTTAAGTTCTAGGGTACATGTGCACCATGTGCAGGTTTGTTACGTATGTATACATGTGCCATGTTGGTGTGCTGCACCCATTAACTCGTCATTTACATTAGGTGTATCTCCTAATGCTATGCCTTCCCCCTCCCCGCTCCCCACAATAGGACCGGGTGTGTAATGTTCCCCTTCCTGTGTCCAAGTGATCTCATTGTTCAGTTCCCACCTATGAGTGAGAACATGCGGTATTTGGTTTTCTGTTCTTGCTATAGTTTGCTGAGAATGAGGGTTTCCAGCTGCATCCATGTCCCTACAAAGGACGCGAACTCATCCTTTTTTATGGCTGCATAGTATTCCGTGGTGTATATGTGTCACATTTTCTTAATCCAGTCTGTCACTGATGGACATTTGGGTTGGTTCCAAGTCTCTGCTATTGTGAATAGTGCCGCAATAAACATACGTGTGCATGTGTCTTTATAGCAGCATGATTTATAATCCTTTGGGTATATACCCAGTAATGGGATGTCTTCTTTTAAGAAGTGGCATTAAGAATGTGGGGTCTTTGGGAGGTGTTTGAGTCATAAGTCCTCTGCCCTCATGAATGAGATTACTGTCCTTATCAAAAAGACCTGAGAAGGCTTGTGCACCTCTTCTTGCATGTGAAGACACATATAAGTTACTGTCTATGAGGAACAGGCTCTTACCAGATAATGAATCTGTTCATGTCTTGGTCTTGCACTTTCCAACCTCCAGAACTGTGAGAAATAAATTTCTGTTATTTTTTTAAATTACCAGATTTAAGGTATTTTGTTATAGTAGCCCAAATAGTCTAAGACAATCATAAATGATTATTTGAAAAATATGAGTATTTTAATTCCAGCCTCTGGATTAAAACACTTTCATTAATTCTCATCATTTTTAAGATAATGTTCTAATTCCTAACAAATCCAAGAACATATAACCACTTTGTATTACTTTAGCTTTGGTCAGAGATTCAGAGTTCTCTTCAGGGTATTTATTTAGATCTATAAATATTATCTTATCATGCTTATGTACAAGTATCTCCAAGCACTGCACTTCCCTTTCATTTATTAGGACATTATTCCATAAATTATATTTTGCCTCACCATCTACAAGGTAAGATATTTGTATATTTACCATTTCAATTAAAATAATTTAAATAGATAATACATGAAACTATACCATAGTGAGATGTGAAGTTTGCAACAATAATTTGTTTTCTTTTGCATTTACAGAGAAACAACGTTTATCTTATTAATAACAAGATAGATCTGGTAGTGTCCTCCTTTGTAGCTATCAGAAAGCACTGGCTGTTGCCACACCACTTAGACACTTACTGCAAAGTGATACTTCACCGTCAGTCAGATCAATATGTCTGTGCCTTCATCCCAGGAGGCCAGTAGAGCAGGAAATTGCAAGTTAGTCATAGAATTTGGAAGAGCAAGTGAGGTTCAATTGCCCTATATTATGAAAAAGTGTATAATGCTTTCAGTTTGATTTTGTAGTTGTGCTAATATTTTTGTCCTTAAACTGCTCCTTTTATTTTCCCTTCCTCTGAAATGGAACTGAAATCACTTTATGGTATATTACTATTTTATTTTTCTTATAGCTACTTATTCCATTATGGGAGTTCTCAAATTCTGCTTTTGACAAATTAGGGCAAAACTAAGCTATTTAGATATGAATCATAAGTGTATTGAAACACAATAATATAATTATATTGATTTATAATAATGCCTTCTATTTTTAAGATGGACAGATCTTAGTATAATTTTTACAAAATTAAATTTTCAGTAATTTTTTCTAACTCTAACCACATTTCAATAAAATATCAGTAGTAGTTTCAAAATCACAGTTCCAACATTTGAACTGATCAGCATAATCTTCATCATTAATATAAATAAAATGTAGAATTTTATATTCCGCTCAAACATATTGTTTATAAAATTAATTTGAAACATTTGATTTCCTTCCATATCAAAAAGTTTTCAGGGCATATCTTACTATCCATTCTTATCTTCTCTAATCTATTGTCTTCTCTCTTTCATTATTTTGGAACAAATGGTGGAAGCCTGTTTTTTGGAAACTGTGATAATAGATAATTGAGGAATAATTTTTAATAGTTGTTTTCCTAGCCTGCTTCAAACCTCAACATTTGGAGGGTGGGGAGGTTAGAATCCAAGAAGAATATCCTTCTAGGGTTTCTAGAAATACCTGAGACTGGGTAATCTATAAAAAAGAGAGGTTTAATTGACTCACAGTTCCACATGACTGGGAAAGCCTTGGGAAACCTATAATCATGGCAGAAGGCGAAGAAAACACATCCTTACTCACATGGCAGGAGGAAGGAGAAATGCCAAGTAAAGGGGGGGGAGCCTTTATAAAGGGTATATTTATAAAACCATCAGCTCTCCTGAGAACTCACTATCATGAGAACAGCATTGGGGTAACCACCCCCATGATTCAATTACCTCCCATCAAGTCCCTCCCATGACATACAGGGATTATGGGAACTGCAAGTCAAGACGAGATTTGGGCGGGGACACAGTCAAACCATATCATCGTCTATCACTGTTTAGTGGCCACCCTGCAGAATTAGAAGGGCTTCACCCAAAATTTGGTTCAGATGAGAAGACTGATGATGCTATACATGCACCAAAATTATGTAAACAGGCTTATTACTGAATGAGGCTTTGTGGGAGAGCAGGACAGCCTTCCTAATTTGGTCCAAAAATGACTGACAAAAGGAAAAAGACTGGATTGGAATTTTTATGGTGGTTTGGGGGAGTGGTCAAAGTGAGGTTCACAACTGCAGGCAGGGTCTTATGTGGTTCTGAACCTCCTGCCGGCACCAGAGGAGAAAGCATCAGGCTCTCTTAACAGCTTGCAACAATGTGGGGCAGAAAGAGCGGTGAGTCGTAAAAGATTTCCATAGTCAAACTTTTGATTACAACAACTATCCACTAAATGCCTTTTTCTTCCCAAAGACTGAAGTTTGGTCTTTTTTCTTATGTTAGCTGACTGAGTATATAAAATGAGAACAGGAGTAAGCAGCTCAAAATCATGAGACATTTGAAGAGAACATCATTGATTTCAAAAGAAAAGCAATATGCTGGATTACTGATTTCCTCAGAAACAAAACTAAGAACAGATGGACCAGCACTTTTAAATTAGCATAATAAAAACACAACAGCATAATATATCAGGAGAAAAATGTTGGTAATATTAAATTAAAGTACATGAGGAATTACCAAGAACAATTATCCATGAAACATTCAAGAAAATAAATTCAGAGTATCATAGTAATATATATAACAAAATAAGCAAATCAAAAACCAAGACCAAAGAAATGTTTCAAAAGATCACAGAAAGAGAAGTAAAATTGTGACGAAGTACTGTGTGAAAAGTAATCATAATGACTGTTCTGGCATTTAAAAATATAAAAGGCAGACTGAATGTATGTAGTATAAAGTATACTTCAAAATATTAAAGTGTACTTTCTAATGTGTGAAAGAGAAAAAATAACTAAAAACCCACACATAGTAGTAGCATTTAAAAGACAAAGAGATGGAGATGACATCAGCAAAATGGAAGAATAGGAAGTCTCGGGCTGCAATCTCTACCAACTGCCCCCAATCCTTCGTGCCACCCAACACCCACAGAAAGTATAACTAGCAACTATCTACAGACCACACATCTTTTTTGAAAACCTCCATACTTGGCAACTGTCTTGAGACACCTACGTCATTTGTGGAACTGAAGGAAAACAAATTAGATGAGTAAGAATGATCTCACTATGATGCTGTCCTTCATCCCCCCTGAAGTCAGTCAGCACAATGCCAGACAGAGAATTTCCCTGGGCACACAGTTTCCACAGTGGGGAAAAGAAAACTGGAGGCATCCAATCTTCCCTAGCACTCTGAGACACCTCCCAGAAAGCCCACTTCAGTCTCAACTCATGGGGAACAGTGGGGTTAAAGGCATAAACTACCTGGGGTCAGATAGAAACAAAGGAGGCAGAGCTCATAGTGACCAGCCTACAGAATCTTGCTGGTATTTTTGTGTTTTTGACAGCTCAATCAGTGATACCAGCTGACTTTATAACCACTCTTTAAAACTGAGCTGATTGCCTTCATAAGTAAGGTAAGAAGTTCATTTTGCGTTGAGTCTCTAGATAGCTAATCTCCGTGCTTCACCTCAGAGCATGACCTAATGACCCTGCCCAGGCAGGGACACTCCCACCCCCATACATTTTGGAGAAGTAGAGAGGCTAGACCTGCTTGACCTGAGAGAGCAAACGGCCACTCAACCAAAAGCTCACCACAGGTCTCCACCTGAGTGGCACGCAGTCCTCAGTCATGTATTTCCAAGGAGCACAGCCTCTGGTCCTGCCTGTCCCAAGCAGTTACTTACTAATCTCAGATCACAGCCTGTAGCCCTGCTCAACTGCAGATCCCATACAGTAGAATTTCCCGGCCAGGAAATACATCCGCTTCCTAGCCTGAATAGAAGGGAAAGCATCATCCAGCCAGCAGCTCTTCCTGACAGCAGAACCTTGCCAGCGATTCTGCTGGATGGCAGAACTCAGCTAGCAGCCCCGCCTGACATCAGAGCAAAGTCAGTGACCCCATGAATTAGAGAACACATAACAAGATCTGCCTGACTGGGACTGTCACCAACTGGCCTTTCCAGAGTCATGGGCTAGTCTAAATAGCCAGGGTCTATTCCTGCCAAGTAACATTTAAAAAGACCAGAAGAGGAGGCTGTCTCCTCAAATGCACAGACAACATTGCAAGCACACAAGGATTATGAAGAATTAGGGAATCGTTACACTCCAAGGGAAACTAATAAAGCTCCAATAATGGGCCCTAAAGGAATGGAGATCTCTGCAATGACTGGCAACTCCAAATAAATTTCCTAAAGAAGTTCAGTAAACGATAAGAATGTATGGATTAAAAAATCATGTAAAATTTGGAACACAACTCACAAAGTGAGTTTTACAACAAAATAGAAAAAAATTTAAAACATAGAAATCCTAGAGGTGAGGGATACAATGATTGAAATGAAAAACAGAAAGATTAAACAGAAGATGTGATTAAGCAGCGGAAAAAAGCAGTAAGCTGGAAAACAAAATTTACAATTATCCAATCAAAGGAGCTAAAAGACAAAAGAATGAAAAAAATGTAACAAAATCCTGCAGGAATTATGGGACACTATGAAGAGACCAAGCTTTTACAGAATAGAAGCTGCAGAAGGTGAATAAAGAGAACAAGGATCATAGAGCATATTTAAATAAATAAGGGCTTAACAAAAAACTTCCATATTCTGTGAATAGATGCCAACATCCAGGTATAGGAAGCACAGAAGTCTCCACTCAAATACAACTGAAAGAGGAGTTAATCAAGGCACATAATAAACTACCAAAAATCAAAGACAAAAAATTCTGGAGCAGCAAAAGATAAGAAACCCGTCACATACAAAGAAGTGTCACTATCAGCAGATTTCTCAGGAGAAACAGTGCAGGTCAGGAAAGAGTGGGATGACATATTCAAAGTGCTAAAGAAACACAAGCTTCTAACCAAAAATACTTTAATCAGAAAACTGGTCTTTTAAGGATGAGGAGGAAATATAAACTTTCCCAGACAAATGAAATTTTGTCATTTTCAAACTGAAAGTTTGTCATTTTGTCAAAATGAAGGGATGTCATAACCATTACGCCAGTCTTGTAAGAATTGCTAAAAGGACTTCTTTAAGCTGAAACAAAAAAGTCACAAATTAATAATGATAGATATGAAAGTACAAAACTCAGTGGTTGAAGTACAGCAGAGTCATATATTCAGAATACTCAAGTACCGTAATGATCACATGTAACTTTATCCCTGGAACAAGAATTAAAAACAAAACTATTAGGCCAGGCGTGGTAGCTCATGCCTGTAATCCCAGGACTTTGGGAGGCCAAGGCAGGCAGATCATGAGGTCAGGAGATCGAGACCATCCTAACACGGTGAAACTCCGTCTCTACTAAAAATACAAAAAATTAGCTGGGCATGGTGGCGTGTGTCTATAGTCCCAGCTGCTCGGGAGACTGAGGCAGGAGAATGGTGTGAACCTGGGAGGCAGAGCTTGCCGCAGTAAGCCGAGATCACGCCACTGCACCCCAGCCTGGGCAATAGAGTGAGACTACCTATTAGGTATAGATCATCTATTAGGACAAAAGTCTGAATTATCTCAAGAAGTTGGAGGAAAAAAAAACGATTAAAACTATAACTGAAATAAATTGTCAAGAGACACACATTATAAAGTGATGTAAATTCTGACCTGACCTCAACAACATAAAATGTTGGAGCAAAAGTGTGGAGTTGTATGCAAGTTATCAGTTTGAAATAGGTTATTGATATATGTATATCTTATATGTAAACCTCAGAGAAGTACAAAGCAAAAATTATTAGTAGGACAAAAAATTGGAACGGTCAAAGCATACCACTTGTTAAAAAATCAATACATAAAGGAAGACAGCATAAGAGGCAGAAACAAAATATCTACAAAACAACCAGAAAACAGTTAACAAAATGGTAGTAGTAAGTCCTTGCCTATCAATAATTACCTTGAATATAAATGCATTAAATCCTCCAAAAAAGAGTAACTGAAAGGATAAACAAGCCCCAAGTATTCACTGCCTGTAGGAGTCTCACCTTGTATTTTAGGACACACACACACTGAAAATGAAGGGATGGAAAAAGATTTTCCACGCAAATGAAAACAAAAAAGCTCAAAAATGGAAATAGGAGACACATAAGAACATTATATGATGACAAAGGGGTCAATTTATCAACAGGATGTAACAATAGTAAGTACACATATACTCAACATTGGAGCACCTAAAAATGTAAAACAAATATGAAATGACCTTGAGAGAAAGAGATTGCCATACAATAATAGTAAGGGACTTTAATATATCACTTTTAACAATGTACTGATTATTCAGACAGAAAATTAATAAGAAAACACATTAGATCAAATGGACCTAACAGACATATACAGAACATTCCATCCATTAGCAACAGCATACACAATATTCTTGAGCACACGGAGAACGTTTTCCAGGATAGATCACCTATTAGGACAAAAGTCTGAATTTTCTCAAGAAATTTGAAGTTATATCAAGTACCTTTTCTGACCCACAATGCTATGAAATTAGAAATCAATGAGGAATTTCAGAAAATTCACAAATACATATAAATTAACAACATGTTCCTGAACAACTAATGGGTCAATAAAATTAAAAAAAAAATCTTGCGACAAACAAAAATGGAAATGCAAAGTGCCAAAACTTATGGAATACAGCAAAAGAAGCTCTAAGAGGAAAGTTTATAATGATAAATGTTTACCTAAAAAGCAGATTTCAAACAACTTAATCTTATTTGTCAAGGAGGTAGAGAAAAAAAAACTAAATACAAAGATAGGCGAAGGAGGGAAATAATGAAGATTGGAATCGAAGTAAATGAAACGCAGACTAGCAAAAGAATACAAAATATTAATAAAACTAGTGTCTTTTTTAAAATTTTCATTTTATTTATTTATTTTGAGACAGAGTTTCGCTCTTGTTGCCCAGGCTGGAGTGCAATGGCATGATCTCGGCTCCCTGCAACCTCCACCTCCCAGGTTCAAGCGATTCTGCTACCTCTGCCTCCCCAGTAGCTGGGATTACAGGCATGCGCCCTGACGGCTGGCTCATTTTTCATTTTTTATAGTTTTAGTAGAGACAGGGTTTCTCCATGTTGGTCAGGCTGGTCTCGAACTCCCAACCTCAGGTGATCCGCCTGCCTTGGCCTCCCAAAGTGTTGGGATTACAGGTGTTAGCCACCGCTCCCAGCCAGTTGTATTTTTTTTAAACGCAAACAAAATGAACATTTAGCTGTAATAACTAGAAAAAAGAAGACTCAAATAAAATCAGAGGTGAAAACACAGACATTAGAACTGATATCACATAATAGAATCATAAGCAACTATTACAAATAATTATATAGCAACAAATTGGATAACCTAGAAGAAACGAATATATTCCTAGGCATATGCAACCTACCAAGATTGAATTGTGCAGAAATAAAAAATCTGAAATGGCCAATAACAAGTAAGGAGATTAAATCAGTAATAAAAATTTTCCCATCAAAGAAAAACCCAAGACCTGATGGCTCATGGTTGAATTCTACCAGTTTTTTAAAGAACTAATACTAATTCTTCCCAAAGTCTTCCCAAAAATTGAAGAGGAGGGACTCTTTTTTAACTCATTTATCAAGTCAGCATTACCCTGATACCAAAGTCAGACAAGGACATTACAAGAAGATAAAACTACAGGTCAATATCCTTGATGAACATAGACATGAAAATCCTCCATTATGTTCTAGCAAACTGAATTTATCAACACATTAAAGGGATCATCCATCATGATCAAGTGGCGTTTCTCCCGAGACACAGGAGGCTTCAACATAAGTAAATCAGTAACTGTGATACATCACATTAACAGAATGAAAGACAAAAACCATCTCATTATCTTACTAGACGCAGAAAAAAGCACTTGACAAAATTCAACAATTTTCATGATAAAAAACTCTCACAGATTTAGTGTAGAAAGAATGTACCTTAACACATTTAAGGCCATATATGAGAGGTCCACAGCTAACACTGTACTCAATGGTAAAAAATTGGAAGGCTTTCCTTTAAGTTCTGGAACAAGACGAGGATGTCCACTTTTACCACTCCTATTCAACATAGTATTGAAAGTCCTTACCAGAACAATTAGTCAATAGAGAAATAAATGAATTATGCTAAGTAAAATACGGCAGGCACAGAAAGGGAAATACATGTTCTCCTTTATGTTTGGAATCTAAAACAACTGAACTCATAGAAGCAGAGCACAAAGTTAGTTACAGAGATTGGAAGCTGGGGAGAATAGAGAGATTATGGTCAAATGGCCCAAAATCTCAGACGGAAGGAAGTTCTTGTTTGCTCAGATCTATTGCATAGCATGGTGAATATAGTTGAAAATAATGTACTGTAATTTCAAAATTGTGAAGAGTAAATTGCAAATGTTCTTACCACATGATTGATGTATTTGAGATGTGTATTAATTAGCTTAATTTTATTACACATTGTATATATAAATTATCACATCACTTTTTTTAGCCTGTAAGTATATGTTATAAATCATCAATTTACAATAAAATAGTTTTTTAAAGACCAAGACAATTCAAAAAGTTTAGAGAGACAATAAGTCACACATAAAGGAATAAAAATTATATAGATATCAAATTTCTCAACACAAACACTGGAAACAAGGCAATGGTATAATGACTTTAAAGTTTTGATGAAAATAACAGAAGTTAAAATTGTATACAAAAAAGGCTATTTCAATATAAAGTTATACAACCACTGTTCTCAAGCCTACAAGTCTTCAGAAGCTTTGCTGCACAAACATCCACAATGAAAAACATTTTTGTACTTGGTTAATATTTTTTTTTTTTTTTTTTTTTTTTTTGAGACGGAGTCTTACTCTGTCGCCCAGGCTGGAGTGCAGTGGCCGGATCTCAGCTCACTGCAAGCTCCGCCTCCCGGGTTTACGCCATTCTCCTGCCTCAGCCTCCCGAGTAGCTGGGACTACAGGCGCCCACCACCTCGCCCGGCTAGTTTTTTGTATTTTTTAGTAGAGACGGGGTTTCACTGTGTTAGCCAGGATGGTCTCGATCTCCTGACCTCGTGATCCGCCCGTCTCGGCCTCCCAAAGTGCTGGGATTACAGGCTTGAGCCACCGTGCCCGGCTGGTTAATATTTTTAAATCAGTTTTTATTTTCTATTTCAATAACATATCACTTATTTTAAATATTATTTTAAAATATTTTTTAAAACCCTAAGAAAGTAGACATTTTTCTATTCGGATTATCAGGAAAAGACAAATAATAACAAATGTATAAATGAAAAGATACTACATACAAAGTAGAGATTTTAGTAATAGTGTGGGAATAGTAACAACTATATAATTTTTAAAAATTAGGTAAAATTGATACATTTTTTGAAATAACACAATTTATCAGCAACTGATTGCTACTTAATGCATATTTATTAAAAATATGAAAAAAATTATATTTAATGTTAAAATATTGGAAGCAATATGTTTAAAGACAAAAACAAGGTTATGAAGTCCACAATGAATATTTCTGTTCAACATTGTTTTTAAGGCCCTACCTCAGGCAATACCAAAATAAAGATAAGAAGAAAATAAGGATTGTAATTCAGGAAAAAGTAGTTATTTTTCCATTTGATGTTATTTACACAAAATACACAAAAGAATCCACTTACAAATTATTTGATATAATACAAGTGTTTAACAAGATTGTAGATAAAAATAGATGTAAAAAGAAAATTACTATCGAAATTTCAGTTGCATTTTTATACAAAGGCAGCAAACTAGAAAGTTTAATTAAAGATAATATATAACTTAAAATTGTATAAGAGAATATCAAGTATCTAAGAATAAATCTATGATGTAAAAAATACAGAGAAAATGATACGAATTAGAAGAACCAATTAGGACATATCATGTTCATGGGCAAGATGACAATAGTGTGAAATAGTGATTCTTTCTAAATTGATCAGTGTTATTACAATCAAAGTTCCAAAGTAATTATTTATAAAACTCAAGAATGTGATTTTAAGATTTTTGTGGAAGAGTTAAGAACAAAGAATATATAAGATGCTCAGAAGAAGAGAAGTGATGAGATACCTGTTAAACTGGATGACAACTCTTGAGCTTTGGTTACTCAGTGTGGCATAGGTGCAGAAACAGTCAGAATGCTGAGAAACAGAACCATGCTTGCGTGGAACTTCGTTATATGACAAAATTGGCATGCCGTATCAGTGCGACAGAGAAAGGGCTATTCCACAAATGAACCTGAAAGATGTATGAAAAAAATTGAATAACTCATATATTGACACCAAAAATTTTTATGTAAAAATGTCAAAAAACAGGGCTAAAAATATAAATGAATATCTATTAGATTCAAGTAATATGTGTTATTCATAAAAAGGTTGGTTATAACAGGAAATGTTGCATTTACTTATATTAAGAGAATTAATTCTTAAAGTGCTACCATAAACTAAGCAAGAAGCTAGGTTACAAACTTGGATAATTGTACACAATCAGCAAAGTATTAGTGTCAAGAACACATAAAGAACTCTTAAAAATGAAGAAGTGCCAATAATTCAATGGTAAACTGCCGAAAGACATAAGTAGATATTTCACAAAAATAAAAATGCGTGTGATCGGTAAACACGTGATAGGCATTAGCAGTATTGATCATGAAGATTCTAATAAAGATAGTCATATGATGCCATTTTCCACCCATCGCATTGTCAAGAATATGAAGTCTGGAATAACAGTGTTGGAGAAGATGTGTATCTATGGTGTCTTGTTATATCACTGGTGGAAGTATATATTAGTAAACCAGTTTTGAAAATAGTTTTATTTTCTTAACCAAAATTAAAATATTTATGCACTTGAAAACCCAGATATCTTTGGTATATATCCAAGAGCAATGCCTGCCCATGTACACCTGTTTGCAAGATAAGATAGGAAGATAATGGAGAAAAAATTGATGGTGGTGCTGTACACAATAGCAAAAGTCTAGAAACAATTGAAATGTGTATCAGTGGTGATACTGCCACCAAGTCATATGATATGAGTTTTTTAAAAAAGAAATATAATGGTATACAACAACATGGATTTATCTTGAAAAAATATAGAAGAAGTATGTTCCTAAAGATTGCATGCATCATGAAATCTTTCATATAAAGTAATATCTGACTAAAAAGAAAGGAAAGGACAAGCATGAGAATGGAAAGATTCTCAGTTTGTTTCAGATTATAAAACGGAGAGGTAGGATTGAAAGGAAAATTTTGGTTTGTTTTAACTTTTCTTTTTGACTGGTAGATTTATGGAGCAAAAGTTATTATTAAAAATTACTAAGTAGGCCGGGCGCGGTGGCTCAAGCCTGTAAGCCCAGCACTTTGGGAGGCCGAGACGGGCGGATCACGAGGTCAGGAGATCGAGACCATCCTGGCTGACACGGTGAAACCCCGTCTCTACTAAAAAATACAAAAAACTAGCCGGGCGTGGTGGCGGGCGCCTGTAGTCCCAGCTACTCGGGAGGCTGAGGCAGGAGAATGGCGTGAACCCGGGAGGCGGAGCTTGCAGTGAGCTGAGATCCGGCCACTGCACTCCAGCCTGGGTGGCAGAGCGAGACTCCGTCTCAAAAAAAAAAAAAAAAAAAAATTACTAAGTAAATAACTAAATATAAAGCAAAGTATATATAAACAACCAGAATATATCATGCACAGACGTTTAAGATTATTCCAATGATTGGTTTTTGAGGTTCAAAAATAAACGATGATTACAGTCTTAGCAGTTTTGGGAGATGGCTAAATATTTACTTTATTATCTTACCACTAAACACCTGGTAATAAATGATTCTCTATTCTATTCCAAAACCTATTAAGGCATTTTGAGGTTACTTAAAATTTATTTCTATAGAACATGAATTAATAATGTTCAAAATTTACACTGTACACAACTAAGAGTAGTTAGCTGTTTTGAATTGAAATACGTGTCTTTTTTGTAACAGTAATTTTTTAGGAGTCATTATATGCCAGTGGTCAAAGGAATAAAGTTAATACATTTGTCAGCCATTTTATCCATGCATTCTATTAATAAGTCTTGTTACCAATATTTTAACACATGGTTCATGTTTGACCTTGTCAAAACATAATTCACAATGTGTTGATTACAAAGTTATGTGTGCCCTGAACTTGTAGACTGTAAAAAGCTTTTGTCCTATAATTTGACAAGTAATTCTGATAATAAGTTGTATTGATATTCTTTTCCACAAAGAAATCATGCTATTTCATATTAAATCATGGATTCTTTATAACTGCTACTTCCTATTGATACAATAATAGTAATATAACTAAGATTAATATGACTTCTTTTAAAAATAGTTCAAAGCATGTTACCACAAGTTTTGCTCCTTTTCCCACTTTATCAGTTACTAACAGGTTAAATAGATGATTTTGATAATTTTGACTAATCAATAGCAGTAATGCGACAAAAACCCATTTTGCACAATTTTAGACTATCATTCATAATTTATTCCTTAATTCATCAAGTATTACAGAAAATTTACTATGTACCTAGCAGTATTCTAGTCAATGATAGTGGTGATTGTTGCTAATACCTGGAGCAAGAACTAAATAAGCAAACAAACAAACATAAAACTAGGTAATGGTAAGATTTAACAGAGTGCATACTACTGAATGAATTGGAAAGCTACTGTATTCTGGGAGGTCAGAGAATCATAACTGATGAGATGGGATTTAAACTGAGATCCGAGTCACAAAAGCCAGCCATGCGAAAAAATGGGGGAAGAGCATTCCAGGCATATGTAATACTCGTGCAAACGTCCTAGCCTTAAAATAGTCTTAGAGTGCCAGTGAACGTAGTCTGTAAAAGAGAGGGTGGTATTCAATTGGAGAGAAGAGTAAGAGAAGTAACTGATGATGAAGGGAGATGGAATTAGATGCTTTACATCTGAGTTACCTCCTTGAGGAGCAATTAATAGATTGAAGTAGGTTTTATGCAGATTAGCTTAAATATTCTGCAGCTCTATGCCTAAATGTTATAAAAGTCTATGTTATTAATGAAATTAGTATATATGTATATATAGATGTATATATTTAATCTATTTGAAGAAAAATCATTCTCATTAAAAATTTAAATTCCCTTAGAGGTTTTGTGGTTTGTTTTCAATATAACTCTCTATTGAAAACTGGGAAATCAAAATTCAGTACTCAATAAAGAAAGTAGTTTATATGAAGCTACATAAAAATAAGCGATCCATAACCTTATTATATTTTAAGTTATCTGAGGAAACCTCATCTGAATCTGCAGTATTAAAACCTAAGGACACTGCTCCCCCTGCAGACTCTGGCTTTATCACCCTTGTCTTCCTAACCACTAGCCTGGAGAGGGAGCATTCCTTCTTGCTTTGCATTGCTGCTTACAGACCATTGAGCCTCTGTGGGGCACATGCCATCAGATTATATCATATGTTCCCCTCATTTTTACAGTGATCCCCATGCTCCCTGTTTTTCCTCTTTATTTACCAAAGATTTTGACACTTGCCTTACTGTATTTCTCTCTCAAATAATTTCTGTTCCTTTTTTGATGATTTCAATACCTACCTACATAATCAATTCAACATGCTGACTTCATTTCTTGTCCCCCATTAACATCAACCATCCACTTCATGGGCATATATTAGATTTTGTTATTACCAATAAGAGCCATACCCCAAATTTCAATTTCAAGCACCCACTCACTACTCACCACCTCCTTCATTCTATGTCTAATACTCTCAATGAAACAATTATTTGATTCCTCCAGAATCTATCATTCGTTGACACTATCATATTTTTTTGTTTTGCTAAATTGCTTTCCTCATGTTTCTCATTATTTTACTTAGACTCGTATTGTCTCTTTATGATCACTGCCCTGAATACACAAACTCCTTTGACCTTCTTTCCCATCATCATTTCTATTTGGCATGACTGTTTTTTGTTTGTTTTTGTATTAGATTCTCTACCACTGGGCTTTTCTTTCTCTTACAATGGATAACTTCCCTTCTTGTTTCCAAAGTCCTACCTGGCCAGAACTATACAGTGTAGTCCTAATGTATTAACAATTTAATTTATTTGTTTAATTATTTTTTTTCACAAATGTTATTGAGAAATCACACACTTAGTCTATAACATGACCAAGATAGCAAGGTATCCAGGGTGGCAGGAGAGGAATGAACCAGAGAAAGAGATGTGGGAAATAAGAGTAGGAGGAGGGAAACATAGACCAAGTGGGCATTGTTGGCCCTAATAAAATTCTTTAGCTTTAACTCAGAGTAAGATGAGAGCTACTGTTGCCTTTTATGCAGTGCTATTGCAGTATTTGGTCCAGAGTAGCAAAAGTCGAAATAGAAAAACCAGTTACGTTATTTACATATTCCAGATCAGAAATAATAGTGTCTTAGACAAGATCCCCTACTTGGAGAGGTGGTGGAAAGTTGCTGGCCTTTGAATGTATTTTAAAGACAAAGCTAAAAAGATTTATTGATGGTTTGGATATAGGTGTAAGTGAAACAGAAAGTCTGAGATGACTGGTATTCAGCCCAAGAAATTAGGAGGAGGAAAATGTCATTTTCAGAGAAGGGGAAGAGAGGACCAATTTTTATTTACTTTCTGCTCTAGGTCTAGGGGTATGTATGCAGGGTTGTTACGTAGGTAAACTTGTGTCACAGATGTTTGTTGTATACATTATTTAGTCATCCAGGTACTCAGTCTAGTACTCAATAGTTATTTTTTTTTTTAATACTCTTCTTCCTCCCTACCCCTCCTTCAAGTAGACCACAGTGTCTTTTGTTCCCCATCGTCTGTTATGTTCATGTATTCTCATCATTTAGTGCCCATTTACAAGTGAGAACACATGGTATTTGGTTTTGTGTTCCTGCGCTAGTTTGCTATGGATAATGGCCTTCATCCATGTTCCTGCAAAGGAGTTGATCTTGTTCTTATTTTTTCATAGTATTTCATGATGTATATGTACCACACTTTCTTTATCCAGTCTATCATTAATGGGCATTTAGGTTAATTCCATGTCTTCGCTGTTGTTAATAGTACTGCAAGGGACATACATGTGCATGTGTCTTTATGGCAGGATGATTTATATTCCTTTGGGTATATACCTAGCAATGGGATTTCTGAGTCGAATGGTAGTTCTGTTTCTATCTCTTTGGGGAATTGCCACAATGCTTTCCACAATGGTTGAACTAATTCACACTCCTACCAACAGAGTAAAAGTGTTCCGTTTTTTCTGCAACCTCACCAGCATCTGTTACTTTTTGACTTTTTAAGAATAGCCATGTCACTGGTGTGAGATGATATTTCATTGTGGTTTTTACTTGCATTTCTCTAATGATCAGTAATATTGAGCATTTTATCATATGTTTGTTGGCCACATGTATGTCTTCTTTTGAAAACTGTGTGTTCATGTCCTTTGCACATTGTATTAGTGCATTCGCACATTGCTATAAAGAAGTACCCAAGACTGGGTAATTTATAAAGAAAAAAAGGTTTAATCATCTGATGGTTCTGAAGGCTGTATAGGAAACTTAGTTTGGGAGGTCTAAGGAAACTTATAATCAAGGCGAAAGGTGAAGAGGAAGGAGGCATATTTTATTTATTTTTTATTTTTTTTTATTTTATTTATTTATTTATTTTTTGAGACTGAGTCTGGCTCTGTCGCCCAGGCTGGAGTGCAGTGGCCGGATCTCAGCTCACTGCAAGCTCCGCCTCCCGGGTTTACGCCATTCTCCTGCCTCAGCCTCCGGAGTAGCTGGGACCACAGGCGCCCGCCACCTCGCCCGGCTAGTTTTCTGTAATTTTTAGTAGAGACGGGGTTTCACCGTGTTAGCCAGGATGGTCTCGATCTCCTGACCTTGTGATCCGCCCGTCTCAGCCTCCCAAAGTGCTGGGATTACAGGCTTGAGCCACCGTGCCCGGCTAGGAGGCATATTTTACACGGCCAGAGCAGAAGAAGAAATAGAGGAGAGGTGCTACCTGTGTTTAAACAACTAGATCTCATGAGAATTCACTATCACAAGAACAGCAAGAGGGAAATATGCCCCCATGATCCAATCACCTCCTTCTAGGCCCCTCCTCCAACACTGGAGGTTACAATTTGACTTGAGATATGGGTGGTGACACAAATCCAAACTGTATCATTCTGCACCTGGCACCTACCAAATTTCATGTTATTCTCACATTGAAAAATAAAACTACCTCTTCCCAACAGTTTCCCGAGTTTTAAATCATTTCAGCATTAACTCAAAAGTCCACAGTCCAGAGTCTCATCTGAAACAAAGCAAGTCCTTTCTGCCTGTGAGCCTGTGAAATCAAAAACAAGTTAGTTACTTCCAAGATAAAATGTAGGTATAGACATTGAGTAAATACTCCCTTTCCAAAGGTGGGGATCTGCCATAACAATTGGCTATAGGATCCATGCAAGTCCAAAACCCAGCATGTTAGTCAATTGAATCCTAAAGCTCCCAAATCTTTTTTGATCCCATGTCTCACATCTAGTCCACACTGATACAAGGGGTAGGCTCCCAAGTTTTTGGGCAGCTCCACCCCTGTGGCTCTGCAGGGAACAGCCCCTGTGGCTGCTTCTACAGGCTGGCGCTGAGTGCCTGAGGCTTCTCCAGGTACATGGTGCAAGCTGTTGGATCTACTATTCTTGGGTTTGGAGGACAGTGGCCCTCTTCTCACAGCTCTAGTAGGCAGTGCCCCAGTGGGGACTCTGTGTGGTGGCTCCAACCCCACATTTCCCCTGTGCACTACCCTGGTAAAGGTTCTCCATAAGAGCTCTGCCCCTGCACCAGACTTCTGCCTGGACATTCAGGCATTTCCGTACATCCTCTGAAATCTGGGTGGAGGATCCCAAGATTGAACTCTCACCTTCTGTACACCCACAGGCTTAATACCATGTGGAAGCTGCCAAAGCTTATGGCTTTCACCCTCTGGAGCACTGGCCTGAGACATATCTGAAGCCTTTTTAGCCATGATTGGAGCTGGAGCAGCTGAGACAAGGAAGCAGTGTCTTGAGGTTGTTTAGGGCAGCGGGCCTGGGACCAGTCCGTGAAACCATTCTTCCTTCCTAAGCCTCCCGGCCTGTGATGGGACTATCTATTGAGAAGGTCTTTGAAATAACTTCAAGGCATTTTTTTCATTGTCTTGGCCATTAACATTTGGCTCCTCTTTACTTATGCAAATTTCTGTAGCTGGCTTGAATTCTTCCCCCAAACATGGGTTTTTCTTTTCTACCACATGGCCAGGCTATAAATTTTCCTCACGTGTATGCTCTGCTTTTCTTTTAAATATAAGTTTCAGTTTCAGATTCAGATTATCTCTTTGCTCACAAATACAAGAATATGCTGTTAGGAGCCAGGCCACATCTTGAGTGCTTTGCCACTTGGAAATTTCTTTTGCCAGATACCCTAAATCATTGCTCTGAAGTTCAATATTCCACAGATCTCTAGAGCAGGGACACGATGCCACCAATCTCTTTGCTAAAGCATAGCAAGAATGACCTTTATTCCAGTTCCCAATAAGTTCCTCATTTCCATCTGAGACTACCTCACCCTGGACTTTATTGTCCATATCACTATCAGCATTTTGGTCACAACAATTTAACAAATCTCTAGGAATTTCCAAACTTCTTCAGAGTCCTCCAAACTGTTCCAACCTCTGTCCCTTACACAGTTCCAAACCTGCATCCACATTTTCAGGTATCTTTATAGAAATACCCTTCTCCCAGTACCAATGTTCTGTATTACTTCATTATCGCATTACTAAGAAGAACTACATGAGACTGGGTAATTTATAAAGGAAAAAGCTTTAATTGGCTCATGGTTCTGTAGGCTGTGCAGGAAACATGGCTAGGGAGGTACTGGGAAACTTACAATCATGGCAGAAAGCAAAGAGGAAGGAGGCACATCTTACATGGCTGAAGCAGGAAGACAGAGAGGGCAGAGGTGCCACACACTTTTAAACAATTAAATATTGTGAGAACTCATTCACTATCATGAGAACAGCAAGGAAGAAATCCGCCCCCATGATTCAATCACCTCCCACCAGGACCCTCTTCCAAAACTTAGGATTAAAACTTGACATGAGATTTGGGTAGGGACACAAATTCAAACCATATCACTCAGTTTTTAATAAGGTTGTTTGAATTTTTCTTGTAAATTTGTTTCTTACAGATGCTGGATATTAGACCTTTGTCACATATTTTGCAGATATTTTCTCCCATTCTCTACGTTGTCTGTTTACCCTTATTTCCTTTTGCTGTGCAGAAGCTCTTAAGTTTAATTAGATCGCATTTTGTCAATTTTTGATTTTGTTGCAGTTGCTTTTGGCATCTTTGTCATGAATTATTTTCCGGTTCCTATGTCAAGAATGGTATTGCCTAGGGTGCCTTACAGCGTTTTAAAAACCTTAACAAAATACTTGCAAACCCAAACTGAATCTAGCTGCACATCAAAAAATCGAATCCATCATAATCAAGTAGGCTTTATTTCTGTGATGTAAGGTTGGTTCAATGTATGCAAATCAATAAATGTGAATCCATCCCACAAACAGAACTAAGGATAAAAACTTCATGATGGCTTCAATAGATCCATAAAAGGCTTTTGATAAAATTCAACATCCTTTCATGTTGCAAACTCTCAAAAATTTACATATTGAAGGAACATACCTCAAATTAATAAGGGCCTTAAATCACAAACCAGCAGTCAACATCATACTAAATGGGTGAAAGCTGGAAGAATTTCCCTTAAAACCTGGCACAAGACAAGGATGGCCTTTCTCACCACTCCTATTCAACACAGTATTGGAAGTCTTGATCAGAGCAATCAGGCAGGATAAAGAAAAAAAGGGCATCCAAGAAGGAAGAGAGGAAGTAAAACCATCCCTGTTTGCAGATGATATGATTCTATATCTAGAAAACCCCATAGTCTTAGCCCAAAAGCTACTTCAGCTCATAAACAACTTCAGCAAAGTTTCAGAATACAAAATCATTTTACAAATATCATTAGTATTCCTATGCATCTATTTTTTAATACTCTGACTCAGTATATAATTAACTCAGTATATAATTAACACTTGTAGAGCAAGTAAATAGCATATGTTACAAAGGTCTCAAACATAAATGCCTATGGGGCAACCTAGTCACATAAGTGAGTGACATGAGCTTGACATAAAATAACAAACTCAGCCTCTATGCCAGGGTGACAATAAGGAATGGTGGACACTGAAATCAAAACTATTCTCTTAGTTGCAGCAGATGGCTGCCATGTGGAAATGCAGCCATTGTCACTGGATCTGCCATTTACTTAAGGAAAACGTCTCCATTTTTATGGGAAATATACTTAATTTTTTTTTAAAAAAAATGGTTGCTAATTCAAATAAAAGAAAAACAATGGATGCTAAAGAAAACCTTTGGTCACATGAAGTCTACATGCCACAGCTTGAAACATCTTGTGGGTCAGGTGGGGGGATTATGAATTAGAGTTGGAACTGGAAGATGTAACTTTGACTTCTATCTGGACAATTCTATTGCTGGCTTACCTGGAACCAGTCATTTAGCTTGTCTCTGACTTGGCCTCCTATTCTGGAAAGTTAAAAAGGGTAGTTAAATTCAAAAGTCTGTAAGTTGCTTTAAGATGTATGGATCTAGATTTTGATCAAGAGCCAGCCTGTGGGTGATCAAATCTAGCAGGCTTATGAGAGAGCATGAGTTGAGAGGGTAAGAAAGGTTTTTCTGTTCCCAAACACCTGCCTATTAGTGTCTCAATGTCTGAGGAGGAGTGGAGAATGGGACTTAGTGGGTGGGTTTGGAGGATCAACCATCACAGAGCACTTGAGTACTGAGATGTGGGCAGCTAAAGACGAGGGTAACATTCTTGCCTTTTAGGAGTGGAAAGACTGCCTGAGAAGAAAGAGGGTGTTGATAGTTTATCAATAAACAGAAGTCAAATATCTGGCTCAAGAAAACCTCAACAGATTACAAAATTATATGTAATGACTCATAGGTGGATTAGCTGATAAGAAAAGTCTTACTTCTCAATGTTCGGCTTGATGTTTCTTTTCCTGACTGGATGATTGTATAAGAAGCTAATGACCTACAGCTAATGAGCTTTTGTAACATAAATATAAGATACCCAGGTTTAAATTCAATTTTTGATTTTTTTCTATAGCTCTTAGGCACATTTTAAAAAAATCTTGTAGATGCAGATTTGTATCAACCATGATACTAGGATCAAAAATAATAATAACTATTATTACTGCTATTAACTCTTTAGCTTGGGTAAAAGTCATGTAGAAGAATTAAACAATATCTTACTACTTCATCCTCTCATTTACCCAGTGAAAGTTGCCCATGTTTTATAACTTCAAGTTGTTGTTTCAGATATGCTTGTGACTTTGTGCATCCATTTTGCAGTATTTTCCTTTTTATTAGACTGTAAGAATTGCTTCTTTTCAAACTGTGTCCAGTCCATAGATAAGGAAGGTGGTACACAGTGGGTACTGTTATTATACTGAAGGAAGTTAGAAGTCAAGACAAATTTATGGAAACGTTATAAATGAAACTTTTGATGAAGTGTTAAAAGATCCTTTGGTCTTGTTGAGATACGACAACAAAGAGACTATTACTAGCTCTTTTCAGTCTCCAACAAGGGAGGCAAACATGTTTGACAAACTATGCCAAGATTTTGTTCTGTGAAGAAAGAAGCTGAAGAAAATTCCAGTTACCTGTCACAGTTATAAGTGAGGGTTATATATCCTTCTTCTGTGACCACCGTTACTAAAAATTCTTCCCCCTGCCTTTGAAAATTTCAGCACATAATTCACCCCAGCAGAGGCATAGGTTTTGATGGCCCTTTGATTTCTCACATTGCCAGGAACTCAGGTACAAGTCTTAGAAGGTCTTGAAAACATAGGAAATATTTTCCTCAGGTTTGAAAATCCATTTGCTCAATTTTACACTTCAGGTTAAAAACAAATCTCTGTGTTGTTAGGGGTAAAGAATATCTCCTTAGTTCTTTGGTCAATATTACTTTAATGCAGGTTATTTAACATATGGCTTGTGCTTCCACTTCTGTCCAAGTTGGATTAATAGGGACCTCGGCTCACTACCTGGAGTTTTCAGGCCATTGCACGGGATGGGAAACCTCATCAGAGCCTGACAGTCTTGCAGAGTTGAGGAAGAAGAGATTAGAGTTTGCAGAGGCCAAAGTAGCCAGCATTTGTGGAGCAGACTACCAGAGAGGAAGGAGTTTCATAGTAAAAAGGAAATCTGAAGAGGGAATCCCCTCAAGCCTTTGGGTCAATAATGAATTGTAGAAGCATGAGAGGTAACTACCAAAAGTGGAGCTGGGTGAGGGAGTGGGGACACTTAAAAGCAATGAAACAATTCCCACAGGACTAGGAATAGTTCTTGTTTCCACCAGCTAGAGTAGAAACCTTGTAATACATGGGTTGCTGGGCTACCAGATAGAATCGTCAGAAGGTTATCATCTTAAGAATTTGGCCCTAGACCAGAGGTCCCCAACATTTTTGGCACCAGAGACTGGTTTCATGGAAGACAATTTTTCCGTGGGATGGAAGGGTAGAGGGAGGGATGGTTTCAGGATGAAACTGTTCCACCTCAGATGATCAGGCGTTAGTTAGATTAGATTATCATAAGGAGTACACAGCCTAGATCCCATGCATGTACAGTTCACCGTAGAGTTATCTCTCCTATGAGAATCGAATGCTGCTGCTGATCTAACAGGAGGTGGGGAGCTCAGTGGATAATGCTTGCTTGTCTGCTACTCACCTCCTGCTATGCAGCCTGGTACCAGTCAGGGGCCTGGGGGTTTTGGGGACCCCGACCCTAGACAAAAGCTATCTGTACCTGCTTTAATAAAACTTAAGTGAAAACCTTGAAACATCGCTTGATTTTGGGTAACTTAACTGAATGCCAGAACAAAGGTTAACATCATACAGGGCATAAAAATCGAGCAATGAACAATGTCTAGCATACAATTATAAATACAGAAAAGCAAAGAGACAGAAAAACACGTATATTCAAGAGATAGGCAATAGATGGATATAAACAGATTTAGAGCTGAAAAAGATGATTGAACTAAGACAAGAATGCCAAAACAGTGATTATAATTATTCCTCACATGTACGAGAGAGTAGAGGAAAACATGCGCATGACTTGGAGAGAAATCGAGGATGTATATTTTTTAAAAAGAGCTAAGAATTTTATTAAGCATATAAATTGGTAAATTGAAAATCAAGCCTAAAAGAGAAAAATCTAGCTACACTATATGTCAGAAATTGTGAATACTGTGGAATTCAGAGGAATGCATGGGTAATAGTCTGCAAAGATACCCTACGGGGTTTATCTGAATATATATTAATTTATCTTTTGCTCTCCAGTGAGGAACACTATACTTGATATAAAGTTAAGTACCCAATGTTTTCTGAAGAAACGCTAGACATGCGCAACGGCAATTGAATTATTTCTAGCTATCGTAAGGTGTGAACTTTGTTTTAAAATAATAGTTTCCTAATTTTTATAAGTCATAGAAGACCCTAAGTTCAGATTTTGAGATTATGACATATTTGTACTTTTGAGATTTAACGTTCAAGTTTAAAATGCATTTTTGGCCAGGCGCGGTGGCTCACGCCTGTAATACCAGCACTTTGGGAGGCTAAGGTGGGTGGATCACGAGGTCAGCAGATGGAGACCATCCTGACTAACAGGGTGAAACCCCGTCTCAACTAAAAATACAAAAAATTAGCCGGGCGAGGTGGCAGGCGCCTGTAGTCCCAGCTACTCTGGAGGCTGAGGCAGGAGAATGGCGTGAACCTGGGAGGCGGAGCTTGCAGTGAGCTGAGATTGCGCCACTGCACTCCAACCTGGGCGAAAGAGTGACAGACTGTCTCAAACAAAAATAAATAAATAAATCAAATATATCAATAAATGAATAAAAGGCATTTTTATCTTTTCCACCTTGCCAATAAAGGATTTAGCATTGATCTTAAATAGGTTTGTAAGAGACTTGCTGTAAGTCAGTGCTTCCCTTTGTTTTTACCAGTCAGCTCCATGAGAATAAGGAATAAGCAACTGGTGGTTTGCAAGTTTTGTAAAATCTTTTGTACACAGTTCAAAGAGATTTCCTTAAACTTTTTTCCTCTGTCATAGGGAGTATATCCCCATGTGAATAATGACACAAAGTATAATCTATAAGCAAAATACATAAATACAGTTACGCATCACTTAATGATGGGGCTACCTTCTGAGAAATGCATTGTTAGGCGATTTTGTCACTGTGTGAACAGCATAGAGTATACTGATACAGACCTTGATGGTGTAGGGTACTACATACCCAGGCTGAATGATATAGCCTGTTGCAACTATGCTACAAACATGCATAGCACGTTATTGTACTAAATGATTGTAGGCAATTATAATAAAATAGTATTTGTTTATCTGAACATATTTAAACATAGAAAAGGTACAGTAAAATATGGAAGATAGAAAGTGTTACAGGTATATAGGGCATTTACCATGAATGGAGCTTGCAAGACTGGTAGTTGCTCTGGGCAGGTTAATGAGTGAGTGGTGAGTGGATGGGAAGGCCTAGGACACTACTCTAGACTGAAAATATGTTTCTTTCTTCAATGATAAATTACCCTTAGCTTACCATTTTTACTTTCTAAACTTTTAATTTTTAAAAACTTTTTGACTCTTGTAATAACACTTGGCTGAAAACATAAACACATTGCATAGCTGTATAAAAAAGATTTTCTGTCTTTATATCCTTATTCTACAAGCTTTTTTCTTTTCTTTTCTTTTCTTTTCTTTTTTTCTTTTTGAGACGGAGTCTTGCTCTGTCACCCAGGCTGGAGTGCAGTGGCCGGATCTCGGCTCACTACAAGCTCCACCTCCGGGGTTCACGCCATTCTCCTGCTCAGCCTCCCAAGTAGCTGGGACTACAGGCGCCCGCCACCACGCCCGGCTAATTTTTTTGTATTTTTTTTTTTTTTAGTAGAGACGGGGTTTCACCGTGTTAGCCAGGATGGTCTTGATCTCCTGACCTCGTGATCCGCCCGCCTCGGCCTCCCAAAGTGCTGAGATTACAGGCGTGAGCGACTGCGCCCGGCCTTACAAGCTTTTTACTGTTTTTAATTTTTTTTCTTTTTTTTTAGTTTGTAAATTTTTTCTTAAAATCTAAGACACATACGTTAGCCTAGGTCTACACAGGGTCAGGATCATCAATACCACTTTCTTCCACCTTCACATCTTGTCCTACTGTGGGATCTTCAGGGGCAATCGCGTGCATGGATCTATCATTACCTATAATAACAATGCCTTCTTTTGGAATACTTATGAAGGACATGCCTGAGGCTCTTTTATAGTTATCTTTAAAAAAAAAAAAAAAAGGAAAAGCATGCACTCAAAAGTAACCATAAGAAGCACAGTATAATAAATATTTAAGCCAGTACCATAGTCACTTTCCATTACCAAGTATTATGCACTGTACAGCATTGTATGTGCTATAGTTCTATACAAGGGGCAGAGCAGTAGGTTTGTCTACATCAGCATCACCACAAACACATGAGTAATGCATCTTACTATGATGTCACGATGGTCGTGACATCACTAGGTGATAGGAATTTTTAGCTCCATTATGATTTTATGTGGCCACTGTCATATAGGTGGTCTGTTGTTGACCAAAACATTGCATGTGGCACATGATTGTAGATATTACAAAAGACAACAAGTAAAGCTTTGAGATTATTCATTTAAAATAACATTTGTAGCAGCAAGATTCTCTATATTCTAATTCTGGTCTTGCCTGGTTCTCTCTTTTATTCTCCCCACTATGATCTGAGAGATTTTCCAATTTAAAAATATTCTTGTTTTCCACTTGTCTAGCAACTCAGTACTAGGAAGAATGGATGCCTCATACATAACTTTGATACAGGCAAGCACAACTAATGGCAAGCTGCAGTAACCTTAGCATTATTGCATGATTAAGAAGTTTTTTTCTGAAATTCTTTACATCTTGAGTGCACTAGTAGATGTTAAAACATCTTTTTATAAGGGTAACTCTGATTTCTTTGTTTTTAAAAATGTATTGTCTGAATAGATATTTTCAGATTTGGGTACTATATTTGACATTTCAATTTAAAGTTAAGGCCACCAGCATTTACAGCTACTGCTGTTCCATTAAATATTTGTCAGAGAAAAAGATAGAGGATTACTTTCCTTCATATGCCTAGTAAATTCATCACTGCACTTAAGAAAAAATGTCACTTCAACATCAACACAAATTTCATTTTTTGATTGAAACTCTGATAGTGTTATTCAGACATTGGCATTAACACTTCAAGACTGGAGCACATATCATATGTATGAATACAATTTTCTTATTTGAAAAGTAAGATAGGGGATTTTGGGATTGACCTATTGCAAAAATATTTAATTTGCAGTTTACTTGGTGTACTTTCAGCATTATTGTTACCTAGGTTTATTTTTCTTCAAAGCATAGTTTGAACTTCTCCAGACTGAATTCTTATTTTATGCCTATTTCAGACAGGACGGTTATATTAACAATCTACTCAATTTATTTACTACACGTCAAAGTCTGCACCACTAAGGCACACCAAGAAACAACCAAATTCAAAATGGAAAATGGGAAAATCACATTAATAAAAAAATCCTCAGGCAGACAGCCAGTTTATACTAAGCTATCTGCTTTTAAAACAGGGAGTGGCAATTTCATAGCCATGAGTCTTCATTTATTTTATGTTCCAAGTTATTTTATAAATGATCTTAATATCACATGCAAACAATATTTAATTTTAATAAGCATGATGCTTTCCTTTACAGTGATGTTCTAGAAGATCTTAGATCATTTACACAGAAAATCCTGTTGCCATAAAACTCTTCTATGAAGAATTTTCTTTGTAATGGATTTGCTTACCAATATCTTCAACAACAAAAGCATTTTGTTATTTTAGCTTTTGTCTATCCAAACTGTTTCTACTTCTTACCTGTTTCGTATTATCAGTGATGTAAGAGTGAGATTGGTAAGAGATATTTTGTACCGAATATATGACAAATTTAGTGATAATGCCATTCTTCTCTTCTGAAAATTATTTTACATTTTTACCTTTACCCTCAAATATCTAAAAACTCTAAATTTATATCTTTATCTAACTGTGTAAATAGAATGATTTAATGTGAAGAAGTAAAAGGTTTAAAAACATATGTTTCCATTCGCTCCTTCACTTGTAAGGCAATTTTGTGAAAAACACAATTTTCCTTGAGTATTAGTGACCTGGAATGAAATATAAAAAATTGCAAAGTGCTGAGTTTTCCTCAGTACTGGAAATGAGGACAGTGCAGGTGGGTGAGTTCCAAGATACTCCTTCTTCTGAAGTTGATCAATCAGTTACATTTGTGGGAATGGTCAACAGTAAACCATTAAAATTACTAAAGTAAAGACTTTTGTGTCTGTGTGTGTGGTGGGGGCACGTGGTAAGAGAGAGTTTCACTCTGTCACCCAGTCTGGAGTGCAGTGGCGCGATCTCAGCTCATTGCCACCTCTGCTTCCTGGATTCAAGCGATTCTTCTGCCTCAGCCTTCCGAGTAGCTGGGATTACAAGTGCCCACAACCACGCCCAGTTAATTTTTGTATTTTTGGTAGAGACAGGGTTTCACCATGTAGGCCAGTCTGGACTCGAACTCCTGACCTCAAGTGATCTGCCCGCCTAGGCCTCCCAAAGTGCTGGAATTACAGGTGTGAGCCACTGTGCCCAGCCCTAAAACCTTTTATTATCACCAATAAACTGGAGACTGTATTCCTACCCTCAGAAATAAAACTCTAAAGATTAAATAGGGCTGGGCTTCGTTGCTTACGCCTGCAATCCCAGCACTTTGGGAGGCTTAGGTGGACAGATCACTTGAGGTCAGGAGTTTGAGACCAGCCTGGCCAACATGGTGAAACTCTGTCTCTACTAAAAATACAAAAATTAGCCTGGCATTGTGGCAGGCACCTGTAATCCCAGCTACTTAAGAGGCTGAGGCAGGAGAATCACTTGAACCTGGGAGTCGGAGGTTGCAGTGAGCCAAGATTGTAGCACAACATTCCAGCCTGGGCAACAGAGCGTGACTCCGTCTCAAAAAAAAAAAAAAAAAAAAAAGAAGCCTGAAAGTTAAAATGTGGAAATGCTATTTTGAAATTTTGATCTGATTTATGAAATTTGTGATAGTAATTTAATAGTACGTGTGCAAAATATATCTCAAACAGCTATAAAAGATTGTATTAACTTTATGTTCCTTTGAAGGCTTGATATATGACTAATTAAGTTAACTGAAGCCAGGCATATGCACTTTTGTAGCAAGAACTCCCTTTGGTTTTCTAGGGAGAAGGGTAGTTATTGGCTTTCTGTTATCCTTTTTTAAGTATGAGAGGAAAAACTGTGAAGTGGTGCAGTCAAGCATGAGTCTATTGCATTTTCTCTCCAGCTGTATACTGTCTTACTGGTATTTGTCAAGGTAATGTTTGGATGTATTCATTCACAAAAGAAATTCGTTCACAATAACAAATAAGATGCAATTTCTATTCTCACAAAGATTTCAATTAGTAAAAAAGATACGACAGTTAAACATCAGCTGTGAATATGATATCATCCATGGACCTTTAGAGCTGTATTTAGTTTCCTTTTGCATGTGTTGTGTGTTTTTGAGACAGAGTTTTGCTGTTTCACCCAGGCTGGAGTGTAGTGGTATGATTTCAGTTCACTGCAACCTGTGCCTTCCAGTTTCAAACAATTCTCATGCCTCTGCCTCCTGAGTAGCTTGATTACAGGTGTGTGCCACCATGCCTGGCTTTTTTTTTTTTTTTTTTTTTTTTTTTTAGAAATCGGGTTTTTCCATGTTGGCCAGGCTGGTCTTGAACTCCTGGCCTCAAGTGATCCTCCCACCGGGTCCTCCCAAAGTAGGGAATTGCAGATGTGAGCCACCTCCTTCAGTCTAGAGCTGTTTTTAATGTTTTAGTTGTTGTTTTCTCTTTGGTATTCAGTATAGTCAGTTGAACAGTATGCACTCAATAAGCAAAGCCTGAATGAACGATACAGTGGAGACGAATATTACAAACTATTGTAGGAAAACTTCTTTATAGGGCTTGAACTATTGCTTGATGAATGTCAATATAAATGAATAAGTGGTGATGACACCAAATCTCAGATCTTCCTATCATAAAAATCCTTTCAGGTTACTGCCTAATCACATACCATTAACATTTCCTTTTCTTGTCTTTGCCTGTGTTGTACTACATATAGTAACTAGAATTAATTTTTATAGTGTATTTTTTCAAGATACCAAAATAAATCCTCTATCAGAGGCCAACAAGAATTTACTGTCTACTTTTAAATGTTAACTCTACAATTCTATTAAGGAAAGTCAACAAATAGTTAATAAACCTGTGTAGTATGGCGCTTATATATGATTCATCTCATTAGTGTTTATAGGCAGGTTCGCTTTTAAGACCACTTTAGTAAATACTCTTCTTAGATCGCTCCTTCTCTATTAGAATCACTAAAACCATCTTTCAAGTGAAGGCTGATGAGTTTCTTAGAAAATTAATTTGACTAAAACAAACACAGAAATCCAATCAAAAGATGAATAGGAAATCTCTTGATGAAATATGCAGGAATATCTGCAAGGTCACTTGTTTCATGGACATTTATTTAGGAGAGGTCATTAAAAATGTATTTTTCTAGTCCATTGTGACAGTATCTGGCTCTTAGGTGCATGAGTTTTAGCAGGAGGATTGCATTATTCACCTTCTGAGTCTTGACAGAAACTGCTTTATTTATTTTCCATAATGTGGTTAATAGGTTTGTAGTTTCTGCACTGTAAAATCTACAGAGAATTAATACCTTGGAGTTACTGTTAGATGGGATAAGCAAGCCTATTGTGTCAGCAAAATTGGTGATTCCTTAATATGGGCTAAAACCTCCACCTACTTAGTTTTCTCTAAAACCAAGACATTAGTGGTTTGCTTTAAAGATTGAAAGATACAACGAAACAGAAAAAAAAAAAAAAACTCGTCAATCATCTCTATCTAATATTCTGTTAAATGGAAAAAATATATGAAAATTTAACTCAGTCACTTCCAAATATGATTGAAAAAAATAGTGAATTTTCCATTTACTAGGGATTTGTTTAGATGTTTTGCTCTTTTAGAAGGCAATTACTATACATAGTACACTGAGTGTATCATGAGTATTTTTACCCAAAAGAGTTTACTTTTTTTACAAGGTATGTTTTATATGATTAATTTATTATATTTTGTTGGAAATTCAAATTGTTTTCTTAAACACCAAAACTTATATTTCAGAACACATTTCTTTTGGTAAAGATCTTCTTGGCTGGGTGCAGTGGGTGGCTCACACCTGTAATCCCAGCACTTTGGGAGGCTGAGGCAGGCAGATCACCTGAGATCAGGAGTTCTAGACCAGCCTGGCCAACATAGTGAAACCCCATCTCTACTAAATTAGCTCTGTGTGGTGACAGACACCTGCAGTCACAGCTACTTGGGAGGCTGAAGCAGGGCTTGAACCCAGGAGGTGGAGGTTGCAGTGATCATGCCACTGCACTCCAGCCCAGGTGACAGAGTGAGACACCATGTCCAAAAACTAAACCAAACCAGACAAAAGGCCTTCTTCCTGTTTTTCATCACCAAAAACTGTTTAGCATTTTATTTCCTTGCATTTTGTATGTTATTTCATTATTTGTGAACTAAGTATAGTAGGCAGGATTTTGGCTTCCATATTCTTTATCCTCTGGTGGTGTTTCTGTGTATGACACATTACATGGCAAAAGGATTTTAATAAATTAGGGTGATATCTTCGAATGATTATCCTGGATTATCTGGTTGGCCCAGTGAAATCATATGGGCTTGTAAAACGGAAGAAGAAAGCAGTAGTATATGCTTTGAGAGTATCAAAAATATGGGTGTATTAGTCTGTTCTCACACTACTAATAAAGACATACCCAAGACTGGATTATTTATAAAGGAAAGAGGTTGAATAGACTCACAGTTTTGCATGACTGGGAAGGACTCAGGAAACTTTTGATCATGGTGGAAGGTTAGAGAGAAGCAAGGCACCTTTTTCACAAGGCAGCAGAAAAGAGAAGTGCTGAGCGAAGGGGGAAGATCCCCTTATAAAGCCTTCAGATCTGGTGAGAACTCACTCACTATCACTAGAATAGCATGGGGGAAAATGCCCCCATGATTCAATTTCTTCCACTTGGTCTCTCCCTAAACACCTGGGGATTACAATTCAAGATGAGGTTTGGGTGGGGACAGAAATCCTAACCGTATCAATGGATGTCAGAAAGATGTAATGGAAGAAATAGCCCCAGGATCTCAAATAATAAAAGAAACTCAATGTGCCATTGCTGGCTTTGAAAATGAATGAAGGAGCTTGGGACAGGAATGCGGATGACCTCTAGAAGTGGAGAATGGACCTCAGGTGACAGCCAGCAAGAAAACAGTGACCCCAGCCCTACAGTCACAAGGAGCTTCCTTCTGCCAACAATCTGAATGAACAAGAAAGAAATCGTCTAGGTTCTCCAGAGAGGAACACAGCCCTGCTGACACTGAGTTCAGCCCTGCGACACTCTAGGCAGAGCACCTAGCAGAGGCCTCTGTACTTCTGACCCACCAAATCTATGAGATGATAAATGAGGGTTGTTTTAAGAGGCTAAATTTGTGGTAATTTGTTACAGCAGCAGTAGAATACTGTTGCAGTGGCCTTCAATTTTTTTAAGACCCCAGATTGCAAACTTTTAGCAAAAGGTTTATCCTCTGTGAAATAGAATATTATATAATTTTTAAAATGTGAAAATCTGGTGGATTATTTCAGGATATTATAAATATCTATAAACAACTTTCATCTTTCAAAAACATGGCTAATATTAACCAAGACTTTTATACTTCCTTTTTATGATGTCAGTGACACTCCCCTCAATTAAATAGAATTATTTTGAGTCAAACTAGTTTGTTGTGATATTTGAAAATTATAGATCAGATAATTTATTTTTTATTCATTGGATTCCACTTCCCTTGACTGAAAATATTTGAGGTGGGAGTAAATCCACTAAATCCACATACCAAATATGTGACCACAACCTTGACCTTGTTATATTTCTGTCCTATTTTTCTGTAGATGGTCTTTGTTGTGTTGAGGTCAATTGTATTGGGAGACAGAGAAACTAAAAAGGAAAAATATTGTTTGAGTACTGTGGGCTCAAGTAATTACTCTCAGGCTTAAAGATCACTTCAGCCATTGTTAAGAAAAGCTGTTTGAACTAGGTGAACTCCATGAACAGTTTCAGTTACTATTTTTGTGCCTGTATTAGGTTATAGAACAAGGAGATAACTCCATCATTATAACACATCTGCTCCTTGTTTTAAAGTTTGTAGATAATATCTGATAGAAATTATAACACTTTGGAATTATTTGGAAGCAGAATATTTACACTGTTTATTTCACAATGTAAGTAGTAAATAGTAATTGGTGGTTAAACCTAGGGTAGCTATTTAAGTATATATATTATTTTGTTCCCATTTGCAAAGCTAATAGATTACATGTGAGTAATCCCTTAACATGCCTTTCTCCAGGTTTCACAAAGTACAGGTGTCAACACAATTGGCTAGGTCAACACATGAATATCTAAAACACATTCTAGTTTTATTATGTTAAATCACATATATAATTAGTGTGAAAAAAATAGAAAACTGGATAGTATATTTGTTATGCTAATGTGCACTGCTTTTAATATTCTGTTGCAGATTTCTATGTGATTGATACCAGTATTTCTCCATAAACTATAGATTCATGTTCTCTCTGTAGAAATGCTAGCCATTGTCCACTGAACCAACTGAAGCCAGTAAATCCTGCCAACAGCTACTCTCTGTCTTTGTCATCCTATAATGATTCTAAGTTCTCACGTGAGAAGCTGAGGGAGAACTCCTGGGTCTTTGAGTCCAAACTTCTTGGGAAGCTTCATCTTTGTATTTTGTTTTCTGGTGGATGCTTTATTCATATTCTGTTATTATAAATCACTATCTACCTTCCAGGCATTCATCTCCCTGAAAATATTCTGTTGTTGAACACATCTCATGGAAAAATTCTTTTACAGCAAAGCACGAAGGTTATAAAAGTGAAATTGTATACATCACAACATCCGTTCTAATGAAAATTTCAATATAGATTAATTGTAAACAGCTCTAGCTATTTTCATTTTACTCTTTCTAAAAGGGACAAATTCTGCCACAACTAGCCAAGGTCACAATAATGTCCTTTCATCTGATTAACAGTGTAGGTAGAACGGTTAGTTTCATAAACCTGATAAATCATAATAATATGATCAGTATAATGTTGCTGGATATAGTTACTAAAATGCCATTCACATTTTCTTGGAATTATTCAATAATTCTATTAATATTATAGCATACTACTTTGACATTGAGTTGTCATATTCTACAAATGAAACAAAACCTGAGCTTTGAATCTTATTAACTCTCCATAACTATAGAATCAAACTTGATAAATTCTTCCTTTAGCCAAAAGAAACCATGGTATAGATGCAAACCTGATTTAAAAATCACACTGCTATAAACCAGTAGAAACTTTCAGAAATAGGGTAATATTTTCTTTTATGAGTTCAGATTCCTTATTACCTGAATATATCACACCTTGAATTGGACGAGATTTAATAAAATGAACTCTTACCCTTGATATGCCTATTCCATAGCTGGGAGCAGTAATGGGAGGCTCTGATTTATAGTATCTACTGATTTCTGTAATATAAATACTTCCAAAGTTACTGATTTCAAACTATCAACATGATGTCACTGAACTCCTAATTAATAAGATATGTGCACAATTGGCTCTTACTACCTAGTAGGAGCTTCCTCTTGGATAAAAAATAAAATGGATTGTTGATTTTCTTGCAATAGCAAGAATCCGTTTAGGAAGATTCTATGGAAAGGCAGCCTTAAATAGTTGCCTTCCCTTAGAATATTATATCCAGATTTAAGGATATAATACATGAGTTCCTGCGCATAGCAGGGCAATGCCTATTACCAGCTAAAATCCCAAAGCATGGGTATTTTACTTACAAGATCAAAGGTGGATAATTAATGTGTTCCCTAGGGGGTGGATTATATGGTCCTAAAGACTAGTGAAAGTATCTTTGGCTAAGGAAGCACCTTTGAAAGTTTTGTAAATTTTAAGCTAAACTATTGTCTTCATTACAAACTTTACAGACGATTATGGGTGATAAGGAAATGTCATTTTGAGTAATGTTTTACAGAGTTGCGTAGATTTTTTTAAGGCAACTTCTTTGGTGTGTGCCTTGGTCACTTGATATGAAAGTAGAAATATTATAGCTTGGAAACACAAAATTAAGCAACATTTTGGCACCTGTAAACACTGTAGCCTTTCAGTAAAGAAATGCTTCAACTCATCTTAAAAATAGACATACAGTAAGTAAAACCTCATGGAGAATAGAAGCTGGATAAAATCCATTCGAAGGTGTTCAAAGTGCCCTGGCAGGCTTTGGTTTCTTGCTGTATCAATCACAGCTCAACCAGAGAAACAGGCCTGTATATGATCTATATGAAGAGATTTGCTGAAAGGAATTGGCTTACTCAATTGTGGATGCTGGTGAGGCAATCTGAAATCTATAGGGCAGGCTGTCAAAAACAGCAGGCTTGGACTCTCACGCATAGGCTGAAGCTGCTGTTCATAGACAGAATTTTGTCTTCTTTCTGCTCTTAAAAAGCTATTCAAATAATTGAATCTGACCCACTGAGATAATTGAATGTAGACAACTGATTATGGCATTTAATCACATCTGCAAAATACCTCTGCAGAAATACCTAGGTTAGAATTTGATTGACTACCTGAGAAAGGTAACCTAGCCAAGTGTTACATAAAAAGTACCATCCCTTGCCATGTCTTCCTATTACAGTTTTTTTGCAGAGCTATGCTGATGGGAGACACATTATTGGAAAATTACCTCACATGTTTTTTAAAAGTTGATTTAAAATAGTAACCAATTTTAGTGTGTACTATGATGAGTAGTTTCACTGAGAGAGTTTGATAATACCCATTTGAAATCATCTGGTTCCAGCTGGGCTCTGTCTATGGAGTACTAGAGTTGAGCTGAATGAAGGACACAGTCATATAATTTCCATTCATCCTTTTCAGAATCTGGGGCTAAACTTTTATATTTTGTAATAGCATCTTTGATGTCTTCAGAGATTTATTATTTGAGGATTTAGTTGAGATTCATGAGGTTGGCTAAATTGTTTTGCATAATGATCTGGCGGAGCATATTCTTTAGCTTCATTGTCATCAATTTTCACATGGACTTTTCATCTCTAGGAGGTAGGAGTGCATGTAAAGATAACTTGCCACCTTTTGAATGGGGATTTCAGCAGAAGTGAGAGAATCACTGTTTCCAAAGCATCCCAAATTCGTGTACTACTCTGAAAGCAGGCCTAGTGTCTGCATATAGGCTTATTTTCTGGTCTTAGGTTGTTGACAAGCTCTAGTAAGTACAGTAGGTTCCTCCATCTGGGCTAATTTTTCCTCAAGTAGAAAACTATATTCTAAAGGGAAGTTTAATGATAGTATATGGTGTTAATAAGTTTCAGTTTTGAGGTTGGATCCAAAAATGGGGTTCTCAATAGGATTTCTGATAAACCTAGGCAAGGTACAGAAACTTCCCTGGCTGGGCTGGGCACCGTGTCTCACGCCTGTAATCCCAGCATTTTAGGAGGCCATGGCGGGCGGATCACGAGCTCAGGAGTTTGAGACTAGCCTGGCCAGTGTTGAAACCCTGTCTCTACTAAAAATACAAAAAATTAGCCAGGCGTGGTGATGCATGCCTGTAATCCCAGCTATTTGGGAGGCTGAGGCAGGACAGTTGCTTGAACCCGGGAGGCGGAGGTTGCAGTGAGCCGAGATCGTGTCACTGCACTCCAGCCCGGGTGACAAAATGCGACTCCATCTCAAAAAAAAAAAAAAAAGAAACTTCCCTGACTGAAGTAAGACAGTCGTGTGGTAAATTGTTCTTTATCTTTCAAACCTTAGTACCTGAATTCTTTCTAAATGACTCCAAATGGAATGAATCACTCAATGCTACCATCATATTTTGCCTATGCTTGCAGTGCTACAGTTTTCACTATGAAGTTTCATTACACTTTGCATGCCTGTGTTCCCTACTATACTGTGAGCCCCTTGAGGACAGGCACAAGAATAGTACACTGTTTAGTAAGTGTATATTGAATTACATTTGAATTAGCATAGTATTCTAAGGATTGCTAAAGCAATGGCTAGGATTGGTAGGCCTAGATTCACTGTATGCATGAGGCATATATTTGAAATATCAAATGATATGGAAGCAAAGGAATAAATTAATTGTCTCTGATATAATATGGAAGTTATAACTAGAAAAGTTTAGTAATTTATTTTCAATTGTTCAGCTTTTCCAGCTTGGAATGCATCAGGCGAGGATTTATGAGCACGTACTATATATAAGGCCTGCACCAATTGCTAGAATATGCTAGCCTAAGCAAAAGCATACTAACTTAAGAAAAATTCTTATATCCTTATCTGAGTTTTCTACAGCCATATATCACACATTTTTTTACTCTAACTTAATAATAGATTATGTCTTTGATTAATAATGCTTTTTGTTTGTTTTCTTTTGATGATTAATAACTCTTGATGCTCAAAACATTAAATGGCCAACCAAGACTCAGGTTTGGACAATTCATTTTTCTATGGGTCATAATGACTGTATGTGTATATATGTGTGAATATACACATATATTCACATGTATATGTATGCACAGAAAATTTATCTTGGAAATTAGGTATAAAATAGTTCACTTCCTATATCCTGAATATGAGCTGTACATTTTATTTCTAATAATGTAGAAGTTGAATCTCTGCCACGTAGAGGTTTATTCTCTCATATAGTCTCTCTCTTTCTCTTTCCCATATCCTTTTCTCTTTCTAATGTCTTATTCTCAGGCATATTTCCTTAAAGTTGGAAAATATAGCCACCAGATAGCCACTAGAGCTTTAGGCTTAAATCATCCTCATGTGAAGGGATCCAACTCTAAGAAAATGCCACTTTCCTGCCCTGTCACTCCCAGAGACTGCCCTGTGCTTAGCAAATGACAGTTACCAGGGTATTCTTGGTAATACATGTGAAACTAAGGGGTGGGGATTAAGAACCAACTAAAACATATTAAGAATGACAATGAGATGGTTGTATTCTACAAAGGAGTCCACTACAGAAACCATGGGTGTTCATCATTTCATCATGAAATGGAGGATGGAATTACTCTTCGCATATCCTTAGCTTCCCTTAACCCATTATTAAAGAAAACAAATACACTTGTTAAACAAGTTATTTCCAGGCTTAGCCCAACTTGAGGTTATAAATTGGATATGTGACATACCGTTTTGTCTTGAGATTATAATTAATGATGTAATCAGAATAGTGTGGACTTTGGAGCCAGGGAGACCTTTACTCAAAACCATGATATAACTTTTCTTAGTACCATGACCTAATTTTATCGTCTATAAAACTGAAACTTAATGAGACCTTTTTATAGAGTTTTAATGATATATGAAATGGAAACTATGACTCCATCATTGCATTCATTACAATTAAAACATAATTATCTATGTGTATGTTTTTACCTCTACATTGTAAGCACCTTAAGCACTGGGATATTTTTTCCCAAGTGTATAATATAGATTCTGGCATATAGTACATGAGAAAATAATAATGGATGTTCCTTACCTTGCTTTGACTTCTTAAAGGTTTTTACTTGATGAAGGACGCTAACTTTCTGCAGTGCCATATAATAGAACTGCCAGTCTCTAATCATATATATCAGCATTGTGTCTGAAGAACATCAGCCATATGATATGCAGTTAATAGAGATTATGGAATAAATGTATAAAGGTGGGGTACTGGCACCTCAGTGTTTCAATGACGTAGCCCAGTTTTGAAGCTCGGTGGTATTGAGTAACTGGTCAAAGATTACTTGTGAAACCAGTTTATTAATTTGGTGGGGCTCAGACATAACTCGTTTATTTCTGCAGGCAATATTTGCAAAGACGTTCTGTTGAAACTCCCTTTCCCACACAGAGATCTTTTGGTTTTCTAGTCAAGTTCATTTTGGTTTGGTTGTTAATCAATGTCCCTTCTAAATCAGAGCTCATATTCTTCCCTCTCTCTGATGCCAGCCAGGCCCCAGCTTGAGAGACCTGAAATGCAGAGAAGCTGTGCTTTTTTTATTTTTCTTACCCCTCTTCTCTGGTCCTGATTCCTCCATTCTTGGGGCAAAAAGGAGGAATTAGAGAAAAGGGGCAAAAGCCATTTGCATGGTTAGCACTGTTAGTTCCTCTCTCTGTCCTCTGCATGTTAGTTCCTCTCTCTGTCGTCTGCATATTAGTTCCTCTCTGTGTCGTCTGCATAGTTCTTCCCTGTGCCCCCTGCATATTAGTTCCTCGCTGTGCCCTCTGTGTATTAGTCTCCTCTCTGTGCCTCCTGCAAATTAGCACCATTAGTTCCTCTCTGTGTCCTCACATGTTGTCTCTCTGACTTACTCATGGCTCACAGCAAAGATCCTCTCTGGCTTGATATTTTCTTGTTTTTCTGCTTCTTGTCATTTAACTAGTGGCTTCCTATTTTGGCAGCCCCTTACCTAATTAGTAGCAGGTACTGTTAGTTTGGGCACCAGAAAGATGGCTCAATCCTGGTTATTGTCAACAGTGTTCATTTTACCCATCCAATGGTCACTCACCCTTCCCATGTCACTTAATGGCGAAAACCACAATTACTTTTGTGCCAATCTAATATTATCGGGCAAGCTGCTTTGATGCAAAGCTACCCTTCAGCCTGCCATTTTAATCTAATTAATTTCTTCGTAGCTGGCAGAGTACAAAAAATTAACAAGGCTACTGCATGAGCAGACTTCCAATGGGCAAGTGAGATATTCATGCCCTTTTGTACAGCAGTCCCCTTTCCAAAAATGATGCTCTTGGTGTGCCCTCTTCACTTTGCTTGGCCTCTTGGAGAGGCAACCCTCTTCATCCCCAATAATCTCTCAGTAAGAAGTTACAGTCCTGAAAACTCGTCGAATTTCCTTTCTCCTCATAGCTCTGCTCATGTAGACAGGAGGAGTGTTGTCTGCTGCTGGTGGCAGGGCCAGCTCTCCCAACTTAGCAGATTTTGTGGAGATGGGTCTGGTAGTTCCTTAATGCTCTTTAGAATGCAAGCATACCTAACTCTTTCACTTCTGAGACTTTATCCCCTTTCCATGACCACATGAAAACTTCCTTTTGACATTCTGTTACAGAATATGGCACCCTTGTTTAAATAGTAACCTGTATAAGTCCATTCTCACAGAAATAATTAGATATTTTAATGTGAACATAGAGTTACTAGAGTAAATTAATGTAGGGCTAGTAAGGAGACATTCAAAATATCAATTTCTTTCTGGTCTAAGCATTGTACCTTCAACTTTGTAAGTCTTCCTCTACTCATAACAAAGTTTCACAGAATGTTACAGGAGGTCTAGGATCTGCCATATACTAACAGCCTCTAGTTTTGCAAACTAAGTTTGTTCTCAGGTGCTTGATTTCCTGCATTGATATTGACACTGGTTGTATCTTTCCTACCTGGCAGTGATGTTAAATGGATACATGAATGTTAGAAAGGTCTGATTTGCATTTCCCTGATCATTAGTGCTGATGATAAGAAAAATGAAAATCAAAACCACAATGCAATACCACCTCTTTCCTGAAAGATTGGCCATAATCAAAAAATAAAAAAACAGTAGATGTTGGCCTGGATGCAGTGAACAGGGAACACTTCTACGCTGCTTGTGGGAATGTAAACTAGTACAACCACTATGGGAAACAACGTGGAGATTCCTTAAAGAGCTAAAAGTCAGACTACCATTTGATCCAGCAATCCCACTACTTGATATCTACCCAGAGGAAAAGAAGACATGATTGGAAAAGACACTTATGTATGCATATTCATAGCAGCACAATTCACAATTGCCAGATTGTGGAACTAACCCAAATGCCCATCAATCAATGAGTGGATAAAGAAACTGTGATATATATATATATAGATATATAGATCATATATATTTATGATATATCTCTATATATTATTTCATATATAATCTCATATGTATGATATATATTATCTATGTGTCTATAGAGTACTATGCAACCATAAGAAGGAATAAAATAACAGCATTTGCAGTGACCTAGATGAGATTGGAGACTATTATTCTAAATGAAGTAACTCGGGTATGGAAAACCAAACATCGTATGTTCTCACTGATATGTGGGAACTAAGCTATGAGGATGCAAAGGCATAAGAATGATACAATGGACTCTGGGGACTTGGGCGGAAGAGTGGGAGGGTGGCAAGGGATAAAAGACTACAAATATGGTGCAGTGTGTACTGCTCGGGTGATGGGTGCACCAAAATTCCCCAGACCACCACTAAAGAACTTCCGTAACCAAATACCACCTGTATTCCCAATGACTTACGGAAAAATAAAAAGTTAAAAAGAAAAGCCTGGTTTCACATCTGTTCTATAATGTGAATGGGGATTCAGGCTGCCTCACTAATCTAGGAAGTGGTCACAATGATCTGTTGTATTTTATTCTTTAATTGCCGTGTTACTGATCACCAAGAAAAGAGCATGTTCTTGGATAAATTTAAATAAATTTCTCAAAACTTCTTTGGCTGAAGTTGTGCACACCAGACTCCCTATATCAACAACAATTAAAGTTTAACTGAAAGCAAACATGTTGGCAAAGTGCTTATACAAGAAAGCTGTACCCACAGTTAGCTCTCTTCAGTTAATAGAACAGGCACTTTATAATGCACATCATAAGAAATCGCATTATATGGAGAATACTTTCATAATTGCAAGATAGCAGACAAAACTATTCAGTTCATTGGCCATAAAAAGGACAATCTCATATTAATATGTATGATAGTCATTGTTCTCACATCCTCTTCATCTGCCATTTCATTTCCCAAAGGAAACATTAAAGAGGTAGGTTTATTATTATTTTTAATGTGAAAGATGTTTAAGCCAACATCTGATGGAGAAATTACCATGGTGTGCAAGAGAACTAAATGTTAATATTCAAGCGTATGCTCATAAAATGATTATAGTACTTGTTTTTAAACTAAATGATAGATTTTTTTGAATAATACCTAATAGCCTTTCAAAATTAACAGGAAAGAGGACCTCTAGTACATTTGTCTTGTCTTTAGTGCTGATGTTCCCATAATTGTATAACATTACAAACAAAGGAAATAGTGATATTATTTAATTTTGCATACTGAAAGAGTAAATGATAGATGACTAAAACATGTTAGGCTGTGCTTTTTTTGGTTTAGTACACAGGTATATGGACTCTTTTTGCATTCTTTGGTAATATGAGTATTACAAAAGAAACACTGACAGAGGAAATGCTGGAACAAACAGTTTTAGTCAACAAACTATTTCAGTGATATCCTCGTAACTGTCATGAATATCTCTTTATGTGATTATTTCAGCAAAGCCTGCTTTCACGCACATGAGAAAGATACGTCAATTAATGACTCATGTCCTAAGTATAAATAATAAATTATATTTTAACTTAAAATTTTTTTCTATGTAAAAAGTTTTTGAGAAAAAATGATCTCAGATTACAAAGCATAACTGCAGAAATACCAGTAGTAATTCTAATAATGCAACTGTCAGACTATAAACACTTTTCCCTAGAGAATGAAGTTAGATACTGAGAGACTTTTAAATTTAAAAGTGCTAAGTACTCATCAGCTCCACTAAAGTGCAATTCAGTTAATTAAGGCCATTTGCTCAGCAGTTTCTCCAGTTTGAAAGTTAAAAAATATGGGATTTGGTGCAGCAAAGAGAGACATATTTTCAATTAAACATACACAAAGATTGTCACATTAAGATAGATACACATACTGTTTTTATGTTTTTTTATTTTTTTTTCACTCCAGATTCTTTTCGTTGCTATCTGATTGGTAGGTAACTGGAACTAATTGGTAACTTGGCCAAGTCTCACAGGAAATGGGGCAGCTATTTGTACAAGAAATGGATGATTTTGCAAATATAGCATTTGTGCCCAGTTTGTAATCAATCCCATCTTCCTGCTGCAGGACCCTGAAATTCACTTGGAGACTTAGGATGAGATATCAAAAGCACAGAGCTCATTTGTTCTTATAATATTCTGTTTGTTTTTTTCCTGCTATGTTGGACAAAAATTTACTTTTAAAAAATCAAATTATTTTAGTTCTATTAAGACACAGCATGACTTAAAGGAAATCAAATTACTGTTTCATCATTTATGTAATCAACTTATAGTTTTATTCTATGATATTTTTCTGAAACATAAATACCTCTGGTACAAAGGCAATGTGTACCTTTTCTCTTCCTTTAAACAAATCCCGCAGAGTGATCTTAAAAGCAGACAATTCCAGCATGTAAACTTTGAGATTGGAGGGGAGTAAGGTAGCCTCACAAATAGCATTACCTTCATCTGAGCAACACGAATCAGTGTGAAAGTGGTACCAAATGAATAGGAGCAGGAAGTGTGAGAACTTTGGAGAGAGAGCAGCATTTCCCCACAAATGGTTGTTGTTTTTTTTCACCTGTGTGCCATTGTCATCTAGGTGGAATCATGCATTAATGATGTCTCTGATGGGATGGTGTTCAGAAAACATGACCTCTAAAATTGCTAGATATATATTCAGAATTCTCTTACCCATCACCACCTTTGACTTTGAAAGCACTCCTGAGGAAAATTGTACACAAGATCTAATCTACCTGGACCTTCAATATAAAGATGTAATGACTTGGTGATTCCAGTTTGCTGCACCTACCAGTAATACAGGATGACTAAAACAAACAATATTTTATTTTTGTTTGTAGAAGAGATACGAAAACTCTCCCCAGATATGGCCTTCCCTTTTCCAGTCTTCGTTTTAGAGTGTTGAAACATTCTCATGGTAGCCTATGCCTGGTCAATTAGTTCTGAATACAAATTCTATATAAAAACATTTTATTATATTTCAACTATTATGGCAATAGTAGTGAGTTTTGAATTTGGCTCTCATGTTTCCAGTGGACTGTTTATGCAGTATAGTCCTATTTGTAGGCACTTCATATATATATATAAAATTTCAAATGAAAATAAATAAAACATAAACTGTTTTATTTAGGGACCTATAAAAACATACACAAGTGACTCACTTGAGCTTTATCAGACAGAGTAGTCTATGGTCTTACAGTGAAGAGGTTATACCCCATAAAACAATCCTATTTCTAGTGAGGATAATGTAATGAACCATAGAATATCCGTTGATGTAACTACCTTTGCCGACTTCATCAAATTAAACTGAGCCTATTTAAAGCTTTGCAAACCTAGCGAGACATAGTTTCTTTTAAATTCTTAGCTCAACATATGAGAAAAGTTATGGTCCGTGAAAAATCTAGGAAAGCTGTAAAAAAGGTGTAGAATCCAGAAGCATTTTTAAACTCATGATGAAGAATTTGCTAATGCGAGCTTCAGGCAATTTGCTGTTCTTAAAGTATAATATGAGCTTCTGAAATTTTGGCTGAAACCTTTTGCAAAACTAAACTTGTTAGCTCTACACAGAGAAACAAAGCAATCCTAATTGTATCTCTTTTACTGGTTTCATAAGGTCATAGATAGTAATACTTGCCTATGACCAATGTACTTTAAATGACACTTGGATGTGATCAAACCAGGAGGTGTAACTGTAGGGTTAAAAGGTAGATTCTACAAGTCATGCGTAAATCTCTACCCTACTCTCTGAGAATGGTAACTCAAGTGGCTCTGGCATCAGATTTTATGGGTGTGAATTCTAACTCTAGTATCAAGCTATATAAGCTTCAACAAGTTAACTAACCTATTTAAGCTCTGGTTTCCTTACTAGTAAAGTGGAGGTAATTATAACTTCTAACTCAAACGGTTGTTTTGAAAATCAATTCAGATATTCCATGTAAGGCATGTGAAATAGTTCCTAGCAGATAATCCCTACACAGTTGATGTAAGGTGGCATTATTATCACAGATGGTGAACTGTGTTCTGGCTGACTTATTTTTAATATACCAATTGTGTGTAGCACCATAGGTCATTTTTTAAAAGGTCTTCAATGTGTTGTAATCACTGAATGGGAAATAAATTTCCATCCTCTTTTGAAGGGTACATTTGTGATGTTATACCTGCTGCATATTGTGGTAACAAGTGGTCATTCCCAAAAATGAACATGACCCCATTTTATCACAGGATATTGATTTTGCATGTTTAAATTAAGTTTTTATTTATTATTGCTACATATCTCTCCAGTTAGTTTCCATTTTTACTTCTAATCTGGCTCAAAACTTACTATATTTTAAAAATACTCTCTGCTATAGCCATCTAATTATTAAAAATAGAATCTCAGTTATTACGCAGTGCATTGCTTCCTACATCCAAATTTGAACTTAAACATTTTACTAACTCTTTTGGAATTCAGTTTCCAATTTACTCACCTCTGAAGAAGTATGGATTACTTGACTCGTTCACTAACTTGAATAGCATTAGAACTCACACTCATGTGTCCTAACATCAAATTTTCATTGAAGATCATGTGCTGCATGACCTATACAGATGGTCTCCAACTTGAGATGATTTGACTTACAGTTTTCTGACTTTATGATAGTGTGAAAGCAAATGCATTCAGTAGCAACCGTACCTCAGGTGCTTATTCAGCCATTCTATTTTTCACTTTTAGTATAGTATTTAATAAGTTACATGAGATATTCAACACCTTTGTATAAAAGAGGCTTTGTGTGACATAATTTTCCCCAACTGTAGGGTAATGTAGATGTTGTGAGCACATTTACCATATACTAGGCCAAGCTATCATGTTGTGTAGGTTCGACATAATGATATTTTCAATTTATGGTAGCTCTGTCAGGACATAACCTCATCTTAAGTTGAGGAATATCTGTAATTAACTTGATTGCAAATGTATTTAATAAGGTTGTAGCCAGTGAGGCAGAAGTGTGCATACCAGCCTGTAAGTTGTACAACTTCACAGAGTAGTCACTTTCCAACTTCTTGAGAGGATTTAATGTTGCTTCAAAAGAGCTGGTTCTCTAAAGTTTTAAAATCCCTATGATTGTATACAGAGTTACCTGTGTGTGAGAATATAAGATGTTTCTAGAAGAAATTTGAATTCTTGAGAAGTTCAAAAGTGATTCTTAATTAAGCAAGTGGCTCTGGCATCAGATTTTATGGGTGTGAATTCTAACTCTAGCATCAAGCTATATAAGCTTCAATAAGTTAACTAACCTATTTAAGCTCTGGTTTCCTTACTAGTAAAGTGGAGGTAATTATAACTTCTAACTCAAACGGTTGTTTTGAAAATTAATTCAGATATTCCATGTAAGGCATGTGAAATAGTTCCTAGCAGATAATCCCTACACAGTTGATGTAAGGCATTATTACTATTTCACTGATTAAAGGCTTTGCCCCAGTGTAGCCTATATTTTATAATTTATGTGGTTCTGCTCTAAATTTTTCATACTTATTGATGATTGTAGTAATTAAATTATCATTAAAATTAAAATTAACCTTATTTATACTTTTCCTCTTAAAGTATATTCATTTCTTAAGTTAGAATTTAAATTATAGTGTTAGTAACCTTATTTCTAAACTTTACTTTTTACTGTAAAATTCTCACTTTAAAGGTTTAAACTTCATGACTTTTTTCCATTTTGCTAGCATCTTGCTTGCGTTAGTGAAAAATAAAAAGAAATTGATTATTTTGATCTCTAATTCATATATATAAGAGAGTGAAAATGGATTTCTATATCTGATACTTTCGCTAGAAAAAATGATAAGCTTAATATTACCTTACTGTAATCTCTGGTAACTACCTTTATGACATTTAACCGGAAAGATATACTATCTTTAATGAAGTGATTCTGACCCACACAGTGACTAAGACACATGGATATTAACATTATCTGTCATCATTTCTGACAGAAGGGTTGCTCCATTGTGGAAACTTGCCTGGTATTTGCTCCAGCCAAAGACTACCAGAAATACACCTGCAATTAAACAGGTTGGATGTATTGTTCATTGCAATGACAAATAATATATACCATGAGGAACCATGGAGTATATCCATAAGATGATAGTAGGAAGAATTAGAACATTTGGGCTCACATTAGGTGATTTGGGGGAGTATCTGGAGAAGCAGATCTTTGCTGTGGATTGGATACTATCAGGAAGCAGAAGTAATATCTTGACTGAGCATTTTAATAAGCTTTATTGAGAAGGGGCAAGACTAGGATTGAAACCAAACCGTAAATGGTAAGGAGTTACAGTCTTTCATATTAACCAGGACAGGGAGATGTTTGGTTAATTTTTTGATTTTTAAGAAAAGTATGTTTTTGTCTGTGTTCAAAAATGGTTATGCGGTAGTGCTGTTTTTGTCTTGATCCACCAGAATTACCTTGTCCAATGCTGATGTTCTGTGAAGCTGTTTATTTCTACAGCAAAACGTCAGTCTAGATGTCAGTGACAGAAAGCAGCCAGACACTGCACTTCTCTCTTATCTTGTTCATAATACACATAGTCAGCAAATAATGACAAATAACACCGATATTGATTTAATGGTAGCTAAGTGCAAGGCATGTGCTGGTTGTTTCAAATACACGACCACATTTATACTGTACAAAAGTCTTAGTTTTATTTATAGCTGAGGAAACAGATTCAGAGAGAAAGAGTGATATACTTTGGAAGGATGATATTTCAAAACTATCAGAGAGATAAAGTGATATACCTAAGATTACACCCTTTGGAACAATGAGTTCTCAAAACAGTCTTCCTCCAAGATGTGTCCTGTTTCTACTAGGACCTACTTCCTTCATGGGTCTCAGTTAGTATGCTGGAGAGACTGGGGAGGCACACACCTTTCACACAACGGAACCAGACCAATTCTCCTCAAAAATGCATCATGTATCACGGAAACAAGGACTCCTATTTAGAAACATTCTAGCTCTCTTTAGAATCTACTTATTCTTTTTTAGATATTGATCTAATAAACGTACTAGCAGTAGCCCTAGCTCCCAGAAAATGTGTACCAAAAACAAAATGAAAACTTGGTGAGGGGGTGTTTCTACACATTCAGAGTTCCACACTGCTAACTACTAGTAGGGACACTGTGGAAGAGAAAAGCCTAATTAATAGACAGATAACTTCAAAGAGCAAATCAGTTTGGAACCACTAAATATAAAGACAAGCAGGACAGTCAATGAAGCCATCAATGTATGAACACACTGATGTTATAGTCAGCATGATAATCCTACATTTTTACAGAAATGTAAAATAGTATTTATCTTGTTCGGTTTTTCAGTCCTTACATTTAAGAAAGTATATCTAAAAAGTATGAACTACAAGTTGGTTGCTAAATAGATAAAATTCTGTAATCCAGAAAGTTTCTGCTTGTAATTTCTACCAGTTTGCCAAATAAAACTGGCATTATGGTAATATATTTAAAGTAAGAACCAAATGATAATCTTATCACCATTTTACAACTTTATTAGAATTTTGTCTTGATTCAAGGGATTTGTTTAAATGACCATAGGTGGTCAAGCAAGAGAGAGAAAAAAAAATTTACTGTGTAAACCACAAGTCTAATGTGATAGTTTGTCCTGAAGGCATATGAAATTGGTCTTAAACTGAAGGAAGATTATTTTATGTCAGATCTTACGATAGCTGATGAAGATAATGCTACTAGTATTAGTCCCAGAAGATTTATATTAGGAAAGTGAGTTATATGAGCCAGGGACTTGTCTGGATTAGAGGTGGTAAACCATCAGCCTGTTAAAAAAAAAAAAAAATACAGCTTGTGGGCACGTTTTGTTTAGTCTGCAGGGTATTGATCCACTAAGGAATTTTTTTCAAAAACATAAGCTGATTTCTACAAAGATAAACAATGAACCAGCATGAGGGTGATGGAGACATTTGTGTGTCTCACTTTTCTGCATGACGTAATCGGCTGCAGCAAAGGGGCAGCTGCCTTTTATGGGTTTGTGGTCAAGTGAGTTTAAACACCTGGTGCTTTATACCCCTCTGCACTGGGTTACTACAGACATTTCTATGTATTTATGATCCTAGTCGTGATGTTTACTTAGATTTCCTTTTGGTTCTGTGATTCTTTGTATTTATCATATGTTTCTCTTGCCCTCACTCACTTTTTAATGCATATGTATGTGTGGCCAAAAAGAGAAAAAAAAGTAGTTTTTTAGAAGATGAATATGTGTTTTATCAAGTATATATAACTTTAACAAAGAAGTTTTATTTTAAAATTAGTGTATCAGTAGCATATCAGTATATATTAGTGTATCAGAGTCATTTTTTGCAAAACCTGGCATATATGTAGGGCTGTGGTTCAATTAGTCACATAATCAATGTGTAGATTAATTTTATTTTTAAATCTGAGAATTAGAATTGGATTTAAATTATTATATTGTTTCACTTCAAAGTGTAGGGATAAAATTATGAAATTATACAAGAAATTAATGTTCATTTATTTCATTCAGGTACTTTTTTGACTTTTTAATTTGCTTTGTATAAATAAGATTATTGGCTTCCTTGAATTGCTATAGAGGCATCACAATCACATTTAGAAAAATCTCCTCATTAATAGAATTATTTCAGTATTTATTAAACAGAGAAAAAAATACATTTTGCATTAATATCAATTCTCCAATCCATATTTTTAGTTGCCACTTTTGCAACTATAAATACGAATTTCACTGGTACAAAGGGTACATCACAATTCTGTTAGTTTTGAATTTTTACCAGTAATGAGATATGATTGTCCATTAAGATACAGTCCAACTGTGAACACAAATTATACTATTATAAGTAATAGGCTACAATAATAAATTTCACACAGTAATTTGCTCAAAATGTAAGATGATTTGAAATTTTTTATGTGACTGAAACCTAACCTTTTGTATTTAATCTTGCCTGAGAACTTCGATGCTGAATACTTTCAGACTTTATGTTCATCATTATGATCCTTTTCAAGTATGACAGAATATTCCAGAGGCTCTGTTTTATAGGTGAAATGTTATACTATAGATCCATTTATTTGCTGCTAGCATTATGATATCCATCTTCTGGATTCTTTATATGAATTATATATATTCTAATTTTTACTTTAATATCTGATACTGCATTTATTCATAACCTTTGCAAATACTTTCTCTAGTAAAATTGGTCAATTTTCTTCTGGCTTCCTTATTTAAGAGGCCACCAAAAATCCTTTAGGGGAACACATAGAATCCAAGGCTACTGATTATCACTTTCTAGAAGGTCGTGTCTGGAAAGATGTAGGTCAGAGAAGATTTCTCACAGCAAAGCCCCATGCAGATGGCAGGAATAGCTGGATTTTGGAGACAATGAGGCTATAAATGGTCTTATCACCCCTGCTTTAATGACTTCATACAAGGAAAAAGTTATATAATTTTAATAAAAAATATACTTATGAAACTTTTGCCTGTGAGAAAGCAGATATGTATCCTGTTCTATATCAGAGAGTAGAACTAAGCACCAAAAATGGAAAAAATTAAGCCAAGTATGTTCTAGTTTAGCAGCTGTCATACTTTTATAAATCTGATTTCTAAACAGACAATTACTTGTTTTTCTAAATCCCAGAAAATAACTTAACACTTTCAAAATTCAAACCATAATTCTTAAGCTGGTCTCATGGCCCATGGGAGACTTTTGGGAGGGGTGTCTATAGTTTGATGAGATAAAGCTGTTTTTTAAGCAATAGGGAAAAGGCTCCCTATTCAATAAATATTGAGAGAACTGTCTAGCAATATGCAGAAGGTTGTAGCTGGACCCCTTCCTTACAACACACACAAAAATCAACTCAAGATGGATTAAAGACTTAAATGTAAAATCCAAAACTCTAAAAACCCTAGAAGACAACCTGGGCAATACCATCCTGGACACAAGAATAGGTGAAAATATCATGACAAAGACAACCAAAGCAATTGCAACAAAAGCAGAAATTGACAAGTGGGATCTAATTCACCTTAAGAACTTCTACACAGCAAAAGAAACTAGGAACAGGGTAAACAGGCAACCTACAGAAGAGGAGAAAATATTTTCTAACTATGTATCTGACAAAGGCCTAATATCCAATATTTGTAAGGAACTTAAACAAGTTTACAAGAGAAACAACCCCATTAAAAAGTGGGCAAAGGACAGGAACAGACACTGCTCAAAAGAAGACATACATGTGGCCAACAAGCATATATAAGAAAAGCACAGTATCACTGATCATTGGAAAAATGCAAATCAAAACCAAAATGAGATGCCATCTCACACCAGCCAGAATGGCTATTATTAAAACATCAAAAAAATAACAGATCGTTGTGAGCTTGCAGAAAAAAGGGAACACTTATACACTGTTGATGGGAGTGTAAATTAGTTCAACCATTGTGGAAAGCAGGTTGGCGATTCCTCAAAGAGCTAAAAGCATAACTATCATTTAACCCAGCAATCCTATTGTTACTAGGCAGATTCCCAGAGGAATATAAATCATTCCACCATAAAGACACATGCATGTGAATGTTCACTGCAGCACTATTCACAATTGCAAAGATATGGAATCAATCTAAAAGCCCATCAGTGACAGACTATAGAGAGGATGTGGTACATATACACCACGGAATACTATGTGGCCATTAAAAAAAAAGCGAGATCGTGTCTTGGAGAAATACAGTTGGAGCTGGAGATCATTATTCTTTAAAAAAATAATAATAATGCAGGAACGGAAAACCAAATAGCACATGTTCTCACTTATAAATGGCAGCTAAATAATAAGAACTTATGAACACAGGCCCTGTACAGTGGCTCACACCTGTAGTCCCAGCACTTTGGGAGGACAACGCAGGCAGATCACCTGAGCACAGGAGTTTGAGACCAGCCTGGCCAACATGGTGAAACTCTGTCTCTACTAAAAATTCAAAATTACTGGGCATGTTGGCTCACTCCTGTAATCCCAGCTACTCAGGAGGCTGAAGTGGGAGAATCACTTGAACCCAGAAGACAGAGGTTGCAGTGACCTGAGATAGCACCATTGCACTGCAGCCTGGTGACAAGAGTGATACTCTGTCTAAAAGAAAAAAAAAAAAAAACAACTTACGAACACAAAGAAGGAAACAACAGACACTGGGGTCTACTTGACGAGGGAGAGTGGGAGGACGGAGAGGAGCAGAAAAGGTAACTATTGGTTACTGGACTTAATAGCTGAGTGATGAAATAATATGTACAACAAACCCCCCATGACATGTGTTTAGCTGTGTAACAAACTTTCACATGTACCCCTAAACCTAAAATAAACATTTTAAAAACTGTTTTTTAATTTCAATTAAAATATATTATTTTTCTTGAGATTTTTTATCTTGTTATATTCTTTAATTCAGATGAATTTTGTTGGTATTCAAAAAATGTATGTAGTAGAGGTTTTCTGTCCTCCTTGTTATCTTCTCAGATGTCTGCCAGGAATAATTTTGTAGTATTCAGTTTCCAAACATCAGTGGGTTACTTCCTGAAGTGAGTTTCCCATCCCTGGAGGTATCCAGCCATGCTGAATAACAGGGGGGATGACATGAAGGACCGAGGGAGATTTAGGACCTCCAAAGATTCAATCATCTAAGGGTATATAGTATATTATTATATTTACATATGCAATTGAAAGCCTACTAAAATTGTTCATTTGTTTTTCATCTATACATATTTTGTGCATGCATACGTATTGCTGTGGACTGAATATTTGTATCCTTTCAAAATTCATATCTTGAAGTCCTAACTCCTAAAGGTGATAGTCTAGGAAACGAAGGCTTTGAGAGGCACTTACGTAATGAAGGTAGTACTATCATGAATGGGGTTAGTGCCCTAATGAAAAAAAGACCCCAGAGAGCACTTTAGCTGCCTTTCTGCCATGGAAGGATAAGACAAGAAGTTGACATTCTGCAATATGAAAGAGGGTCATTACCAGAGCCCAACCATGCTGGAAGCCTGATCTCAGACCCCCAGCCTCTAGAACTATGAAAAATAAACTTCTGTTTTTCATGAATCACCCAGTCTATGGTACTTGTGATAGCAGCACAAACTAAGATATATAATACTCATGTCATCTATACACATCTTCTTCAAAATATTTCATGTCATGAAAGTTACTTCTTTCTATGTTTTAAACAAATTAACAGAGAAAAATATATTATGTTTTATTATACGTATATAGTTCTTTAAGAGAACAATTTTATCTTTATATACTTCTACAATAAAATCCATTTAATAAATTTTAAACGGTTTATGGATATAATTTTAACTTTTTAATCCAAATTTTTTCTTAACTCTTTAAAACAGTAGACAAATGTCATTTTTTGCAGGAATTATTTTATAATGACTATGTCATTTATTGCAACCATGTTATTTATTGGGTTAAATTTAATTTTAACCATCAGAGTCTTTATAGTTAAAGTACGTTTCTTGGAGAAAATATATGATTGGGCCTTTTACAAATTTACTTAATAATCTCTCTCCTTTAATTGGTGTATTAAACCATTAGTATTTAAAGAAATTATTGATGTATTTCATTTAATATCTAACATATTCAAAACTGTTCTACAATTGTTACATTCTCTCCTTTTATGTCTTCTCTGATTTTAATGTAGCATTTTATATGATCCAACTTTATTGTCTCTCTTAGCATATCAATTATAAATTTTAAAAATTGTTTTTATGGTTGTTCTAGACTTTCCGATATAAATGTTCAAATAATTTAACTCCACATTCAAATAACACGATAACACTTCACATGTGGTGTAGGTTTCTTATAACAGACTATTCCCAATTCCTCCCTTTTGTCCCTTATAGCACTGTTGTCATTTATTTTCCTTATCCCTATGCTATAGTTACCCAATACATTGTTTTTATTATTATTTTAAACATTTATCTTCTAGGTACATTTAAAAAGGAAACATAGAACATGTTGTTAAACCTTTATTCTGTCTTCAACACTCTTCCTTATGTAGATTGGAGTTTCTGACCTATATACTTTTTTCCCCTTTAAATAACTTCTTTTGGCATTTTGTCTTAGAAAGTCTTTATTTTGCCTTCACTTTTACAGGAAAATTTCAGTGGATACAGAAATCTAGGCTGGTTTGTGTGGGTTTTTGTTTTCCCCTTTCCAATGGTGCACGTATTTCCCTATATCCTCTTCTTGCATGCATGGTTTTTAATGGGAGTCCACTGTTTTCTCATCCTTAGTATATCAGTAAGTTGTTCCCTCTGCACTGGCTTCTTTCAAGATTTTCTCTGTGTTTTTGGTTTTCTGCAGTTTGAATATAATATGTGTAGGTGTTTGTTTCCTCTTTTTTTGTATTTTTCTTTATTAGCTCCTTTTTGTTATTCATCCTGTTGAGTGTTCTCTGTGCTTTCTGTATCTGTGGATTGATATCTAGAATTAATTTTGGAGAAATCTCAGTCATTCTGGCTTCATATATTTCATTCTGTTGTTTCTTTTTTGCTCTTGTGTTTGAATTATACATGTTATACTATCTGAAATTATCCCCCAGTTCTTGGATATTCTGTCCTTCTTTTGGTTTTATAGTTTGTTTTTGTTTTCCGTTAACTTATCTGTTTGCATTTCGTTTGGGAAGTTTCTACTGACTTATGTCAAGCTCACTGATTTTTTCCTCATTTACATTCAATCTGCTTGTTAAGCCATGAAAGGCATTCATTATTTCTGTTACAGTGTTTTTATTTGTAGCATTTCCTTATGATTCTTTCTTAGAGTTTCCATCTCTTTTCTTACATTACTTATATGTGCTTTCATGTCATGTTTTCTTTTTGCGTTAGTGCTTTTAACATATTAGCCACCATTATTTTATGTTCCTTACCTGATGAGTCCAACACTTGAGTTATATCTCAATCTGATTTTGTTTTGTTTTTTGTGGGTTTTTTTGTTCTTAATGACTTTTAAAAAAAATTTTAAGTTCCATGATACACGTGCAGGGTGTGCAGCCTTGTTACATAGGTAAACATGTGCCATGGTAGCTTGTCGCACCTATCAACCCATCACTTAGGCGTTAAGCCCCACATGCATTAGCTATTTATTGTAATTTTGGTAGTTACCTTGACTCTTTGGACTGTGTTGTTATCTTGCCTTTCACATGCCTTCGAGGCCTAGTGGTGGGAAGCTAAGCATTCTATAATCTTATAATAAAATCGCCCTTTTAAAGGGCCTCTTTCTCTGGACTGTGCATAGTCCAGAACTTTGCATAGCTCCTTATCCCACTTTAGTGAGACAGGAAGGTTTGAATAGTCTGATGGAAGCAATGTCTTTCTCCAGCTGAGAAAAGGCTCTAATAAAGTCTCTTCCCCTAGAGAGGAGGCCTTTGCTATGAAAAACTCTCTGGGCATATTTCACAGTATTTGTGGTACTGTTTCCCTCCATGTGCTTTTGCCAAGAGGGGATCTTTCTTGGATCTTCGATGTTAGCGCTTGGTGGTGTACCTGGAGATAAAACCACAAAAATGTAGAATTCTAGCAGGAGTTTCGCACTGTTATGCTTGTCCCACTGAACCTCTAGCAATTTGTCAAAATTGCCTTATACATGTGATATGGTTTGGCTGAGTTCCCACCCAGATCTCATCTTGAATTATAGCCCTCATTAATTCCCACGTGTTGTGGGAGGGGCCCTGTGGGAGATAATTGAATCGTGGGGGTGGTGGTGGAGTTCCCCCATACTGTTCTTGTGGTGGTGAATACCTCTCATGAGATCTGATGGTTTTGTAAGGGGAAACACCTCTCAGTGGGCTCTCTAATTCTCTCTTGCCCGCTGCCATGGAAGACATGCCTTTCTTCTTCTGCCATGATTCTGAGGCCTTCCCCAGCCACGTTGAACTGTAAATCCAATAAACTACTTTTTCTTTATAAATTTCCCAGGCTCAAGTATGTCTTTATTAACAGTGTGTAAATGGACTATTGCAGTATGTTTCTATCTTTGTATGATTTCAGTAGCTTCTGCTCCAGGTAAGCAAATCTCTGCTGTAATTCCGTGAATCAGCTTCTCCCTCTAAATTTCATGGTGGTGGTTTCCTCTGCAATCTCAGTTCTCTGAGGAAATAAAAAAGTCACTGATTTTCTGCTTGTTCATTTTTCTTTCTTCTTGTAAGGACAGAAGTGACAGCTTACAAGTTGTTTACTTATTGGGGCGGAAACAGCAAGTTGTTCCTTTGTCCTTGTAATGAAGCCCTAAGAATATTTCTTACCTACAAAATTTCATTTTTGTATATATCTCAGATGGTTGAAAGATATTATTCTATTATCCTGCAGTTTATATAAGGTACCATAATAGGTACTTTATAAAAATACAATGTACTATATCAAAATATACAGGCAGATTACCATGTCTTTGTACGTCACCATTTCAGCTAGTTGTTCAGGGAAGAGTGAGGATCTGATTGCAGGGGGATAGGAAATCTTAAAATGCAGGCTATGTCTGGATAATAAGTTTCAGATTACCGCTGTATTTTGATATGTCAACTTTTCCTTCAGAGTTCTATAAGGTGGCCTGATGCAAGAATTAGAAAAAGCTAAAAACAGGATTGATTTATTTTAAAAAATTGTTCCACTCTATTTGTTTAAAACAACAATAACACAATACTTTGAAATTTTACTCACTACTTCTGCATCTCCCAATCTCTTCCTCCCTTTTCTTTAGATGTTTAGAATAATATTCTTTGTTTATCACAGCTGTACTTTTCACTTTCATGTATTTTCTCTGGCATTTTCAACTCCCTGCTAAACTCACTCCTCAAGTTAAATCTCAATTGATTCTTACTCTACTATAAATATATCCACCTAAATATATCAAATGTTCCTCAAAATCCATATGTCCAAAACTAAAATTATTTCATCAAATAAAACTTTTTTTTTTTCTATTCCTGTTAATGGTACCACCATAGTTGCAGTTCCAAAAACTCAAATATTTTACTTCGGGTCAGTCTGTCCTTCTTGACTGCGTACTCAGGAAATCACCAAATCCAGCTGAATCTACTGCTATAATCTCTCTTTCTCTCCCCCACCTTTCCATCCTAACCTTGATCCTCCCTGTCTGCCTGCTATACTTCTGGTAGCCTCTCATTTACCTCTCCCATTCTTTACTTCCTTCCCCAGCCTGTTTCATGATATTACCTGATTACTCTTTCTAAACTAGAGCTCTGCTCAAGCCTGACTTCCACCCCAAAGACTTTACGGATAAGAGTCTAACCATTCACATTCAATATGCTTCATGATTTGGTCCCACATTAGTACTTGTTTCACAAACTTGTATTGATTTCACACGAGATCTGTGTGTGCTGAGTGTACTGTAGGCTGAGGTTACAGAGATGAATAAATTAGGACACCTACTATAAAACTCACATAATTTTAGTGAGATGAAATATAGACGCTTAAAATAATTAAAATGTAAACTCTGATGAGTATAACAGTAGAGACCATTATTAAGTGCTATTGGACAGCAGTCTACGAGAGAACTATCTGATCTCATATAGATTATCCTGGATAGTCCCTTCATACAAATCAAATCTAGAAGGGACTTTAGACATTATTTTACCCAACTTTCTCCTTCCAGATCATTCCTCAAGTAAAGGCTCAATTGCCTCTTACTCTACCTAATTGCCTCCAGCCACCCCACTCCCTAACACACAAATACACACAAATTAAAACTGTGATGCAGAGGCCTGTTGTTCCTGTAATGATAAAGAATGTTGCCACATTGGATTCATGGGGTTCCAGGCAAAAGGGAAGGGATCATGTGCATTTCTCATTAGGCGTATTGCAATACCGAGCACAGATTCATGATAAGCAAGTTAATACCCATAGAGCCTGGGGGAGACCCGGTTTAGAAACTGCTGCTCCTTAAGACTTATTTGTATCTATCATATATTTACCTAAGCATGTTTCCTCACTTATTGTTATTTAACTTTGTGTGCCTGTGTCTCATTTCTTCAACTAAAAAACTAAGTTATTTCAATGCGGTCATCACACTGGATACTTACTTGTTTTCCCAGGCGTATTTAACATAGCAGCTCACTCCTAGTGGGTAGTGGAAAATTATTTGTGGTTGACTGACTCTAGGCTTTCATCACTCAGTTTGTGGTCAGATATTGGTGGAATTTATGAAAAAGATCATTCAAATTTGCAGTCAGCCCTGGCCTGTGGGAGATGCGTGGCTTGCTATTTTTCTTCGTGAATTGCCTCTTGCTACAGAGTCCATTTTAAAAAGGACTGGAGTGGGAGAATTGGTGTTGAAGCAGTCTTCTTAACATTATCAATGAGATTCTGGACCCTAAATGAGATAAAGCATAAAGCAGTACTAATATCAATTAATGGTGTATGACCAAGTTGTGTTTGACAAAACCACAATGAAAATATGCTCCAAAGTATCTAGAGACATGCATAGTCTAAGAAGTCCCCTTTTTGTTAGAAGAACTTAAAAACAGTAGCAACACTACAACAGCAGCAACAGAGGGGAAGATCTCATCCATATGTATATGTAGCACTTAATGATTTACCTGCTAACCCAAGAACATTGTGTCTCATTATTTATACGTATCCATGCCATATGGCACTAATCAGGGCATCCTATGAAGATCCATTTGCTTTTTCAAACTCTATTATTTTGCTTATGTTGTTCCATATCCTAAAATTTTCTCATACCCTTTCCATATATCCAAATTGTAGTGTTTTTACAGATATAACCTAAACGCCATGACAGCCATGAAACTCCCTTTTACTCTGCAATAAGAAGTTATCTCTCTTGCCTTTTGAAATTCACAAGGCACTCAAGTATATATTTCCTACGGCAGTTATCATGTTGTCTTACATCACAATTGTTTTGATTCTGCTAGTAAGGGTTCAGAAATATCTTTCATATAATTTGGTTAATTAACCTTCAAAATAAAGAGATAACTGTGCCAGATTCATGTTTCCTTTCTATATTTCAAACTTACAAATGCTTGGCAATAAAATGTTGACTGAACTTTTGTATATAGTATGTTAATAAAAAGAGGATATCAGTTCTTGGGATGAGTCTTAATATTTTTTTCCCCTTGGGACAGGGAGATATCCTAGGTATATTCTGAGCAGATGGAAGTTGTTGCCTTTGATTTCAAAATACCCCTGTAATGTGATTTAGGAAATACAGTGATATAAAACCATGAAATATTTCTTTTCTCAAAATGGAGCTTCCAGTGACAGACCTGTATAGTAGACTGTTGAATTGGCCAATAATTTACACACTGACTACTGTTTTTATTGTTTTCTAATTCTTCTTTGCCCTAAAAATTATTTTTTGAGGAAATTGAAGGAAACATAAATAACATATCTTAGTCTTCTCCATAATACTTAAGTTCTTTATGGAAATGATAGAAGTCTTTATATTTCCTGGGTGCATAGTACAATGACCTTTCCTGTGTAGATGTATATTAAATAAGTAATGAAGAGTTAATCAAAATGACTACATACTATATTAGAAATCAAAGTATGATATTATACTTGTACTTCCTTTCACTAATTTATTTACTTCAATAAAATCACCATGGATTACTATCCAGCAATATAATAATTCACATCAAATTTCAATATTTAATTATTTCAGGGATAACAAAAATTTGTATGAAATTCATAAACATAGAAAAATTTGAAGCCATATATTTATTTCACAGAGATTATTTTGGTGTCCTGCAAAAATTGTACTTAACTTTTGAACGGTGAAATTAAAATTCAAAAGAGAAAGTCTAAAAGACTACAAATATACAGCAAGCTTTCTGGAAGTTATTTCATTATGAAATTCTTACAAAAATTCAAAAGAATTGAAAGTTGATGTAATTATGATGACTTTTACTGGAGATATCAACATTTTGCCTTTAATTACCTGGGCATAAATCGAGAAGGAGAGTCTCTACACTAAAAATACATTACATTGTTATGTGTAAAAGAACACAGCATGTTTGCTCCAATGCTCTGGTTGCATACTCTTCCTTTGTCAAGAGGTAAAAGGCTTAAAATGACATCTTGCTTAGTTTACAACGGCAGGCTTCCTAGGTTTGTGGGAAGAATAATTTGAACGCTCTGTTTGCTAAAAGAAAAAGAGTTCTTAATAATATTTAATTGCTTTTACTAAGCCATCAGAAGGACCCTATTGAAAGCAACTGAACTAGTTAATACCTTGTTCCCGGAAAAAGGAATTATACCCCCCTTCTACTTTGTTGAATAGGAGTGAAGTTGTAAGCATAATTGTTTGACTAGCTATGACTGTAGCCAGAATTTAAATTAGCCAGTATTAGATAATATTTTATTTGGATCCTACCTCCTTAATATTGAGATCAACCATCATTTATTAATAGCAGTGAGTTTGGGCAAACAAAATCACAAAATAACGTGTATACACTTGAATTTTATTGTTTTCTAACAATAATAACAAATTTGTAAATAAGCAGAGACATAGAACCTCTTTTTTTTTTTCCACAAAGCAATCAACATGTGAGTCTAAGCATTCTTCATATTCCTAGTCTATAGGTTTCTGAGATACTTTTGAGCCACATTAGTATTTTATAACATAATGGTAATACATGTTTTTGGTAAACATGTTTGTTTTCTTTATAATGTTGACCCCTTTTGCAACTTAGGATTGTCAGTATAATATCCAAGAATATCGAAGTGTAATGTTTTTGTGCGTGTTTGCTTGTCTTTGTATTTTCCATTTGGTTAGGCTTGTGGCTTGTTTGTTGTTGAGTCAAAGTGGAAGCCAAAAGGCTTCTGAAAGTCAGTTAGAAGCTCTTGACAAATCTGTAAGAATTTTGAAATCAGTTAAGAGCTATCCTTGAGTTACTTGTGCTCATTTGGAATATCTTATTTGTGCCATAGATGACTCATAGGGGGAATAGAAGCTCTCTTCATGCTTTTCCCCCACTCAGTGCAAGTTTGGATATTTATTCCTCTTTGCAGCAGCATAGCTCTGCTTGTTTTTCTCTATAGAAGAATTTACTCATGCCTTCTCAAATCTTTCGAATGATTACCTGAGAATGTTAAGTACATCAAATTTTAACTCATTATTTTCAAATCAATAGACAATTGTAGCTACAACTCAGATTTTTTATTTCAATGTGGAAGTGCTATGCTATATTCTCATATTCAACTTTGCCTAATACATTTCTATGCTTTATCAAGTTTCCAAAGTTTAAGATAAGATGCCGAAAAAATGGTATTGGACTGCTGAAATATTAATGGTGGGTGTTGAAGGATTTAATGGCTACATACACTACCTTAAAGCAATTTAAAACATATGTAGTTTTTCAAACTATACATTAAGTACTATAAAAGCAACTTGGAACTCATTAGCATGTTAAACCAAGGATCCCCAAACCATGGCCGTCAACTGGAACTGGTCCATGGCCCATGGCCTGTTAGGAACAGGAAGTAACAGGCCATGGGACGTAAGGGAACATGTAAGGCCATGGGAAGTAACAGGCCATGGGAACATCACAGGAAGTAAGCAGCCAGGCAGCATTATCACCCAAGCTTCGCCTCCTGTCAGATCAGCAGTGGCATTAGATTCTTATGGGAATACAAACCCTATTGTGAACTGCGCATGTGAGGGATCTAGGTTGTGTGCTCCTTATGAGAATCTAATGCCTGATGATCTGAGGTGAAACAGTTTTATCCCAAACCATCCCCCAACACGGTCTGTGGAAAACTTGTCTTCTATGAAACTGGTCCCTTGTGCCAAAAAGGTTGGGGACCACTGTGTTAAGGCATTCTAAAGCCATTGTTATAGGATTACACGATATTTATTCATTTCTTCTTAACAAGTGAGCAAAAGAGAATATGCAGATTCCTATCAAACTGCAAAGGTGTAATACAAATGCTAATAGAGATATCATAAACGTTCTCCTTATTGCTGATTTTACATTATTTTGCTGAATGATAAAGGGACTATTCATAGAGCTAATAATTTCTTCAAAAGAAACACAAATACATAGATTAGCAACTTTCTCTATTGGAAAAAATATTTCATTTTCTTTTAGAAATAAAAGGTATTTGAAATTCTGTTTGTCAAAAATAAATTAGTTAGCAGTATTGTATTACATATGAGTTTTCCAAATAGATGTTTATTCATTTAACTGTGTTATTAACTTGTCCAATATTCATAATGTTCTATAAATTGCTTTATATTTGAAATGTGAGTGATTTCAATTATAAGAAATTACTAAAAAGGAAGTTAAACAGAAAATGTTTTCAGAGTAGCTAATCTTTCCCTCTTTATCCTCCTTTTTTAGTTATCTTATTTTTTGCCTTTTGATGTACACTCATGTTTTGTGATTATTTTACTGTTAATTTCAAACAGTTGAAGATAAATGTGTTGCCAAGAGCATGGACATTGTTAGTCATGTTAACCCCTGTGTCCCCAGAAACTAGAAACAGTGCCAAGCACAGAAGTGCTCAACAAAAAGTTGTTGAAAAACAATTGAAGGAAGAAAATCTTAGGACCGTCTGCCCAATGATCCAAAGCTCATTTTCATAAACAAAATTGGACAAAGGCAAGATAATTGAACTCTGTATCCAGCAGAATGCCTTGCACAAAGTGAGTGCATAATATTCCTTGTGTTTATAAAATAAAAAGTTATTAATTTTTAAATTCCAATACAAATTAAGACCTTGAACAAATATTCGGTTAATAAACAATCATTCACAGCAACTGGGAAATGGATTACATTCTTATTCCTAACTTATAGAAAGAAACTGAGGCCTAAACTGAGTGTCTTTCCTGGGATCTTGGCATACTGGAACTGGGAATTGAAGCCAGTCTTTGACAGAGTCCAGTGTTTTTTCTACTAAACCAACATTTCCCCAGGATAGCTCAACAGATGTTGTTTAATAGGGATAAATATATTACCCCTAAGTATGATCATCTTAAATTCTTTATTAAGGTGACACTTTAAAAGTACATTGAAGATAATATACTATAAATGTATAGACAATCCTCACTAATATTGTCAATAGGTTCTTGGAAACTGAGAGTTTAAGCAAAACAATGTATAAGGAAACCGATTTTGCCATAAGCAAGTTAAATTCATATGGTATATTTCTGGTTATAAAATATCACTACACTTCTAAATAAAGACAAAAACATTTCTAAATTTAAACATTGAAATAAATGTGAGCTATACGTGCATTTAAGAAAGAATAATAAAAACAAGATAATTATTTACCCGCTAATTCCATTCAGTTCAGGGGCATGGGTGTCCCCGCAGCTCAGGACACAAGGCAAAAACCAACCCTGGAGAGGACGCCATCCATCAAGGACACACTCACATACTCCCCCCACTCGCTACAACTGGGACAATGTAGACACACCAATTAACTTAAAGTGCACATCTTTGGAATGTGGGCAGAAACCAGAGTACATGTAGAAAACCCATGCAGACATGGGGAGAAGTGCAAACAACACAGGCAGTGGCCCCAACTGGGAATCAACAATTTTTTTTGTCATCATCATGGTAACTAAATAATATTGAATGAAATGTCCTTATTAGGGGACTTGCTGTACCTTTAAGTGTAAAGATAGAACCTATTTTAATATTCAAAGTTCTTATATTCAAAATTTTCACATTCTTCCTTAACACGAACATTGAGTCTGCAAAGTCAGATAAGTGAAATTTAAATAAAAAAGTGAATTCTTTTCAAGGCTGTCTTGTCCTTGTGCTCGTATTTAAAGCTCCTAATATTCTACATTATGTCTTATTTATGATAACTGACTAGGGATATGAAATAAGTAATATGAAACTAGAGTTTAAAAATCTCTAGACTCTCATCTCTTTTTTGAGTATTTATAGAGTCTATTCAACCACTGGGGAAAAAAAAGTCTACATTTACATGTCCTCTGTAATCATGTTTATTGGAAAGTTAGGCACAAATAGTTAAGAAGGTGGCTGAAGATTTCTGGTGTTTCAGATTTGACCTACCTTCCCTTATTCTTCTGTGGTATCCTTCCAACTATTAGAGCAGATGGAATTAAGTGTATACACACAAAATAGATTGATAGAGAATAGACAGATTTATATAGATTATGACAAAAGTATATCCCAGGTCTCTTTACCTAGGAAATATTTGCGTATCTAAGTTCATTATTTCTATTTAACCTACTGTTCACCCTTTATGTTCTGCACTGATGGCATGCAAATCCACTTTACATTTCCCAAATGGGAACTAACTTGACTGTGAATTATTCTACCATAAATTTGATTTTATTTCACATAAATGGGTCTTTTTTATTGTATATAATTAAGATGAAGAAGGTCATTATAATCAAGGCAACCACCAGGAAAGATGCATGTACAGTTAAATTTTGCATTCATTGCTATTTTCTGTGAAACTCCAATTTTGGATCCCATGACCTAATCCATTTCAAAACAATGTCTGTGCTAACCCGTTAATCCCTCCTACATTTCCTATTTTAACCCTTTCTATATTTATTAAAGCAATGAGAAATTTTCTTCCACTACAAAAATATATGTAGAGCTATATCAACTTGGAGATCATTTTACAACTGGGAAAACAGACAGCGAGTCTCAGTTCAGGAAGATTTTTCTGTATTTAATATGAGCCAGGTGCTCTGTTCCACTGTGTGGAGGTCATTAGGATAGGTCGGTTGGATGGGAAATCTAACACATAGGGCCCCCTCACAGCATAAAAATATATGAGTAAACTCATGTTTACTCAAAAGTATATAAGCAAGTAAAGTCATAGTTTTCCCAGTCAATTGTGTGTTTCCTTATCTCAGAGACAAGTATCTCAATAATTCTCATTACATAAAGCCATATAAAATTCAGAGTACTCAATATGATAAGTAGGTGAATATAAAATCCAGTCACATATTAGAGAGACTTCACCCTCCTGTCTCCTGATAAGTATTCTTGAAGAATAAAATCTTAATATAGACAGCTTCTCAATTACTGGACACTGAGAACCATTTACTGGCCGTTATTCATCTCTTTGAAGATTTTTTAAAAATCTAATTAGTAGTAACTTCTACTACCCATTTTCTAGTTAAGGTTTGTATAATAAATTTGAAGCTAAAAATTGTGCTCTTGAAATTCTCTATAAGGTAAAATTTTAGTTTATGGGCAAATATCCAATAGCAATTGAATTAAACCGTTTTTCTGTGAGTGTGATGCTAAATCAGCTCTTTGACTCACTTTGAAACAGGGAGACATAGAAAATTGAATTCATCAACATTTCTTTTATCTGTCTAGGCTGATATACAAGAGTAAAAATTTATTAACAAAGATGCATAATCCAAATTATGTGTGAAAGAGGAAGAATTATTGTAAAATTACTTTTAATGACTTATTTGAATGGCTTCATTCCTTTCTTTAAAGGAAAAGCCAACCAAGTTGTTTTTAACCATTAACTCATAAAATGGCCCATTGGTAGCCTCGACAAGATATTCTCTATATTTTTCTAACGTGATTTTGTGTTTGAGATATTAAGTCAACTCCTTCATCAAATTAAAGAGGCCATTATTTCAAATATAGTCATTATTTGTTTCTTTTTTAGGTACTAAGTCCAAGTTGGTAATAAGAATTGCTGAGTTCATTCTCTTGATACAACCTTTTGAGACATGTATCACAATAACACTTTTTCTCTATTATTTATCAACAAAATTGAATAAATAATGTCTCATTCTTCTTATATGTAGCTATACAAATTGGTGCATAGCATTGCTCTGCATTTGGAAAATGCAAATTATTCTCAAACAAAATTCTTTTAAAGACCTGAGGAAAAGTAGAGAGAAATCTGATATAAAATATTAAGACATAAAAAATGTGAGTAATGATTATTTGATTAGTCTGGTTTTATTATATAATGAATTTAAAGAGAAAACTATGAATGAACAAGATAAAGATAATAACTATTGAAAAGTAATAGAAGTTTAGGAAAATAATTTTAATTTATTTTAGGCGAGTAAAAGATTGGTCTATAAAGAGAAAGCCCAAATGTAATGTTCATTGATCTTAGCAAAGCACTTGATGTGGCTCATAATTAATTGAATTTAATTATTGTCTTGAATACTAACATGATTGCTTATATTGAAAACCAGATGAAGGATTAAATAATACTACCAAGTTAAAGGATCTGCTCTGAGTTTTCTTATTATAAATGCCCTTATTTAAATTCTCCCCCAGAATTCTGACATAGAGAGTGAATTATAAATATGCTTACTTTATGGACACTCTGAGATGAAATCTTGAACCCTTCTGTTCCATTTAGAAAATGCAAAAATTCCTTTCTATGCAATGCATTGTGAAGTTGCACAATTCATTTGATTCTACAGGCTTTCATTCCCTGCTGTATAAAATTAAATAAACTTGGCTGGATAAACAAGAAAGTCCTTCAGTTTTTGATTCTGTTCTGTGTATGATTTTTCAGAGAAACATATTAAACCTTAATTATTCTAATTGCTAAAAAATAATTTGAAAACTTTATATGAAGATGCTATTACTAAACTACATGACCAACCCTAAAAATAAATTCATTGCTATTTAGTGGGGGAATTTTGCTTGTAATCATATTTAGAAAAATAAAATTTCAGCCAATCTGCATGTCTAACTGATTTCTGAAAGAATGTCTGCTCCTTCTGTGTAGAGACCATACATGTTGGCAATTAATGTCCTAATTTAAATATTTAATAGCTATAATACCACATAACACTAAAACACAAACCTGTGAACTAAGAACTGAACAGAAAATTAAATCTTTTTATTTTTAGAAACAGGGTCTTACTCTGTCACCTAGGCTAGAATGCAGTGATACAAATGTAGCATACTGTAACCTTGAACTCCTGGCCTTCAGAGACCCTTCTGCCCTTTTAAAATAGAACATCTGTTAAACCTTCACCTCTGTAGCTTGATTATCAAAATATATGAATTTACTCATATTTTTATTTAACAATAAGACTTAGGCATTATTTTGTGCATTTTTTGTGGCTGACAGTCTATCTTTTATTCTTTGATTCACTTATGTTAGATTTTACTTAATCTGAAAAAAATGTATTTTTTTCTTTGCTTTAGGTCTTTGCTATAGGACATAATGTCATATTATTTGCTAGTAAATTAATACTAAAATTTTCATATAGAGAAAGGGATGTGGATTCCTTGAAGGATATCCAGTATGTCCACTGATCTCATCATTCAGCAGTTTGTGTGTCAACTAAGCAAGATGTTAAGATTGCATGATTATTACACACTTGGAGCTGCCTTTGGTAAATTTAAATCATTATGATTTTATGATTTATTGAAGAGCATTTTAAAATTATTCTGTCAAAATTCATATCCTATCATTTCTCTGCACAAAAATCTTCCATGGTTTCTTGAGTTTATCATCATAAAACCCAGGTTCTTAGGTTGGACTACAGAACTGAGATGCTCTGGCTATCAAGCTCTATCTGATCTCATTTCCAACCATGCTTCCCCTTGTTCACTCGATTTCTGGTAGTTCTCTAATAGCAGCCAAGTTCTGCCTCAGGGCAGAACTTCATACTATCCGCTGTAGCTGGAGGGCTTTTCTCTAGACATCCATAGGCCTTGTCCGCTTATTTTTTCTAGTCTTTGAACAAAACCACATGCTCATTGTCCAATGCTAGCAGGAATTTAACTGGCTTTGGCTATCTAAGGAAACTAATGTGATCAGCTCTTTCTTTACCAATCGCTGTCTATTCCGGAGTCTTTCATTATTTCTCCCTGCATGGAATTATTCCCTCTATGGCTTTATCAATTTGTGTTACTTTTCAAGAACCAGCACAAATGCTAATTTCTCAAGGAAGTATTCTGATATTCCAAAGCAAAATCAGTGGCCACCTCTCTCTACTTTCATAATGCCTGAACTACACATTCATAATGCAATTATGAAGAAGAAAAGTCCTGTCAAGGCAGTTCAAATAAGAAGGGACTTTATCGATGGGACAAAGGTGAAGCTTATATCTTTCCATGGACAAAACCCAAAACATTTTCATTTCATCCACGCCACAAAATATTTTTAGTCCATGGCCAAATGAAAAGGCAAGAGTCAAGGCTCCATCTTTACCTCACAGCCCTCAGAGGTAGATAGCTCCTCTTTCTTCAAGTCTCTTTCTTTCTCCAGCTTTTCTCTGCAGAACCACTCTATTCCCTTCTTTGGTTTCTTCATACCTACAGCTTTGAATTACATGTGTGTCTTAGCTTATTGTCACACTGCTATAAAGATACTCTCTGAGATTGAGTAATTTATAAACCAAAGAAGTTTAATTGACTCACAGTTCTGCATGGCTGGAGAGGCCTCAGGAAACTTAGAATCATGATAGATGGCAAAGGAGGAACAAGGCATATCTTACATGGTGGCAGGAGAGTGGGGGAGGTGCCAGACACTTACTAAACAGCCAGATCTTGTGAAAAGTCACTCATTATCACAAGAACCAGCAAAGGGTAAACACCCCCACGGTCCAGTCTCCTCCCTGCACATGTGGGGATTACAATTTGAGATGAGATTTGAGTGGGGACACAGAGCCAAACCATATCAATGTGACTTTGTCTAGGCCTAGTTTTATAAGATCTTTCATTTCTGCCATTGACGTTAATCACATTGTCTCTCACATTTTAGTTTTCAATTCCACATTTCTGAAAATAATCTATTTGGATAAGTTTGGATTCATGAACTTAATTTCTCTAAGGCAAGTGTCCTGAGTCAGGTGTTCACCTATGTTCTCACCTGTGACCAGCCAATGGGATTGTTTAGGAGGAACAAGAACATACCAGCCAAGTTCTGCCTCAGGGATCTCTTCATACTATGTCAAAGAAAGGAGAATAGGCTGGGCATACAGTGGACAAAGTAAAGGGTAGGAACCCATGCTGGCTAACCAACACCAAGCTAGCTTCTAGCTGATATGGTTTGGCTTTGTGTCCCCACCCAAATTCATCTCAAATTTTAACCTCCATGTGTTAAGGGAGCAACCTGATAGGAGGTGATTTGATCATGGGACTGGTTTCCCCCATGCTGTTCACATGATAGTGAGTCCTCATGAGATCTGATAGTTTAAAGGTGTGTGGCAGTTCCACCCTCATTCTCTCTCTCCCGCCACCTTGTGAAGAAGGTGCTTGTTTCTTCTTTGTCTTCTGCCATGATTGTAATTTTCCTGAGGCCTCTCCAGTCATGTGAAACTATGAGTCAGTTAAACCTCTTTTCTTTAAAAATTACCTAGTCTTAGGGAGCTCTTTATATCCGTGTGAAAACAGAATAATACACTAGCTAACTAGGGATACTGTGTCTAGTTATGGACTCCATGTTTTTGATGTCCACTAACTTGTTTTAAGTTCAAACAGAAGAGAGTAGCTAACTATGTATCTGGACATCATATCATGTATTAAAATATCTGAAAAATGCAGGAATGCACAAAACATAAAATAATACCATGGGAGATATGATATTTATTTTTTAATTAATTGAAGAAGTCAAATTTGAAAGAAAAAATAGAGGTACATATCTATGCCATGAGAAAACTAATGAAATCCTTCTCAAGAACCTGGGAATAATGTAGATTAGATATCTACTGAAGTTATATAAATAATAACATCTAACACTATAGAGTTGATATTCCCAGTTATCTTAGCCAGGAGGTGACCTCCAGACTGGTGAGATTTGCTATTACCTGATGAACCATGAACCTATATGGCAGCTACTGTGGACTGGGTGGTGCTGTGCCTATTCCTAGCTATATTCCTCTTAGCTGCATTCACTATAGAGCCATTGATGCTGCTGTTCGTCAGGATTACAGTTACTCATAGCCAATCACATTGTTAATGGTTGCAGAATATCTGTAAGAAAACTTGTGTCTACTCATTTAGAAATACAAGAGTGAAAAATGTTAAATATTGTTAACAGGCCTCCAAGAATGGTCATAGGAGAGGGTAAATTGGCGCAGGGACTTTATCTGTCCAAGCCAAGTAGTTTGAGAATTTCCATTGAGTAGCTGGATCCATTATGCCATTAAATATTTGAGTAACATTTAAGTAACAGACTTCCTTTCTTCTTCTTTCATGCTCAATCAACTTTTTATCCTAATTTGTGTTCCCCTGTAGCTTGTTACATTGAGACAATATAATATGTAGAAGACAGTGGGACTTAACTCACTCAATTATCCTTTCCACAAGAAGTTTATTAGCATTATGTTTTATATATTTATATATATTATATTTATATAATATATAGCATGTTTTATATATTTAAGTCATCTATAACTAACTCTCTATATTCAGTCTATATTTGTGCAATGACAAGATGGCATCTTAGGCCTAGTGAGCAAGTGATTGGCATCTGATAAAGTGTTTTAGCTCCTATTATCCGCTATATATGTATCCACACACACACACTGTGTGTATATATATATACACACACATATTTTTCTATATGTTCAATGTGATACCAATTAACAGCCAAAGATTTTTTAATGAAATATGAACTGATTGCATATTTCAAATAATCAAGGTGGTTTTGAAAACCAGTACAATAATGGTGGTATTCTCTTATAAAATCACCCCAAAGTACATCAACCTATAATAAAAGAAACAGTGTGCCATATACATGAATAAAAATAATGGATCTATGAAGTACACATTAGATTACCAAACAGTCTTCATCAGGTATATAGTTTGTGATAAAACTGGAAATTTACTGTCAAAGGTTTGTTCAATAAATGATGTTTTGAATGTTCTTTATAAATTAATTGAAATGTTAATAATTTTGATAAACCCTTTCCTTATACTGCACACATTCACACAGTATAGAATCTATGTGCATTTCAGATTAAGGCAAGAGCTAAAATTAAACTAATATATTTAAAAAGTAAGAAATATTAGTGGAAAATAATTTTATAATATTTTATAGGGAAGATCTTTCTAGGTAAGAAACCCCAGAAGGCAATATTGACAGATTTGATTAAACAAAAATTAAATATCCTTCAATGCTAAGATATAATTATAAAAATACAAAGAACAATTAAAATATTTTTAATAAATGTAGTAGACATAGAATCATAACCAAGGTAACCATGACAGAAACTCAATGAAAAAATGAAAGAAGATTAAGTATTGGTAGTTCAGTGAGCAAGAATTATAGAAATTTCCAAGAATTAAAAGGTGCCATGCCATACTAATATTTAAATGACTTCAGTATGCACTAATGTATCATTTTAATCCATATAGTTGATCATCATCAAAAAGATTAATAATATCTGTTGTGAATGATAGTATGTAAAATAGAAACAAACAGAAGCTGTATAAGTAAAGCACTTTTGAAGGAAAATTTAGCACTGTATTCAAATTTCACATGTGCATACCCTTTGACCTAGGATTTTGTTTCCAAGAATCTATCCTAGAGCAACAGTCACACATTACGACCAGGGTGTATGCACAAGATGTTCACTGCAGAATTGTATATTCTGTACTATCTACACTATGAAATGGAAAACAACCTAATTTCCCATCAGTAAGACATAATAAATTATGATACATTTATGGTACAGCCTTTAAAATAAATGCCGCAGAGCTTTAAATACTGCCACAGAGCGACTGTCAAGACATGACTTTAAGGAGAAGGACAAGATAAGAAAAAATCCACAAAGTACACTCCTTTTTATGTAAAAATAAGGTGTGTATGTGTGTGTATGAGCACATGTGCCTGCACATGCATGAAGAGAGGGGCTTTCCCAGTTAGCTTGATATATTTCATATTATTTGATATATTGCAATGATTATCCATGTATTATTTGAACACACTTTTTCTTTAATAACTGATGTTTTTACAGAACATTGCAGCATAATGCTCAGGCCAAAATAAGCACCAGTGACTAAAAGGTACAGAGAAGCAATGTAGAGAGGTTCTGTACTGTATAGTTGACCTGGACATACTCATTTTCGGGCTGGACAATAACAGTGGCTCCATGAAAGGGAATGCAGTATCCAAGGGAACAGATGACAATTGATACTCTTTGATTCTATGATTCAAAATGTCAACCTTGGAATAATTAATCTGCATACATTACTTCAATCTGTTGTCTAACTTACAGGTGCCATTTACTAGGCATGCCTGGCGTGACTCAGGTATTTTTATCCTGTTCACTCATTTGAGGATAACATGACTACCAGAAAGGGAACTGGATGTTACATTTAAATATGTTCAAAGCATTGCATGGAACTGTCTTTATTTAACCCATTCATCTTAATGCCGTTTTCCAGTTCAAAGGAAAAACGAATACTGAATTTTCTAAGCTCTCTAGCTGTGATAACAGAAACACAAAAAAGATGATGATTGAGAGCTGTTGTGATGCAAAAGGAGTGCCAAAATGTTCGTAAGACTTTTGTTGCGTATAATATAAAACACATTTTAATTAACTTGAGTTAAAAAGTGGATTAAATTGTTCTCCTCAAGCATGCAACTCTAACAGTAGATTTGCGACATTTAAATTATGATTTTTGCTAATATTCTTTAAATAAATCTCACAGTAGTGACTCCATTGTATAATAACTTTAAGAACTACTTATTTTTTCTAGTACTGAATTTATTAAAGAAAAGCTACAATTCTGACAGGAGAATGCATTATATCTTTTCTTAACAAAAGATTACTTGAGGCCAGGCGCAGTGGCCTATGCCTGTAATCCCAGCACTTTGTGAGGCCGAGGCAGGTGGATCACTTGAAGTCAGGAGTTTGAGGCCAATGTGGCCAATACGGTGAAACCCTGTCTCTCAAAAAAACAAACAAAGAAACAAATCATTGCTGGGCATGGTGGTGTTGTGTCTGCCTGTAGTCCCGGCTACTCGGGAGGCTGAGGCAAGAGAATCACTTGAGCCTGGGATGCGGAGGTTGCGGTGAGCCGACATCACGCCACTGCACTCCAGCCTGGGTGACATAGTGAGTCTCCATCTCAAAAAGAAAAAGAAAAGAATTATTACTTGAGATAGGTATATTATGCTAAGTTTTCTCTAAGATTATACATGACCAATTGGTCTATAGTAGAAAAAATCCATTCAAAAAAATTTGCAGATGATATTACTTGTTAAAGATTAACTCCACAAATGTACATTTATTATATTTTTCTGGGAATTATTCCATGTAAATATTGTGAGGAAACATATATCTTTTCCTTTCTGCCACCAATGGGAATTTTGGTTTGTGGTAAATGACTTGGACCTTATGTTTATTGAGGACAAACATAGATTCAACAGGACATTTGACATTGTCCTAAGATAATCATGTTGCAAAGTGTGTGTTTTAAAATAAAACCAATTAATCTCAGTAATTTTAATAGTGTTAGTTTTTCTAAGGTTAATATTTTTTCAGTTCATGATTAATTGGTGTCATTACAAGTTAGCTGCCCCAATTAAACAAGTATCATACTCAAAGAACTCATTTTTTTGTGCATAATGATGTATATAAATCCATATATATATTATCTGTGTCAAATGTAGGTATCAAAATAGAGCTTGTATGTGTATAAAATGGTTGTGCACATTTATATCCATCTACTGTTAGCTTTCTATTAGGTTGGTGCAAAAGTAATTGCGGTTTTAGTCATTAAAAGTATTAAAAGTAATGGCAAGATCACAATTACTTTTGCACCAACCTAAATATCTATCTCTATGTAGCTATCCATGATTGCACACTCTCTACCCCCACACATAAATAGATTATTAACTTTTGACATATGGTTCTCTTCCTACCATGATTTAAATCATCACACTAGTTTGGAGTAATAATCATTAAGTCAAAATGACATATTTGCTCCTCTGTATCTGTGAGAATATGTTAAAAAAAAAAACACTTAAAAATGCTTGTAGTGCTAGAAATTCCTATTTGAAAAAGTTTGCAGGGGAAAAGAACGTTGAATTCATTCATTCTTTCACAGATATTTACTGTCTACCTGATGCTAGTCCACCTTACACTAGTCACTGTTCAAGAAATTCAGAATGTATCAGTGAGTAAAACAGACAACCCTATGCCTGAGGATCTTATGTTTTAGGAAGTATGGAGGATCAACAAAAATAAACATAACAATTCGGTAAACGATATCATCTGTTCAGTAGGAAACTACTACCTATGTACCCAGTCAAGCTTGCCACTGGGGTCTGTATGGCACGTGAGCTAAGATTTATTTTTTTTTAACGTTCTTAAACCATTGGAAAACGTCACAAGATTTTGTGACATGTGAAAATGATATGAAATTAAAATTCCTGTCTCCATAAATTTTCATTGAAACATAGTCATGACGATCGGTTTAAGCATTGTTTATAACTGATTTCACACTGCAACAAAAGAGTTGAGTAGTTGAGACAGAGACAGACCATATGTTCCATAAAGCCTAAATTATTTGCTATCTAGCCCTTTACAAAACAAGTTTGCCAACCCCTGAGTTAAATAACTTAGTAATACTTTACCTCTCTACCGAAATATTAATAAATGTTTAACAGATAGATACATTAATATTTAGATCTCAGTTCATTAATACATTATTTTGCTAAAAGCTTTTTCAAATTAAAATTTAAGCATTGGGGTGGTCGCTGGTAAGAAATAAAAAGATAGCCTGTCAAATCTCCTAAGTATCTTCATTAATAGACACATTACTGTCAGATAAATGCAGAATTTAAAATGTGATTTGCATTACACTAACAATAATAGAATTCCTGTGTGCCAAATCCTTTGGCTACAATAAGTTCTCAAAGCAACCCACTGAAATAGGTTTTTCTATTTCCATTTTATAGACAAATATGCAGGAAGTTTGAGTGACTTGCCCAAGATCAGAGCAAACCTGGTGGTTGAACCTTGATTAAATTTAGGTCTCTTGACTCTAAATACAGTACTATTCCTTCTACCCTAGAGTTAACTCTAAGCCATGCATTTTACTGAGTGTTGTCGGCTTTACAGCTCCTTAACACTGCTAAGCAATCAAGCAACACTGAAATTTAAGTGTTATCAGCAATTTGGGTTGAAACAGTGTGAAATAGTATCTAAATCCAGAATGAAATGAATAAATCAAGATTATTTTATTGGCCAGGCATGAAGTAGGGAACTATAAATGGGCATGTTCCCTACTTAATGATTTAGACTACATTTATTATAAGAACAATGTGTACACTGGATAAAAATCAAACTCCATCTAAGCTATTTTATGTTTACTTACTCAGGGATATCAGTTATTTGCTATTCATTTTTGTAAATCAAATTTTAGAATTAATTGGTGGAATGGATGAGGGAGTACTGGGACAGAGAAGAGGTTGTAAGTTTAACCAAAATGAGGATCAAGGATAGGGAAAACAGAATTGATTTTGTCAAGGACTGCAGCTTTGATACCCACAGATAAAAGTGAGCTGTGAGCTCAGATAAAAATAAAGAACTCAGATAAAAAGGCTGGGTCGAGGTAAAGGGTCTGAGGTACACATACGAAGGACCATGAAAGTTTACCTTTGCAAAAGCAGGATGAGAAAGGGGGCTGAGATGAGGCTTATTTGAGAGATTAAATAATAGGATGAGCACTTAGGCTCCTCATTTTTAAGAAACATTAAATATGTATGTTATTATGTGTGTTCTAAGAATGACATAATGTACCAAAATTTTCCATTTTTGATTTTTCATGGTCCCATTTTTCTAACTTTGTCTCTAATTTTTTCTATTTTGTTCTATAACTAGGAGTTAGAAGTTAAATGATTAGTGAAGTGAATTGGAGGGTTACTCATTCATTAAATCAAAAATATTTCTTGAGTGCTTTTTTAAAAAATTTTTTTATTATACTTTAATTCCAGGGTACATGTGCGCAACGTGCAGGTTTGTTACGTATGTATACATGTGCCATGTTGGTGTGCTGCACTCATTAACTCGTCATTTACATTAGTTATATCTCCTAATGCTATTCCTCCCCCGTCTCCCCATCCCACAACAGGCCCCGGTGTGTGATGTTCCCCTTCCTGTGTCCAAGTGTTCTCATTGTTCAATTCCCACCTGTGGGTGAGAACATGCCGTGTTTGGTTTTCTGTTCTTGCGATAGTTTGCTGAGAATGATGGTTTCCAGCTGCATCTATGTCCCTGCAAAGGACATGAACTCATCTTTTTTTATGGCTGCATAGTATTCCATGGTGTATATGTGCCACATTTTCTTAATCCAGTCTGTCATTGATGGACATTTGAGTAGATTCCAAGTCTTTGCTATTGTGAAGAGTGCCACAATAAACATACGTATGCATGTGTCTTTATAGCAGCTTTTTATTAGGTCAGATGCTTTGCTAGTCAGAGAAAGCATTAATATAGACCGTCATGGTCACTTTCCTCATTAAGCTTACATTTTATTGCAGAGACAGATAGTAAACTCCTTATTTCATAATTATGTAGTTAAATTCTTCGGGCTGGGCAAAGGGGCTCATGCCTGTAATCCCAGCACATTGGGAAGCCAAGGTGGAGTTCAAGACCAGCCTGGCCAACATGGTGAAACCCCGTCTCTACTAAAAATACAAAAATTAGCTGGACGTTGTGGTGCATGCCTGTAATCCCAGCTACTCGGGAGGCTGAGACAGGAGAATCACTTGAACCCAAGAGGCGGAGGTTGCAGTGAGCCAAGATTGTGCAACTGCACTTCAGCCTGGGTGATAGAGCAAGACTCTGTCTCAAAAAAAAAAAAAAAAAAAAAAAATCAAACTTTTATGAAGGGGAAGTACAGAGTACTTTGAGAGTATATAACAGGGAATTGATCTAGTAAGAGACAGATGCTTGAGGGTATAACTTTTAGGTTAATAAAGATGAGTATGGGCGTCTGAGTTTGTTTGGGTTGTTATAACAAACTACCTTAGACTGAGCAACTTATAAACAAAAATTTATTTCTTACAATTCTGGAGGCTGGGAAGTCCAAGATGAAGGCAGTGGTAGATTGCCTAGTGAGGGCCCACTTTCTGGTTCATAGATGCCTTCTAGTTGGGTGAACCTTAGTGGAATGGGTGTGGGACCTCTTAATCCCATTCATAAAAGCTCTGCCCTTTTGACCTTGGCACCTCCCAAGGCACCACCTAATCTTTGTCACATTGGGATTTAGGTTTCAGCATATGGATTTTCAGGGATATAGACATTTGGACCATAGCAAGGGGTTTCTCTCTAAATGGGGCTAGGATGTATCAGAAAAAGAAATATTTAAACAAGCCCTAAGGCTGGGAGGAGAAGAGTACACCTGTTCAAATAACTGAAGGAAATGAAAGAGAAGCTGCAATGTGGAGCAAGGGGGAGATGGGAGAAACGGAAAGCTGGAGAGCTGGGCAGGAGTGAGACTATGCTCTTTGACAACATGTTCATGACTTAATATGTTTCATCTTTCTGGCAACTTTGGTTAATTGATTTTAAACAGAAGCATTATTCTTAAAGGATGTTTAGTGTAACACTCCAGAGAGTGGAGTGAATTGGAGGAAGCCCTGAATGGAATGTGAAAGATCAGTTAGAAAATAATTAATGTGGTCCAATGGAGGCTAAAATAAAGGAGCAATGGTCAAGCTAGGAAAAAGTAGATAGGTGTGAGATACGTTTAGAAAATAAAATTGCTTGTATGTAGTCCAAAATTGGGTATGAGAAGTGAAGGACTTTAGGAATGATTCTAGCTTCTATGACTGGATCCATGAATTCGCTCTTGACTGAGAAACAACACTGGCTGAGGACCAGGGTTTTGCAGGTAATATTATGAGTAGCATTGTGAAATAGTGAGCTTGAGGTGTCTGTGGGATATCTAGGCTAAGATGTTGAGTGAGTCTTCAATTAGATATGAGTCTGATGCTGAGAAGAAGGTCCCAACTGGAGGTAAAAAGTAAGAAGTAATAGCAGAGGACTGATAATATAAGCCATTGTAGTGAGCTATGCACAACAGACTGGAAGATGAGAACCTATCTAGGTGCATGCCCTGAGGGGCTTTGATCATATCAAGAAAGATGAACCAATTTTGAATGCTGCTGAGGGTTCATGCAAATGAACGCTGAAAAAATGCCTCTTAGGTTTAGTGACATGAAGGGTTTTGGAGAATTTGCCAGACACATTTTTGTGGAAGGATGCAGATTGAAGACATATTTAAGCATAAATTACAGATGAAGACATGAAGAAAACAAATATAGACAGCTTTTTAAAGAAATGTAGCTGTGTGAGGAAAAGGAGTTTTGATAAGAGTGACACTGAAGGAGGTAATTTTAGCTTTGGAACATTTTAAGATGGAAGATACTGGAAAAAGTATATTTGAATACTGCTAAGAGGCATTCAGTCGAGAAGTGTTTGGAGCTTCAGTAAAATGGCATCGTATCCTATTTTTCTCCAAAAATTTAGATTGACATCTGTTTTTTACTGCCAACTTATATATGATGACTCTTTCTCATCACAGAGTGTGTGGATTTAGATGATATATGATCACCCGACATTGTTGAAGAAAGAAGGGATAGTTTAAGGTATAAGAAGGGATCTGGAAAATAGATTGGAAGAGGCATGTTAGCATGTTAGAATGAGGTGCAGATTTGATAGTGAGAATTGATGCTTCAATTTGTTGTATGAAATAGGATCAACAAGAGCTAAGACAAAGCAATGCAGATAGAATAGTCTTTTCAACAAATGGTGCTGGGACAAATGAATAGCCACACAAAAAGGATTAAGTTGAATCCCTACATCACACTATATATGAAAAGTTAATCCAGAGTGTATCATAAACATAAAGTGGTATCTAAACCTATTAAACTTTTAGAAAAAATGTAGGAGTAAGTCTTTGTAATTTAGGATTAGGCAGAGCCTTACTAGATATGACATCAAAAGCACAAGCTCCAAAATGAAAAATAGATAAATTAGACTTAATCAAAATTCAAAAAGTTTGTGCTTCAAAGTATACCATCAAGAGTGAAAAAACAACTCACAATGTGGGAGAAAATATTTCTAAAACCTGTATCTGATAAGAAACTCAAATGTAGGACATACGAAGAAATTATACAAATCAATAATAGAAAATAACCCATTTAAAATAGAGATGTATTTACATACAGATGTAAATACAGATGTTATCTTGGGTTACTATAAGTCAAAAAGTCACTGTAACTTATATTTTCAACTTACAATGGTTTATTTTGACATAACCAATTTAAGTAAGTACACTCAACTGTATTTAACCCTGTTAAGTGAGTACACTTCATGTAAGTCACACCATTTTAAGTCAAGGAGTGCACTGAATGCATATCACTTTTGCACCATAGTAAAGTAAAACAATCGTAAGTCAAACTATAATTAAGTTGGGGACCATCTGCCTAGGCAAAAGATCTGAATAGACATTTTTTCCAAAAAAATGATACTCAGATGACCAATAAACACATGAAATATGTTCAACATCATTAGCTGTCAGTAAAATGCAAATGAACACCCCGATGAGATGCCACTTCACATAGATTAAGGTGGCTACATTCAAAAAGATAATAAACTGTGGGAGAGGATGTAGGGAAATCAGAACCTCCATCCACTTGGCTGGTGGAAATATAAAATGGTGTAGCTTTTCTGGAAAACAGTCTTGTAGTTCCGCAAAACATCAAAGTTATATCACCAGCAATTCCACTCCTAGGGGTGTATATGCCTCAAAAATTAAAGCATATGTTCTTACAAAAACTTGTTCACAAATGTTCATAGTAACATTATTCGTAATTGCTAAACGGGTAGAAAAATTCCAGGACTGGCGTGGTGGCTCATGGCTGTAGTTCCAGCACTTTGGGAAGTACAGGCGGGTGGATCTCTTGAGCCGAGGATTTTGAGGCCAGACTGGACAACATGGAGAAATCCCATCTCTACCTGCCCCCAACCCCCTCAAAAAATACAAAAATTAGCCTGATGTGGTGGCATGTGCCTGTAGTCCCAGCTATTCGGGAGGCTGCTGTGGGAGGACTGCATAAGCCTGAGAGGTCGAGGGTGTGGTGAGCTGAAATTGCACCACTGCACTCTAGCTTGGACGACAGAGTGAGACCTTGTCTCAGAAAAAGAAAAAACCCAAATGTCTATCAGGCAATGAATGTCTAAACAAAATGTAATATCATACAATGGAATATTATTCTACCACAAAAATAGGTAAAGTACAGATACATGCTATATATGGATGGATCTTGAAAACATTATGCTAAGTTAAAAAGACAGACAAGGTCAAATATATGATTCTATTTACATACATTTTTAGAATTGGTGAACTTATAGAGAAAGAAAATAGATTGACCTTTTCCACAAGCCAGGAATGGATGGCTTGGGGTGTGGGAAAGATGATGAGTGACTGCTAATGGGCATGGGATTTCTTTTTGGGGTGAAAAAATATGCTAAAATTGATGGTGGTGTTGCTTGCACAACTTTGTGAGTCCACTGGAAATCACTGAATACTTTAATTGTGTGAATTATATGGTATATGAATAATATTTCAACAAAGCTCTTACATTTTTTTAAAAGAGAGCAGATCATTTGCTGATAGTGAGCATAGAGATGGGAGATCACGTTATTGGGGTTTAACAAGATTTGGAAAAGTTAGTTTAGGGAAAAGGAGAATGAGTTGATTTTAAAGAATCTCCATGGGGAAGGGAGGGCTTGTTAATGGAGAGGCAATAGAGTGAAAGGACAAAGATTAGAGATCTAGAGATCATTAACTTGATCAAATTACTAATTGTGTAAAATACTATTAGGTAAAATTAAAATATATGTGGGGTTATAATATATACTCATAAATTTTTGTCTTAAAATATTATCTTTAGCTTGATGGCATAATACTAAAAACTTAGGTAAGACTAACCCAGTGAATTTAGTCTGAGTCTCTCAGTGATTGTTTTGTGTGCAAGAAAATTAGGCAGATCAAAATTAAGCTTTTAATCACTTTGCTTTCATGTTCAGCTTGTGTGTGATGAATAGGAAGAAAGGAGAGTTACCAGAAATATTTTGAGAAATAGGTAGAAAAATAGGTGTGGGAAAGCACTTTATCCACAGTACTTTTGCCCAAAGAAAGTATAAGATGATTGCTAGGAAAATATCAACCCACCTTACCACCTCTTCACCATCTGCAGCCCTGGAGAGTAAACATTGCCTGTCTAATGTAAATAGGAGGTAATCAACTTCTTCTCACGTTGCTTATAAGATGTGCAAGGGACAAGAAGACTGTGCAAACCAAATAAAATGAACTGTCAATTTCACTCAGGGAAGCATTTAAGACTAGTTATGCATATAAGCTGCAGCAACTCATTTACTCATAAAAATCAATAAGACTGCCACCTGGATCATCAAAGGGACCATCACCCCTGTGGGAAGAGAAATTGTAGCTTTCATGACAATGAGACAGAAACTGCATTCTTCATTAGACCACAGCTACAGCCCAGTGGTTTGTTTTTTTTGTTTTTGTTTTTGTTTTCCAACTGACAAACTTCTCAGGATTGCTCATTCTGGCCATAGCAAGTGATTTTTTTCTTCCTTTCATAACACATCACTCTGTCATAAATGGTGCTTGCTTGCTGGAATACTTTGTAGAGTGGAGAAAGGTAAATCACCAGAATAAGAATTTCAGATTCATCGTGGTCCTGTGGTCACACTGTAGGTGAAAGTACCTACGTTAGATATTATTAAATGTCATTTCAGAGCTACAGTTTCCTCAATGAAGAGTGAATTGAATACTGTCAAACTCACATGTTTGTCTTGACATTTCATATTGTGTACATAAACTCTGACCAGAACTCAAAAAAATAGTCATTTGATTCTTATATTTGGCAATTATTGAAAATGGTTTCTAGACTAGCATACTGAAACTTCTCCCTAGCCCACCAGCCTGGTTTAACATTTGTAAACCCTTCTTTACACCAATAACTCAAGGGGAAAGATTAATGTATTGAGTTTGTTTAAGAAAAACTAAGGGATGCCACTCATTTTCTTTCTTCTCCATCTCCCATTCTTCTATTTTTGGGTGGTCAGAGCATTATTTCCTTTAGGAAAGTCATGGCTCCTTTAAAAGCATTTTGCACCCGAGGTCATCGTCTGAATGGGAAGGATGAATAGCCTGAAGCCCTACCTTTGACCTGCTGTCAAAAACTCCAGCCTCTGCATAGTTATTCTTTTTGACCTCTCCACCTAGTGCTTTTCAATCAGGGCATGATCTGTCTTCAATTTGTTTCCAAGCCTCAAATGTACATCCCTTATTGACATATTTCTTCCAATCCAGTCAGAGGCTTAGGGGTCAAATGTCTGTTGGCTAAACCATTTTAACTTTTTCTAGATATATACCCTATAAATAACACTTTATAAATCAATGTATTCTGCTGAAAATTTCATTGTTTAGCACAAAATTATTTTGATTCACTCATTTCAAGTCAAAATATACTCAGTATCCAACCTAAACATAGGTAAGATTATTTTAAGTATTCTTCTAAGAGAATTTCTTACAGAATATTATTTTGGAAATTTTCTTTTTTTTTAATTTTTGGTTTTAATTTTTGTGGATACATAGTAGGTATATGTATTTACATGGTACATATTTTATACCATGTTTTGATATAGGCATTCAATGCATAATAATCACATCTTGCAAAATGAGGTATGCATCTCCTCAAGCATTTATCCTTTGTGTTAGAAACAATCCAATTATATTCTTTTAACTATTTTAAAATATACAATTAAATTATTATTGACTATACTCACCCTGTTGTGCTATCAAATACTAGATCATATCCTTTCAAACTGTATTTTTTGTATTCATTAACCATCCTTCCCTCCCTCTCACCCGCTTACTAGCCTTCCCATCCTTCTATTTTCTATCTCCATGAATTCAATTATTTTGATTTTTAGATCCCACAAATAAGTGAGAACATGAAATGTTTGTTTTTCTGTGCCTGGCTTATTTCACTAAACATAATGACCTCCAGGCCTATCCATGTTGTTGGAAATGACAGGATTTCATTCTTTTTTATGGCTGAATAGTACTCCATTGTATATATGTACCACATTTTCTTTATCCATTCATCTGTTGATGGACACTTAAGTTGTTTCCAAATTTTGGCTATTGTGAATAGTATTGCAACACTAGTTTTTTATTTCCTCGTTAGGAGGCTAACTAGCCACAAGTGGAATGATACCAGTTCAGTGAAAAGTCCCAAACCACTAAGGTATAAGCAAGACATGGCTTGATACTTTTCCTCAATCATTCCTTTCATCTGTACAATCAAATTTCTTGTTTACCCTGTGAAGTACATGCTTTAATGACATCTTTGCCAAGTTCTATAACTTCTTCTAATTTAGAAGCACAATCCCTATTCTAAATGTAAGAGACAGTATTGTTGCTGTTAAAGATGTCACAACAAACAATTCAAAATGTACCTCTTGCTCCTCCCAAGCTGTGGTGCTGACTGCTTGGAGTGGAGAAAAGGGAACATGGACTGTGACTCTATGTCATAGATCAGGCAGGAGAAAGACACTGTATTACTCTATTTTTACATTGCTATAAAGAAATGACTGAGACTGTGTAATTCATAAAGAAAAGAGGCTTAATTGGCTCACAGTTCTGCAGGAAGCATGGTTGGGGAGGCCTCAGGGAGCTTTTACTCATAGCAGAAGGCAAAGCCAGAGCTGGCATCTTCATATAGCCAGAGCAGGAGGAAGGTGAGCAGGACAGGTGCTACACACTTTTAAACAACCAGATCTAACAAGAACTCTATCACGAGAACAGCACTGTCTTTCTTTGGTCCAGCTTGGAATACATACCTCAGCCCTTTCTGAGTATTTGACTTTCTGGAGGTCATACACTTCCGGCCAGTCTAGTAACCTGGTACTCCTGGCATCATCACTGGAATTGTAAAACTAAGTGAAGAGATGCTTTTATTTGTCTCTCCAAGGCTGTGGAGAATATGGGACACAGACTAGAGATGGCTTAATATTCTTCCCAAACAAATCTTGCCACCATTTTTTCAAGCCCTGCTTCCATTCCAAATACAGCATTCCAAATACTCCTGCCTTCAGAAGTCTCTAAAACTGAAGAGAACTTAGTTTATTTAAAAGACCCCTGTAAACCTCAGGAGATGCATGTAAAATGTCTCCCTCTTTCTTCCTTAATGGCAGATGTACTCTAATAAGTACAATACATTTGAGGCAGATGTTTTCAGAATAGTCTTCCAAGGTCTTTCTGCACCAGGGTGAACCTGTGGGTTCTATGGCTCAGCAGGCTTCCAGCCCAAAACAAGAGGTCAATTTCCTACAGTGATCTGCACCCTCAAATTTTAGGAGATATTTCTGTAAGCACCACCCATCACCGTCACACACACACATACACACTTAACTTCTTGGAAGGAAAAGTATTTCCCCATCATAGTCATGACTAGAGGTGAGGTCAGCCTGTCATGCTGTCTTTGTTCTCCCCACTATCCAACTGTCCTCTTCCCATATTAGGCAAGGGTGGATTCTACACAAGGCTGGTTCTCACTAGTCTTTCAGTGAATCTTCCAGAAAAGTGACAACCCCAGTGGCTGGAGGCACTAACTCTAGAGGGAAAAAAAGTTGGCATTTTTTTTTTATAATTTCTGAAACCAAATGATATTTTATTCAAGCTATTTGATTACTTTTAAAAAAATTGCCACATGACAACAATATGAGTCATATCACCAAAACTAGTTAGCTGGGCTGGGTCACCTACTTCTATTTTGAGAATTCTGTATTTTGTATTAATTATCCTCATCACAGTGCCTTCAGGCTGTTATAACAAAATGTTATGGACTAGACAGCTTATAAACAACAGCAATTTATTTCTCGCAGTTCTGAAGATGGAGAAGCCCAAGATCAAGGTGCCAGTACATTGAGTGTAGAGTGAAGTCCCACTTCCTGGTTCATAGAGGACTATTTTCTAGGTAGTAGAAAGAGGTCTAAGGGCTTTCTAAGGTTTCCTCTATAAGGGCACTAATCTATTCATGAGGGGTGTGCTTCATGATCTAATCATCTCCCAAAAGCCCTACCTCCAAATGCCATCACACTGAAGGTTAGGTTTCAACACATGAATTTGTTGGAGATATAAACATTCAGTCCATTGCAACACTGATGGAAACATATAATTCAGAATAAGAAAATATTTTTAAATTTTCTTGAGTATTAGGTATGCATAGCAAACAATTTTTGAAGCAGAACTAGGGATATTGTCTTGCTGATATCAATAAATTGCAGTGTTTTGACTGTTTCTCCTGATTTAATTTCTTATTTTTCCATCAGATAATGTTATTTGCTTATTTTGCTAATAGTGAAATGGGAAAAATAACCATTCCACAACTGCATGGTGTATTAATTTGTTAATTTCATTAAGCAATTGGAAGAATGAAATCACTAACTGTTATTGTTGCTTGGAGAATGAGATGTCTACAGCAAAGCATAGAAAAGGAGCTGTAGATGTACAGTAAATTCAACCTGACGCTGCTATTAGTTTAAATGCCTTAGCTAAATGGTACCAGCTGAGATCATTAACTTTGCTTTCATGGCAATTTTCTTAATGTTACTTAGCAACTTCACTTTGAAAATACCCATTTCACATCCCTGTAGCCTAAGGAGCATCATTAGTAGTGAAATTACATGTTTGATTGCATAGCCAGAGAAGGGTTAAGGTTATGTCCTGAGGATCTATCACTGGCTGCTAGAAGATTGCTCAGACAGTATGCTTTTAATGCATACTACCCAGACTCAGCATCAGAACCACATTAAACAGATAAAAATTTATCCACCATTAATTCAGAATATTAAAGGGAGCACTTCCATGTGTAGTATGCTGTAAAATATCAAATATCTCTGCATTATTGTGTAATGAGTAAAAAAAAAATCAAGTTTTGTGTAAGATGAAGAGGATTTGAAACATGAAAAACTAAAATATACCAAATGCCCTTTCCCCTTGAGAAATGTATGAATGTTTCCTAATATAACCTAGAAATGATCATGCCTTTAACAAATTAAAATTTCTTCCATGATATGAAAATTCCTCTAGGGGTATTGCTTCTCCAGAAATGAATGCAATATAACAGCTATAGAAACTCAAAAGTAATCAAAACATTACAATAAAACCAATTATTTATTCTTCTTTCCAATTTTCTGTATTTTTAAAATGGTTTTAATTAACATGTGTAGTATTTTAAGAGATAAGTGATTTTATTACCTTTGAGCAAAGATATTTAATTTAGTCCAATTATATTAAATAGCTATGTACAAATAAGCATTCAATATGAGACAATATTTATTTTTTAAATCACTAAAAAAGAATTTTAAGTATTCTCATCTTTATTCTAGAAACAAAATGCCTTTATCTTTTTGGGTACACAGGCATTTTTTTTCAATTTGTCTTTTCAAAGACAAGGTTCATCATATTCTTAAGAAAGCATACAAATACACTTCAATATTATTAATAAGTTACATCTGTTCTTCCATAGCTTTATGATTTGATCTCTGTATTTTTTTTTTTTTAATTCGTGGGTCTCTCTTCCACTAGTCTCACCGTTTTTTTTTTTTTTTACTTTTATTTAGAAATGGATATTCCTCAAGACTTGCTTCCTCTTTCTTTGGTTACATACTCTGATGGTTTCACTGTCATTTCTATAGTTGACACAAATCGATATTCATCTATTCATCCATCCATTCATTCTATTCATTCATTCGTTTATTCATTCATTCATTCAAACATGTACTGAGTCCTACTATATTCCAGACACGTGAACTAGGTGGTGGGGATTCAAAGATGAGTAAGACATCGCTCCTGCTTCAAAGGGCAAATAGATGTTGAGTATTTCTATCTTGATAGGCTGACATCTTCTCATGCTTACCACATCTAAAATGAAGGCTTTTGTTACACCAAAGTGCATCGCCAACCAGCGTTTTCTATTTTTGTTATTATTTCATGTTTCTGGTTTCTCACATTTAATTTACTGACTCCGCCCTTCCCATGATGCCCATCAATCAATCTCCATTGATGCCTTTTTATTCAATTGTCTTTTCCTTTGTATCAGGACAACTCAGTCTGTAAAATATCTTTATAAAAGACATGTTTTAAAATTTATATTTTTGTAAATCATGATGGGAAAACTAAGTTAAATATAAATGTAAATATGTAAATTAAATATAAATAGTTGCTAGATATAGTAAAAGTTTACCGTCTCCCACCTCTACCCTCTCCCACCTCTACACTCTAAAAATAATGGCTAAAGTTTCTAACATTTATTGATTGGTTTCTACATGCCAGGTACTATACTAAGGACGTTTTATTCCTTATCTGAAAAAAAAATTACCACGACAACCCTATGGCAATAATTCTATTTTTTTTTTCTTTTTTAAATTTAAGTTCTAGGGTACATGTACACAACGTGTAGGTTTGTTATATATGTATACATGTGCCATGTTGGTGTGCTGCACCCATCAACTCGTCATTTACATTAGGTATATCTTCTAATGCTATCCCTCCCCCCTCCCCACAATAGGACCCGGTGTGTGATGTTCCCCTCCCTGTGTCCAAGTGATCTCATTGTTCAATTCCCACCTATGAGTGAGAACATGCGGTATTTGGTTTTCTGTTCTTGCAATAGTTTGCTGAGAATGATGGTTTCCAGCTGCATCCATGTCCCCACAAAGGACACAAACTCATCCTTTTTTATGGCTGCATGGTATTCCATGGTATAAATGTGCCACATTTTCTTAATCCAGTCTGTCACTGATGGACATTTCGGTTGATTCCAAGTCTTTGCTATTGTGAATAGTGCCGCAATAAACATACATGGGCATGTGTCTTTATAGCAGCATGACTTATAATCCTTTGGGTATATACCCAGTAATGGGATGGCTGGGTCAAATGGTATTTCTAGTTCTAGATCCTTGAGGAATCGCCACACTGTCTTCCACAATGGTTGAACTAGTTTATAGTCCCACCACCAACAGTGTAAAAGTGTTCCTATTTTTCCACATCCTCTCCAGCACCTGTTGTTTCCTGATTTTTTAATGATTGCCATTCTAACTAGTATGAGATGGTATCTCATTGTGGTTTTGATTTGCATTTCTCTGATGGTGAGTGATGATGAGCATATTTTCATGTGTCTGTTGGCTATATGAACGTCTATTTTTATAATCCCTTTAGAACTAAGGAAACAAGTGACTTGATAAAATCAAACAACTAAGGAGTGGCTGTCCAGTCTTAAATGCAGAGTCAGATTCCAGAGCCTACGTCCTTCCTTCACTCTTCTCCTGTTCAACCTTTGTAAGAGTAAATTATCTTTGGGCTTCCGTCTTTTGGTCATACCCATAATCCTAAGCAATATGCCTTTATTATTGTTTAATCAACTTTAGACAATGCCTCTTGGCTCCTCACTGGGAAAGATAATTGTTCATTTCATTTCCCTGACACCCATGTTCACTGCTTCTCCCTTCAAAATACATATATACACACACACACACACACGTATCTTCATTTTAAGTTGTTTTACTCAAACACTAGCATGTTAGGCAGACTATTCTATGCTTTGCTTTTTCACCTAAAAATACTTCTAATATCATATTTACACATTTATAGTTGTGTTGGTATTGTTAATAGCTCTCTAAAATTAGATCAACATACATTTAATCGTTCCCCTGTTGATGGATATTTAGGCTTATTCTACTTTTCTGTTACAAACAATACACCACTGAACACTGAAGGCCTCTGAGAGTCCAGATTTAGAAATGCTTTACTTTGACATACCAAGGCTCACAATGGAAGCTTCAGTTTTCCCCAGAATTTGTTGATTTTATTTAGAGAATACCCCTCTTCTCCTTCCCTAAGACCCATGATTATATATCTGGCCATCAGTCCTATATGTATAGGTGGGACAGAGCACTGAAAGTCACTCTATATTATAACCCATGGTGAATACCCCTGTTGAGTCTCGATTCTCATTCTTACCCTTTCTACAACCAACTCTGAACCTGCTCTTCGAAGATCCTACAAAAAAGATTGGCCACCTCTTCTGTAAGAGTGACCTCCTCTGCTGTACTGGTTTCCATAGAAATTTCAATCAGCCATATTTTAAAAAATATTTCTCAAGTAGTATTGATCTTTCTTTCAGTATCTTTATAAGTTCCATATACCCTTAGATGGGAGACTAGCTAAAATGTCATGGATAAGACTTATGATGCAAAATTATATTTATTTTAAAACAAAATGCATAATCAAAGTGTTCATTGGAAGAAAAAGAGCAATGAGAATCTTTCCCTTTTTTTAGAGTTCTTCTGGCTTATTTTTATATATTTGTTTATGTGTTTATCTTTACTCAGTATAGCTCTTATGCTTTGATTACATATAATTTTATATACAAATCAAAAATAAAATGAAAATTAAAAATTAAGAAACTGATGGAAGATAGAAGGCAAAAAGTGGTAAAAATTAGAACATGGATCCATACAGAGCATAGGTTATAAACATGTAAAAGTACAATAGACTTATCTACCTCACTGTAGAGAATTAAACTATAGAAGACCTGTGAAAACAAGAAGAAAAAGAGAGAACTACTTAAATAATTCAGGAAATTGAGTCATCAGTTTCTATAATGAGCTTGTGATGAGAGATGAATCTGTTCTTCTGACCATTACATAGGCTCACTCATTTCCTGGCTGCCTATTTTAGTTAACAACATCTTGCTGTAAAGAGTGTGAAAGTGAAGTCTGAATATTTATTGAAAAAACCATTTCACCTAGTGCTTACCCAAGGAATAGCAATCATTTTCAATATCGGAGAAGACACTGGTTGTGTTTGATTTATTGGAATATAGCAGGTTGATTTCTAAGTTGGAAGCTAAGAAGGAGATTTTCAGGGATGAATCTGACTATATATTACTGTGCTTTTATGCTGTTTTAAAAATCTAACTCCTCTACAAGTTGGGTCTCCATTGTATTGCAGTTGACTGGTAAATAACATATGAGATACCTAGCTCTCCCAGAAAATAATACCTGATTCATTATATGATTCTGATTTTCTAATAGAAGAAATGCACAAATTCCTCAGGAGGAGCTAAATATTTATTGGAACTTAACTTGGACAGAAAATCTTAAATGGCTCTGCATTGAGAGGGAACAAGATGATTGACAGCAGTTTGAATAAAAACATGCCAGGTTACTCTGTTGTCTCTGATAGTAATTGTAGAAAAATGTCTAATAACAAGATTAAACTTCTTATATTTTTCAGGCTGGTAAAGGCTCAGGAAGTATTCATTAAAGAAATTGTTGCTGGTGACATTAAATTTATTTTTCTGATGATTCCTTTGAGTCAAGTAATCTTGTGAGATACACTTTGAAGTTGATTAACCTGGATGTGCAAGCCTAGCCCAACTGCGTTTGAAGTATTTGTAAAATAAATCCAAAGATCTCAGTTAGTGATAGGAATTCACTTTGATCTAGATCCTTAGTTGCTAACAAATAGTTCTTATGGCAAATCAAGTAAGGAAGAAGTGTTTGCCAAAAAGAAACTAAAATATATTTGTATTGTTTTAGCAAAACATAGATGGAAAAATTTAAGTCATCTTTCAAGACAAAATAATAATGTGGAATAATTGAGTAGTTTTCAGACAGCCTGTATCATTTTTTTTTTGTTTCCCAGTTGCATGTTTTATTGATTTTTGTCAGCAAAATTTTTTTTTAATAATAATGCATCAATATTGGTTTATTTGTTTGACAAATGTACCATAGTAATATAACAACAAGAAAAATAGCATGAGGTATAATTAAATTCTGTGATATCCAACATTTATGTAAATCTGTAACTACGCCAAATTTTAAAAATTATTAAATTTATTTATTTATTTATTTTTAATTATTATTATACTTTAAGTTCTAGGGTACATGTGCATAACATGCAGGTTTGTTACATATGTATACTTGTGCCATGTTGCTGTGCTGCACCCATCAACTCGTGAGCACCCATCAACTCGTCATTTACATCAGGTATAACTCCCAATGCAATCCCTCCCTCCTCCCCGCTCCCCATGATAGGCCCCGGTGTGTGATGTTCCCCTTCCCGAGTCCAAGTGATCTCATTGTTCAATTCCCACCTATGAGTGAGAACATGCGGTGTTTGGTTTTCTGTTCTTGTGATAGTTTGCTAAGAATGATGGTTTCCAGCTGCATCCATGTCCCTACAAAGGACACAAACTCATCCTTTTTGATGGCTGCATAGTATTCCATGGTGTATATGTGCCACATTTTCTTAATCCAGTCTGTCACTGATGGACATTTGGGTTGATTCCAAGTCTTTGCTATTGTGAATAGTGCCGCAATAAACATACATGTGCATGTGTCTTTATAGCAGCATGATTTATAATCCTTTGGGTATATACCCAGTAATGGGATGGCTGGGTCATATGGTACATCTAGTTCTAGATCCTTGAGGAATCGTCATACTGTTTTCCATAATAGTTGAACTAGTTTACAATCCCACCAACAGTGTAAAAGTGTTCCTATTTCTCCACATCCTCTCCAGCACCTGTTGTTTCCTGACTTTTTAATGATCGCCATTCTAACTGGTGTGAGATGGTATCTCATTGTGGTTTTGATTTGCATTTCTCTGATGGCCAGTGATGATGAGCATATTTTCATGTGTCTGTTGGCTGTATGAATGTCTTCTTTTGAGAAGTGTCTGTTCATATCCTTTGCCCACTTTTTGATGGGGTTGTTTGTTTTTTTCTTGTAAATTTGTTTGAGTTCTTTGTAGGTTCTGGATATTAGCCCTTTGTCAGATGAATAGATTGCAAAAATGTTCTCCCATTCTGTAGGTTGTCTGTTCACTCTGATGGTAGTTTCTTTTGCTGTGCAGAAGCTCTTTAGTTTAATGAGATCCCATTTGTCAATTTTGGCTTTTGCTGCTGTTGCTTTTGGTGTTTTAGACATGAAGTCTTTGCCCATGCCTATGTCCTGAATGGTACTACCTAGGTTTTCCTCAAGGGTTTTTATGGTATTAGGTCTAACATTTAAGTCTCTAATCCATCTTGAATTAATTTTCGTATAAGGAGTAAGGAAAGTATCTAGTTTCAGCTTTCTACTTATGGCTAGCCAATTTTCCCAGCACCATTTATTAAATAGGGAATCCTTTCCCCATTTCTTGTTTCTCTCAGGTTTGTCAAAGATCAGATGGCTGTAGATGTGTGGTATTATTTCTGAGGACTCTGTTCTGTTCCATTGGTCTATATCTCTGTTTTGGTACCAGTACCATGCTGTTTTGGTTACTGTAGCCTTGTAGTATAGTTTGAAGTCAGGTAGCGTGATGCCTCCAGCTTTGTTCTTTTGACTTAGGATTGTCTTGGAGATGCGGGCTCTTTTTTGGTTCCATATGAACTTTAAAGCAGTTTTTTCCAATTCTGTGAGGAAACTCATTGGTAGCTTGATGGGGATGGCATTGAATCTATAAATTACCTTGGGCAGTATGGCCATTTTCACGATATTGATTCTTCCTATCCATGAGCATGGTATGTTCTTCCATTTGTTTGTGTCCTCTTTGATTTCACTGAGCAGTGGTTTGTAGTTCTCCTTGAAGAGGTCCTTTACATCTCTTGTAAGTTGGATTCCTAGGTATTTGATTCTCTTTGAAGCAATTGTGAATGGAAGTTCATTCATGATTTGGCTCTGTGTTTGTCTGTTACTGGTGTATAAGAATGCTTGTGATTTTTGCATATTAATTTTGTATCCTGAGACTTTGCTGAAGTTGCTTATCAGCTTAAGGAGATTTTGGGCTGAGACAATGGGGTTTTCTAAATATACAATCATGTCATCTGCAAACAGGGACAATTTGACTTCTTCTTTTCCTAACTGAATACCCTTGATTTCTTTCTCTTGCCTGATTGCCCTAGCCAGAACTTCCAACACTATGTTGAATAGGAGTGGTGAGAGAGGGCATCCCTGTCTTGTGCCAGTTTTCAAAGGGAATTTTTCCAGTTTTTGACCATTCAGTATGATATTGGCTGTGGGTTTGTCATAAATAGCTCTTATTATTTTGAGGTACGTTCCATCAATACCGAATTTGTTGAGCTTTTTTAGCATGAAGGGCTGTTGAATTTTGTCAAAAGCCTTTTCTGCATCTATTGAGATAATCATGTGGTTCTTGTCTTTGGTTCTGTTTATATGCTGGATTATGTTTATTGATTTGCGAATGTTGAACCAGCCTTGCATCCCAAGGATGAAGCCCACTTGATCATGGTGGATAAGCTTTTTGATGTGTTGCTGAATCCGGTTTGCCAGTATTTTATTGAGGATTTTTGCATCGATGTTCATCAGGGATATTGGTCTAAAATTCTCTTTTTTTGTTGTGTCTCTGCCAGGCTTTGGTATCAGGATGATGTTGGCCTCATAAAATGAGTTAGGGAGGATTCCCTCTTTTTCTATTGATTGGAATAGTTTCAGAAGGAATGGTACCAGCTCCTCCTTGTACCTCTGGTAGAATTCAGCTGTGAATCCATCTGGTCCTGGACTTTTAGCAAAATGTTTTATTGAATATTAATCAACAAAAAAGAGAAAAGGTCCTGTTACTACCGTGGTCAACAGATATAAATACGTAGAAATGATTCCAAATATCTTCTGTTTGTTTCTTCATTCCTGGCCCCCAACCTATGGCAGACATATGGTCTCTTTCAGAATGGATGTGGCTTTGCCAATGTCATCATAAGACTCTTCTGTCTTCGATGATATCCTGGTTGAGTTGAGCCACATCTTCATTTGGTTGTTTCGCTTTGACAAATCATTGAAATGGAATTATCTCTGAAAGCATCATGTGAACAAAGAAGTAGTACACTGTGTTATAGTCACTTCCTCACAGGACCTTGGCTCTTTTATAGTATCCACCCATAAATCCTCATCATCCGGTTGCCAGCTCACCTCTGATTGGTCCATATTTTTCAGGACTGTTACACTAACAGTTCTCTTACTGGTTTATTTTCTGCAAGTATCTAGTCAGACGAGTGGGTGCCTGATCATTGTTGGCTCAAATATATCTTGCTCAGAGAAACTGAGTTTGAATAAAAAGAAACATCAAAGCACTCCAATGATCAGTTACTAACAACGGCTTAGAGTTCTCTCTAGTTTAGATTATATTTTATGCCACGTGTGCCCAGAGGCTTGCGATTTTCCATAGGAAAATTCATGCACAAGGCCTGACACCTATTTTATTCATTCCAACCTCCAGGGTAGAATTTAAGAATGCTTCTGTAGAGTCAACCATTACTAATCAATCATACTGATTCGTGTTTTGAATGTAAAATCATGCTATTAAACAAAAATATATATAGCTGGAGAAGTCTGGCACATCTTTGGCTTCAAGAAATCATGAAGAAACAATTTTCCTCCACATGTAAAAGCTTACTATATAATAAATCTGTGAGGAAAGAATAAATCAGGATTGCAAATAAATGATTTAGGGACTACTGGTTAGCTTTGGGGGGACAAAATAGTTTTGATATTAATTTAATGCATTACAACAAATCTTACATAAATTAAAAGTTAAGATTTAAAAAAATTAAAAGAGAATTTAAGTATATTGTTTGCACCATAAAAAATAACACTTCCTATCTATAGTATTAATGGGATAAAATTAAAATTAAAAGATGGACAGAATAACTCATATACAAATATCTTTCATGAAAAACCATTCAAAATTAAAATAATTGTGACGTTTTATTCATGTTATAAAGAGAATCATTAAGTTCCTCCCCAAGTAACCACAAGTGTATGCAAGATAGTCGCCACGTTTCATCATATTCCAGGAAGCACATTCACACCTTTCTATGACTTCTCAGGTGCAGAAAAATGGAAGTAATAATGCAGAAAATATGAACTATACTTCATATCACTAATTTAAAAAACTAGTTTTTAAATAATTTAATATTCCTCCACATAATACATTTGATTTTTATAAAATCCAAATTTTATAATCACTAAATATTTTTATTTATTTAAATATTTACTTGTCCCCAGTGGGAAATGAAACCTGCCAAATTATCGCTTCTGGAAGCAAAAATGGTCAGCACCATCTTTACAAATCATTTGTTGTTTGTTTTCTGCCAACCTCTCTGGAAATTTTACTTTTCAGAATTTATATAAAAATCTAGAATTTGGGTATATATTTATTTGCAAGGATGTGTATTATACATTATAAATGTTGAACACTAGATGGACAGGTAAGAAAGTCAAGGTCTATCTACACAATGAAATATTTTATAATCATTAAGGATTACTGGGGGCAAAATACTAATATTTTTACAAAGAGAGAGATGTTGGTCAAGGAATATAAACTTTCAGACAAGATGAACCAATTCAAGAGATCTATTGTACAACATGATGACTCTTTAATAACAAGATATTCTTGAAAATTGCTAAGAGAGTAGATTTTAAGTATTGTCATCACAAGAAATGATAAGTAGTGAGGTGTAATGCATATGCTATTTAGATTGATTTAGGCATTTCACAATGTATAACTGTTTCAGAACAGCATGTTGTACATAATAAATAGAACTTTTAGTCAATTAAAAATTTAGAAAAAAAAAGTGCTTATATAGCTCCCTGAGAGGAGGATACTTTCCATCCTGCTCGTTTACCTATCCTGTTTAGAATGCTTGGCATATAACACATGTTTAGAGAAATGGGGGGAAAAAACACTAAGAAATGTGTATGTGCTAAAGTTAATAGTTTTCACCTGAGGCCATAGGATTACAATTGATACTTATCAGCTATTTATTTGTATGTAACTATTCAAATTTTCAAAACAAAATAATGTATTCCTTGCAGTATTGGAGAAAACATTATTTTTAAACATTGTTGTTCTGCAGGCAGTAATGAAACTCTTCAGAGTCAATCTCAATGAAGTTATGTGAGAATTAAATGCAGTCTCACCTGCATCTGAATCATTTCATGTGTTTACTTGAAATAGATATATCTGAGCCAGAGTGGGAGTGGGCCAGCATCTACATTTTTATCACATTTTGGTGCCTCTTCACTAGACTGTCCAGGTGATTCGTGCACATGTTACAGATAGAGAATCACTGGGTTACGAAGATAATCAAAATTACTTTTAATTTTCAGAAAAATTCAAAAAGCAGAAATGGTGGGCTTTTTAAAGAAGTTTCTTAAAAGCCTGCTGAAAATGGCTAGTAAATTGGTGTAGCAAACTTTCTGAAAGAGAATAAAAGTGGATGAGAGAGAATGGGAACCCAAGTCATAAGAATAAAAAGGAGTTGCCAGCAGTAAAAATCATTAAGCTTGCAAAGAAAAATCACCATAAACAAATGTAAAACTTTACATTTGTTTTTTCAATGATATAAATGCAAAAATTAGCTCTACTAGTAAATAGTGACTTCTAACATGGCAAGTAAAGCATCAGACACACTACAATAAATATTTCTAGATTAGTAGTCTTTGATGCTAATGAACACTATTCAATAGTTGTCTGGTAAACATAGAATTTAGTTATCTTTTTATTATCTTTCCCAAGCCAGTTACTCTACTGATATTTTGAGATTCTGCATTTTAGATGATCTCAACATGTATAAACCACAAAGTGTCAATCAGTCAACAAACACTTATTAACTACTTCCTATGTGCAGACATATTTCTACGTGTTAGATATGAAATGATGAGCAAGAAATACATTTCTCTCCAGAGGCATTTGGCCCCATCTGGGACATTCCCATTCCCTTGTTCCACTGAGGCCACAGCCTGTGAGGGCTGTGAGACCTCCCCAGGGAGGGCCAGCTTAGGAGAGAGTGGGAATAGAATAAAGAAGAATGCAAAGGACTATTATTTTGCAAAATTTACTGTGATGAATAAAGAGAAATTAAGCAGTTGTTGAAGGAGAATGAGTAGACAAAGGATAATGTTTTAAGATAGTTAATACTAACCATGTTTATGTGCTGATGGAAATGAACCGTATGATACAGGAGAAAACAAATAGAATATTTGCAAAAGTGAGGACACCAAGAAGGTGAGAAAGCAAGAGATTTGAAGCACAGATGAAGATCAGGATACATTCTTCATTATAGCCTGAGAAGAAGGCAGAATATCTAGATACAAAGATAGCTACGGGGATGAGTTTGGTAGACAAAAGAGAAGGTTGTTTTATATGATTATGAGTTAGGAAGTTAAGGTATCACCTGTGAGTGGAACAGTGGGCTAGCATCAATAGGTTGAAGGTTCTGATGAGATGTGAAACATGGGAATATTATAGTGTATCAGATGGAAAAATAGGAATTACTGATCTGAGAGTGGAATGCTTGAGATCATAATGGCACAGCTAGTGTCGTAATTGGAGATAAGAGTTTATGGTTCACGTAGTGTGGAGGAGCAGACCGTTGATGCTGAGGATGTCCAGTAGCTCAGATATCAAAGTAATAGATGAACTATTTATATGAATGTTATGCCTCCAATAATAATACCGGCACAGTAGTGGAGAAATCAACTAAACTGATGCAATCAATATATGAATTATGAACAACTGACTAAGAGGTGAGTAGGTTATATTAAAAAGGAGAAAAAGCCTGTTGCCATGTGTTGAGAAAGTGGCAGAGTTTGGAAAAAGTAAGGGAAATAAATGGTTTGGGTGAAGCAAATGGTGACACCTACCTCTAGGTCCTAAAGAAGATAAGATGTGCCTCCAAAAACAAGCTTTACATGGTTAGAATTTTCAAGATCATACATTTTTAAGAGAAAGGTGAAAGAATGAAACATACAACTTGGAAAACTGGAGAAAAATGAAAAGGGATGTGTCCTACTTCTGCCTAATAACATTGAGAAAAATTTTGGAAACTATGATTTAAAAAATGAGTACAGTTAGCACCACTATGCTGTAGTCCCAGGCCAAACCAAATTCAAAGGCAAGGAACATAGAACCTTACCCTCATTGGGAGAAATGTTGACATCATTGCTGTACTAGTAAATGTTCTACTTTTAATGCACAATAACTATAGCAGGGTTATTCACAGTAGCCAACACCTTCCTAATGTGCAAGGCTAAAGTTAGTACTGGTAGATAAAAACAATTTAGATCACCAAAACAACCACTAAGAAATGACTTTTTTTCTTGAGTCATTCAAGAAAAAAGTGACTTGAATCAAGAAAAGGTAAAGCAGAAGAAGTAATAATGAAATAATTTTTCAAGTCCCATTGCAATGTTTTTCCTTCTGGAAAAGCTTTTTATCAGTCAATTATGGTCCTATGCACTAGAAGAGAAAAAACATACCTACCTTGATAAAGAGAAAAATACATCCATAATGGAAAAACTATTGGAAAAAAAATGGCTTATATTCAAGATGACCTTTTCTTTAATGATTCTACAAGTTTATTACATCTGGTGATATCAGCAAATAATGGTGTTTTAAATAATCTCATTGTGATTTAAATCTTATACTATACAGGTTAAAGAAATATCTTGAAGGTAATATCCCTTTGCAAGGTGATAAAAATTTAAAGTTAAGAGAAATATCTATGTCAAGCCCCTTATTTAGAAATGATAAAACTATCTCCCAGAGGTATTAAAATACTCTCCTAACGATCACATTTGTTTAATTGAAGACAGGAGCAGAGCTGGGTTTCTACAGAGGGACCTGTTATATTATCCTTCGAGATCATATTCACTATTTAACAGATACAATGTGTTTTGCTATCAATATAACCATTAAACTAATTTGTCCAAATAATATTTTTTTGAGACATAGTCTCACTCTGTCACCCAGGCAGGAGTGCAGTGGCGCGATCTCAGCTCACTGAAACCTCTACCTCCCTGGTTCAGGTGATTCTTATGTCTCATCCTCCCAAGTATCTGGGACTACAGGTGCATGCCACCACACCCAGCTAGTTTTTGTATTTTTGGTAGAGATGGGGTTTTGTCATGTTGACCAGGTTGGTCCCGAACTCCTGAACTCAAGTAATCTGCCTACCGTGACGTCCCAAAGTACTGGGATTATAGGTGTGAGCCACTGCACTCAGCAGTCCAAATGAAATTTGAGAAAATTAAATGACATACAGTATCCCCTTATTTTTATTGTGACTTACTTGAATTGCAAATATAGAAAATGAATCAAGACCAAAAGGGGTTGAATGCTTTAAATATAAACATAAATGTATTTTGACAATCTGGGAGAAGAGGGATTCAGATGATACAACTTCTGTGGAACGGTTTTCAAAGGGTCTGAAAAGCCTAAAAATATTGAATATATAAAAAAGGAACAGAAACTTTTGTGAGAGATAAAGGATCATTCTATTTTGGACAAGAACAAAATATACTCATTGGAAAATTTTAAAAGTTACTGACATCCTGTGGGAAATATGATGTGAGCAAAAGTTTTAAAAAGACAAAGTTTGAAATGTCTGAAAAGAGAACTGAGTCATGGGCTAACAACTATGGGAAGGGATACACATACAGAGTAAAGGTTAACATTGGGCATTGATTACAAAGGAACAAGACTGAAAAAGAACAAAGACCGAAACATCATTATTTTGGTCCACCAATCACATTAATGATTACATGTGTGAACGTTTGTGCTCATGGACATAGGTGATTCAGAGATGGTCCATATTTGATTTAAAATAATGAACATGAAATTTAAAAATAGTCTGAATTTGGTAGCATTCAGGGAATTTTAAGACATTTAATTCAACTCAAAATAACTTCGGATTCACATATATCTAAAATACAGCACTTCATTTGCTGAAAGTACATGTAGGAACTATCAATGACTCTCTTTAAGATTTATATTTTTAATCAGTCTTTTGTCTTATAAAGGTAGTAGCAGCCTATTGAGTAAATTAACATTTTACTGAATATTCTGTTATTTTGATATTAAAAGTATTCATTCAGGCCATAAGTTACCATCCAGTCAAATAAGACTCTAATGACAATGTCATCCATTAATGTTGATGGAAAAATGGCACAGATTTTAGTTTTGTATATAAAGACTTATTTTGTTTGTGTTATGAATTGAACTATTTCTTCTAAATGTGGCTAAAACTCCTGGCTATTGTGGAAAGTCTCTTAGATTCTACACAATCTAGTATATGAATGTATATTTTATGTGTGTAAATATGAATACTGTTTCAGCTGTAACAGGAGTTTGTTATTCAATATTATATTTCTGGGAAGAAAAGTGCCTTTCTCTCATTCTACCTGACTCAGTAGCAGTCTTGTATCTTTCACTGGCATCCATGAAACTGTGATAAGTTTACTCATTTGCTTACAATATGCAAAATCTCAGCCCCTCACAATTCTTGGCACTGTTTTTCCAATTCCATCTCTTGCTTTCTATTTCCCAGGCTACATGATTCATTACATCACTCATCCTTCCACAATCTGAATTGTAATTCTATACCTTAATTTATAGTTTACTCTCCTGTAACCCTCCAATAAAAATAGTTCTACCCACATTCTTTTTGAAATGCTGTATTCAAACCACTCATCAGACAAAATTTTTGAACCTTTAGTATTCATATTATTGGGCTAATACAGTGTCTTCTGCTTTTATTTTGCACTAAAATCAGTCATGTATGAGATTATTCAATAGGTGATGATCATTGTGACTAATTTATCCTTTTGTTCCTAGTGCCCAGCACTGTGCCTGACACATTTAAATGTTTCTGTAAAAACATAAATGAATCAACACAATCAATATTTCAAGGATTTATCTACGTTTTCTTTTAAAATATTGTGTAACCTTAATTATTTAAAGGGAAAATATGGCAAAATATGAAAAAGGATATCTTCTTATCAAAGGAAATGTTTTGTAAATAGAAGATTGAAAGATAAATAAATGCCAGCAATCAAACCACAATCCCAGAACAGCAGGTGATTTGAATACTTGCTTTGAATAAGCAGACATCCTACATCGCTCTGACATGGATTTAAGAGTTGCCTCTGGAAAAAAATGGCAAGTCAAAACAAGAACACTAAGACAGTCACCCAGGGATGTATGTGGGAGACAAATACATCAATAGCATTGGCCCTTTTAAGACCAATGACAAGCACTGAGTGACAGATCTTTCTTTGTCCTACTAATAATACTGCAGGCATTGGAGTCTTTATTTAATTTTTTGATTTATGCATTATGTATTCTTTTACAATAGACTTGTTAAATGTAGTTTAAATTGAGAAGCCCCTGGCCTAGAGATACTGCTTCAATTACCCAGGCAACATCAACTGAATCAATTTAAAAAATGAATCCATTATTAACCTGTAAATAATATATGTATTATACCTTAAGAAGAAAAAATATGTAGTTGTACATCAAAAAATAGAAAAGTTTAGAGCTTTTTAAAATTCTTACAGTTGCGTTAAATTCAATCATTTCACACAGTTGAACTCCAACTTGTTTTAGAAAGTGTGCTATATTATTTTTCTATTACTTCCATAATAATTACCACAAATTTAGTAGCATACAACATTACCCTTTTATTATGTCATAGTTATTAGGTTGTGTATTTAACTGGACTCAATTGGGTCCTCTTTATAAATCTCACAAGACTGAAATCAATCAAGGTATCCAACAAGCTGAACTCTGATGGGTTGGTTATGGGAACGAATTCCAACTTCCTTCAGGTTATTAGCAGAAATGGGGTGACTCCTTCTCCTGCTTTAAATCTCTCTGGATCTCTCTTCTACAATAAGCTGGAGAAAACTATTTTTAAAGGGCTCACGTATTATAGTGGGCCCACATGGATAATCTCCCTTTTCATTAACATGAAGTGAACTGATTATTGATCTTAATTGCATATATACCATATGATTTAACAATCACAGGCATGATACTGCAACATGCTCATATCTTCAACCCACCGTCAAGGATTGGGGATTATATAGGGCGGGGGTCATTGGGAGTCATCCTTAGAATTTTGCCTACCTATGTGTTTAGCGCTGAGAATAAAATTATGAGCAAAGTAGACTCAGTCTAGTTTTCATACAGTAAAATACGAGCTGTTTAAGGAATTATCGTGTACCTATGAACACGTAAATGGAGAACCAACCCAATCTACAATGTTGGGTAAGTGTTCCCAAAGAAAATCACATGTAAGCTGTGTCCTGGAAGAAACACCAGCATTTATCCAGTAATTGGAGACCTTTTTAAGGTGATAGAGTAGAAGAATATTTAAAGCAAAAATAATAATAATAATAATAAAAGATATACTTTGAAAGATGGTCAGCTTAAGCATGGGTGACATAGTTCTCAACATTTGTAGCAGGGAGAGTAGTCAAGAGATGGCTTGCATTGAGGGAGAGAAGAGCAATGGGAAAACCTTTAAAGCTTTTAATCAGGATGCTACATGATTAAATGTATGTTTTTAAAAAGTAATCCTGGCTTTAACATTCAAAAACAGCTTTCAGAGGTATAGCACTTGAGCAAGTGAGACCATTTACAAGGCCATTAGACATAATCCAGATTGTTGATAACTGTTACTGGGACAATGGTCATGGCATAAAGGATGTCTGTAAGTTTACATATTGTGGGAATTTTGGAGGCAAATTCTAAAACAATTGGTATTTAAATAGGTATAGGCGTGAAGGAGGAAAGGAGGTCAAGAATGATGCCTAGGTTTGTAGCTTGAGCCACTGGAAGGATGATGGGCTATTTTCTGAAATTAAGAACTTGGAAGAAAAAGTAAGCATGCTGGAAAAAATTTGTGGCTTCATTTCAAACATGAAAAATTTGAAGTTCCTATACACAGCCAAGTATAGATGTTTATTATACAGATGGATATACTGGTTTGAAGCTCAGATGAAAGACCAGGACTAGAGAAATCCACGTGACAAACCTCAGTCTGTAATGTTAATTGAAGTTACAAGAGTTAAAGCTGTACCCCAGGAGGGGTATGGAGTCTAAGAAGAAAAGACAATCTAAGACACAATTATCTGGTCCACTGGGAATTGACTCAAGGAAAAGAAGTGCATAAAGGATACTGAGAAGAAATAACTCCCATATCTAGAGGAAGAACCAGGACAACTGCAGTTATGCAAGAAAAGAAATACCAATTTCCGAATGGAGGGAGTAGTCAACATTTTCAAATGCTATAGAAAAGCCCTGTAAAAGAGGATTATTAAGTGGAGTGGATTTAGTGATAAGGGACTCAGTGACTTTGACAAAGCATTTTCAGTGGTGCAGTGTGAATGCAATTTAAACTAAAGTAGGCTTAGGAATAAATAAAATCTGAATAATTTCTTTTTCTGTAGTATTTTTTCATAATTAATATTCTCCGGGAGCCAATTTCCAGTTAACACTAAGAGTTGGAAGAACATTCCAAAAAGAAATTCACAATAGAAGGGAATTTGTTTTTCATAAATTGTGGGTACCAGGGAGCAGAGTGGAAGGGTATTGGATGAAAGTAGTACTGTATCACTGGATGAAGAAAATAAATGAATGTTTTTAAAAATAGGAATATAAAAGAACATAAAAATATGTGTTTGAGTCTGGAAAACCAAAGACAATGGGGGTCTACATGAAGTATTTAATTTAGTTGACATCAAAATCGCCAGCTATGGCCAGAAGAAAATAAGAAAGAAGACAGAACACAGAGCCCATTGTAAAAGTCAGCTAGAAGTTAGGTAGTCAGACCTCTCAGGATTCAATTAGGAACATGAGGGAGTTCATACTTCTGGTAGAAGGAGAAGTGATTTTCCCTCTAAAAGGGAATGGAGCTGGCTGCAGTCTGGCTTAAATGAAATGACTCTTAAAAAAGATTGATTCCTTGAAGGTGTTGGCATACAAGCCTCTAGGAATTAATTGGATAGGGAGCTCTGTATAGCAAGGAACTATTGTGAATCCACTGGAGCCACTGGTGAAGACAAAAGGGAATGATGGGACAAGAAAATGCTTTCTTTTCAACTTTTATTTTATATTCAGGGAATTCATAAGCAGGTGTATTACATGAGTATATTGCGTGATGTTGAGGTTTGGGATATGAATTAACCCATCCCACAGGTACTGAGCATAGTACCCAATAGGTAGTTTTTCAACACTTTACCCCTCCCTCTCTTCCAATTCTAGTAGTCTCCAGTGTGTATGGTTCCCATCTTTATGTCTATAAGGACCCAATATTTAGCTCCCACTTTTAAGTAAGAATGTGTGGTGTATGGTTTTCTGTTCTTGTGTTAATTCTCTTAGGGTAATGGCCTCCAGCTGCATTTATGTTGCTGCAAAGGCATGATTTTCTTCTTTGTATGGCTGCATAGTATTCCGTGGTATACACGTACGACATTTTCTTTATCTAGTCACCATCAATGGGCATCTAAGTTGATTCTCTGTCTTTGCTATTGTGAACAGTGTGGCAATGAACACACAGGTGCATGTTCTTTTTGGTAGAACAATTTATTTTTCTTTGGGTTTATACCCAGGAATGGGATTTCTGGGTAGAATAACAGTGCAACTCTTGGTTATTTGAGAAATCTCCAAACTGCTCTCTACAGTGGCTGGACTAGTTTACATTCTCAGTATATGTAAGTGTACCCTTTTCTCCATGCCCTTGCCAACATCTGTTATTGTTTGACGTTTTAACAAAAGCCATTCTGACAGGTGTGAAATGGTATCTTATCGTGGTTTTGATTTGCATTTCTCTGATGATGAGCATTATTTCATATGTTTGTTGGCCACTTGTATATCTTCTTTTGAGAAGTGTCTGTCCATGATCTTTTGTTGATTTGTTTAGGCTCTTTATAGATTCTGGATATTAGACCTTTGTTAGATGCAGAGTGTGGGAATATTTTCTCTAATTCTGTAGGTTGTCTTTTTACTCCTATGATAGTTTTCTCTTGCTGTGTAGAAGCTCTTTAGGTGTCATTTAATTAGGTGTCATTTATCTGTTTTTTTCTTTTTTTCCTTATGAGAAAAAGTCTCACTTTGTGACCCGGGCTTTGGTGCAGTGGCGCGATCTCAGATCACTGCAATCTCCGCCTCCTGGGTTCAAGCAATTCTCATGCATCAGCCTCCCGAGTAGCTGGGATACGTATGCACCACCACACCTGTCTCATTTCTGTATTTTTAGTAGAGACGGGGTTTCACCATGTTGGCCAGGCTCATCTCAAACTCCTGGCCTCAAGTGATCTGCCTGTCTCGGCCTCCCAGAGTGCTGGGACTACAGGCATGAGCTACCACCTCAATTTTTGTTTTGGTTGTAGTTGCTTTTGAGAGTATCTCTCTTTGCTTATGAAACAATTCTACACTAAGGAAACTCTAAATAATCTGAAAGGCTCCTAGAACTAATAAACAACTTCAGTAAAATTTCAGGATACAAAATCAGTGTACAAAAATTGGTAATATTTCTATACACTAAAAACATTCAACCTGAGAGCCAAATCAAGAGTGCAATCCCAGTTACAACAGCCACAAAAGAGTAAGATACACCTGAATACAGCTAACCAAGGAGGGGAAAGATCTCTGTTAGAGACACTATGAAACACTGCTGAAAGAAATCAGTGAGGATACAAATAAATGGGAAAACATTCCACGCTCATGGATTGGAAAAATCACTATCATTAAAATGGCCATACTTGCTAGAACAGTTTACAGAGTCAAAACTATTCCTATCAAACTACCAATGCCATTTTTCACAGAATTAGAAAAAAACTACTCTAAAATTCATATGGAACCAAAGAAGAGTCCAAATAGCCAAAGCAATCCTAACTAATCAAAAAGAACAAAATCAGAGGTATCACAAATACATGTTAAGGCAAGTGGCCTAGAGGCAATCAGGACCATACACTTGGCTATGAAAAGTACTTGAGTTTAATATGCATTATTTAAGAGGCAAAAAACCCAATAGTGTTTGACTCACAAAATAAACACAACATTTGGCTGGTAGGAGTGCATAAAGTGAAGTGAAATCTCCTTGAGACAAATAAAGAAAATTTAAAATACCACTCTGAAATAATTGCTGAAGGCTATGATGGAATCAAAATGAATATATTTGTGTAGGCTTGTTATGTACAAAACCCTAGCTATCTATTGAAAAATCAAGGATGATTCTTCTAGATACCCCAAATTTATAAGATAATATCCAACTCTCCTCATTAGGTTATCTCACTCTTTCTTGCTACATAACATATACAGACAGGCATCCTAGGATTAGGAAATGGAAAACTTGAGTGGATACAAAAATATGATGTAGTTTCATTACACAAGACACTTATTTAAAACTTTGCAGAAAATAGTACCAAAGAAGACTATACCATAGAGTTAGTATGCAGCGATCCTGGGACCCATAGTGTTCAGAAGATTACTAGGATGTAAAAGAAAATACAAGTCAATTATTTTTAGACATTATTTTTAAATGTACATGTCAAACTGTTTTCAATCATCAATAGTGCCAGGATACAGGATTCTTCGAAAATAGTAGATAAGAATGGTGCTAAGAAAAAACGTAATATTGGAATCTTTCAGAAGTCTTTTAAAGCGAATATTGGCACCTGGTTCAATTTTGGTGGTTTCAGGAAGCTTACAACATTCTGTGAAGACTGTTCTGAGCTGTTCCAAAAAAGCTCAAAAGCCCAACTGCGTAGGGGTTCATCCGTAACAGTATCAGGTCTACATGATCCTGAGAATTTCAGTCCTCCTAAAGTGGAAGGAACAATGTGACCACATCACAATACATTTTTTTTTCTCACATTTGTTCCAGATAGCTCTATACCCAGTAGCCGCTTGAATAAATAGATGTCCTGATCCTTGTTAGAAATAAAGTAAAAAATAGATATGCAACTGTGTTAGACTGTTTTGCGTTGCAATAAAGGAATATCAGAGGCTGGGTAATTTATAAATAAAAGAGGCTAATTTTGGCTCACAATCCTGCAGACGGTACAAGAAGCATGGCACCAGCATCTGTTTCTGGTGAAGCCTCAAGAAGCTTATTATCGTGGTGGAAGGCGAAGGGGGAGCAGGCATGTCACATGGTGTGAGAGCAAGCAAGAGAGAGGGGAAGATGTCCCAGGCTCTTTCTAACAATGAGCTCTCACATGAACTCAGAGTGAGAAAATACGCATTACTGAGAGTATGGCACAAAGCCATCCATGAGGGCTCTGCCTGCATGACCCAAACACCTCCACCAGGCACCGTGTCCAACATGGCGGGGGTCATATTTCACCATGAGACTTGGAAGTGACAGATATCCAAACCATATTTGCAGATGAACACTGTAGATTAGTACATTCTGTAATTGGTGGTTCAGGATAAAATTGAGAGAGAAACAAATTAGAAGTTATGAAATCACCAACTATGTTCCTGTGAATATTTACTAAGTTTATTGTTGAAAATGTTTCATTGAAAATATACTTGTGTTACAAAAAAAACAATTATTGAACTCCTAGCAGTTTATGAAAGACCTGAAAGATAAGGAATAAAAATAAATAAGACAAGTCTGTGGTTGGAAATAGTTCAAAGTATAATGAGAGTGACGAGGACACAAGGTAGTAATGATAATATATTACTGAGTGCCTGCATGCATAACAGAGATGTGTAGAACATGTTATAACAGTACAGAGGCAACAAAAAGATGCAGAGAAATGGAGGTAAGGTCCAAGAGAATTATTCCAAAAAGTGACAGAAACTTGATCTTGAATGACTAGGTGTTAGAAAAGTGCAAATGGCATTGTAGGGTTGGTGGAGGTAATAAGGTAGGACTGCATAAGCAGAGACATTCCTATCAGAATTACCTTGTGTTCAGAAAAAAACAGAGATGTCAGGTAAGACAGTTAGGAGGCTCTGGCAAGAGCCTAGGAAGAAATAATAAAGGCATAAACTAAGATTATGTAGTAATATAAAGTGGGAGAAGATGAACTTCAGAAAGGCTTATGAAGTAAACTGAGCAGAATTAGGGTCTTCAGGGTATTGGCAATGAGAAAATGATAGTGGTCAACCGCGATCCCCTAATGTCTGGCTTCACTTGTTGGCTGCACAGTGGAGATGGTCCTAGAGAGAAGTAACAGAGAAAATGCCCATGTTTCGGGTGGGATGAAAGAAGAGTGGGAATAATTTCAATTATAAATATTCTTTCTTTTTTGTTTTTTGTTTTTTTTACTTCAGGTGACTATCCAGTGGGCAGTCAGGTATACATACCTGGGATTCGTGGGTATTGTCAGAGCTGGAGATACAGATTTGACAGTTGTAGGTGGGAGACAAGATCGCCTAATTAAAGTGTGAAGAGAGGTTAGATAAGATGAAAATCTGGGAACACCTTGCATTTAAGGGTTAAGCACAGTAGATTTAGTAAGGCAGACAGAGTGTGTGGAGCATGACTTGATCTAAGGGAAAGGCATCATTAGAATGAGAGACATTAAAGACTCAGAAGAGGCAAATGACTGACAAAGTGCAAGAGGATTTGTGGGAGTGGGAAGGATTAAAAATATAATGGAGGCCGGGCACGGTGGCTGGTGCCTGTAATCCCAGCACTTTGGGAGGCTGAAGTGGGATTCTCACTTGAGGTCAGGAGTTTGACACCAGCCTGACAAACATGATGAAACCTCGTCTCTACTAGAAATACAAAAAATATCCGGGCATGGTGGTGCATGCCTATAATCCCACCTACTCCAGAGGCTGAGGCAGGAGAATCGCTTGAATCAGGAGGCAGAGGTTGCAGTGAGTAAACTATATATACATAAATATATATTATATATAAAATATATTTTAAAACGTAGACATATATAATTTATAATATATAAATATATAGATAAATATATATATTATGTTATATATTAATATATAAATATATACAATATAGTATGTTTCATATAAATATATTAATATATAATATATTTTATATAAATATGTTAATGTGTAATGTACAATATGTATTTTATATAAATATTTAAATATCTATGAATATGTTTATAAATATATGTAAATATATTTATAAAGATGTTTATAAATGTATGTAAATATATAAATGTATATATATGTAAATATATAATTATATATAATATAAAATACATATAAACAGTATATAAATATATACTGAGAGTATGGCACAAAGCCATACATTTATATATTTATATATAAATATATTTATGTATTATATATTATAAATGTATGTATATATGTATTTTATATATGCGTTTTATATATGTATGTATATATTATAAATATATATTTATATAGAAAAATATATAGGAATATATATAAATATATATTTATATAAATAATATATATGTATGAATATATATATAATGCATATAGGAGAGGTTGTCAGTGAACAGACCTCACCTTTCAAAACTGAAAGAAAAGCAGCACTATCATATATTCAATTAGCAATTTGTGGGTGATTGAGTTTGGAGGAGGTGATAGCTTTCGTGTCCAGTAGCCCCACATTTCTGAAGGCATTATTGCAGGTGGCCATCTGTTGAATAAGGAAGGCAGGGGAGGAATGTGCAAGAAAGTAGCAGCATATCTGTTTATGAGGAAAATGAATAGCTGACCAACTGCAAAGAAAAATGTTATGGATCATTGTTGAGGGCCCAACTCAGATAAGAAACCATACGTGTATGGATTCCTATTATTTCCCAGTCATGCTCAACTGCTACATGTGGGAGCATACACCTGGAATGTAGGATTGCCAATTTTGTACGATGAGTGAAAAAACAGGCTTGAAGGTAATAATGGAGTTTGGTTGACCTACCGTGTGATTCAAACTCTATAGGAAAGGAAATGAGCCCCAAAGATATGAAAAACGGGAAATCGGAAGGATCCTGAGATTGGAATGATAAATTTTTAAATACATACATAGGTATAGAAGGAATGACTGCACAGTAGGTATTGTCTGGAAGAGGGATATTAGTTCAGTAGATGTATAGATTTTTGAGAGGGCACAGTTTGTGTCAGGAATAACCTGCAGAAATCAAAAGAGTCAGTTTGATGTGAGAAGCAAGAGAAAGGGAAAAGTTATTTATCTAATAAATATTTATTGAGCAGCCTCTGTGTGCCAGGAATTATATGAGCTGCTGGAGACACAGAAATGAGTAAGACTCAATTCATGGTCTCAGTCAGATCATCCTACTGGAATGATTGATGTTTCCAGCTTTGAAAACACTGTGGTTGAGAAGGTGGCAGTTTTGAAAGGCAGTACTAAAAATTATAATTAGTACTTATTTACTAAGAGAAATGATATAACAAACCAAGTGGTAATAGAAACCAGACAAGCCAGATAGAATGTTTAATTGTGAAAAGAAGTGTTGCGTAAGGAAAACCTAGCAGAGTATAATAGGATGGCCCTCTAGTGAATACACAGAGGAAGAAAAGAGGAGTGGATTCCTGAAATCTTAAAAAAAAAAACCAACCAAACAACAAAAAACAACAACAACAAAAAAAAAACCCTAAAATTAAGGGATAGGTAGAGAAAGAAATAAACCATTGAAAGAAACTAGAGATGAGACCAGTTAATTTGCTTCTAAGACAAATTAAGAGGGTTCTAGAAGAATAAAATGGTCATCATAGTCCAGTGATTCAGAGGTCAAGCTGAAAAAGAGAGAATTGTTTGAATAGATGTGGTAGTTAGAAAAATATCAATGGTGTTAGGAGGTGCTATTTTCAGGTAGTTCAGGTGGCATCCATAGTCCTCTGGATAGAAGAATGCCTGAAAGATTTATAAAATTACGTATAATCAATGGAGATCAGCAGCTCTTAGGTTATCTAATAACTACCAACTATAGGCTTTATTACTGGTCTTTATTTTTCTCTGTATTTCAATGAGTGCAAATTTTTTCTTTCCTTTCCTTTCTCCCTTCCTTTCTCTTTTCCTTTCTTCCTTCCTTTCTCCTTTTCTTTCCTTGCTCCTTTCCCTTTCTCTCCCCTCTCTCCTCTCAAGAGATGTACAGGTTCCCTTCCTCTTTCTTTCTTTCTCCCTCTCTCTCTCTCTCTTTTTTTTTTTTTTTAAACAAGGATTCTCTCTTTCCCAGGCTAGAATGCAATGGCAAGATCATAGCTCACTGCAACCTTGAACTCCTAGCCTCAACTGATCCTCCTGAGTAGCTGGGATTATAGGCATGAGCCGCTGTACCAGGCAGTATCATTGGTCTTTTTTTAAATTTTTATTTTTTCTGAGTACATAGTAGGTATATATATTTATTGGATATATGAGGTATTTTGATACAGGCATACAATGTGTGATAATTACATCAATATAACTGGGGTATCCATCACCTCAAGCATTTATCTTTTGTGTTACAAACAATTCAATTATTTTCTTTTAGTTATTTTAAAAGGTAAGATTAAATTATTGCTGACTATAGTCACTTTATGCTATCAAATACTAGATTTTATTCATTCTTTCTAACTTTTTTTTTTTAATGCACTAGTTATCCCCAATTCACCCCCTCTGCCTTAACCCCCTGGTACCCTTCCCAGCCTCTGGTAACCATCTTTCTACTCTCTATCCCTGTTAGTTGAATTGTTTTAATTTTTAGCTCCCACAAATAAGTAAGAAAATGTGAAGTTTGTCTTTCTGTGCCTGGTTGATTTTACTTAATGTAATGACCTCCAGTTCCATCCATGTTGTTGCAAAAGGACAGGATACCATTCTTTTTTTATGGCTAGATAGTACTCCATTGTGTCTAAGTACCACATTTTCTTTATCCATTCATCTGCTGATGGACATGTAGGTTGCTTCTAGATCCTGGCTATTGTGAATGGTTCTGCAATAAACATCAGAGTGCAGATATCTCTTTGATATACTGATTTTCTTTCTTTTGCATCTATACCTAGCAGTGGAATTGCTGGTTCATACAGTAGTTCTATTTTGAGTTTTGTGAGGAACACCTAAGCCGTTCTCCACAGTGGTGGTATTAATATACATTCCCACCAACAGTGTATGAGGGTTCCCTTTTCTCTACATCCTTGCCAGTGTTTGTTATCATCTGTCTTTTGGATAAAAGTCATTTTAACCGGGTTGAGATGACATCTCATTGCACTTTTGATTTGCATTTATCTGATGATCAGTGATGTTGAGTATCTTTTCATATAGCTGTTTTCCATTTGTATGTCTTCTTTGGAGAAATGTCTATTCAAGTCTTTAGTCCATTTTTAAATTGGATTATTAAATTTTTTGCTTATAGAGTTGTTTGAGCTTCTTATATATTCTGGTTATTAGCCCCTCATCAGATACATAGTTTGTAAATATTTTCTCCCATTCTATGGGTTTGTCTCTTTGTTGATTGTTTACTTTGTTGTGCAGAATCTTATTATGTAGATGTGATCCCATTTGTCCACTTTTGCTTTGGTTGCCTGTGCTTACAAGGTATTATTCAAGAAATCTTTGCCTGGTCCAAAGTACTGAAGAGTTCCCCCAAAGTTGTCTTTTAGTCATTTCACAGCTAGAGGTCTTAGATTTAAGTCTTTAATCCATTTTTATTTTACTTTTGTGTATGTTGAGAGACAGAAGTCTAGTGTCTTTGGTCATTTAGATGAGATGTAAGATATGTACATTTACTTGGAAAATTTATATATAACGTATAACTTATACATGAATGCATAAAAAGGAATCTGTAGCTAAAACTAGAAGGAACTAGGAACTAGACCACAATAAGAATACAGTATTTTTTAGTAGGGGTATATTATTTGTGGGAATCAGCGTGTCTTGAAAAAACTAGCTTCATCAGGAAATGAGAAAAAAATGTCATTCTTGACAAACTTCAAATGATGTAAATGATTTATAATGTAATTGTCCTGCAAAGAGTGAAATCATATGCTTGTGAAAGTAAAGTAATGGATTATTCTGACATGGACAAGTAATTCCACTTATTATTACCTTTGCATTTTAAAGATGACATGAAATGTAAAGATCATTTAAATTTAACAAATGACCTCTGATTACCAGGAAAAAAAGGCCACCTTTCAGGGCGTACATAAGTGAACATATGTTTAAGAGTGCTATTGCATTTTCAACATAATTAGTCATCTAACTATGTATCCAAATGAAGCTAATGGATTTCCAAGTACAATTAACTATGATTTATCTAAGAACATTGTAGTTTGAATTCTTTTCCTCCAATTTGTTCATAATTATTCTTTTATATAAATTTGTTAATTATTTATGGGCGAATTTCACTTTGGCCAAATTAAAATCTATGTTCACGATGCAGCAGCTATCGAACAGCAATTAAAGGGGTGATTGAAGAAAATGCAGCTTTACTTACTGTTTTCCAAAGGGAAACATTATTTGAGAAGTTAGGCAAATAATTTCTCTTGGTTCTACTTTAAAGGAATTAAAGATGAATGAGAACTTTAAAAATATTTTAAGATTTAAAAAAGTGAACACATACTAACTTATTCTATAACAGTTATACTTTTTATTCATCTTGGTTTCATTTATTTGGCTATTTAAAGAGAATAAAATACTGTATATTCATGCATTTTCTTTGAGTTTTTGTCGAAGGATATGTGAAAGATTATAGCAAACTAATGACTCATTTTATAATTTTTAGCTAAATACAGTGTGCTTACATAATGTACATCAATAAATTCAACTTGATATAAAAATTAGCCAACTATATGTGATTTTAAAAATTGGTTTGGTATCAGATACATGAAATACTAAACAAAAGTTAACTAAAATAATATTAGGAGATAACTATCTTCAGGTTTTAAAAATGTTTTAGAAATGCTTAGCAATATTGTAGAGACGTATGTCAATATTATCTATAATTTAAAACTTATTAGATGATTCAGAAAAATACAGTAACGTTATCTTGATGAGCATGGAGTTGGATTCAGCATAATCAGTAAAATGAGCCTCAGGAAAAGTATTATACCATTTTTTTGTTGAGTTTATTATTTCACTTTGGTATAAAAATTGTTCATTCAAAATACCTTTGGAAAATTTTAAAATTGATAATTCAGCACATAGACTTAATTCATGTCAAAACTCAATTTATCTTTGTTATGGAACTTGAGGAGATTCCTACTTAACGGTATAAGAGACATTCTTCATTGAAGAAGCCCACACAATTATACCCCACAAAAAGCTAATGCCAATGGGCACTGTAGAAGTACCTACTGTGAGACTTATAACCTGTAAGAATCAAGATAGGTGATGTGTTATGTAGTTTAATTCGTCCATATGTTCAAGGCAGTTCTGGTAACTCTCAGGTAAAGTGCAGACTCGGGACTCTTTTTACAACCATTTTTATGGAAGCTCAGCTTTTCGCTTTTCTACTAGGAAATTCTCCTAAGGTTATCCATCCAAAGGTCTTTCAAAAATGTGATGTTCAAGGTTTCTTAGGTAAAGTGAAAAAGCCATACATACATCAAACAAAAGAAACAACAATAACAATAGTGGTTAACGTTAAAACAGTATATGCAGTCCCAATTTCTTATTTTGGTGCCAGTGGACTGAGGGAAAGGGCTTTTTGTTTCTTTAGCCCTTGACCTCTGCACTTTGACTCTAATCCTTGTTTCCAGCTTCCAGATTTAGCCTCTCATGTCATTGAATTATGTGGAGTACTTAAACCACTCTCAACCCCTAGGGAATCTCACATGCAAATATACAGAATGGAAAATCCATATTATCTATAGTTTATGATTAAATATGAGTGTGAATTAATGTAAATCAAGTATGAATACATGGCTCTATGCTGTATTTTTATTAGAATACAATTTAAAATCTACAGCTTTAGTTTTTCCACTTAGGCAAGTATTATGTAATGCAGTAAACAAATTAGCTAATGAAAGCAGTGAAATGGAATAATTTGACAAGAGTTCTAAAAGAACAGTGGAATAGGACAAAATGTCACCAGTTTATAGTATTTCATGAATACTGAAAATCAAGAATAGTAACTACCTAAATGATGGAATTCTGACTTGAGTATTACACTAAAGATAAACTTCACACAGTTTCATTGAAAAAAACAAAAAATTATTTAGCATATGTTTCATACGTTTTTAAGTTCATACTTTTATTACTGAAATACTAGTAAATTGTATACTTACTTCTTTGTTATTCTACATTAATCATAGTCTAATAAATTAAAAAGCACAGCCCCAAAGAACTTTATTTCAACCCTTTAAAAAAATCTTAAGTATATTTTTGTTATTATACGTTAATCATAGTCTGATTAAAATTAAGAATAGAAAGACCTGTATGTCAAACCTTAAACAAAAGGAAAGTAAAACTAAACCAAATTTATGAATTATTCAGACAGTTTCAGAAGTAAAACATTTCTTCCCCTTGTCTGCCTTTACAATGAACCTTGAAAGACTAAGAACTTGGAACAAAAGAAATTGGTAGGAGATATATATATTCACTGGATCCCTATCTCCCATGCCAGCAACACACACAGACTTGAAACACAGGTCGAGTATCCTTTGTAAGAAAAGCTTGAGAACAGAAGTATTTCAGATGTTAGACTGATTCTGATTTTGAAATATTTGCATATACATAATGAGATATCTTAGGGATGGGACCCAAGTTTAAATATGTAATTTATTTCTGTCTCATATATAACTTATACCCATAACCTGAAGCTAATTTTAGACAATGTTTTTAATATTTTTGTGGAGTCATCACATGAGGTCAGGTGTGGAATTTTTTACTTGTGGCATCATGTTGTTTCTCAAAAAGTTTTGGATTTAAGAGCATTTTAGATTTCAGGTTTTTGGATTAGGGATACTCAACCTGGATTTTAGTTTACAGTTCTAGTCTAACACTTAGGAAGTGAAGAAAAACTTATGCTTAGAAGCTGCAGGCTGGTTGATGTTATAACCTATCAGGCGACAGAGAGAAGAACACGTAACACTAAACACTCAGGACAAATGCAAGGCCACCATGCAGATTATACAGTGCATCCCAGCTACGTGATGTCATGAAGCATTGTGTGGAAGAGATTGATCCCTGGGTCAGGCTTCCAGAAGAGGCTCTGTGTCTCCAGGACCAACCTGTAGCCATCACCAGACTTCTACATTTCTCTTTCTTTTTTTTTTTTTTTTTCATTTTTTACTTTATTTTTAATTGAAAAAATAATACATGCAAATGATAAAATTTCAAATACAACAAAGAGGAATACAATAAAATATGATATTTCTTACTCTGTGTTTTCCCACATGACTTCCACAGAGTAATCATTATAACCAATTTCTTGGTCATTCTTTCAGAAATAATCTACATATATAAATCTGCAAGAAAATACATCATTTTTCAAGGCAATGTGTAGATATTATGCACTATCTCATACAACTCTTGTTTTATACTTAACCGTTCATATTGGACACTTTGCCTTATCGACACATGAAGCCTTACCTGATTCACTTTAATGGTATCATAGAATAGATATACCATGATTTATTTAATCCTCTCCTCTTGATGAATACCCAGCACAGTAATAATTCATGAATAGAAACTTACGTGGTTGCGTATCTTATTTTTACATGAATCAAAGATATTTGTTACATAGTATTGACCAGAACCAAAGAGAGTTACAAGAAGACGAATATAAAAGAAAAATAAGAGGGAAGAAAATAGGAAAAGGAGAGAAAAGAGGAGGAGGAGAAAGAGGAGTTTGTGTGGAAATCAGCCATGTAGATTCAGGCAGTTCCTTCCATTGCGAACACAGTACTTCAGCATAATTTCTCAGGAAGGTGTGATGGAAACTTTACCACCACGATTTCATTTCAAGGAGGAGCTTTTGCTTTGAGATTTGTGAGTACATTCACTCTGAGCTTAATGTAACTACATTTCTCTTTCTAAGTCTTAGTGGGTTTCATTGTTGTTGCTGTTTTGTCATCTTTAAGATGGAATAATACTGAGTTATTGAGGAAAAAACTAAAATGAGATAAGAAAGATAAAGGTTTTAGCCAGTTCCTGGCACAGACGAAGTCCTCAATAAAGGTTACCTGTTTTCTTTATTATGAAAAGTATTGACTCTTGAGAATCAAATCTATCATTTTCACTTCAAGTTTACAAACAACAGCAATAATTAATGAATTGTGATTTTGATAGAAATATGTACATGTGCCAATATGCCACATATTAATATCCATCTCACTGACCCACGTAGGTTTCTGTTCTTTTTCAGGTCCTACCAGAAAAAAATAAACAGCAGCTGTTCCTTTAGTGGTAGGCAGGATTCAAAAATCACTTTCTGCCACTGTGCTTTTGAGTACTGAAGTGCCAGAAGCCTGAATCACAAATTTAGCAGTGCATTACAAATCAGTTAACTGACTTGTTCCCTTGGTGAAATGAAGTGAACAATCTGGTCTAGGTCTACTCAAGACATCTGTATAGATTTCTAGCTTTTGGAGGAGACTTGACCTATTTCCTCCATGTCATCTACACCTAAAATTTACATGAAGAGATGTAAAAAGTACTATATTAGCTCAACACTTAGATTTAAAAAAAAAAAAAAAAAACACCAAAATAGTTTTAGTGCCATGCAAGATAGGAAACAAAGTGATTAACATTATGTATATGAAAGTCAAGGTTTCTATCATAAGGAGTATGTATCCTAAATAATGATATATTCTGCACTTGGCTCAATCAACACTAGACATTAGAAAATGTGTAGTTATAGTCAATAATAAAAGCCACTAATCTAATCTTGTTTTTAGTGTACTTAGTGAGTGTCAACAGAGACTGACTTGTGTTTTCAACTATTTTATATTTACCATGAAATTAGCAACACTTTAGAATTGCTGCAAAATTGGCAAAGGTTGCGTGAGAAGAAAGGAAACATACATGTACATATATGAGCTTCAAATGTAATCAACTTTTGGAAATTCAAGGGAAGTCTCAGCATTGTAAATCATACATTTAGTACAAGTATTTCTGCGATGTGGTGATAAATGTTTTCAAAACAAACAATAATACTTCCTACTCTGTAATATCATGCACTGAAGAAAATAGGACTAAGGGGAAAAACAGGATTGGGAGCAACCCAGAAAAACAGATGCCACTTCATAATAGAAACAAATATAATACAATTCTAATAAAAATAATACAGTTAAGATAGTAAATCTCTCATTGAGAGAGAAATAACTCAGTTACTATAGGACTTTATTTTTAAAAGCGATGTGAAAAGGACTCGAAGGAGGTAGGTTGAAACTGCAGGATTACAGAAACACAGGAAAATGTAAATATGAAAGAGACTGTGAACTTTCACCTATAAGTACAAATGTAGAAATAACTATGTCATATTTTAACAAGTCCTAGTTATCAAAGAAATATTGTTGGTGAAGTCATTTTTTTAACAAAAACGAATACAGAAAAGTATGGATTTACTCAACAACAAAAATAAGAAAACTCAAGTTCTTAGAAGGAGTGGAATAAAAATACATTAATAAAGGCTTATCAGAAATACATTTCAAATTTAAAAAATAAATAATAGCTATCCTTCGAGAACATCATATGTGCCCAACTTTGCTCTTTGCACAAATTCACATTTAATACTTAAGGTGAAACGCTGCAAGGAAGGTATAATGATTACTCCTAAAAACAAAAACAAAAAATAAACAGAGTCCCACTCTGTGGCCCAGGCTGGAGTGCAGTGGAGCGATCTCGGCTCACTGCAACCTCCACCTCCCGGGTTCAAGTGATTCTCCTATCTCAGCCTCCCTAGTATCTGGGATTATTGGCGCACACAGCCACGCCCGGCTAATATTTTGTATTTTTAGTAGAGACGGGGTTTCACCGTGTTGCCCAGGCTGGTCTCGAACTCCTGAGCTCAGGCAATACACCCGCCTCGGCCTCCCAAAACACTGGAATTACAGGCGTGAGCCACCGCGCCCAGCCGATTACTCCTATTTTTATAGGTAAGAAAACTAGCACAGAAGGCTAATTCCCAGCTACTGCAATTACTTGCCAAACGACACAAAGGGTTGGATTTTAAACTCGGGAGAACTGGCTTAACATCCGACTTCCTATAACCCTGTGCCTCACTACTACGCAGTATCTCGGCCAGCTGGAACTGTGATTGCAATACCAACATAATCCTCTAATTGCATTTCATCCCAAATCCGTATGAATGTGATTATTTTTCATCATTCATTCCTCACATTCTAGAATAATATGTAAAGGAAAGTGCCTTTTCTGACATGTAAAATGTCCTGCAAATGCAATACAACTATTGCTCATTCTAATTTTATAGTTTAAATTGTATATAGCATTGAAAGCAAGTTCCATGGTAATGAATGTCTAAATAATGTGCCTTCTAATGAAAAATCATTCCAAAATGTTGTTTTCTTACTCATATAATCTTGATATTTATGGAGTTTTTAATCCAAATCAGCATGTAGGGTACTTCTCGGTTGTGGTATGAACATTAACATGGAAACTGAAAAAAAGCAAAGGGAGAGCGGGATTCACCGGCAAGCTCTGGTAGGCAGAATGACTTGAGCCCCGCGCCGACTCCAAGATTAGCAAATAAATTGAATAGAGAGAAAGCGAAACCATACAAACTATTTCAAGTTTCTATAATTTCTCATGAAAACAGAAGTTTCTAACTAAAGGCATTGCAATGTTTTGACGTTCCTAATATATTCTGACAGAAATTGCAAAATGCAGCGCTAATGAAATCAGACTGTCTTTTCTCCCTAATCACTCTTAGGAAAAAATAATGCCGGCATGGATTTGAGGGAAATGGAAGCATAGCATTGGAAACGATAGCAAGGTGGAACTATGACACCACATTTATTCTTTCTTCATCCAGGCTTGTTTGTCAATTTTATATAAATGTTGGAAAATGTGACGCTACATTTCTTTCATTTAAAATTACCTTTTTCTTGTTCCAGCAAGGGCAGGGCATGTTATTATTTAGGTTGCATAGTCCTTGTTAATGACGGAAATATCCACTGTCATATAAATAGCATGCAAAATGTCTGATTGTGTCCATCTGGCACCACGGTAGTCAAGAGCATCTCTTTCAGGGTCAGGGTCAGAAGTTAACCCTCTAACTACATCACATGATACAAAGCTCAAACCTAAGTGTTAAACATATCTGCATGGTTAAACCTATCTATGCTTAGTATCAACCATATTCATCAGGCATAGAACAAAACAAAACAATACAAAAATAGCCCTGAAAAATACCTTTAGTAATTATATCTCCAGGTTTGTGATGAGTTTGATTTTGAATCTTTGAGGACATTTTTTCCTTTTACAAAATTTAAGAATTCTTTCATAAATGTGACTTGTCTTTATCAAAAATGGATTTGTTTTACTGGTTTTAAGTTGGTTTTCTGCTTTTGTTTATTTGTTTTAGTCAGAAGCAATATGATTTTACCATTGTATTGCTTCACTGTAGTATTTTTCTGTAAAGCATTGACTTTCAGGAACCTCCACTGTGAATTGTTGACTATAACCAAGATTCAATGGAATGGCCTTTTGCATTTCTACAGCAAAGTAGAATAACACATTCCATGATAAGCACCACAACTTCACATTAATCCTCATAATAAATGCTCAAAAATATTTTGGGTATGAATTTATCATGTACCGGGAGCAAGACTAATGGTAAAAGAGTAGACAAGATAGATGTGATCCCTGCCCTCAAGGAGCTTTCACTCTAATGAGATCTATCTTGACATGGTATGCATTTCCCCATACTTGGTGTCTAGTTATGGAGCCAAAGATGGAGCCTTTGTTCTCATCAATGATGAAAACTCAGAACCTCAGGAAAAAGTCAGAGGCATTTGGTGTTCATCAATTTTCTAAACTCATCCTTTTAGTGATTTTTTAAAACTTCAGTGTATTTATATATAAAATAGAGGGAAATATTCCATTCTACTTAAAAAAGACATTATAAGAAATAGCTGAACCAATGAGCTTAATTCTGTTATTCTGTAACAAGAACATAGGTTATTATAATCATAACTCCAGTAAATGCTAATATCCTGAAGGAGATGAGCTGTATCTTTTTCATCTCAGTATCATCCACTTAATTTACACATGGTATATGTTAAATATATATTGAGAAAGAGGTATGAACTCAGAGTAAGGAAGGGAAGAGTCATCATCTTTCCCACCCAGGAGGTAGGCTGCAATGTTAACACCAGGACTCCACATTCAGACAAAAAATGTTCCCTTGCTAATAGTGGATACTGAACACTGAAGGAACTTAGAAACTCCATTAGTTTCACTGAAGGCGGCCATTATAAATAGCATATGCTATGACCATTCGTAAATATAATTATAATATGTCAGCTTATCTCAGTATTCTGCTTAAGGGAAAAGGATAGAAATATCCAAAGGTGAAAAAATGAATTTCCTCTAAAGAAATACACTGTATATATTTTATGTATGATCTCTAAATAAAATTCAAGACTTATTTGGGAAAAATTAAATGAATACCACTGAAATAGATAATCATAAAGTGTAATCAGTCACTATCTCACTATCTCTAGAATTGTGTTTTGTAGACAACTCTGGTGTAGGTGATATCCATGTAACACAAAAACACACTGATTTGATAATGTATACTATGAATAAATTTTGATAGAGTAAGACATAGAAAAGATGACACATGACTAATCATAGGTGTGAAAAAACAATTAGTTAAATGTTATTATTACAGCTCCAATTCTGAGATACTTAAACTGTATAAATTTAAAAACACTTTTACTTCTGAAACTGTATATGTTTTTGTTAAAATTATGTTTTAAAGTTCATTTCTGAGCTATCAGCTATTAAAAGCTAAGCCAGAATATTAACATCTGTCATTGCCATGTCTCAAGGCCATCAGGGAAAAATAAATGAGCATAATATCACCATTTCAGTGAAATGTTGAAACTCACTGCATTTTACCAGTTACCAAAAAACATGTCCCTTTTTGGAGGGTGAGTAAATTTCTTTCGGGTTCTTTTATTAAAACACAGACTTTCAACTGCTGATTTGTTTCAAAAAGACCTTTCTCAAATAGAGAAAACACAGGCATTCAAATACTAACACATTTTTATTTTAAAAAGTAAATCACCATATTTTAGTTGCTTTAAAAAGGATAAAATAATTGTTGCACATTTTATACTAAGTATATAACTACTGACTATATTATCATGACATTAAAGTGTTGATGTTGGTCAAAAGTTGATTTTCCCAGATAGTGACTGCCACATTCACTGTAGATCCTTTCCTTTCTGCTGTGTAATTTAGATTCTTAACACAGGGAACATTGCCTAAAGAAGCACTTGCTCTTAAGTTCTCGAAGGATGCTATAGCTCCTGAAGGATGCTGTCTGCTGTACAGTTTTACTTGAATATACAACAGGTGGCTCTAAATCAATATGCATCACACTGTGTTCTTTATCTCCTCCCCTAAACTCTAAGTGCTTTGTCAAATATCGTTTAATGACTTGATATTAGCTAAGTTTACTTCCTTTCCTTCAGCAACCCCTATCCATCCTCCATCCTCCATAACATCTCTAGCTTCAACACCTTGGACTAGCTACATAATTCATGAGGCCAGTGCAAAATGAAAATGTGGAACTCCTTGTTCAACACTACTAAGAATTTCTAGACTGTGACAAGCAGAACATTCAACCAAATGTGCACCCTTCTGAGCGTGGGTCTCTGTGCAGCTGCTCAGACTGCTCATCCATGAAGCCAGCATTTCTGTCACCTCTTTCTCAAGTTTTCTGAGGACTCTTGTCCTCCAGTCTTGAAAATCCTCTCTGTCATCCTTTTCTGTATTCTCTCCCCACCCTCACAATCTATCCCTTACATCAGGCCTTTTCAATCTCAGCATTATTGACATATTAGACTAGACTGGATCATGTTTTTATAATTTCAACTTTCATTTTAGATTAAAGTGTACATGTGCAGGTTTGTTACATGAGCACCTAGCATGATGCTGAGGGTTGGGGCACGAATGATTCCATTCCAGGTACTGAGAATAGTACCCAATAGGTAGTTTTTCAGCCCTTGCTCCTCTCTTTCTCTGCCCCATCTAGTTGTCCTCGGTGTCTGTTGTTCCCATCTTTATGTCCATGTGTACTCAATGTTTAGCTCCCACTTACACGTGAGAACATGTGGTATTTGGTTTTCTGTTTCTGCATTAGTTCACTTTTAATGGCCTCCAGCTATTCTTTGGAGAATGCCATGCTCTCCAAAGGACATGATTTTGTTCTTTCTTACATCTGTGTAGGATTCCATAGTGTACAGGCATGACATTTTCTTTATCCAATCCACCACTGAGAGGCACCTAGGTTGATTCAATGTCTGCTATGGTGAATAGTGCTGCAATGAACATGTGAGCTCATGTTGGTCTGGATAATTCTTTATTGTGAAGGACTATCTTGTGCATATAAAAATGTTTAGCATTGTCCTTAGTCTCTACTTACTAGATTACCAGGACCCTTCTCCATCCCCAGTTGTGAGAATCAAAAACGTCTCCAGGCATTCCCATATGTCCACTGAAGGGCAAAATTGTCCACTACTGAAAATCTTTGCTCACATTATCAGACTACTCTTTACAAAACATCGAGATGGTCACGCTCCGCCATGCTCACAGGTTTTGAAGAACTCTGTCAACCTCATAGGATGAATTCCACCTCTTCATCATGCTATTCAGGGTTGTCATAATGTAGCTTTGTGTATCTCACTAGTTCAAATTTAGCCTATTTATTTTCCTTGGGCTTTATATTCCATCCTTGCAAAATGGCTTAATGTTTTATTTACACACTTTTTAATATTTTTGTAACTCTGCTTGCTCTAATATCTTAGATTACATTATCCTGCCATACATCTCTCCTCTCATCTCCCAATTCCTGATTGACTGACTCTTACGGTTAATCTAGAGGAGCATCTTCTTCTGATGAAGTGTTGCCTGTCCTTACACCATTCCACGCAGAACTGACTGTTGCTTCCTCTTTCTCCTGCATTATATCTACAAGTGTACTGTCCCAGCGTGCTGATGCTAAATTGAGGTGAACGAGAAGATGAAGTTTTCAGTTCTTCAAAGCATTTCCACAAACTGAAAGACTGATTCCATCTTTAGTAACATTACATTGAGGAAATCTAACTTCCCTTGGAGCTTATGTTTCTATATGGCAAGTTTCAAATAGAAAAACTCCTGTTATGTCTGCATGTCAGTCATAAATTATGGTTATCCTTGGTTTTCTACATGCCTAATTCAGTATTCTAGTCTATATTCTTAAAGGCTGGGGAATGTTCATTGTACGTATTTATATCTCTGACATATAGCATACTGCTTAACACATACTAGTTATTTTTTTTTTTTGGAGGAGGTGGTGAGGATGAAGTTTTGCTCTTGTTTCCCAGGAGTGTAGTGGCACAATCTTGGCTCACTACAACCTCCACCTCTCGGGTTCAAGATATTCCCCTGCCTCAGCCTCCCAAATAGCTGGGATTACAGTCGCCTACCACCATGCCTGACTAATTTCTGTATTTTTGGTAGAGACAGGGTTTCACCATGTTGGCAGACTGGTCTTGAACTCCTGACCTCAAGTGATCTGCCTACTTTGGCCTCCCAAAATGCTACGATTACAGGCATGAGTCACTGTGCCCTGCCTTACTTATTCTTTTTTAAAAGAAAGAAGGGAAAAAGAGAGGGAGAAAAACAGAGAAAGACGAAGGGAGGGAGGCAAGAAAGAAGAGAAAGAAAAGGGAAAGATAAGAAAATTATGTTTTGAATCAGAGCTCTGCGTTTCTCAATATATGGGCTACACATGAATATTTAGGCAAAATGTCCTTACTTGTCAGCATGTACATATCCAGATTCTTTATCATCCTTATTATGGTCATCATCACCAACACATTAATAAACACGGTGGTAGAAACATCTCCTGGGAGCTTTCTAAGCACCTGATGCAATAATGCTTTCAAGCGACCCACGTGATTTGTAAGTGCCTACTTTGGAAAATTTGAATAATGCTGTTTTTTATTAATATATACACCCTAATATTATCAAAGATGTATAGTTTAATGTTCAGATGTGTGCATATTTACTAGTGTGTACTCTAAACAAAGCATATAACTATGCTTTATTAGTCCGGATGAAATGCGTGCATCTTATCTCAGAATGATACTGGGTTTTATCAAAAAAGTGGAACAGATTTGATTTTAACATCTCCCCATCTTATTGAAAATATATTTTCTAGTTTAACAAAAATATTACAGAATGAATTACACGTTTGCGTCACTACCCGCATAATCTTGATAGCACAAAGACATACTTCATATAATGGTAGGCAAGCTATGAGTTAGGGACCAAGACAGGATTCTGTGACTAGGCCTCGTGAGATGTCCTTCACTGATGGGTTGACAGAAGATTTCAAATCACTGTTCCTCATGATTACACTCTGATTATGAATTTAAATCTCTTGTAGTCCATCTGTTCATCAAAGAGTAATTTACTGTCAAATCCAATAAGTGACAGGGTATTCCTTTCCTTTATTTCTGACCTTGTTCTTGGCACAGAAGAAGTTGGTTCAAATATGACAAATTTTCCCCTGACAGCTGGACGATTGTTCACAGTGGCCAAATGAGAAATCTGTTGCAGGGAATAGACAGGCTGGATGTACCAAATATTTTACCATTCTAAAATGTTCTTTTGAATGCACATATTAATTCTCAATTTTTTTGCCTTATTTAATAATTTTCTACATGTATGCTTTGTTAGTCCTGATGAAATGCATACATTTTATCTCATTACTTTTGACATGTAACCTATGTCAGCAACTTGTTTTATTTTTTAAAACTAAATTTTCACTTTTTTCAGCTTGTCTCTCTAGCTTAAAACATCTAATTAGCTCTAACTGTAGCTTTTTTTAAAAAAGAAAAGGCATACTTTGAAATAGGCAGAAAATTTATTTTTTTTCTGCTAGATTGTGGTTTCTTTGAAGATAAAGTATGTTCAAAATTTATCTTTGTATCTTTACCACATAGCAAAATAACTGGTAGAATTCCATTTTATTAAAAATAATCCTGGAAAATTATTTAAAGTCCTTTTAGGAGAAGTATTGTTATGTAGTTATTTATTATGACTAAACCATTTAAGTACAAACAATCTTAATTTGGATTTTCATATAGTCTCCATCTGAACATGCCATAAAAATAACAAAATTGTGCAATAAATTCTTACCTATTAATTACATTTATACAAAACCAATTACAGTGCATTAGATATTTAAGGGGTACAATTTGTATCATATTTTTATTACAATGTTGTTAAAAATTAATATATGTTTTGTTAATTTTATGTCTTTTCACTAAAGGCAATGTGTTTTAAAAAACAAAAGAGGTATGTCATGTACAAGGCATACATTTACTTTCCAAACAAAATACCTGGAACTTGAGAACAGAGGACTCTATCAGCAACTTCCTTCCTTTCTTACTTCCTTTCTTTTTTTTCTTTCTGCACGGAAAAGTTATGCCCAATATGCACCAGTTTGCTGTGTGTCTAATAAATTAAAAACAAGTAGTACCTTTTTTTTTTTTTTTTTTTTTGGACGGACTCTCGCTCTGTCGCCCAGGCTGGAGTGCAGTGGCCGGATCTCGACTCACTGCAAGCTCCGCCTCCCGGGTTCACGCCATTCTCCTGCCTCAGCCTCCCGAGTAGCTGGGACTACAGGCGCCCGCCACCCCGCCCGGCTAGTTTTTTCGTGTTTTTTAGTAGAGACGGGGTTTCACCGTGTTAGCCAGGATGGTCTCGATCTCCTGACCTCATGATCCACCCGTCTTGGACTCCCAAAGTGCTGGGATTACAGGCTTGAGCCACCGCGCCCGGCACAATTAGTGTCTTTTATGATTATGTGTCCTAGTGGATATTGAAGAAATCTGAGTCCTTATATCACATTCAAGGGGCTTATACAGTAGTCCTAGAGAACAACTTAAATGCTCAGTTATGTGACTCACTCTAAAAATGTAGTAGTTGTTCCCATAAGGAAGAAAAAATTGAAATGTGCTATCAGGAAGGTCAAGTTGAACTCAGGCCTGAAGGTTGGCTAGTGTTTAAGGAAATGGAGACAGGCCAGAAGACTTAACGTTCTAACTGAGGTAAGAGAAATATATTAATGTGTGAAAGTAACATAAAAAGTGCGCTAGAGCTATGTATATAAACCTCAGGACCTTGGATCCTAGGTTGTTCAAGATCCTAGGGTGACATAATGAAAGTCATGTTTCTCCAATAGGAGGTATGAGATGTATTGCAGGAAAAGCATTAGAATAAGAGAAAATAGCTGGGAAACTGAAATCTGAGTGAAGCTTAAAGATGCTATATGGAAAGAAACATTGGGTTTTAAAAACAGATGAGTAAGACTTCCTCTACACACATGGCTAAGTCAACATATATATATATATTTTTTTTTCCTGAAAATCCATTAAGAGCATCAGGAGAATAAAAAATCCCTTAAACTTTCGATTTGGTGAAACTCAGTAAGAAGTATTCCCTGTAGATTCAAAAATACAGGGAAGATGCAAAAAGTGCAAAAAAGAAAATTGGATAATGAGAGGATTTTTGAGCAGCAGAAAAATTCATTAATTGATTCAACGAATATGTATTGAGCTGCTTCTATGGGTCAGGTCCTGCTTTAGGCATGAGAATATAATCAACAATGGAATGGACAGAAGTTCCTGCCCTCATAGAGCTTTTGTGTAGTTGAGGAAGATAAGGAACACACAAAATACTTAACCTGTGTAGTGTGAGGAAGGGTGGTAAGTACTAAGAAGAAAAATAAATCAGGAAAATGTAATACAGATTGTGGAAAAAGAGAAATCGAAATATCCCTTTAAACTAGACTAGTCAGGGAAGGTGGTATGGATTGAATGTTTGGGTCCTGCTCCACCTCTCAAATTCATACACTGAAACCCAGATTCCCAATGCGATAGTAATTGGAGATTATGCTTTTGGGAGACAATTAGGCAATAAGGGCTGAGCCCTCATGGAGGGATTAATGCCTTTATAAGAAGAGACTAGAGAGCTTGCCTCCTTTCTCCACTTTCCACTTCATGAGAACAGAACAGGATGATGCCAACTCACAAACTAGGAAGAGGACCCTTACCAGACACTGGGTCTACTGCCAGGCTGATGATCTTCAACTTCTCTGCCTCTAGAACTCTGAGAATTTGTTGTTTAAGCCAGCCTGTCTGTGGTAATTTGTTACAACAGCCTGAGCTAAGACAGATGCACCTCTGAAAAGTCATATTTGGGCAAAGACCTGTGTAAAGTGAGAGAGAGAAGGGAACAGCAAGTGGAAAAGCCCAAAGGCCCAGGATAGCTGATGGTCAGCTGGGATGCCAGTATGGCTGAACCTGAAAGAACTAGGTGACTATCAGGAAACTCTACCAGTTAGAGAGGTACCAGTATGCTTAGTTGTGTGTGGCCTTGCCAGTGATACGGAAAAGTGGGCATTTAATCGGAGTGACAGCAGAAGCCACTAGAGGGTTTTGAGCAAAAAGATCGATATGATCTGATTGACATTTTCGTAGGATCACTTTGTTGGGCTGGCTTATTGAAAACAGACTACAGGGTTCGAGGTGGAAGGAGAGGCACCAATGAGGAGGCTTTGTAACATACGAGGTGAGAGGTGATGGTGAAGTCGGCCAGGGCGATAGCAGCAGAGGTGGTGAAAGTTGATTAGAATCCAGGTCTGTTTTGAAGGTAGAGAGTTTAGGGATGGAGGAAGTGTGAGATATGAAAGAAGCATCCAGGTGAGTCCCACGTTTTGGCTTGAGTGACTGGAATGATGGACTTGAGATTTACTCAGATGGGGCAGAAGAAGGGTTTTTCTTGAAGAAGAGCAATAATTTGTTTTGCAAATGTTAAACTTGAGCATATTAAAAATCCATGTACAGATATATAGTAGACAATTGAATCTATGAATCTGGATCCTAGGTGAGAGTTCTGAGCTGGAGACACAAATCCAACAGTTGCCCCAAATTTAGATGGTATTTAAAGCCACAGGACTGGCAGAGATCTCCAAACAAATTTTGTGTTTTGTTTGTGTTTTATTTATTTATTTATTTATTTGTTTATTTATTTATTTATTCCCCTGAGTTTTGCTTTTGTTGCCCAGGTTGGAGTGCAATGGCGTGATCTCGGCTCACTGCAACCTGTGCCTCCCAGGTTCAAGTGATTCTCCTGCCTCAGCCTCCCGAGTAGGTGGGACTACAGGCATGTGCAAGCACACTTGGCTAATTTTGTATTTTCAGTAGAGACAGGGTTTCTCCATGTCGGTCAGGTTTTGTTCATTTTTTAATCAAGGAGTTCAAGACATCTGTCAGAAAACATGGCAAGGACGAAGCACATACCCTGCAAGAGTGCATCTATTTTTTTTTTTTTTCCTATTTGCAGTACCAGAATAAGGCATATCCATGCCAGCACTAGCTGGGACCTGTTTTTATTCAGAGAATAGAGGGGTCAAGGATAGGGCTTCACCAGGAATGTCACAGATGAGCCCGATTTATATGAGGATAATATCAAGATTATCCCAAGATTTGGACCATTCATTAAAGTTTAGCAGACAAACATGGTTTAAACAGCCGTTGGATTTTCCAGAGAAGATGTTACATTTTCTTCTCTCCACTGACTGATGCAGTTTCTGCAGCACACACGATGCCAACCTGCTGCCGAGAATGCTGTTTACGCACAGCAAGCAGTCGAACTGCCTGATCTGTCACCGTCTAACTCTGTTCTGGGGTGAGGCACTTAACCTTTTTCAGTCTCATTTTCCTCACAGCAAAGGCTAGGACTTGCCAGACGGTTTCTCAGATCTCTCCCATCTCTGAAGGTCTATTAATCCTGCCCCTGATCACTCATTAGCATCTGCTGTAACGGCAGGTTGCATGGAATTTTATTTCTTTAGAATAAAGCTGCTGTGATCTTTAAACTACTTTTGCATGTTAAATGATCTCAGTTTGGAGGAAGTTTTTTTTTTTTATTATTCTAGAGGAGCTCTTCAATTATAAGTTACTGTGTAATTCTTCCTTGTAACATAGATACATAACATAATATTTGGTAACTTTATTTACATTTTTCTTCATTTATATTTAATATCTTTCCAGATAAGACTCCACAAATAGCATTTATTAGTTGTGAGACACGAAGCTTTTTTCTACTATGAAATGTCACATTTTTATTCCAAAGTTTCCACTACTTTAAGATACAGTTTTAAGATAAAATTTTAGATTATTTTGCAATGCAGTTTATTGGAGCTAAGAGTTTGCCAGAAAAACAGTGTCTCTGGACACTTGGTTTTTGTCATTTTATGTTTATTATTTTTGTCATGTTAAATCGGAGGAGGTGTGAGAATAGCTATTATATGTTAGGTAGCGCTAAGTGCTGTGTATGTATCGTTTCAACTAACAGTTGCAGTAAGAGGGAAGCAGTAGTGTCATCAGTGTTCTGAGGAGGATAATGAGACTTAAGAAGGTTGAATAACCCAATCAAAGTTAGACAATTTATCACTCAGTTCTGACTGGAGAGACCAGGACACTTCTATTACCCTTCATGCTTTAGTGCAGCTGACATATCTTCCTTCAAATCCAGGGTTTTATCTATTGCTTAAGACCCACTCCACCATACATACGATACAACGTAAACCAATTATATCAAATGATACCAGCTTAAACATTTATTAATGAGTAAAACTTTTACCTATCTGCCATGAACATTTCCATATTTTTACACCAAAAATTATAGGTAAGTTTTGCAGATACAATTTTATAGAATCAGGAATACATTTGTGGATAAGTAAATCATAAACTCTAACTTTTTGTACAAATCTGTCTTCTTTGGTGCTATTTTTATCTTTATCCATCAACCCATTGATGTTTCAGTGAATGCACACTGACTGCATTTATTTCCCATCAACTTCACCATGATTAATAGAATTTAGTGATGGGTTCATAGTCAGGAATACCTTGACTCAAGAATAGCTGCATGGTATAAATTTTATTCTGTTACAATTATGAAGAAATTTTAAAGGTACATTTTGCATAATATATTGAACATATTGTTGATAGAAATAGAAACTCTTTCAAAAATTAAAGCATGTAATTATATAGTATCTCAATAGAATTAGAATATGGTCAACATGTATTTGTTGGCTCCAAATTTCTTGCTCAATGTTATTTGAGGAACTTTGTAATTATTTGGATATATATGTATCAAAATACAGAGATAAAAAGATTTACATATATTTATGTAAACATAATATATAAACAACGTATGTTTAAATGTTATGTATCTACACATATTAAAAGCAAACATAATGAAAGAAGAAGAAAATACATTAATAACAATGACCAGTAAAATGACTGTGACAGTTGGTATATTCATTTATGTTTCTTAAAAACCAGTGTAAGGAGGGAAGCCAGAATTTGCAAAATTAGTTTTCTCCCAAAAGTGGAAAAAGGGTCAGATTTTCAAAGGGCAGACACAATTTACTGAAGTGATCAACTCTAAAATAAGCTTTTCATGTGAGTATTTATTTGGTGCATGAGAATGCACATTGCATAAAAGTGTATGTTATGAAATGATTACAATTTTTATAGCAAATATGGAAGTATTTTATGCAGCTATTCTAAAATTCAAGAAATTCTGTTGGAATATTGCTTTCTGATGAGAAAATCTTACACATGAATGAAGTATGTACAATTTAGAAAAACAGATGAAGATTATATTCTTTAAGATATTTTAACATTAGTTTTTGAGCTAGATGTCAGATAATGTGATGGTATGCTTTCCCTTGACTTAGAGCATTTATAGGCTGTGATACTTAGGGTTATATATATATACTTAAAAATATACTATCCTATATACTTAAAAATTTTAGGTTATCTATTATGCTATCTTATAGGAGAGTCAACACTTCATTTTGAAACTTGAAAACCAAACCATGTATATATATTTTTTTAATCTGAGGTGAATGGCCACATCATTTCCACATGGATTGAATAACCAAGATTCCTTCAAGCAAAATCATGCTTTTTTTTTTTTTCTGAAAAAGTCATTTTTATTTCATTTCAGCATTTGGACAACAACTAAATAAAATCAGAGTTCCGTACTGACAGCAGTGCAGATTTTTATAAGAAAACATTAGTCCAATGATGTTCATTAAAAAGTTATATTGTCTGAATCTAGATGGTACTGTGCTAAGTGTAAGAAGCCAGACACAGAAAGACAAATACTGCATGATCTCACTTATGTGTGGAACCTAGAAAGTAAAACTCACAGAAGTAGAAAGCAGAATAGTAGTTACCAGAGGATGGGGGAGGAGTGGGTGATGAAAGGCAAGATGATGATTGTGTACACACGATAATAATGTGTTGTACATTTCAAAATTGCTAGAAGAGGACATTTTAAATGTTCTCACCACAAAGGAATGATACAAATGTGAGATGACAGACATGTTAATTAACCTGATTCAATCACTCCACAGTGTATGAAGTTATCATAACATCATATTATACCGCATAATTATGTACTATTTATTAATTAAAAATATAAATACCTAAATAGAATAGTAATTGTAGTAGTATTTTTGGCTGCTAGAATAATTTCAATGGTGAATGAGCCTTGCATATCAGGACAAACTGACTTAGTGTTTGCTCTGGAAAACGGAGATTTTGATGGTAACAAAAATAAGAATTGAATGGTAACAAAATTATGGATCACTCCAGGTCACTCCTAGTTGGGTATATAAAATCACACCCTGAAGTCATAAAGACTCTTACCTCCCTGTCTGATCTCAGAGACATTTTTTCATTTAATTCATTTCTAAATAGCTTTAGACCATTATGGTGTAAAGAAAATGGGGTTAAGAGACTGGTTTACAGTGTATCACTTGAGATTTTGACTTTTTACTTTCAACACACTGTTTATGGTAAAATTCTTATGGAAGCACTAATTCTTATGGAAGCACTAAAATGTGCATTTTATAGAAGCTATAGTAATTAGGGCTTTTGACAATATTTCTCTTCTAATCAAAGGTCAGTGATAAAGTAATTACAAATTTGTGAAGTTTTACATTGCCCTTGGTGAATCTCTTCATGAGGTTTAAACAGTTGTTGGTAGTAGGATGGTGGTACCTGGAAATTCTCTGGTTCTTGCTGTGAGGTATTGGGTTAACGCTATAAAAATTAAAGCTGGCATAAAAGCATGAACTGAATATCAAACAATCCGGATATATTCAGTAAGGAGAGTATTACTGCTTCTGAAAATGAGGCTGATTACATCTTGATTCAGTTGAGACAAGAGGGTACTGAATATGAGGTGCTAATTAAAAGTTTGTTGCCCACCATGCTAAGTAGGCTTCAAACTGTTCAGACTGTCCTTTCTAATAAAAGCTGGAGAAAAGAGGCCTCCATTTCCCAAAGGTAGGACAGCACTTCCAGTTTCCATCTGTCAATAATGCTTTGTGATCTGGTATCTGAGCAAGGCTTTCTCAAATGGCTTTTGAAGAAACTCTTAGAAGTTGTTTGAACATCAGAAGACTGCCTAGAGAGCTAATAAGGACCTGGAAGCATTTCACCTTTTTCTTCGGAGCTTTTCAGACAGTGTTGGTGTTGTCTGAAGACAATTAAAGAGAGTGAAAGGATAATGGGCAGAAATTCATGTCCATCTTAAGAAAGCAAGCACAGGATGACTTCTGAATAATCAAACTGGAAATCTAAAGTGCATTGGTATACACTAATATAAGTTTATGCTTATAGAGGAGTCTGGCTGGATGCTTTATTTTTACTTTCATAGGCTTATTCCTAAACACAAGATTAAAGAGAATATTATGTTCTAATTGATGCAAATATTGAGCATTTATTATGTATTAGTCACTATTCTACACATTTTTGTGCATTCTTTAATTCTTACAGACATACACAGAAATATATGATATAGGTACTCTTGTTATCTTTATTTCACACGTGAGGAAACTGAATCACAGAGAGGTAAAATAACTTGCTGAATACCTAAAACTAGCATGTAAAAGAGGCAGCACTCTGACTCCAGAGTCATATTTTTGACTGCTGGGCTACACTGCCTCTCAGTATTGCCTAGATGTTCATTTAGTTTTGAGAATACAAAGGAGACTTTTGAATTTTAAATTCCCTCCCTGAAACAACATTATTTGTTCAATGAAGAAGACAAATGCAGTTTAAATGTCTCTCTAATGGTTGCAAGAGCTTTAAATAGGCTTGATGTGCCTTGGTGAGATGCACACACAAGCTAGATTATGAGATATCCAGTAAAGGAGAGTTCAATAAAAAAGAAGAAACAAGTTCCTGGACCAACAAACTCAGGGTTTATTCCTCTATTACAAATTGAAATTAATGTTTCTAGATTAACTTTCCCACCTTTTTTTCTGAATATTCCTTAATATAAAATATGTCTAAGTGTTTTTGAGATAACATTACAATATGAAATCCAACTCTTTATAGGCAAAAATAGTACAATACCTGGAGGAGAGGCAGCTAATAAATTGGTTGATTCAATTATGGATTTAAGAATTCAGCAAACAAGATTCCAGGTGTTAGAAACCAGATAATACAAAGCTATTGCTTCCCTTCAAGGGAAACAAGCATACAAACAGCACGTTACAACTTCAGAAGAGAAACGCTTAAATAAAAGTGTGCAGGAAGTGAAGTGGGAATAGAGAAAAGGTCTGTCTCACTCCAGAAGAGTGTTCTTGGTTGTTTGGAATGCAGATTTAGAGAGCCTGGTAGTCTGGGTAGAAACAGCAACTTGCTTTTCATTTCTGCTCATCTGTATTGGGTAAGCAAAATGTCTGATCTGAAACAAAGCAAAGAGACATGAGCTGGGGATTTCCCAGATTCTGAGAAAAGACAGGAATATAAATACATTGGAACTTGTTGCACATGATTATTTGGAAACTATTTGTATTTACATAAGCAAAATATTCCATAGTTTTACAAGAAGAACACTTACTGTATTTTTATATCATGTCTTTGCATACATAGGATTATGAAACACACACACGGCCCATGTGTTGTTAGATGGAAACTGGAGAAAGAACACAGGAGAATTGACTGAGTGCTTTCACTTTTTTTTTTGCACCCTTGCAATCATGCTTTAGCCAAGAATTTCCCATAGTCCCTTGCAAAGCATCAAGTGTCATCCTGTACTCATTCCCTCTCCACCTAGAAAAACCACCTTCAGTCTTTGCCTTGCTGTTTTCTCAGTGCTCTCTCCAGGCATCACTCCCTCCAGAGAGCCTCCTTAGCCTCCACTGTCTTGTCAAGGGATGTGCCCATGGCATCCTATTCCTATCGCACAAATTATCACTCTGTCTTAAAATTGTCTAACTGTTCCTTGATGTCTTATTTATTGTTTGTTTTCCAGTGCTGGATACAGGGTGGGGCGCATAGGACAGGTCAAGATACATGGATAGAATAAATGAATGAGCAGTTGTTACTAATTTTGTTAAAGACATTCTTACATTATTTAAAACATCCAAGTAGGTTATCTTAAGGTCTCCTTCCTCTCTAATTTTTTTTTTCTTTTCTTTTTGAGATGGAATATCACTCTGTCACCCAGGCTAGAGTGTAGTGGTGTGATCTCGGCTCACTGCAACCTCCACCTCCCAGGTTTAAGCAATTCTCTGTCTCAGCCTCCTGAGTATCTAAATTTCTATACCGTTTTTAATACCATTATCAGAGTATTTTCTAACAAGATATGAGAAGTGGAAGGAAATCTGTGTATTAACTAGTTCAAACATTTATTTCACCAATGAACAAACAGAGCAGAAAAGTTAAATCAGTAAGGCCTATCATATGGTTAGCGTTATGAGTAAGACTAGAATTCTTATCTACCAATTTATTTTATGGGACTCTACTTGATTCACATTATATAATTGCTGACTTGGAGTATGACATTTTAACTCATTTTAAAGCCTGAAATCTTGTCTGTATAATTGTTCTATTTGTGTAGTGCAGAATAGACATGAAGTAAAATTTTGTTTAATTGAACTGCTTGTAACTTCCATGTTTAAGACCCAATTTCCTGCATCTCTTGCAAAGACTTTCATTATGGTAAACAGTAAATGGGGAATTCACATAGGAATTAAGTATATAACAATAAAAGTAGGGGTTCCCTAATAGACATTTTATCACTATCTTGTAATAATTTATATCATACAGACACAATGAGGTACATGTGTCAACTCACAACTCATACTAAATATAAAAATTGTTTTTTCTTTATCATGACAGTGTCTTAAGAATATGAAAATTGAATTAATAGTTATAGTCCAGTGAATATTTTATAACTATCAGACATGAGTTGAGGTATTAAATAAAACAAAGGCTAGTATTACAGAACTGGAACAACTTTTGTGCTCATAACAAGTGTTAAAAGGTTATTTTCCCTGAACTTGAGCTAGATCACTCAGCTTGTTTGAATTTTACTCAACCTTAGGGCGTGTTTAAGGATCACTTTTAATTATAGGAGGAAAGATGAATATACACATGCACATATAAATGGTCCTATTAAAAGTCTATATAACAGTTAAAATATTAATATGGATACTTATTATTTGCCCTGCAATAGTAAATTAGTTTGTATTTCATGGCAGATTGCAAGAAATTCAAACTTGCATTTTATAAGACAGTTGATCATGATACTGACTTTCTTTTTTTTATTACACTTTAAGTTCTAGGGTACATGTGCACAATGTGCAGGTTTGTTACATATGTATACATGTGCCATGTTAGTGTGCTGCACCCATTAACTCATCATTTATGTTAGATATATCTCCTAATGTAATGTATATCCCCATGACAGGCCCCAGTGTGTGATGTTCCCCTTCCTGTGTCCAAGTGTTCTCATTGTTCAGTTCCCACCTAGGAGTGAGAACATGCGGTGTCTGGTTTTTTGTCCTTGTGATAGTTTGCAGAGAATGATGGTTTCCAGCTTCATCCATGTCCCTACAAAGGACATGAACTCATCCTTTTTGTTATGGCTGCATAGTATTCCGTGGTGTATATGTGCCACATTTTCTTAATCCAGTCTATCATTGATGGACATTTGAGTTGGTTCCAAGTCTTTGCTATTGTGAATAGTGCTGCAGTAAACATACCTGCGCATGTGTCTTTATAGCAGCATGACTTATAATCCTTTGGGTATATACCCAGTAATAGGATGGCTGGGTCATATGGTATTTCTAGTTCTAGATCCTTGAGGAATCACCATACTGTCTTCCACAATGAATGAACTAGTTTACAGTCCCACCAACAGTGTAAAAGTGTTCCTATTTCTCCACATCCTCTCCAGCACCTGTTGTTTCCTGACTTTTTAATGATCGCCATTCTAACTGGTGTGAGATGGTATCTCATTGTGGTTTTGATTTGCATTTCTCTGATGGCCAGTGATGATGAGCATTTTTTCATGTGTCTGTTGGCTGCATAAATGTCTTCTTTTGAGAAGTATCTGTTCATATCCTTCACCCAATTTTTGATGGGGTTGTTTTTTTCTTGCAAATTTGTTTGAGTTCTTTGCAGATTCTGGTTATTATACTTCAAGTTCTAGGATACATTTGCAGAACGTTCAGGTTTGTTACAGAGGTATATACGTGCCATGGTGGTTATATTTTCTATGTATTTTCTTGTTTTGTCTGAACTTGAGTTTAGATAGCCCTAAAACATCCAGGTCTAAGAGAAGAGAAAAAAAAACTCAGAAAAAAACAGAAAAGCAAACTATAATAAGAAAGCATGACGTGGGAGCAGAAGGTGCCTGGCCTCACCCTGTCCTCTCTGTTCAGTATCTTCTCCCTCAACCACTGCTGAGCAGTAGCTTCCTCATTGCAATCATTTCTATACCACTTTTTAAAAAGAAACAAATATTTTTTACTGTATGTCTGAAAGCCAATCTGATCATGCAGTGTTAACCTTCACAGGGACACAGAGGCATCCTAGTAACATGGGTGTAATTATCAGGGCTCTTAGATATTAAAAGGGCTTTAGGTGACTTTGATTGCCCCTCTAGATGTCATTGGGTTGACAGAGAACATCTGTTTTTATCAATTATTATAGACCTGCTAATCATGTGTGAGAAGCAGCAAGTTGCTTTGATGAGAGATTAAAATGGAGGGAGACAGGTTTGGGAAGGGGAGGCTTCTTTCCCGAGTTTGTATCAGAGAAGGTAGGAGATGGAGACTGACAGTCATATGACTGGAAACAGAGTGAGCCCGTCTCCATGTAGCTGGGAGGGCAGCCATGTCCTCACTGGGGCTAGAAAAATGGACAGTGCCCTCAGTCAGAACATGGAAGGAGATGTGGACATGAGATTCCGACGTAAGTTCTAAAGGGAGGGAGGGTCAGAAACAGGTACTTTATAAACTAAACTCAATTGTTAGATTGTCTGTATTTCTTTATTTTTATTTCATAGCTTTCTATAGTTTTAATCATGTGTTAAAATATATCAGACTCCCTCTACTTAAGAGACCGAGGAAAGGTATTTTTGCTCCAATTTGGAGATGAAATTTCGGTGGAGCATGCACCTGTGAGCAGCAGCCTGCAGATGGATGTGGCCAATACTTTCTGCACACCAGGAAAGAAAGGGAAGCTCCAAAGAAACACGCTGAGGTCTTTTGGTTACTTATCTCTCCCTATTTATAGGTAAGCCATCCAGGGATGGGACCTTGGAGTCCTTTGATTGCATTTATAATAAGGAACGTATGCTCTGGCGGAGTCAGAGAAAGAAAACCTAGTTAATTAGCTGGCAGAGAGCTATTTATAAATATGCATATATTATGTATAAATACACATATACGTGTATATATATAGAGAGAGAGAGAATGAAGTAATTAGGAGAATTCAAGGAGTTACAGGTGCTAACGAGTTATTTTACAGTGACTTTAAGACAACTTTATGAGTATTTGATTATTCAAAAATTAGTTTTGTGAAGATTTGTGCAAATGTCTGTGTATTAGATCACAGTAAAGAAGCTCAGGCGTTTGCATGCTTGGTTCTCATTGAGACTCAAAATGTGGAGCTGGAGGGTGAAATAAGAGCTTACCTGTTCCCAGACTCGCCACAATAGGTGGTTCTGTTTTTACAGAAAGTGAGTGATGCAGAAATATTTTCACAGCACATCTGTTCAATCATAGTGTTCCTTTGGACTTAGATTCCAGGTAATTCGGACCCTCTTAGCTGGTGGCTAGCATGGATGAAGTATTGTTTTAAAAATGCAAATGAAAGCACTTATATGAATGGAAGCATATTTTGTACAGAAACTATGGATTTGAGATTCTGAATGATCAAGAAGGAAATGCTAGGCCCATAACTTCCTCCTATGTGAACTTGGGCATATTACTCCTTCTGTATTTATTTTAGATTTTTCACCCTTAAAATGAGTAGAATAATATCATTGTAATCTTTCCCTTCACTTGTATCCCCTTCTCATTCTAGGAATACTTATTGGAAGTTTGATCTCTTTCCACTTTGGTGGATGCTTTAAGATACAATGTTGAGCAAAACCAGTGCTGCTCCTGGTCTGCTGGAGATTTCAGGCTAGTAAGGTTGTTATGAAGATTGAATAAGATAACACGTAGAAGTTAGCTCATGTGCAGTGTTTCAATAAAGTATTGAAACTCTTTCTTCTTATGAAAGGCCTATGAATCTCTTAGGGCATTCTATTCAGAAGATCCAAATACCTCTTGCCAGTCACCCAAATAGAACAACTTGTTCCGAGCCTAGGAGGGTAGGGTCAATCGATGAATAATTTACAACACCTAAACAGTTTAACAGACACTTAATTCTTTGTCTTTAAATGACTTTATTTTGTTGCTCATTTGTAGATGAATATATAGAGTGACAAAAAAGTGGAATGCACTATCTGAACTATAGTAAGATAAATCTTGTAAGTTTAAGCATTTTAGACATCATCAACTCAGTATTAATTTTGACTTGTATGGAAATGTTATGTCTGAGGGTTCCCAGGTTTGCTAATGGCATACTTAATTGACTCTGAAGAGTGTGAAATTAAAATCTTAAGAAGTATGTAAACTAATAGCATGATTCTTCTTGTGAACAAAGCAGTTTAATTGAATAGTACCTTATTTATGATTGGCTTTTGAATACCTAGATAATTCTGTTTGGTATCTAATGGAAAAACAGATCTAGAACACTAATAACCATTTGCCCATTTAATAAAAATTGTCAAAAACAGATATTGATGATATTTCTAAAAATTATTAAGGGATTAGAGCAGCATTTCACAACTAGATTCCAAAGATTGTGGTCTGAACAGTACAAACCATATATTTTCATTCATATTTTCAATGGCACAAACCACATATTGTCTAGATCTTTATTAGGTCTAATGCATTTATAATATTTTTGCAAGTTTATATTTTGAATATATATTATTCATCTCATATGGGATGACCTTGTCAGTGCCCAATAGAGATGATACAACTAACCAATAACCAATACGAGACAGACTTTGAGTTTTGTGTTTCGGGAGTTATGGGTTGCAATGTTTTATTTTTACTCGATCACACTGTTTCTCTTCAGCTCCAGTGTAGTGATTGAAGTCTTGTACCAGGCAGAGGACTAAGTGACTAAGTACTTATGGCATGGGCCACAGAATAGACAAGAATTAATCCTGTGATTTTTGAACTAGTGGTCTGGTGTGCTGACCAAATAAGCATTTCAAAACAAATGATTATCATCGATATTATTATGTGTTCTCTTAACAGATTGATGATTTTATTTTTTAAATAGGAAATGGATAACTTATTTTAAACTATGTATCATATTATACTTTCAAATTTCAAACAGTATCTTAAAATGATGTGAATATTTAAGTTTTATAATTTAACTTAAAACAGTTATGTAAATTGTATATAGACACTGATGGGATATAGAGATCTGTGTTTTTATAGTGTCATCATAATACAATAAAATTACTGCTCTATTGCATTAGAAGTATATGCTCATTAAGGAAATGGCCAGGAAAAAAATATTCATGTACTCGGGGAAATTTTAACATGAGATATTTTGCCTTAGTGTGTATATCACTTGAACTTCCTTTGAACCCTGTGCACTACTTGCTATTTATGACAAAGAATGCCATTGCTCACAAAGTATTGGGTTTGCCTTTGAAGCAGTATCAGGAGATCACTGACAAAAGGCAGAGCTGAGATTAGATGTTGAGGGTTATTGCCTTGCTATAGTCCCAAAGCTATGTGAAATTTCAGCTAATTGAAAATGGTAATTATTCTAAATAACAGCATAAACTGTTTCTTTCTAGGATATGTGTTGCTTTCAAATTAATAGCCATTGATCTGGTTTTTTCTCCCCCACAATTCTTCTCTGTCCTTTTGTCCAATTATCTAGCCATCGGTCCTTGGGACAATACCCACTGCACCATTTATATTGACCATGGTTTAATGAGTTACCTGGTCTTCCTGTTTGCATAGATTGTAATAGGCCTATCCATCTGAGAGTCTGTCAGCCAGACTGAGATGTGTAACCTCTATGTATATTTAGTTTCTAAGTGTAAAGACTTTAAAATGAAAACCAAGTAATTGTGTTACAGTGGCCATTTGCATTTATTTCAGATACTGATCAGGAGGAGTCCTATTAATCACAGTAGTAATAGATCTTCAAATTACGACCTACTGAGCAAGGTCATCCCATATGAGATGAATAATATATATTCAAAATGCTCAGCTTGCTTCTAATGGGCAGTACTTCATACCAAATGGCTTTTAGGGAAATATGTATGGTATCATTTTTCAGACAAAGAATTAAAATTCCTAGTTGCGATGGTTAAAAAAAAAACCCTCTCAAGTGGAAATTAGCAATACATATTCTCCATAGCTATAAAATGAACTACAAGTACACTTTGATTCTGTAAAATTGAGTTACTTCAGAAAATATTTCAGAGTAACCTAATCCCAAGTCAAAATTCTCTATTGGAATTGTAGACAACTCAAAGATACTTGGGCTTGATCTGTTTTAACAAAGTGAAGAAGACAGGAAGAGTATGAGAAATTATTCAAATATATTCAGAAAACTATCTGCTGAGGTTAAAGACTGATATGCAGTGCTTACAGAAAAGTTATATTCCGTCCTTAGATCAAATCTTGCCACAAAATCATAAAACCAGTTTTCTTTTGGAGTTTGAAGGAAATGAGCACAATGTCTTTCTAATTGTGCTAAAAATAGTACAGTTAGTGCTTCCTCTCACTTTATTTTTAACTAGTGAATTGTAACCAGGAAGTATACTCACAAACTGTGGAGGCAAGGATGCAGGAACAAATTTAGCATTGACATGAAACAGTTGAAGATGGTGAATCTGACACAGTTAATAATGAGCAAATCCTGTTGTGTTCCACAATATTTAGGCACACTTATGCAAAAAATCATTTCAGGAAACCATGGCTTTATATCTGAGGAAGCAAAAGTGGAGTGAAAGGGCTTGGCAGTGAAGAACCACTTGTTCACATCCCTTGTTAAAGTAATCCCACATAACCTTACTCCATTTCAAGCCAAGACTGTTTGGAATCTTATGTCCTGTTGCCACAAGAACTGAGCTCAATACTTGAGAGTCCCAAGCCCCATATCTGAGAGTGGGTAAAGGTATTCTTAGAAGAACACAGGCATGTATCTGTAGGACCTTAGTAAACTTCCTGTTTTGCATAATTCTCTTCTGCCTCCCTGGTTTGTCTGAGGGCTACTCTTTCTTCTTCCCTCTCCTGAGTGAAGGCAATTGACTGATGCTTAATTGTTATTTCTTTCTAAAATTGATAACATAAAAGGAGGGCATTAGGATTCTTCCTTGAAAATCTTGTGTTTTTATAATAAAAGTGTTTGTAGCCAAAACCTGCCCCATGTAAATAAGTATCTGTTAACAATTACAAAAATAGTCATATGCATCCGTTTTGTGAACTCAATGAAGTCCCAGAAATCTTTTTAGTGCTCTGATACCTTGTAATAAAGGACCTCTAGAGGTTACTGAAATGAAAGCATGCGGAGTTACTGTAGCAGTGTGTTGTTATTGGGGAAAATAAAACCAGCAGTCATTCACTGTAGAGCCTACATTGCTGTAACTGGTGTTGCCTAGTAAACTATCTGGCATGCAAAATGGTAAGTATTCAAAGTACCTGACATTTGTGATCATTGTCATAGTAAACTGTTGGCATTTGGTTTATTTTCCAAAGCCAGATCATTTGTACTTCTCTTAAATATTTTGGCTTTAGAAATTTGTTGTTGATACAGATAATTTATCTCCTTATTGCCCTGTTTCCCTTATTGCTGCCCTGCGTTTAGCTGCAATTTGCTTTAATTGAGTCATCCCCATGATCATGGAGAATTTGTTCAGTATTTTGATTTTTAGCTATAATCTTATTGTGACTTGTTTATCTTGATAATTAACATTATTGCATGAAGACCCAGTAGAGAAAAAATATTATGTGGGAAATTCATTCTTTAATAGTTAATATAAGCCTTCAGATGTTAAATGTCAAAGCCTGCAAGTTCTCTTGATCCTTAAAAGGCTTGTAAATAAAGACCGTTCAGTTGAAGAAACTATACTGTTAAAGTCAAATATTTTTAGAAATCAGCTTTGAGTCTTGGGGATTTAGAAATTTACATAAATGATCTGAATCTCAGCAAGCTCTAAATAAACAATAACTATTTGATGGGAGAATTTAAAGAGAGCCTGCTATCACAGTGATCATTATCTGCAAAAGTGATAATTCACTAAAAAAGTTATGCCTAACTTTATAATAACTTAATATCACAGTGGTAATTTTTAATCAATAAACTGGAATATAATCAGATTGGGGAATATGTAAATCTGTGTCAGTTCAGTGAAACCTGCCAAGAGGAAGAGAAAAGAGAAAAATGTAAAAATCATATTGGATTTCGGGGGAAAGCTTTAAAGAAATGTAGTTACACCTCTGCTTGTCATACTCAGCATGGGACATACAGAGCCCCACCACAGTGCTTGAATTTATAGGAATCTGTCCAGCGGCACTTTGTCCAACATTGGACCTTCCCAACAAAAAGAAATCTTATACTCTTGCTTCTTAGTGTTTAAGATATGCATTATGTGCTTTTTATTTTTTTTGTCCTATGAAAGAGTAGCTGATGGTGCTGGATTGAAGGCATATCTACTCTGCCTCTGACTAGCAATATGAAATTGGTTATGTTATTCAACCTCTCTACATTTCAGTTTCCGGAAATTAAGTGGACTAAGAATATCATCATTAGGCAATATGTACCTCCAATATTCTGTATTATGTGGAGATGTCAAGTCTGTATTTGCTTACACAAATCATAGTTCCAAAAGAGTTCAGAATGAGACATATAGAATTGAAAGTCCTATTTATGTAGATACTAGTTAAAGCACAGGAATTAAATGGATTTAAAATGCTTTATCTGTATGTTGAAAAGAGTATAGGCTCAGGAAAGGGCCCAGGAACATATCATGATTGGGCCCAGGAGACAGTAAGAGAGTTTCAGTGACTAAGGAGACACAAGGAGAGCATGGGGTTTCTGAAACCAGGAGAAGAAAACCTTTTTCATAGAAACAAGCAATAAACTTCACTAAACACTTCCAAGACATTTTGGATAAAACAGAAGAGTTATCTTTCATTTTCACTGCATGTAGCTTAACAAAAGTTCATAAAGGCAGTGAAAATGAAAGCTCAATTAGAGTGGTCTGAGGAGAGAATCCAGGTGATGAAGTAGAGGATGCGACTATAGATGGCTCTTTCTAGAAGTTTTACTTTTAAGGGTAGCAGAGAACTGGAGTACAGCTGCAGATGTAGTTCCTCCTCCTCCCTGTCCTCTACCTCCAGTTTCTTTTTCTTTCCATGAGTGTAACAGAATGAAATTTAAGGCATAATCCTGTAGAAAGTAAGAAATTAATGATGTAGGAAGGAGATTGGATAATTCTCCAAAGTAAATAAATCCTCAGATGCTGTCAGGCAGTGGGCTCTAGCACACAAACGGATTGACATCTGATAGGAATTGAGCTGTTTTATCCACATAACAATTATTTTTCAGAGAAAATCTAGTTGTAAAAATATAGCCGAAAACCAAAGATTAGCTCTGTGTGTGTGTATGGTAACTTGTGATGTAAAATGCATTCCTCAGTATAGGTCCTGATCAAAAATCAAAAATTTTAAAAGTAAAATATCTTGAGGGAACTACAGTCAGACGACAGCAGGATGAAGGATAATAGTCAGAAAGACTACAAAGAATACAAAGGCCAGGCATGCTGGTTCATGCCTGAAATCCCAGCGCTTTAAGAACTGGAGCTGGGAGGATCACTTGAGGCCAGGAATTTGACACCAGCCTGGGAAACCTAGACCCCCATCTCTACAAAAATAAAAATAAAAGACTACAAAGTAGAAAAATCAGAGTGAAACGGAATCTTCAATACAAACAGTAGGGGGATTTTAGCAAACAGTAACTGACTGACATCAGATGGTGGTAAGATTTGTATGGAGTTCAGTGCTGAGAGGTCTTTTTAACAAGCAATTTAAATGTGAACATTGCCTTGTTTACATAGGTCGAATAAAATGCAGTATAATGCACAGAAAACAAAAAAAAGTAAAAAGCTTAAATAATCTTTGTTCTTAGGACAGTGTTTTTCAAATAAGGATTATGGTTCACTATTGGGTCATAACATAAAATACACTTCTTACTGTGGCTCCAAGAAAAAGAAAACCCGAGTTTAAGAAGGCTTAACAACAGAGTTTGCCTGTATCATATAAGAAGTCCTGAGTTCTACGTCTACTAAGAATAGCTCCATGGCCCGATACGTGTTAGAATTTGCATTTTGGAAAGGTCTTTTTTTCACATTTCTTGTCTTATGGTCGCAAGATGACAGATTATCCCAGGCCTCATGTTTACATTCGAAGACTAAAAAACGCCGTGGTAGATAGAAAAAGCCCCTCCCCAGAGATGACTCCTGGGTCCTCATTCCCAGACCTGTGAATGTGTCGCCTTACATTGCAGGTATACTCTGCAGATGTGATTAAATTAAGGATATTGAAATGAAGGGATTAACCTGCCTTATCTGGGTGAGTTCAGTGTAATTATAAGAGTTGAGTGAGCCAGGAGATTCAGAGAGGGAGTGTGACCATGGAAGAGGAATGATGTGGAGTGAGAAAGACTCACCTAGCCGTTGCTAGTTTTCAGGATGGAAGGGTATCATGAGCCAGGGCACATGAGTGGCCTCTTGAAGTTGGAAAAGGAAAAGGAACATGTTCTCCCCTAGAATATCCAGATGATGTCACTCAGTGGGTTCTACTTCAGGCTTCTGACCTCCAGAACTGTAAGATCACTAAGTTTTGTATTTTAAGACACCAAGCTTGTAGCAATTTGTTATAGCAGCAATGGGAAACTAACAAACATGTATGCACAAAAAGGGGAAAAGAGTTGTGCCAGTTGAGTTTGTCACTTTCTATCCAGAAAGCAAAATCCTTCACAGAAACTCTACTGAACTTTCATTTGCTTACATCTCCCTTTCCAAAATTAGGCTGCATGACCACTATGGATCAACCACAAACCAAAAGAATTCAATTGTCATGGCACTGCTTAATTAGACAATCACAGTTCATCTCTTGGAGCTGAGACGGGGATGATTTCCTTTCTAAGGTCTACTGAACTCTCATTAGCTGGAAAAAAAGTCAAAGTCTATTGGGAGAGAAGAAGGAGGTTGAAGACAAGTGGATTTTTAATACCTAGCTGATGTTGGGAGGCTAAGTATAAAACGACATTCTGTGGCCGGGCGTGGTGGCTTACACCTGTAAACCCAGCACTTTGGGAGGCTGAGGTGGGTGGATCACCTGAAGTCAGGAGTTCGAGATCAGCCTTGCCAATATGGGGAAACCACACCTACACTAAAAATACAAACAATTAGCCCGGTGTGGGGGTGGGCACCTGTAATCCCAGGTACTTGGGAGGCTGAGGCAGGAGAATCGCTTGAACCCAGGGGGCAGAGGTTGCAGTGAGCCGAGATTGTGCCACTGCACTCCAGCCTGGGCAACAAGAGCAAAACTCCACCTCAAAAAAAAAAAAAAAAAATCCTAATGTTGGATGTGTAGCAGCTTGTGCCTGACGCATTGCCCCATATCCTTTCCACCAACAAGTCTCACTGTTTTCTTTCAAAAATACATTTCGAATTTGTCTTATGTCCACATGTCCACAACCACCATTCTGTTTTAATCTAACAACATCTCTCTTTTGAATTACTTAAATGACCAGTTAATTCTCCTCCTAAAAGCTGTTTTGCTTCCCACTCACCCCTATTTTATTTTTTGTTCTATTAGGCAGCCAGAAGAATCTCCTAAAAATTTAGGTTGTCCATTCTCTGCTTTTTATACTACCTAACCACTTCTTGTTGAAGTTAGGATTAAGCTCAAAATCCTTAAGTAACTTACCTCTTTTGCAACATTGCTTGTAGAGTAAAAGATTCTTTAACACCATTCTTCTTTCCAGTTTTGGCCAGGTTTTTTCCCCCCATTAAATACTACTATTTATATAATTAAATTTTAGTTTATGCACCAGTTTGAATGAATACTTGATAAATGTCTCTACTTCTAAAGTATAACTTCCGTTAGAATGGAAGTCAGGTACAGTTTTACCCACTATTGTATGGCACTTAAACAGGAACTGTTGAGTGGGTGAATAATTAATAAAATGAGCAAATAGTTCTCATCCTTAAGAACATTCTAAATCAGTAGGAAGAAAGAATGAGTAACTGTAGTTATGCCTTGCTTAATGATGGGGATACTGTATTAGACTGTTCTCATGCTGCTAATAAAGACATACTTGAGGTAATTTATAAAGGAAAGAGGTTTAATGAACTCACAGTTCCACATGGCTGGGGGAGGCCTCACAATCATGGCAGAAGGCAAAGGAGAAGCAAAGGCATGTCTTACATGGCAGCAGGCAGGAGAAGCTTGTGCAGGGGAACTCCCATTTATAAAACCATCAGATGGATCTGAGACTTACTATCACTAGAACAGTATGGGGGAAACCGCCCCCATGATTCAAATATCTCCACCTGGCCTTGCCCTTGACATGTGGAGATTATTACAATTCAAGGTAAAATTTGGGTGAGGACACAGCCAAACCATATCAGATATATTCTGAGAAACGCATGTTTCTGTGATTTCATAATTGTGTGAACATCATGAGCATGCTTACACCAACCTAGATGATACAGCCCACTCCCCACCTAAGGCTACATGGTGGAGCCTTTTGCTCCCAGGCTCCAAACCTGTATGGCATGAATAGTGTAGGCAACTGTAACACAATTGTAAGTATTTATGTCTCTAAACATAGAGAAGATACTGTAAAAGTACAGTGTAAAAGATAAAAAATGGTACACCTTATAGGGAAATTACCATGAATGAAGCTTTCAGGCCAAAAAGTTACTGTGAGTGAGTCAGTGAGTGGTGAGTGAATGTGAAAGCCTAGAAAATTACTGTAAACTACTGTAGACTTTATAAATACTGTACACTTAGAATGCCCAACAATTATTAAAATTATTTCTTTTTAATAATAAATTTACCTTAACTTTCTGTAATTTTTTACTTTATAATTTTGTTTTTAACATTTTCACTCTTCTATAATAAATGTAGCTTAAAACACATTGCACAGTTGTACATAATTTTTTTGTTATATTCTTATTCTAAAGCTTTTGTCTAGTTTTTTTTTTTTCCTTTTGTATTAAAAACAAAGACACAAACACACATTTAGTCTTCCTGGGCACTATGGTTAATATCTGTAATCCCAGCACTCTGGGAGGTCAAGGTGGGAAAAGGCCTCCTGAGGCCTCCTCCTCTTGAGGTCAGGAATTTGAGACAAGCCAGGGCAACATAGCAAAACCTTGTCTCTACAAAACATTTAAAATAACTGGCCAGGTATGCTGGCATGCACGTGTGGTCATAACTGCTCAGGAGGCTGAGGTGGGAGGATTGCTTGAGCCCAAGAGTTTATGGCTACAGTGAGCCACGATCACTCCACTGCCCTTCAGCCTGAGCAACACAGTGATACCCTGTCTCAGTACACACAACCAGTATGACTGGCAGCTCAGTAGGTTTGTCTACATCAGCATCACTGTAAACATGTGAGTAGTGCATTGTGCTCTGACATCACAAGGGCTTTATCATCAGACAATAGGAATCTTTCACTTCCTTTGTTGACTGAAATGTGCTTATGCAGCACATATATAATAAAAATGATAAAAGGCTACTCTCTTCAGAAGGGCAGACAACATGTGAGTTTGGACCTTTATAGGTCAGATGTGCCTTGAATAGAACAATAGGTTTTTTTTTTTCTTTTTCTTTTCTTTTCTTTTCTTTTCTTTTTTTTTTTTTTTTTGAGACAGAGTCTCCCTCTGTCACCCAGGCTAGAGTGTAGTGGCACAATCTCGGCTCACTGCAACCTCTGCCTCCCAGGTTCAAACAATTTTCCTGCCTCAGTCTCCCGAGTAGCTGGGACTACAGGCACGTGCCACCACACCCGGCTAATTTTTTTTGCATTTTTAGTAGAGATGAGTTTCACCAGTTGACCAAGCTGGTCTCCAACTCCTGACCTCAAGTGATTCACCCGCCTCGGCCTCCCAAAGTGCCAGGATTACAGGTGTGAGTCACCGCCCTGGCCTTGAATAGAGATTTGAAGGAAAGATGTAGCCAAGGGGATGTTGGCAAGTGAAACAATCCACATTTAAAGGTTAGAGGGATGAAATGGAAGTAAGTACTGGAAGTCTGATGGAGGCAAGTCTATGGGAAGTTTCAAACACTATAAACCTGTGCAAATAAATCATCTTCAATTTTTGTAATTTGTTTTTAAGCAATGTGTTTTCTGAATATATGCGTGATGTAACCTTAATGGTATTATAGGAAGTTGACATTTCAGGCAGTCTTACCAATTGAATGTTATTAATTCAACATCTGTTAAATATTTTTGAGTGCTGATTTCCAGACTCCAAAATAACAGCCAGAGAAAATAAAGTGAGCGCAAAACAAAGGCATAGCCTTTGCTCTCATAGAAAAGTCTTTTTCTCTAATTTTTAAACATATTTTGTCTTTAAGATAACATCACAAGTTCATCAAGAGTAGAAAAAAGAATCACTTTCTTGTGTTTCTTCTGTTCCAATCACAGTCCATATGGCGAAATTAGGCAAACGGTAATTGAGCAATAAACCCCAGGTTGATTGATTAATGGAATGATCAGGAAATTTCTTGATGGTCATTCCACTTCGGATCATTACAGCCCTACCTTACAGTCGGTGGGTAAGATTAGAAAAGATATTTAGGCCGGGCACAGTGGGACATGCCTGTAATCCCAGCACTTTGGGAGGCCAAGGTGGGTGGATCACCTGAGGTCAGGAGCTTGAGACCAGCCTGACCAACATGGTGAACCCCGTCTCCACTAAATTAGCCAGATTTAGTGGTGGAAACCTGTAATTCCAGCTACTCTGGAGGCCGAGGCAGGAGAATCGCTTGAATCTGGGAGGCAGAGGTGGCAGTGAGCTGAGATGGCGCCATTGCACTCCAGTCGGGGCGACAAGAGCGAAACTCCGTCTCAAAGACAATAAAAGAGATATTTAAAAATTATGTAGTTAGATTGACTAGTGCCAGCACCTATGGATCGTTCAGGCTGAAAACTTCCCTTGGAGGTCTTAATGATCCAGATTTCCTTATTAATAAATGCAACTGTCACATGCTCCGTCACCTTCTGTATTGTCTTCCTAAAGCTTGACTGTCTTTTATACTGGAATTTATCAGTATCATCAAAACATTTAGTGCTGGTTAAAATGATAGCCCCTCACTTAAATATATGGGCCATCAGGCAAAATGGACGGATCTCAGTGACAACAAAGCTTATTCTAGCCCGACCTTCACCGAAAAATACACCGAGAAATGATATTTCTATCCTATCCTCAGATCAAGCTTTTATCTGTTGGCATCATTGTCATTAATGTGGTATAATCATAGTGATTCTGATTTAAATTTTGTAAAGTAGAAACCACATCGAACTTGCTTCCCAAAGTGTGATATATTTTTTTAAATAAAGAGGAAAACATTCTAGACATTTCCAGCTCCTTAAAAAATACTGTGTTTGATTTGTTGACATAGGGAACTGGAAAGTGGGGTAAGTTGAAAAATAATAGAGTTTTAGTTTCTTACACTCATATCAACTTTAAATTTGTCTTTTTGACAATTTGGAAGTGCTTGATTGTATTTCTATGAAAGGAAATCATAAGAATGAGAAGGTAAAGATCACTTTTGAATTCCTAATATGAATCGTGTTCTACTGTCCAAAAAAATAGCCACATGTGGCTTTTTAGATTTAAAGTTAATTAAAATTAAAATGTAAAATTCAATTCCTCAGTCACATCAGCCACATTTCATGTGATTCGTGGTCACGTGGCTAGTGGCTACTGGATTACATAACACAGGGGACAGGGATTTTTTTTTCCTTTTTTTTTTTCTTTTTGTTTTGAGATGGAGTCTCGCTCTATTGCCTAGACTGGAGTGCAGAGGCACCATCTCGGCTCACTGTAACCTCTGCTTACTGGATTCAAGAGATTCTCCTGTTTCAGCCTCTCAAGTAGCTGGGATTATAGCCGCCCACCACCATGCCTGGTTTAATTTTTGTATTTTTAGTAGAGATGGGGTTTCACCATGTTGGCCAGGCTGGGCTCAAAGTCCTGACCTCAGGTGGTCTACCCACCTCGGCCTCCCAAAGTGCTGGGATTTCAGCTGTGAGCTGCAGCAACTGGCCAGGGAATTTTTGTTATCTTAGAAAGCCCTATGGAGAGTGCTGCTTCCGTGTATTTGCATGTAGGTTCATTATCTCCACGCAGTTAACAGAATGTTTTCAGGAGGAGGAGAATTCGCTAAGGTGAGAAACTGGTTTTTCTCAGGAGACTCTTTGGACAAATGGCAACCATGTTATTTAGTGAGAGTGACCACAAATGGAGCCCTATACAGCTGCCATTGGCACTGTCTGAAGGAAACTTATAACCAGGAGACTATTGCTGTTCTTAGTAGTGTCTAAAATTACATTGTTATGATTCACCAAAGGCATGTCATGATGTACCATATGCCTTTTGAGATGGGATAATATTTATCTACAAGATGGTATGATTATAGGATTGACTACTGGTCCTACAAATAAGCCTCAGTATATTTCAAAGAATAGAAGACTTTCTGCATCCCAGAAAGCAATGATTTTTATCATTCAACAGTGGAAGTGTTTATTTTCAAACTACTTAAGTGCTGCACATGATCCCAAAGTTTATCATGAAATTAGTTATTACACTGAGACACAGTTCTGTGAGAAACGGAAGTAAGTTTTAAGTGATCCCATCTCAGGCTAAGTAGCTTGCTCAGCGTTGTGAAACAAACGTCTCTATGCTTCGATGCTTTTCTGTGAAGAAAGTCATGATTATAAATACGGACTATATATACAAATAGTAAAAAAAAAAAAAATTCCTATTACGGGTCAGGAGAGCAGATCCCTTTGATGAGAAGAGGTAAGGATTAGTGACTGGAAAGAAATGTGAAGGGAATTGTCAGGATGGATAAATGCATGTTTCTTGATTAGGGTGTTTATGTGCAATTTTTGAAGTCATCAAACCGTATACTTACAATATTTGCTCTTTTTTCATATCATATCACAATACAAATGTAAACATACGCATGAACATACATAGCCAGATATATATGTGCCTGTGTGCGTGTGTGTGTCTGTATCGGCATATAAGTTTATAAATTTAGTCCAGTATCAAAACTCAGTGGAAACTCATTTTTTTCTAATGTGGCTGTGACTAATTATTTAAGGATAGCAAACTTATTAAACAGTCCAAAATCTTTCAAACCAATGTAAATCAAAGCATAATATTATTGAAAGACTTAAATTTATGCATCACTTTTCCGTGATGGAATGCTAAGTAGGTCCTATCCAATGCTTACTTCAGATCCACTTCATTTCCAAAATGCCACTGAAGCATAAGTTAATTAAGTTACATAGATTCTAGGCAGTGATGGGAAAAGTAATACTTGATTAAGTGCATATTCCTGCAAAAATCCTTCCATTGCCATACGTGCTGATACATCAGCTGCTTAACTGCTGGCATTTTTAATCTCTCCAAAAGGAAGACATATTTAGTAGGTTAGTTATTCCTTGCCTTGTGAAGTGCTATCATTTTTGTTGTTTGCTAATAGTCCTGCAGGGCAGAATTCATTCAAAGCCAGACAGGAAATGCAATGACTTAAAACTTGGTATTTACAGTGCATATGCTCAGAATTCACACTAATACTGTGTCATACGTGGTGGTTTCTTGCAGGCATTGCATTTCTCTTGATTCATGATCATGTTTGAGGCTTTGAAAGTGAAATTGACTGAAATTAATTCTACTTGTGAAACTGCCCTCTGGAAAACTGTTCATGCCTATATGTATCAATGCACTAATGTAGCAATAGCATTTAAAGGCTTGACAATAAAGGCAGTTACTAACAAATAAAACATTAGAAATGGCTTTTTTAACAAGTAAATTTCAGGGGAATGCTTTCAAGTTTAGACAGAATTATGTACAAGTTCCCAGACGTTCATATAAATATTAATATATCAGTTATTTTCTATTCGACTCATTTATGCACAAATCAGCACACTAATAATTTAATCAAGCTTTTGGTCTCTTTCTTTTTGACAATACATTGCATCATGAAGTAAAGAAAGAATGTGAAATTTAATGTGGCTAGTCTACTGCTAAACTCTGATGAGATGACACAGGATAATGATTTAACCACCAAACTAAGAAAAATCCTTCATTTTCATGTACATTTTACTTACTTATGTCTGTTCACTTATCTAATGATCCTATACATATTTATCAAGTATTAGTATGTGCAAGGCTATATCCTTGTTGCTGGAGATACATCTTGTGACTTACCAATTCTCTGTCCTCATGGAGTTTTCTATTCTAATGGGGAAACGGAATACTGACAGAAAACAAACCAGTAAATATATCACGTGTCAGATATTGATGATGTACATGGAGAAGTATTAAGCAAGGTAATTTGGATAAAAAGTGTGAGATGAGATGGAGTGTTGGTGTTGTTATTTTAGCTGAGGTATATGGACAGGATTACTGGAAAGGTGGTATCGGATTAGATAACTGAAGGAAGTGAGAGATACCCACGTGGATACCTGAGGCAGGGCTGCTCTCAGAAACTCACCTAGAGCTTGCCATTACTACTTTCAGAAGACCTCAGAATATTAATTTACTTTCTCCACATTCCAGTATGGGTGAAGAAATATCACCATGTTCTTTTGTCTAGACACACAAAATGTCTATAGTAGTTGGAGGTACAGACAGAGCTGGGACTAAGGCTTGATTCACCCATTCATAAGCCAGGAAGGAACTCTTGGTTGAATGTAAAAAACAAAAAATATGGTCATATTTCAAACAGAAAAACCATCAGCTTCTAAAAGGATAAAATGTAGAGCAAGTTTCTTGGCAGGATTTTAAATGATTTTGTGGAACTTCATTATGACATATTTACCCCTAAACATTATATGTAAGTTTTTATTTTTAACATGTGATTCTTCCTCTTAGAATGTCTGTTTACATATTCTTCTTGTGCATTTTAAAAAATTTATCTATAATGTGCAGTTAAACTTTTCAATGCATTGTTTCCTGAAAACTCCAAGCTGAATTGTTCACGATTCTTCATGAATTATTAGGTCGGTGCAAAAGTAATTGAGGATTTTGCCATTAAAAGTAAAGCAATTACGTTTGTACCAGCCTGATCCTAAGCAATCTCCAGTTATCCTCTAGATTCTGCCACTTTTCATTGTATTATTGTATCTGTTTTTTTCACTAAGAGAAATAATTTTTAGTGTCCTTAATGTTTAGTGTTGTGCATATTTTAAAATCTTAATGTTTTCCAAATAAATAAATGAACACATGATTAACTTACGGGTAGAAAAATGTATGAAACCTCATCGAAAATGATGTCTGTCTAATCAGTATCCCTGCTATACATTGTAGAGGAACATTAAGTATCCACCCAGCATTGAGAGTTGGAAGACTGGCTCTGTTACTTAACGGTTGTATAATGGTAAACGTTTCGGTAAGCCTCAGTATCCTGAGTTTTAAAATAAACATATCAATGGTGTTTGTCCCTGTGGTCTGCTAGGTCACAGTGACTAACATATATAAAAGATATAAAAGTGCTTTGCAAATTTTAAAGTGTTGTTCACCTCTTCATTTTTATGACTAATTCTAAGGACATAGGAAGGAATTAACCATGTAACAGATAATGAACCAAAAATTTGTCAAAAATAATTGACTGAAAAGATACATTGAGTTGAACCTATACTAGTATAAATAGTAGTTCAGTAAATCCAAGCTGATTATTGGAGGCAAGAAAACTACAGTGGAAATCTTTGTACTTAACATGAAAGAAACCTTGCAAAATTTACACAGGAATAACTGTCACCGCCATCACATGCAGGGGGTACAGAATGAGGCAGAACAAAGACAGATACCTATGGAAATGGAGAAAGACTCAGATGGTCTCATTACTGTATGGAACCAAGTTTCTGCTTAGTGACAAATCAGAAATGTATTATATTCTCATGTCAGGAGATGTGTACTCAACTGCTGATTATTTCAGGATTAAACCTATGCTAATGGTTTACTATCAGATCCATGTAAATTAAAAATTTAAACTTGAAAATGATTCTGAGGTGTCCTTGATATGTGAAGTGCTATTTTAATTTGTTTTGAAACAGTCTCCATAATTACAAGAAATACAGAAAAAAAGATGTTATTGTTTTAGTCTTCAAGTCCACAAAAATAGTGCCTAATAAAGAAAAGGAAGAACCAGAACTATTTTATATAATTCAGTCAACTTTTTGATAGACTTGTAAAATTACTATATTTTAGAAATGTGCAATTAATAGGCATTTTCATGTTTTATACACATGTTAAGATTGGTAGTTTTTGTTTTTATGCTGTAGAAACATATTTGATCAATATTTTCTCATGTTAAAGCAAAGAGATTTTCTCAACACATTGGCAGCATGTTCTTCACACTCATTTGGTCAGGAGATTTTTGTGAATAAATGGGACTCCAGGTTAACATGATAATAGAATGTAAGTATTAGTGTACTTGGCCAACCATGTAGATTATCCACTTCAGCATTTTGACTCTGACAAGCAACAAGAACTATATTGTTGAACGTACTGTCTTCTACCTGAATATTACTCTAAAAATTAAGCAGTATATGCCCAAACTGTTGATTGTTTTTAGACTACTCCCAATTCAGACTGTATCAATTCTAACTAGAAAACCAAACCTCATAAAATTATTATACTATGTCAAGTAATATTTCTTTCTGTTTGCCCTCAATTTGTTTCTGTCTTGGTTCAAAGGAGATTCTTGTTAACTGAATTCAGTTGAAATATATCCTTAGTCTTCATAATTGCAGAATCATTCCTTCTTCAACTTCACAGTTTTTTATCTTTTCGGCCTAGAGTCTACATCATTTAAACCTGTCCTCAAAAGGCAGACTCTGTCCCTTTGATGTTTTCTGCATGCTGTGATCTGGACCTAAAAACCTTTGATTTTATCTTTCTTGTACAACAATACCATGTAGAAGAAGCACGTATAGACTCAGTATTTTGCAGAAGAAAAGTATTTTGTGTGTGTATGTGTTTTAACAAATTATACAGATTTCTAATGATGTCAATGTTGTGTTTTTTAATTAAAAATATTAAGACCATTTTGAATAGAGTAACACATTAATTTTCTTTAGAAAGTAATTCCCTAAACCATAAAAATGTCCGGCTAAATATGTAATCAAAGAGATTATATTATAGGCAAAAAAGTAAAGCTAGAACAATCAAATAAACACAATGCTAGGGTGGAAAGCCATGTAAATAAAAATGAATATTCATGAACTTGTTGAATCTTGAAACAATTTTTAGCATCTCAGAAATAAAGGAAATTTGCCTATTTTATAAATGCCGTGCCTATAATCTCCAGCTGTTGTCCAGTCAATTATTTGTATCTACCAGTGACTGTCTCAAAGTTCTCCTTGACTTCTTATCAGGGAGATGGGGAATAATTTTTTTCCGTCTGATAGTTGTGGAACAAAGCAGCCTCACCCTGAGGCTGACTTCAGTATGTCAAACAAATGGCTGTTCTCTCACAAATAAATGACAATAAGCCTGTTGGTTGCCGTGTGAATTCACACCGATAGGGCTCCCTTCCAGGGCCCTGAGTGTGCAGCTGTTCCTTCTTAACGCAGACTCAACAGGTTCATGACATTATTTTTTAATGGAGTTTCTGCAGAAATTATGTTTTAAAAATTCTCCTCTGCATGAGATATGTTTGAATCTCATATATTGAAATGTACACATTAATTTAAAATTAGAACTTTTCAGCATTAAAGAGGGACAGACATTAAATATTGTACATTATATACATTGACAGGAACAATCATATTTGGAGAACTTAGAAGATACCATTTGTATGCATATCATTTTAAGAGAGAGGAAGGGAGGGAACACTTATTTTTTAAAAACCACTGTGAAGTGATCAGTATTAATAGGATTTAATAGAACAGAATTTGTTGCTCCTTATCTACTTTAGTGTTGACTATTTGCACATACAACTGCTCTCATTGAAGTAGTGAGAACGATATTTCATTTGTGGGGTTAACCGCAGTAGCAGGTTTTGGTTGACAGGAAAAGCTAGGGAAAAAAAAAAAGATATAGAAAGAGGGAGATTTAGTCCTTAGTCTCAAGGTCTGTTTGTCTTCAAGATATCTTGCCATCTTGGTTGTGTTCAGAGTTCAGTAATTCCTAATTTAACTAAATCTTCCTTATTTTTCTTTTTCAATGAGACACCAGAGGCATAGAGACATTGTAATTGAGACTTTACTGACGCAGAGGCTTTGGATTCAGAAGATCCAGACGTGGCACGCCACGTGGCGCTAGCAATTCCACAAGTCACTTCCAGTCTGAATCTTGATACCCTCACCTGCAATGTGGGAATAATAATTCAGACTATTGCTTCAAAGACTAAATTATATGACTGATGAGATATCAAGGACATTGTCTGTTATATACTATGAACTTAATGTTCATGTAAATGTACATTGTTTCTCTTGTGTCTTTAGAAAATACCAAAATATAATGCTTTTACAATTCACATATGGACATTTAATAATGAAGAATATGAATTTGAAGGACACTGGACTTTAAAAGAATTTTTTTTTTTTTCCTTTTATGTCTGCTCACTGCAAGCTCCGCCTCCCACGTTCATGCAATTCTCCTGCCTCAGCCTCCCGAATAGCTGGGACTATAGGTGCACCCCACCGCGCCCGGCTGATTTTTTGTATTTTTAGTAGAGACGGGGTTTCACCATGTGAGCCAGGATGATCTCAATCTCCTGACCTCGTGATCCGCCCGCCTCGGCCTCCCAAAGTGCTGGGATTACAGGCCTGAGCCACCATACCTCGCCAAGAATTACTTTTAAATCTGCCATCTTCAACTTTTGAAGTTCTTCAACTGTATTTTTCTCATTCTTGGAAGGAAATCATAAAACGTTCTTTGCTCTGATTCCCAGGATTGTACAAATTGTACTTATCAACTTATTTGCAAATTTTTCTTCTTTTCATATTCTAAGTTTTTATTTTCAAAAACATACATAAATCGTATATATGAAGTAATTGCAGCGCTATCTAAAATTATTTTTTCCAACAGTAGTTCTCTTAGCCCCTAAAAATACATATTGCAATAGTTTATTTTTAAATTATTTTTAATATTTTGACTTTATAGGGAATGCCCCTGTGCCTCTGCTTCTCACTAGAAAAAAAGCTTTGGTTACACTAAAATTACTGAATTGTGTGCGCATTTACCAAGAAGTCTTGGAGACAGACCCTGGTATTCAGGATTTAATCTTCCTCTTTTCCTACATGTTTTATTTCCTTTCTTCCTACCTATCAACTAAAATCTATTATTGTAGTTAACCCCACCAATTAAACATTATTATTCTTGTATTATACCGTGTTTTTTTAAATTTTTGTGAGATACTTAAAATTTCTGCCTTTACTATTCCTTCTTGTATCTCAGATTTTCCATTTGAGATATTTTGCTTCTTTAAGAGTCCGCTTAGTTCTTGTTTTCAGGAAGTAACATTTCTTGGTTATTGTGTGAAGATGTCTTTTTCTCAAACTCATTCTGAATTCATTAGTCTAGACGAGTAACTTCCTCTCAGCACGTTGAAAATAATATTACAGTGCCTATGTCATTATAGACACAAGAAAATCTGTTTTTAAGTGATACTGTCTTGTAGATGATCTGCCTTTCCTCTCTGGCTTCTTTTAAATGTTCTCTTCATCTTTGATGTTTTGAAGTTTACTGAACTAAGTTAGTTTGGGGAGTTGGAGGTAAATCTCTTAGCTTTGCTTTCTGCTAGTACTTTCAATTCCAATGATTTCTTTTCCTCCCCTATTGGGTGACTTTACATTGTGAATTCATACCTAGCAGCATACCGTATGGGAATCCTAAATGACTTTGATTGACTATATTTTTATCCACAGAAAATATTTTAATTTTATTCTGAATGGTATTGGGATATGCTGCCAGTCTGGAACCACTTTAATTTGATTCCTCAGACTGGGGAGTTCAGATGTAGGGGTCATGTAAACTCCATAACCCAGAAAGATGAAACAACAGGCCTATCATTACAAACTTTAAGGAGACTTTTTTTTCCCCCCCTACAGAGAGAAGGAACAGATTCTAAGAGGCGTCTTCATTGGTTCCTTTTGTAGACAGGCAGTTTTGTTTTGTTTTCTTTTAAACCCCTATTTATGCCTTTACTGAAATTGTAACACTTAAAACTGTCTTCACATTATTCATGAATCTGCAGTTGAGAGTCTGGTTTTGAGCCAGTATAAACCCCAGCCTCTCATTTCTCTTCAGGTCCATTTGTCTAAATATTCTTGATCCCAGGTACCCGCTTGAAATTTAGAGTTAGAGGAATTGAAATTTACACTGACTCTAAAAGTTTGCTTTTCAACAATTTTTTTTTAAAGTTTTACCTTTATTTTAAAGTTGCATATCTCTTGAATGTTCTTGTATTTTCTCTTGAACTCTACAATGAACTAGCATGTATTTTGTTATGGTTTTCCCACATTTGAGTGTTTTCTGTCAATGGAGGGCCTATCTGAATTCCTAATCCTCCACATTGCAGGTGGGAGTGCTGCAAATTCTTTTAAAACTTGTACAGCTCTTTTATAATTCAAATATAATTATTGATCATTTGTGTTTCAAAAATGAAAATTTATCATAAATTACATGAATGTCATGAACTATCATGGACTCAAAATCAATTTATAATAGCAATGAATCATAGGAGGACAAGTTCAAACTTTAGAAATATAAAATGGCAAATTTTAAAATGGCATTTAGATTCTAAAGCTGGGATTTTAAATGTTACTGAAAGTTATTTCTTAGATATAAAACCTCTGACAAGATAATTTTGAAACCAGATGCACAAAACATATCAATTTCATAGACTGCAAAATTGCAGATAAAATTTTTTGTCATAACAATTTACTCGATGTTTCCAATTTGAAAAGATAAAACAAAGAAGTATTGAGAAATATACAGTATGTGTCACTCTGTAGATTTTTCTCAAAATGCAAGGTAAATCAGGACCTAAAGAATAAGTACCTCATCTGCTTGCCCTGGGTGCCTCCATGAAAATGAAAACAAATAAATGCAAAATGAGGAGAAAGTTTGCCATAAAAACAAAAGGGAACAGGTATGCTTTGATAGCAACTTTGTGTTACTAGCAACCATACTAGTCTTAGGTGTAGATTGACAACCAAATTCATAGAACTCAGTACCGCCAGCACAAAACTTACCAAGTTTTAAGAAAAGACCCAGGACAGGAAATACACAGCATGCACACAGAGGAGAGGTCTCATGAGTTCCCCGCTCAGTCATTTGTAACTCAGGACATGCATTCAAGAGAAGAGGCTGAGTTAGCATGGTCAATCTGATATCCCTTTGTTACAGGTGGCAAATCCCTGCAGGTCTCCCACAACCTCAATTCTTGCTTGCCTCCCCAGAAGAAAGAATTCAACTGAGGGGCATAGGGCAGAGTGACACAGTGAGGCAAGTTTTAAGCAGGAGTGAAAGTGTATTAAAAAGTTTAAGTTCCTTGTAGATTCTGGATATTAGACTTTTATCAGATGGGTAGATTACAAAAATTTTCTCCCATTCTGTAGGTTTCCTGTTGACTCTGATGATAATTTCTTTTGCTGTGCAGAAGTTCTTTAGTTTAATTAGATCCCATTTGTCAATTTTGACTTCTGTTGCAATTGCTTTTGGCATTTTTTGTCATGAAGTCTTTGCCAATGCCTATGTCCTGAATGGTATTGCCTAGGTTTTCTTCTAGGGTTTTTATGGTTTGGGGTTATACATTTTAAGTCTTTAATCAATCTTGAGTTAATCTTTGTATGAGGTGTAAGGAAGGGTTCTAGTTTCAGTTTTCTGCATATGGTTAGCCAGTTTTCTCAGCACTACTTATTGAATAGGAGATCATTCCCCCATTGTTTGTTTTTGTCATGTTTGTTGAAGATCAGATGGTTGCAGATATGTGGTGTTATTTCTGAGCTCTCTGTTCTGTTCCATTGGTCTATATGTCTGTTTTGATACCAGTACCATGTTGTTTTGGTTATTGTAGCCTTGTAGTATAGTTTGAAGTCAGGTAGCGTGATGACTCCATCTTTGTTCTTTTTTGCTTAGGCTTGTGTTGGCTACATGGGTCTGCTTTGATTCCATAAGAAATTTAAAGTAGTTTTTTCTAATTCTGTGAAGAATGTCAGTGGTGGTTTTGTGGGAGTAGCATTGACTCTATAAATTACTTTGGGCAGTATGGACATATTCATAATATTGATTCTTCCTATCCATGAGGATGGGATGTTTTTCCATTTGTTTGTGTCTTCTTATTTCCTTGAGCAGCGGTTTGTAGTTCTCCCTGCAAAGGTCCTTCACATCGCTTGTTAGTTGTATGTTAGGTATTTTATTCTCTTTGTAGTGATTGTGAATGGGAATTTGTTCATGAGTTGCCTCTCTGCTTGTCTATTCTTGGTATATAGGAATGCTTGTGATTTTTGCACATTGTTTTTGTATTCTGAGACTTTGCTGAAGTTGCTTATCAGTTTAAGGAGTTTTGGGGCTGAGATGATGGGGTTTTCTAAATATAAAATCATGTCATCTGCAAACAGAGAATTTGAGTTCCTCTCTTCCTATTTGAATACTTTTTATTTCTTCCTCTTGCCTGATTGCACTGTCCAGAAATTCCAATACTTAGGGCAGGAATGAAAGGAACTAAAGTACACCTAGAAGAGGGCCAAGCAGGTGAATTGATAGATCAAGTGTGCAATTTGACCTTGTGGGGTTTTATACGTTGGCATATTTCTGGGGTCTTGCATTATTTCTCCCCTGATTCTTTCCTTGGGGTGGGCTGTCTGCATGCACAATGGGCTTTTAGCACTTAGGAGGGGCCATATGTGCAGTATGTTTACTGGATTTACATGCATGCTCACTTGAGGCATTTTTCCCTTTCCAGTCCAGTGTTCCTAGACAAAGATCATATACCAGTTAAATGCTGCCATTTGGCCTCTTAGTGGCATACATGAGCCCCTTAGTCCAACTCCTGAGATCTTATCAGGAAGCTGCTGATCACCAGCTACAGGTGTTTCTGTCTATTGAGAGACTGCCTTTCCCTGGTTTTGTCTGGGACCAATTATTATTTTAGCGGGACAGCTGAACAACTGTCTGGCCATCACCTGATGGTCACCTGATATTGCTGGTTTGCAGGGCAGGGGGTGGGAGTCTCGCCTGCCCTGCTTGTATCTGACCAGCTACGTACTATAATGCCTTCACCTTTTACAGTTAGACAATCGGACCCATTGTATATGCTGTTTCATCTGTATAGGTTACTCATTATTCCATAACTAATTTAAACTGTGAAATGAGAGAGATTGGCCAGGCATGTCATCCTGGGGAAAATTCTCATTCACTGTCTCATCTAGCATAGATAAACTCCTAACAGTTCTTGAATGAATGTGCTAAAGGGGAAATAAAGCAAATGGTAAATCATCAGGTTTCCCTAATGCTACATGTTAGCCCTTTTCTTTCACATGAATATGAAAATAAAAGATTACATCCTAGGTAGAATGCTGAAAGATACTAGAAACCTCTTCCTCCCACTTCATCCTAAGTAGTAGAGTGTGATGTGTGGGACCAAGTGAAGAAAAATAGAGAGGATCCTGGAATGTCGGTAACATAGAAAAAATAGTTTGGATGTAAGAATAGGACTCATACAAATGAGAAGCACCCCAACAGACATCCCTTTTATAAGTGAAGAATAACAGTGTTCAAAAGTAATGTGAGGCAGCTCCTGGGTTCAAACAATAAGAAATCTCAGCTTATATTGAGAAACCTAGGAGGAATCTTCCTGACATGGTAGAATTTCTCCCAAACGTTACTGGCAATGATACACATTTTTTGAGCAAAATGGTTTGTACTGATGAATGATCTCAGAAAAGAGAAACGTGAAAATTACTGTGAAAAATCAATTTGTTGTTCTTTTTTTGCCTGTTCAATAGGAAGATAATTTTCCTAGGATTGGATAAATAGAATTAGTTGATTATTATTGAAAATGTTTTCATAATGATATTGACAACACTGAATATCTAGTCGAAGCAGTAGCATGTGAAGAGATTGAGAGACATGAAGAGGACTGTGTATTTTTTAATAAATTTATCTGAAAAGTACATTAATTAACTTTACAGTGATTGGAGATAGGAGTCAGATCATAATTAGCTACCAAAGAGCATGAAATGCCAGAATCAATATTACAGTAAAGATTAAAACTTCATAACATTTTCATACATAAAGCCATGTATATACAGTAATTTCTTAGCTAACTCAGTAGGGAAATATTCTAGTTTGGCTAAGTGAATCTTCTTCTTACATATTAATTCAACATTTCAAAGATCAGGCTAATTCTTCATTGAAAAATGTGAATTCAGCTTTGACTCCGTTTTTACCTATAAGCAACTATGAATCAAACTTTATCCATCTAGGATTTTCAGTTTGGGATAAAATGGAATAAACTATAAAACCTGGACAGAATGCATAGATTATGTCTTTGAGGACTCTAAAAAGTAAATAGTGACAGATAGATTGGAAAAGACCAGAATTCCAAAACCACTAAATTGGTGGTGACTTTCCTTTTTTAAGAGTTTCTCCAGCCTGGACTCAAGTTAGCCTGAAAGATGGAAGCGGGTATCAGCATGGACATAAGGAACACCAAAAGTCCTGTCATCTAGGCTTGAGAATTGAGAAAATGGTTTGTTGGTAGCTGCGGGAGTCTGTCCTGCAGACCCTGATCCAACAACAGATGAATAACGTACAGTGACACAGATATTGTGCTTGTCAGTCTGGCCGAGAATCCAGACCTCTTACAGACTCCCGGGACAGTACTGTAATGAGTTGCAACTGTGGCCGACTGACTCACTGGCCCTCCTGACATTTATTCAGCACATATTTAATGACAAAAGTCTCAAGTAAACACCAGTAGAAGGTAATTATCATTGCAGACCCCCAGGAGTAGAGAGCAATCATGCACCCGAAGATGGTCAAAGGTTAGTCTTAGGACCACAAGAGTAAACAAGCTATTTAGATAGACTCCTCTACACTCCTATGTTAATTAACCTTGTTATAGCTCAAAGAGGATTAGGCTGCCTTCATCAGCCATAACTGTATCCTGAGGATTTTGCAAAAACCTTCTGGCCTTCCAAGAATGTTTATTTTATAATTTTTCCCACCATCCTGACTGAACCCCTGTAGGTAGCAGTAGCAGCAGCAGCAGTGCGGGCTTGCAGCTACCCAGTGGAAGAGGCACCATCCTCTCTGATTTAAGTAGCTGTGGCCTCAAGAGGATGAGGCAAACTCACATTGTTTTTACTTTATTTTTGTTCACTCACCACCTGTCTTAGATACGGGTATAGCTTAGAGAGAGAGCACAAGAGTGAGATAAATAAATCCCCAGCTTTCTGGATAAAAGACCAAAAAAGGGAGCACCAGAGAACTGGAAACTTCAGGGGAGATTACAGAGAGGGAAAGCTAGTCAAATCTAGTGGCTTGACCCCTACCCAGTTGACTATGCTTGACCCTTACCCAGTTGACTCTATAAAACAAAAATGGATAACAAGACCCAGATTTTCAAAACATAATACTCAAAATGTCTAGGATAAAATGAAAGCTTACCTCACATATGGCTCACAAGGAAAGTATCAATGCACATATGAAAATAAAATAAGATAAAATGAATGCCTCTATTGAAGTGACACAGTAATTAGACAAACAGTTTAACAAGCTATTATAAAATATTCCAACAAATAAAGGTGAAAATGTGTTGCAGGAATGAAATGATAAAAGATCTCAGCAAATAGGTATAATAGAAGATACAAATGGAAAATGTAGCACTGGAAAAAATTACTGGATAGGTACAGTCACAGGATGGAAATGACAGAAAAGTGTCAATATACTTGAAAACAGATCAATAAGAATTATGCAAGCTTAACAATGGAACCAAAATTGAAAAATGGACAATTGTTAATTTGTCTTTGGAATAGTTCCTATAGTTTATGATTGGTACTACTGGTGTCCCAAAAAGACAGCGTAGACCAGAAAAAAAAAAAAAACAAAAAAAACATTTAAGGCATAAAGGCTGAAAATTTCCCATATCCAGTGAAATATATAAACCTACAGATTCAAGACACCCATCAAACCCTAAATCAGGTAAACCCATAGAAGTATGGGCCGAGACACACCATAATCCAATAAAAGAAAAAGAGGAAAGAATCTTAAGACCATCCAGAGAAAACTGTTTAAATGTTTTAAAACTATCAAGCGAACATGGAGACATTCTGTTAAATGTCTGTCTGCAGATTTCTCATCAGAAATTGTGGAGATCCAGAAAACAGGGAAAATATGTTTAAAGTGCTGAGATAGCTGTCCTCCCCAGAATTCTAAATCATGTGAAAATAATGTCCAGAAATAAACATAAGATAATAGTGCTCTCAAATAAAGGAAAACTAACAGAATTTGTTGCTGTCAGAACTGCTCTGAAAGAATTGCTAAAGGAAATTCTTCATAGAAAGAAAAAGATGAAAGAAACCTGCAACATCACAAATGAAAGAAGAGCAACAAAAGTGGCAACTATTGGGGTAAACAGACGATTGTTCTCACAATTCTTTAAAATGTTTGGTAACTGTATAGTAATTAGATTTCTATGTTCTGGTTAAAATGCTAAAATATCAATTCTGAATAGACTGAGAAAAGTTAAGTATTTGGATAATCCTAAAGTCACTGGACACACACACGTCTGCAAATTATACAGTGAGATACAGCCAAATGTGCAGTAGGTGTATTTAAATAGAATAAAAATGTTGGAATTATGCAAGGAAAATGAGAAAAGATGAATAAAGATTGAGAAACGGAGGGAATAATCAGAAAACAAATAATAAAATGGTAGACCTAAATCTGACCATATCAATAAATACACTAAATGCAAACTGACTAAACACACATATTAAAATACAAAGATTGTCAGAATGGATTAAAAAAACATGAAATGGGTATATGCTGTCTAGAAAAAATTCACTTCATATATACATAGTGATGTAGATAAGCTAGATATCAAGGATCGAGAAAATAATATATGCACACACGAACAAAAAGAAAGCTGGAGTGGCTGTGTTAATTAGGCAAAGGGGGCTTAAGGAACATGACCAGAGACGAAGAGGGACATTACATTTAAAGCACAAAACAATCCCAATGTGTATGAACCTAACAGCAGAATTTTAGAAAACACAAGCATGATCAGAACTGAAAACACAGACACATTCCCAAGTACAGTTAGAGATTTCAACATTCTTTTCACAGTAACTGATACAATCTATAGACAGAAAATAGACGAGAATGTTGACCTAAGCTGTGATATCAGTCAATTCTAATTGACATGGAACACTCCACTGGACACAGCAGTGCATACATTTTTCCCATATACACAAGGAACATTCACCAAGACAGCCCATATTCTGAATTCTAAAGCAAAGTTCAACAAATATAAGGAATTAAAATAACTCATAATGTGTTCAATAATAACTAAATAACAAAGATAACAGAAACACCTCCAAATATTTGGAAGTTTAACACATTTTCTTCTTTTAAAAAATCTGTATAAATGTAAGGGGTACAAGTGCAGAAAACAAGAAACAACATTACATGGATATATTATATAGTGATCAAGTCTTTTAGTGTAACTATCATCCGAATCATGTACATTGTACCATTAAGTAATTTCTCATTCCTTACCTCCCTCCTACTGTCTCACCTTTCCAAGTCTACCAGTCTGTTATTCCACAATAGCATACTTTTTAACAATCCATCAGTCAAAGAAAACATCAAAAGGGAAATTAGAATACATACTGAACTGAGGAAAAATGAAAATTCAGCATATCAAATTTGTGGAATGCAGCTAAAGCAGTGCTTAGCCAGAAACTTGTAGCAGTTAATGCTTACACAAAAGAAGAAAAGCTTCACATGAATAAGCTTGGACTATCTAAGCTTCCATCTAGAAAAAAAAGAGTAAACTAAATTCCACAGCAAGTAGAAGTAAGAGAATAAGATAGTGAAAAGTAGAAATACCCTCCCTAAAAAAAAAAAAAAAAAAAAACAGGAAAATAGCAAAGAAAATATATTAAAACAATAGCTATAAACTTCTGGAAAGACTAACAAAGAATTATCTTTATCGATATCAAATTATCAATATAAATATTATGGACTATCACTACAGACTCCATAAACAATTAATAAGTCTATATCACAAAAAAATCCTACACAGCAAAGTTGGTCAAATTGCATGAAATACATTAATTCCTCAAACCCAGAAATCACCAGCAGACACCCAAGATAACTTAGATAACCGTCATGTTCATATAACTATTTAATTTGTGGTTAACCTTTTTCGGAAAATAAAATCCTCTTGATCAAGATTGTTTCTGATAAATTCTAGGGAACATTTAAAGAAGAATTATTTTGTTTCTTTGTTTGCTTTGTTCTTATTTTACTTTCATGCATACCAATTGGAAAGGAAGAAATTAAACTGTGTTTATTCACATGAGACATATTCTATATAGAAAATGGAAAGGTTTTCCAAAGAACTTCTGTAACTAATAATACACCGTAGCAAGATTATAGGATACAAATTCACCAAACAAAATGAACTACATTTCTCTATAGAAGCAATTGAACTGTTGAAAACCACATAATCACTCCAAAATAAAATATCTAGTTGTAAACCTAACATAACAAATACAGAAACAGAATGTTGACAGGCATAAAACACTGGTGGAAGAAATCAAAGGAAGCCTAAACAAATGGAGAGTTATAACATATTCATAGGTTTGTCTCAATATAGTAATAATGTTAATTCAACCCAAAATGATCTGTAGATTTAATGAAAATTCAATCAAAATCTCAACAAGATTTCTTTGCCAATATATAAAACTTGATTCTAAAATATATGTAGGAAAGGACAAAGGTGCTAAGGTGATAAAATAACCAAAACAATTTTGAATAAAGACAAAATGGGAGACTTTCATTTTCTAATTTCAAAAAATTGTTTAGCAATCAAAAGAATACAGTATTAGCTAAGGGCTGGATACAGAGATCAATTTCACAGAGAAGACAGTCCAAAAGTAGACACACACAACTATGGCCAAGTTTTTGACAAAGGTACAAAGGCAGTGACAATAGAGAAAGGATAGGTTTTTCCACAAATAGCTTTGGAACACTTGGGCAACCACATGCAAAGAAAAGTGAGCATTGAATTATACTTCACAATTTATCTAAAAATTAGCTCTGAATTGATCATAGATGTACATATAGAACACAAAACTGTAGCACATTTAGAAAAAACGCACAGAAGAAAATCTTCATTCCCAGGGAGTAGAGCTGTTAGACCTTACAATTAAGCAAGACCATGAAAGTCTCCCACATATATGTGTGTGTGTGTGTGTATGTGTGTATATGCATATATGCATGCATATAAATAGGACATCAAAATCTAAAATTTTGGTTCTCTTGAAGTTACTGTTAAAAGACTTTAGAGAGTCTAAAACTCTCCTAAAGTTACTGTTAACATGAACAGTAACTTTGAGAAGTTAAAGTTAACTGTTTGCTTTTGCTTTAACAGTAACTTTTAAAGTTAACTTTGAGAAGTTAACAGTAATTTTAAAGAGCATAGAAAGAGCAAAAATATGTTCAAGCCACATATCTGAAAAAGGGGCTGTATTCAGAATATATAAAGAAATCTCAAAATGTAGCAGTAAAAATCAAATTTAAAAAGGGCAAAAGACTTGAACAGATGTTTCACGAAAAGACATGGAAGTCTAGTAAACATGTGAAAAGATGTTTCAAATCAAAATCACTAGGAAAAAGTAAATTAAAACCATGAGATATTGCTACATACCTATTAGAATAACTCCCACTAAAAAGAGTGGTAATAATTCCTGGTGCTGGTGAGGACACAGAGCAACTGGGAGTCTCATACGTTGCACTGGGAACTGAAAATGATAAAGTCACTCTGTAAGAGAGTTTGGTAGTTTTATGTTAAATTTAACATTCACTTGCCATATGGCCCAGCAATCCCACTGCTTGGTGTTTACCCCAGAAAAGTGACTTAGATTTATACAAAACCTACATATGAATGTTTGTAGCAGTTCTCTTCATAATTACCAAAAACTTGAAATAAACCAAATATCTTTCAATGGTTGAATGGAAAAGCAAATTATGATACATCCGGACTATAGAATACTACTAAGCAATTACAATGCGTGCATTATTTTGGTACACACAACATCTTACATCAATCTCAAAGGCTTTAATCTGAGTGAAAGTATCAAAAAGTTACACCCTCCATGTTTCCATGTATATGTTAATAGCTAAAAAGATAAAACTTCAGTGATGGAAGACCGATCAGTGGTTGCTAGGGTGTAGGAATGAGAAGTAGTGGGACCGTAAAGAGATAGAATGAGAGAATGGGGGAATGGAATATAGCTGTTCTGTCTTCTTTTTGGAGTTGGTGGCTACATCAGCATAGGCACAGGAGAGAATTCAAAGAACTGTATGCCACATTAAAGGTCAATTTTATTGTATGTTAATTTAAATAGGAACTTAAAAATAATCATCCACTACATATCAGAATTTGTATTTAATAGTAGTAAAAAGCTTGGAAGATGAGCTGCATGAAAATGCAAAATAAAGGCTGTCTCTGAGGACTTTAAGAGAAGTAGAATCATTATAGGAACACACACTTTTTCAAAAACTTCATATGAATGAAAGAGTTCTAAGGAACAATATTACAGTTTTTATTTCAGAAATTAAAATTTCCAAGTAAAAGTTTGATTAGAAATAAGATTAAAGTCAGTTTAAAACTTAAAGTCAAAAATAGATTACATACATTATTTTTAAATAATAATTGATTACAAAATTATAACTAAGAAAAGTCTGTCTCTTTCAAAGTAAATTCCAAATAAAGCATATTCCTCATATAAATTCTTGAGAGTGACCAGAATATGATTTAAACATAACAGTTAACCAAACTTATAAAATGCACTCTTATTTGGTGATTCTGGGGAAATTTCAGAGAGTGAAATTCCAGCCTCTGTTTCTTCTGTTTTGTGGTCTTTCAAATATATAATATCCCTGAAGAGAATGTAGGAAGCTCTTCTACTTTGTGTCAAGTCTCTGGGTGATTTATTTGGAATCTTTTACCTTTGATTCACAATATACTTTTAGGTTCAAGAGTATGTCTTACTTTATTACCATAGCCTATTACAGGATCGATTAAAATTTCTGGAAACAGAAATGAAAAAATGTGTTATGAAAAGAATATGATTCTAAGAATCGGGAGGCTCTTATTGGAATATTAGAATTATACATATACAGATCATTGCACTGAAGATATTTCCACTTAGTCTGTACCTCTGTCTACACCTTGATTTCTGCTACTTCCTTGGCCCCCAAGTATGTGATTCCCTAAATCTATGCATTTCTACGTCTTCATGCTTTGCACATGCAGCTTCCTCTGCCTAGAATATTCTTGCCTCATTACTCACCCTAATAATTTCTACCCTTTCTTCTAGAGGCTATTCAGGAATTACTTCCATTGGTAAATCTGTCCTAATCATTCTCTACTCTTCAAATGAAAGATCAACTACTTCCCCAACCATCCCATCCACCATTTGTCTTCAGAGTATATTGGGTTTGCCTCTAATCTTACAGCATCACAAGGATTTTTTTTTCTCATCTGTTTACATTTTTACTTTTATCTCTTGCCAGCAATAGCAATAGAAATTCAACAAATGCTTGATGAGTAAATATATAAATGAAACAATGAATGAATGAATTTGGCTTTCTTTGGCTTCAGTCCTTTCATTATAAAACATCTATAAATGATTCTCTACAAATATTTTTTCATTCCACAGTAAGTGTAGTATTTGAAAATGTGTTATTTACAAAAGCTGGCAGAATAGATGAAATCCCTTCTCACATAAGAGTGTGCAATTGTTTTCATAACCAGTTTAGACAACACTGAATAAACTCACACCCACTCTACCTGTAACATCTCTGCTCTGATGTTAGCAGAATTTCTAAAAGCAAAGTAAAGTTATTTACAAGTTATACCACTGAGAATTGAAAATGTTATAACTGGTACATTATTTTGAAAGAAAAAAAGTTGAGGTGCCTTTATTCAGAATTAAGTGGAAATAGCTTTGCTGATTCATAGGAATAAAATATATCCTGCACAAGTGAAAAACTTCAACAATCTTCATACATTTAATGGTTTACCTTATTTTAATTTTTTGCTTGAATTTGTTGTGAATTTGAAAAATTATGAAACCATTTTATGTATATTGAATGGATCTATTGCTGAAAAGAAAGTCCTGCTTATACATTTGTATTTAATTAATGTAATTAATTTTTTGTTGTTGTTGAGCTGTAGTCTCACTCTGTCGCCAGGCTGGAGAGCAGTGGCACGATCTCAGTTCACTGCAATCTCTGCCTCCCAGGTTCAAGCGATTCCCCTGCCTCAGCCTCCTCAGTAGCTGGGACTACAGGTGTGCATCACCGTGCTGGGCTATTTTTTTGTATTTTAGTAGAGACGGGGTTTCACCATGTTGGTCAGGATGGTCTCAATCTCTTGACTTTGTGATCCTCCCCGCCTCGGCCTCCCAAAGTGCTGGGATTACAGGCATGAGCCACTGTGCCTGGCCTGCTTATAAGATTTAACACAATAAATGAGCATTCATTTTTTAATCACCCAAAAATATATAGAATATCATATTAGATAAGTAGATACAAAAATTTTAAAGTCCTGATCTGTGCCTTCAATTTGGGTATAATAATAATGATTATGGACAGTCATACACAGAACTGCTAATACAAGAAAAACCAAAGCGAATTATGCACTGTGTATTGTTTTAAGAGTTTCACAGATTTTGTACAATCTGATATTCTCAATAATAGTGAAGTGGGTAACATTCTTTCACATTTGAGGAAACACGAGTATGGAGACATTAAGTAACTTGCCCAAGGACACACTGTAAATAGAGAAGCTGCTACTGGCTGTATGAATCTAGAGTTCAAGTTCTTAAGATCTATGCTTTATAGATGATTAATTCTGTCTTGAAGTTTTATAACTTTACAGGTAATTAGCATATTAGCTGGAGCCCTACTCAAACGACATTCTCTTTACAGGCAATAAATTAGTCAAGTCATAGAGATTAAACAACAATTTAATAAAAATATTGATGTGATTGGAAATCATGAAGAATTTGTATTTTAGGTCGTGCTAAAACTGGAAAAGTAATTGAAATCAGAAGATGGCTTTGAAAGATAAGATTTTAAGCACTCAATTTATTCATTCATTTCTGCATTTCTCTATGCAGGACTGGGAGCCTACTCTGTGCAAATCTGTTGCAAGTACTGAGGGTAGAGTAGTGAACAAGATAGAGAAAAATCCTGTGCTTGTGAAGATAACATTCTAAAAAGAATGATAGACCATAAATATATATGTAATATATGCCGGATAGTAACAAGCACTCAAAGGAAAAAGAAAGTGGCTAAGTAATAGAATAGTTTGATGTGAAGAATTCCATGGTACAGGCTCTATCATGATTTCTCCCTACCTCAAATATTATATCCCAGCAACATCAATCTGCTAATCATTTCCTTGTATACATCCTGGTATTTTTAACCCTCCTCCCCCTATCTTTTGTGTCTGCTCTAATGGGAATTCCTTTTTCCCCATTGCTTCTAATTACCTCTTACCCTTTAAGCATCAAAGAAATCTTTCCTTAGGTAAAATATTATATTTCCCCAAAAGATTCTCTCTGCTTAATTCCCTCTGATATTGTCTCATTATCTTAGGCTTAGCATCACCTCTCGACACACCTCTCACCTTGATAGAATGTCTCCTCTTACATTTTCTTATCTTTTACTTATTTTTTCATTACTTCGTTCCTTCAGTGACCACCATAGTGCCTCATGCAGATGAGACATTCTACAAATGTTTTGGGAATGGAAAACAAGTAAAGATATGATTGAGGTGAAAGAGAGAAATTGCATTTGGAATTCTCCCTTCAGAGATCAAAGTTAACAGTATGGTGATATGGCATCCAAGGAAGACAGAAATAACTGATTTCAAGAAGGCGAAATTTCTATAATTTACCAGCTATTTAAAAGCTAGCAAAACAAACAAGGGCATATTCACCTTCATCTGTTGGGGGAAAATTATTTTTTTTCACTGTTCACTTCAACGTGGGAGCAATGAGAGATGAGAGACATTGAGAAATGAGTGTAGAAATGAATATTTTTGCTCATTCTACTAAAAATATAATACTTAGAACCAGATTCCTGAATTACTACACTTGAAACACACAATCACATTTTACTAATTAATGTATTATATGCTGTGTGCATACTCTAAATGTTGAAAGCTTAATATTCCAGATTGTATAAGAGATTTTGAGACATGTTATTGTACATACAAATAACATAAATAGGGTTACCATCCTAATCTAAGGGTTACTTAGAAAAGAAACCAATACAACTTTTGATATATAATTAACGACATAGTCTTCTGACAACATAATTTCTTATACACACTGCTTTTACTTTAAAAATTGTTTCTAGATAAACATTTTTTCCTCTTTTGCTTTTTTTTTGGAAAAATAAAAGGCATCTTTATGTTTATCCTTATACTTAGAGATAACTCGGCTTCATCTTGGCGCACTTTCAAGTAAAATTCAAATAAATTAATTTGAAGGATGTCAAAATGCCCACCAGCCTAATAACTTAACAACCTCTTAAGATGCCGATGGGTTAGAATAAAAGACCTACATCGAAGGGAATGGTGGGGAACATGGCAGGAGGGAATTTTGTCTTAATATCCTTTCTTAGAAGCATGCTTTCTGTGCTGAGCTGCATACAAACAACTGGCTTCAGAGAGCTACCTTTTACTCAACTTTTAGGACAGTATTACTCATTCAATTGCAGTGTTGACTATTGCACGTACAATTGACATAAAGCCTCAGGACATTCAGTCTTCTGTTACTGAATTTATGGAATATGAGCTTTCCTGCTGGCATCAAGACACCATCTGTAGGAACTGGTGTTATGAACCCACCTCTGGGTTACTTTAAATGGAACCACATGGCTCTGGCTTGTAGATCTCAGCTGTATCTGTGGCTTATGCTGATTTTCCACCTATAGTGGGCTATGAAAATTCACTTGTCTTAATTTCAGAGTGAGACATAAGTAGGGGCGGTTAGATTGATAGCATCTCCATTACCAAATCAATGAGTCCATGGTTGTCAGCATTATTTCTAGAGTTTGCAACCTGTCTGAGCCTCGGTTCACTCCTCTAGGAAATGGAATGAAGTGAGGGAGAATAAGATCATATGATGTGTGGGCCTTTCTCAACATTAAAGTAGATCATTGCCATCATTTGAATTCAATGTTATGATTTTAATTAAAACCTTTGTTAATATCTAGATTGGTATCTTATAGAGGCATCTTACAGACAAAAGGATAAGTTCATTTCATCTGAAAGGTTAGGGTTTTCTTTGGTTTGATATGTTTAGCTTGACTTTTAAAATTCTTGAACAGACTTTATTTCTATTCTTAATGTATTTTTATCTATTTTAATTATTCTGGCTTTTTCTCAAGTAAATCTGCTATTTTTAGAATAGATTTCTATCTTTAATCTCCCATAGCTGTGTTGGCTCTCATTTTATTCTTGGTTCTTCATTTCTGCTTTCTGGGAAAATATCTCAGATTTGTCCTTCACAACATTGACTGGACTTACTGTAGGTTCCACTAGCACAAATGTGTATTTTAATTACGCTTTCTTTTTCCATTTTTGTCTTTCTCTAGAAATATTTCTTAACAGTCATGCTTGTAATTACTTTATGTTAGTTTTTCATTTGGGGATCTTCTTTGCTAATGAATTTTTGCATTTATTTCAGAGAAATCAGCTGTCATTTAGCCTACAAAAAATACCAGCTGAGTAAATGATATCTCTGTTGTTCAAGGGCATATGATTTCTGTGATCATTTTTGGATGTTGTTTCACTTTCTTTGTGCTCTCATATTTTTCCCACAAACCCCATGGTTCTTTGTATGTTTTTCCCTTTAACTTTAAGAAATGCAAATTCTCTTGTAAAGTCATTTTGCTGCCAGGGCTATAATTTTCTCCTTCTTCTGATACTTAGCTCTTTGACATTTTCCACTGAGTAAGGGAGAAACTGCACTCATCAACCTGTATGACTCCTAGACCCTTCCTGACTTCATCATCTCATGCAGCACTTTACCTGTGATCATTTTCCATCTTGCTAGGTTCTTGTTATATGGTGAAAGAGAGAGGTGGAATGCAGGCTGGAGAAGTGGGCGGCAAATGGTCTCAAAATAGAACATCCCTGTGGCGAAGTTCTGGGTGTCCCGATTTCTAGTTGCTTTGTACCTTGGGTGTCTGGGCTAGAATCAGTCAGTGGGAAAGAAGCAAAATAGCTCCTGACCTTCTCTAAGACCAGCAAGTTTATCCTGTTTTCAATAGCAAAGCATGCATCCATGAGGTATTGATGATTTTTGCCAATCCAACCCATTTATCTTATAGTTAACTGAATTGTCTCCCCGATTCTGCCCTGGCAACACTTAATGATTAATCCTAGGATTTTTTTTTTTAATTTTGTAGAGAGAGAGAGAGAGAGTGTGTGTGTGTGTGTGTGTGCGCGCGCGCGTGCATGCATGCGCGCGCATGGTAATGCATATTTTTTACTATTTCCAAGTCACCTTAAATACTTTAGTGACAAGTGGGGAGAAGCTACAGAAGGAACAGTTAATACCACTGCACTTAAAATGAGAATCCCTAAAGCAACAAATAAATAAGATTTTAAGGATAATATGTGTGAAAGTTTTGATACATAAAATATATCTTACAATTAAGAGAAAAAATAAAAACATTATGTATAAGAAATAGCTTTAGTATAAATGCTCCATCAAGTGTGTGAACACCGTAGGCTTTTTCAGAGAATTATCAACATAATGATCATCTGAATTACAGTAACCCAGATGTTGATCCTTTACTGTTTCAGCCGCTTCTTCATTTTCCCTACACCAATATCCAGTTAGCTCTTCGGTGTTTTCAGTGTTCATTTAGAAGAGAAGGGAGGGGTTCACATTATTCATGCTTTGGAGATTAATGATATAGTCAATCATCTGAAATTCACATGGATCATTACTGCCTTCACATTAATTTATGCTCAATTAACATGCTTAGAATCAGTTTTCTGTGGAGTTTAGCCAATTGGCTTTATAGTTTCTGGCTCTGCAAGGTTCATTTTGCTCTGATCACTAGTAATACGAGTAGCGCCAGTCCTCCTTCCTGTCATTAAAGTCTTCAGGGCTTTGGTTTTGCTCATAAATTGAATGGGGCCAGTACATGATGGGATGTTGTGACAGAGTTCCTGGATAAAAGCCACATTGCTACATCCTGGCAACTGTCCTCCATGCAGATGTGATGCTCAGCCGAGCAGCAGGGTCACAGGTGTATCTTTGTTCTGGTGTATTGGAAAGGTCACCGGCAGAACGCCGTGTTACACTCAGAGAGATGGGAAGAAGTATTGTCCGCACTTGAATACCGTTCTTCTAGGAGGAGGGAGGGAATCAGCAGGCCTTCTTTTCCTGTAGTGAAAATCAGCAGGAACATGGCTTTTTCCATATTGGACCTAGAACTAATGTTTTAGGAATCGTTGACAGTGTGCTTAGGGGTCTATTAAACATAGGAGAACATGCAATCCTTTTTTGTCCAATGTTTAGGTGAAAAGTGAATTTATAATAATGAACATTGAAAGTATTATGAATTAATTCACTTGGACTGCTGTCATGGTTGTGGAACTAAATAAACTTCTGTTCCTGCATATTTCTCCACATTCTAGGTAAAAATCTAAAGCTGTTTTTCTTTTTTTTCTTTTTTTTCTTTTTAATTAAGGCATATAAGACATCTTTCTTTCTTTCTCTGTCTCATTCTCTTTCTCTCCCTTTCTCTCCCTTTCCTTTCCTTTTTTTTCCTTTCCTTTCCGCTTCAGGCTAAGAGAATTTCAATAAATGGTTTTACAGGTTGAGTATCTCTTATTTGAAATGCTTGGGATAAGAAGTGTCTCAGACTTGAGGTTTTGCGGGGGGTTGGGAATGTGTACATATGCATAAAGAGATATCTTGGGGATGGGATCCAAGTCTAAACACAATATTTATGTTGTATATACACCTATACACATAGCCTGAAGGTAATTTTATACCATAGTTTTAGTAATTTTGTTCACGAAACAATGTTTTGGCTGCATTTTGACTATGAGTCATCACATGAAGTCAGTGTGGAATTCTCTACTTGTGGCATCATGTTGGCACTCAAAAAGTTTCAGATTTTCAGCATTTTGAACTTAAGATTTTCAGATTAAAGCTGCTCAACTTGTCTTAAAAGAAATGGCCTTTGACTATAGATCAACTAGGAATTTAGTAATTTACTCAGATAAATCAGTAAAAAAAAAAAGGGAGTAAGGCTAAAAAAATATAAAAACTAAACAAGAAGGGATATGATTTTTGCTGAAGGTTCTTCTTGCACCACCACCACCACCCCCCCGACACCGAGGTCACATTGATTTGTCACCCGTCAGTGTCTGCTCCAATGTAAAACACACACTATTCTAATATATTTTCTCTCAAATTAACTGTTACTGTTTTCATGTCAGGAATAACATTCCAAGCTGGAAGACTAAGAATGAAGACATATAGTATGGTGATCCCAACAGCAAAATTACTTGATGTGCTGTTCTAGAGAATGCTGACTATTTATCAGAAAGAGCCCAGGGAAAATTAGAAGTCCTTGTTTCGGGCTCTGTGTTCTAGCCCAGAAAATTTGGTACAAAGAAAACAATAGAAAGAACGACCACTTTTTCCACGCTTACTTTGGCCCAAGGCATTGTTGTATGTGCCTCTTAGGCATATGGGGTGGGTACTATGTTTTCTCCCTTTCCTAGATGTGTAACTGGAGGCACAGAAAGGCAAATATATGCTCCAGATGACAAAAGTAGTAGTGGCAAGCAGAGATTCGGGCCTCCATTTGCCCAATCCAGAGCCTGCCCATTTGCCACAGTGCTATGTGGCCTTCAAGAGAAATGGGCCAGATGCTTTGTGAGGGGCAGAATGTCTAAGCTCAGTTCTGGACTACTTTGAATAAAACTAGGACAGAATTACCTACTGGGTCAGACAAATAATCCGTAAGACCCATTCAGCCTTCTCCAATAAAGGATCCAAGAGTTCTTTTGTGACAAAGTGTGACTCTTCTCTGTGACAGTAACCTGAAAAAGAAAGGTTCTGGTAGCCACATATTTCATGCGCCCTCATTGACTGTCATGACTCCCTCACTCATCATGACTGGCAGACTCCACAGAAATGCGGGAGACAACAGAACATACTTGTTGAAAAATTAGTGAGCAAAAATGGTGAAAGTTAGAGAAAACTGAAGAATATGGAGGATAAGTATACAATATAAGCTCAAAAGAGTAGTCAAGGTAAAACCAGTAAAGAGAATAAAAAATAGACAATATCTTTGCAGAAAAATGAGATTTTCTTTTACTTCACTAAAACTCATAACATATATTGAGTGTTTCCTCTGTGTCAGGCACCACTAGGCTTAGTACTAAGAATAAGTAAATGAACACATAATCCTTACCCCCAAAGAATTTATAACCAAATAGTTGATATACAGAAACATAACTGACTATACAAAGATGGGAGCAGCATTTTTTTGAGAATCCAAGAAAGGGAGTAAAGATACCTGAAAGACTGAAGATGGTGTGGACCTTAATGTGTTTCTTTCATCTAGTTCCAGGGATTTTTGGTTTTTATACAGGATAAAAAATGAAGCTTGACACCAGTGTGGTATGAAGTTCTGGACCCAGCTAGATGCTTGGGAAGGTGGCATTTTTGTTTGACCTATTTACATATAACTCAGAATACAGTATGGAATTTTACTAACTTGTTTTTCAAGCACTAGATATGTTTCTTTTACATGCCCTCATAATATGAACATAAATTTCTAAAGCCGATAAAAGGACTAATTTATTTAAAATGAATTGAATCAATGAACCACATCAATAAGACACAGTATAATATTTTATTAACCACCAAAAATGGAAATCCTGTTTTATGGATGACACAAGCCTTAAGACAATTATTTTTTTTGTGTGTTCAATATTGAGGAAATCATAATTCATAACACTACCCTCAAAGCCAGAAGACTAAGTTGTTCTAAAACATGAAAATAAAGTAAGAAAGCAAATTTTAATTAAATAATTTAACTTGAAATATTACCAATAATTACCAACTGTTCACATTTCTTCTCATGAGTATAAAAATCAGACAAGAAGCACTTAGAGCCTGAAAGTAGCATTAGACGTTTTCTAATGTGATATTACTATTAAATCATATATTCTGTATTTTCATATAACTATTAACTTCGTGCCATGACCTAGCTGTTATCTTATAGATCCCTGAGACCCTTGCTTGGTATTTAATGGCACACATGGGTTACTAAAGCTCACCTAATAGTACCATTTTGTTAGGTACAGCTATTTTTTTTCTACTTTTAAATGTACATTATAATTTTTAAAATTATGCACTGAGTACGGTGGGAGAACATACTGAGGTCTACACAAGAAAATAATAATCCATATAGCAATAGTTAACATATTAGTAATTTGGAAATTAACATTGGCATAAAATTCACATGAGTCCATATTGTTGTTTTTTATTAAATGATAAAAATATTTATACCTGTGAAGTTAAATTTTAAAAATACAAGTTTGTAGACTCACTAATGCACTTGGTATTTTATGGGGCTAAAACTTCTTCCTGCTACAGTCAAAATGGCTAAAATGAATTCCTTTATCAGTAAATATTGTTGGAAGATGAAGAGACATTCTTTGAAAATTTGAAGAAAGAAGCATTAGGACAAGTTATTCAGTACAGAAGGTGTTCTGTAAAACTGGTAAAGAAAATAGATGTTTCTAACACATCTCAACTTAAGATATTTGCTGAATTCTGTTTTAAAATATTGAAATGTATGTACAATTTTTTTTCCTGAGCCAATAAAGGAAGCATAACAGAGAAAATACGTTTTTCAAAAAATAAATGCCTTTGGTAAAAACAATGTTTTATGGAAAACAATACAAATATAATCACTGCTGAAAATTAGACTGTGCAAGAATAAGTCTCTTCTATTACAACATTCATTGGCAAATGATTACGACAAGAATTTGGAGGCAGAAAATGCAGAAAAGTGATATAGGATGTTATTGATGCAGTTAACATAATTAAAACAGGACTTCCTTGATAACTGTAAAAGAAATTTACTAATAGTTTGTAATAATGCTCAGAATTTTTATGAGAAACTGTTGTACTCAGATATTCACTATTGACCTTCTGGAACTCATGTATTGCTAAACTCAAAGATGAGTAACACCTTTTTAAAAAACAACAACAGCGACAACAAACAAGTGTTCCAAATGTGCTGACATTTTCTGGGCTGACAGTAGTTTCTCAGTCATATGCTATTTAGCTTAACATTTTAGAACATGGATACTTCATCTATCCTTTTATAGCAAAAATGCTCTTTGATTAATATTTGACAGAGACCTCCTTTTTGTATGTAACTTGTACAAAGTAATGATAATTTTAAATGAATATTTAGAAACATTTCCATCAAATATTTGAGTATTTGACTTTGTAACTAAATACACAGTTTTTCCAATCTCCATTTTTCAAATATATGGAAGCAAACTTTTAATAATTATTTTAGAAGCAAAATTTCTGGGTCTTCCAAATAAGTGTTTTAGTGAATTTTAAATCAATCTGTTTAACCTAACAAATGTAAGACATTTAAATTAGTTTTTAAAAAAGACATCAAAGGACATGGAAATCAACCAACCACATTTTAACAAAAGCTTTTGTATCGTAGCATCAATACTTACTCATTATAGTCAACAAATTAATTATTTCATTTGAATTAATATTTTACAAGGCAGCTGTGTCAATTACATCACATTAGTCATTTTCCATGCATATAAAAGTAATGTTTAGATTATACTATAGTCAATTAAGTGTGCAATACCATTATGTCTAATAAAATGTGTATGTATCTTAATTTTAAAAGTAATTTATTGTTAAAAATTGCTAACAATCATCTCAGCTTTCAGCGAGTTGTAATCTTCTTGATGGTGGAGGGTCTTGCCTCAATGTTGATAGCTGCCTACTGATCAGAGTGGTGGTTGATCAGAGTGGGGTTGCTGTAACAATTTATTAAAAGGAGACAATGATAAAGTTTGCCACATCAATTGATGCTTCTTTTCATGAAAGATTTCTCTGTAGCATGCAATGCTGTTTGCTAGCATTTTTCCCATGGTGGAATTTCTTTCAAAATTTTGAATCCTTTCAAACCACATCTCTGCTAAGTTTATGGAATATTCTAAATCATTTGTTGTCATTTCAGCAATGTTCACAGCCTCTTCACCAGGACTGATTTCATCTCAAGAAACCACTTCCTTTGTTCATCTCTAGATTACTTATAATACCTAACACAATGTAAATGCTATATAAACAGTTGTTACCCTGCATTATATAGGGAGTAATGGTCAGGAAAAAATGTCTATGTTCAGTACAGACATAATATTTTTCCAACTATTTTCAGTATATGGTTGGTTGAATCCACGGATGCTTAACCCATGGATACAAAAGGCCAACTGCTATTTATGCCATCATATTTCTATGTATAATCAAAAGAATGGGAAGTTTGTTATTTATATTTCTAAAGTCACATTAAACTTCTATCTGTTCTCCTAGACCTGTGGTGAGGCCAACTCCTAAAGTCCTTTCATTGAGAGCATATCAGAAAAGCAAGACAGAAAGTGGTATATTGATTATTGTAGTTTGATTATCCATTCACTTGGAGCTACAAATAGTTATTGCTTATATTTGTTTTAGGCTCCTCAGAAACAGCTTTTAGGTAGACATTATTAATAGTCACATCATTTTTAAATATGAAGGTTTGCAAGCCAAATACAACGTCCAGAAGTAAATTTAGGCAAGAATGAATTCAACACAAGATACGGAGATGTATAGGGATGAAAAACATTGAAAACCTTTTAAAGCCCCTCTTTATTTCAGTTAATGACCAATGCTTGGGTTTCTAAGTGTATTGAAAAATAAAGAAAGGTTGAGTGGGGCTTATGAACTAAGAAAAACAAGTTCATGCATTCAGTTTTGTGCCATCTTAAATGCAAATGATTATGAAAGCAGCTATGACTGAAAGGCCATACCATTACATGACATATTGCTGTGATTGATTCTGCACAGTCTCAGTAGCCCTCTCATTGATTTTCCTCAATCATCTCACAGTGGATGATTTCTGTTTGGTCTACTACTCACTAATTATTTATGAAATTCTGCTTTTATTGCTACCATTTGTTTAATGGAATCTACACAGTGGAGAGATTTTGCTCTGTTTATCATAGTACTCTGAATTGTAAATAATGGATTCAGAGAAGAAAAATGTCCCATGTTTTCAAGTGAGCATATGAACTGCCTCATTTGAAGATACCATTTAATACAGTGAAAACTGGGAGAATCAGAATGAATCAGAAGTAGATAGATTCAAGTGTGTGTGTGTATGTGTGTGTGTGTTAGAAACAATAATCACATAAGCTTAGAAGATACTGTGGATGACAGTAAGAAGTGTATGAGAAGAAGAAACTGTAGCATAAATATAAGGCAAAAAGTTAAATGTTTCTAATATGTCTACCTGGTTGAAATCATAAGGCAGAGTCCACCTAGTATACTTAATTATATTTCTAAAGGGACTACTGCAAAAGATAAGGGCAGTTTCTGTCAGAGCAGACAGTCGTTTGATGCAGTCTTTTCTCTTCTTCCAAAATAACTACCAAAGGAAAAGTGGAGGGAGTTTACTTCTGGCACTAGCTGATGGTGATCTTACCCATGAGAGCTAATCCTGCTGGAAATTTGCTCTGATCCCAATATTGACAGCTGTATACTCCTCTGTATTAAAACTCTTCCTTATCAACCCCTTTCTTAGTCACAATCTTTACTGTTCTTTCCAGTGTTAAGCATTGAATGTCTCTTTACCACCTTGATGCTCTCAGTTATCATCTCAATTTCTATAATAGAATCTCCAACTTCTCACTGTTCACTACCCCTTGATTACATAAACATGCTCAAGTGTCTCCTGTCTTAAATGTTACTGCAGAACACGGAAAACCTTCCTTGACTTCATGCTCCCCATTATATAATATTCATTCATTTGTTCTTTTATTCAACAAACTTTGTTTTGCAAACCTATTGTGGTTCAGGTATTGTTCCACAGTATGGAATTATAGACATATAGAACAATAAGCATGCAAAGATGCAAGAAAATGGAAGGTAATTAAGAGCAATAAGAAAAATAAAAAATATGATAAATGTTGATAGGCCAATTGGGTCATCAGTGAATGAGAATTAATGCTAAAAAAAATTGTGCTGTCATAACCTGGGGTCAGAGTGCCCCTGCACTCACTAGCTCCATAGATAGTGTCACGATCCCCGACTCCAAAAGGAGTTTTGACATATTTGAAAAACAGAAATAAGTTCAGTGTGGGTGAAAGATGTGTGTAATGGGGTACATGAGAAAAGTCAGACAGGAGAGTAGGAGCCAGATCGCACAGGACCTTGTAAGGGAGGGCCTTGTAGGGTATGGAATGTTACTTTTATGTAAAGTCTAAGTGGGAAGACATATAAGGATTTTAAAGAGGAAATCAGATGACTTAATTAGACCTTTTAGCCATGACTTTGGATGTTTTAGGGGGATACCAAGGAAAGAATAGAAACAGGAAAACCAATTAGAAGACTTCAGAGGTTTTAGGAGACTAGAGATAATATTTATATTATTTTTATTATTAAAATAACTATAAACAAGTGAAAGATTTGAAATGTGTTTTGGATTTAAAATTATCAAGACATCTTGAAGAGCTAGGTATTAAATATAATGGAAATCTAGGAAGTAAGTATAACTTTAAGCTGTTAGTTTGAGTAACTGGGTACATATTAATAATTGTGCTTGTGGCTGAGATGCAAAAGTACAGATGAGGAACAAGTTTAAGAAAGAACCAAGAGATATGTTCACGCTGGCTAAGTTTAAGGCAATTAGATATATAGTTCTGGAATTTGAGTGAGTGGTCAGGGCTGGACTTATAAATTCACAGTAAATATTTAAACCTAAAGATCCCAAAATATATGAGATTCTGTAGATTAAAAAAAAAGAAAAACATCAACAGGTAAAGAGAGCCCAAAGCAGAGCTCTGGGACCTACCCGTATGTATACGTCCAGCAGAGGAGGAAAAGGCAGGCAGTGTGAGAAAAATTTAGAAGTGGTATCAGAGAAGAGCAGAGGATGGTTAATAGTCAAAACTGCCAATCATGTTGGATGCTGCTAAGAGGACAAGTAAAATAGAGTGTAAGGTGTGGCTGTTGCATTTGGAAAAATGAAGATCACTGATGAGTTTGAGAAGAGTAAAATCACTGCAGTAATGGATAGGTAATGTCAGGTGGAGTGAGTACAAGAAAACAGAGGGAAGAAGGAGGTGGAGATGGTTATTACAGCTCTTTTATTAAAATTGCTGTGAAGAAAACAGCTTAGTTTATAAAGCTGCTATCTCAATATCATTATTTTCTATAGAACTTACTGTAACCACTTCCACTAAGACACTTTCGAACGGCCTTTAAATGCATTACTTTCACGAGCTTAAATACTAAATTGTTCTTAACTTTGATTCATTAGGTTTAGTTTAGTTTCTATAACATAGAGAAAACTACTAATTTCAAGCTATAAATAGATAAGAAAATTCTGGTTTAAAGAAAATATTTAAGTGTGACTTAGTTGTGATATAAAAGCTCTTTTCCCCTGAATTTAACGAAAATGGTTAAACTATCATTAGGTAGTTAACCACTGCTAGTTCAATGTTGATTCATTGAATAATAATTTTGAGTATAAAAATTGAATTTTTATTCCTTGCCACTGTAATGTGAAACTTAGGAAAAAATGAGTTAATTTGAAATATCTGTCTATTCCAAAAATGCTAACCACTAGAGAATTGAAACCTAAAATGATATCCAATAAAGGCAGTCTCTGTGCTCAGTAGTGCCAATTTTGAGCTTCTGCAAAAACTGTAAAATATCATACATTTTAGTATGGGAATGCTGTACTAAATCTGCCACCTGTTATTTCTATTTCTGATTGTCTTAATTTTTCCAGGAATTATTAACATTTGGCTGCATTTTTATAAACTTTCAGAAAGAGACTTTTGGCCATGCAGGTCCTTTTGACTAATGTAAGTCATGCCAATCAGAATAAAAATTGGCTTAGCTTACAGAGTTCCTTTATGAAAGGAGCCTTGTATAACCCTATGATAAGTCAATTTTTATGACATGCCTTCCAGAATTTTAACTACAGAGTTGTCTTTTTTTATTATGGAATACAATTTATAGTAATGTCTAGTATCTCTGTCTCTAAATGATAAGGTACGTATTGGAATTAAGCATTTCAGGACCTATCAAAATTTAAGTGATTTATATCAATACTTTATTTCTTGATGAAGTGATATATTAAAATCTTAAATTAACTCACTGTCTTCGATAAATGCTTAATAGATGTTCTAAGGAAAGGAACTTTTGGACTGTAACATGAATTTTAAATTTAATTTAATAAGGTAAATGTATGTGTTAAGTATTCTTTAAGCAGAAGCAGTTTAAAAATTGAGTTCTATTTTAGTACTGCTTTAAATATGTCATTAAAATAATTCTTTCTTAATAGGGTACCCATATTTTATAAAATTTTTATAAAATAGGGTTAGGCTATTTTCTTGAAAGAAATAGGCACTTACAATGATCATAAAGCTTGCAACTTATGCCTTTTGTAGGATAAGAACTGTGAAAATCTAATGAAGCAAATTTTAGCTTAAGTGGGATGTACTGAATTATTACTGCACCAGTGTCAATCCATTTTACATTGGAGAAAAAAGATAATTATTATCTGCCAATTATATTTGCATGTTCTCTTTAAGGTAGAATATTTAAGACTGAATCTTGCTTTTTAGAATACTTCATTAAAAAAAGAGTTCAAAATATTGGGTTGTTAATTGAAAATATATATAATGCAAATTAGGATATTTTAACAAATAGTTAAAATTTTGCCTTTCTGCCCAATATTTTAAAATTCTCAGTGCAAGGGGCCTTAAATCAACAATTTGCACGGATTCAATATGGCAATTAGGATGAGTCTTAAAGACTGAATCTATGAAAATAAAACAGCTTTCACCTTAAGATTTATTGAAGATTTTACACTGTACAAAACAAGCAAATGAACTCCAATACCAATGTACGCAAAAAAAAAAAAAAAAAAAAAAATCTGATGGAATATTATTTAAGGTCTTATAATAAACATATTATTTTTACATATCAAATCTCAAATAATTGAATTAATGATCAAATCAGCAACAAATATAATGACATAAGCTACAAAAATACGTTAAAGAATACTAACTGTCTCTAGGTGGCTTAATATAATACAGTAATGTAACCAGCTGGTAAGTAACCTGCTGTTTAGCTGCTCTGCCCACTCCAACCACCATAATTCTGATCACAGGTCTCAGCTGGACTTACCTAATTTAAATATTCTTCCTAACATATAAGAAAACACTTTTAACTTAGAATTTTATAAGTACAACAAAAATATTAAGAAAAATTATCACACCATAGAACTAGTCATATTAAGCACTAAAATCAATAACACATTATAAATATAGCTGGATATGATGGCTCTTGCCTGTAATCACAGCAGTTTGGGAGGCCAAGGTGGGAGGATCAGTTGAGCTCATGAGTTCAAGACCAACTTGGGCAACATGGCAGAACCCTGTCTCTACTATACATTTAAAAAATTAACCTAGCATGGTGCGCACCTGTAGTCCCAGCTGCTCTGGGGGCTGAGGCAGGAGGATCACTTGAGCCCAGTAGGTAGTTGCAGTGAGCTCTGATTGTGCCACTGCTCCCCAGCCTGGGCGGCAGAGCAAAACCCTGTCTCAAAACCAAAAACCAGAACAAAACAACAAAATAATAATGTGCAGCATTGTCCTAAGTATCATATCAAATTTCTCATTACTAGAGAATTTATAGAACACTTGCAGATTTTAGACAGGGAGGTGAGCTATTATATAATAAAACACATAATGAAATCTTAGGAGCTTCCATGTTAAAAAGCGCTACTTTTTTCCTCATGCATTAGTTCAATTTAGGGCATATGGATTAGTGTCAGGATGGAGGGAAGGGCTCAGCTCTGCATTTATTCAAGGACACATCTAGTGCCACTTCCATCCACCCACTAAGGCCTCAGAGTTCCCCACTGTATTTTGTCAGTGCAGCCAGTGGAGGCAAAAAAAAAAAAAGAGAGAGAGAGAAAACATGAAGAATGGCATTGAAGTTTTTTGTTTTGTTTTTATTTTTGTTTTCCCATGTCTGAAAGTAGAATACATACTTACAGCCAATCATATGGGTTACAACTTACCCCTGTGGCCTCAGACAAGTACACAGAAGCCTGGGAAATGCAGTCTGGTTGTGTACCGAAGAGGAAAAGGGTTTGATAGGTCCCGGGCATTATCTCTAATATTCAAGGTTTCCAATTTAAGTAAAACATTTGGGTTGAGTTCTTTATTTTTCCTATGTCAACACCATTTTCACACCCTCACGTGTGAATAAATGCCTTCCACTGTACTTTCTTAAGAACTCACATTTGTGCACATTTCTGTATGTCTCTCCTACTGCTACCTTATTTCAGGTTCTTACTCTTTCAAACTGAGATTGATGAATCATTACATAAATGATGATCTTCCTCTGAATGCTTTCCAGGGATCTCCATATACATTCCCAAGTGATCTTTTGAAAAGCACATACGATCCCATCACTTTCTGCTTAAATCCTTCAATAGTTACCTCCCTTTATAGCAAAAGCCCAGATACTGAGCAGGTAATATAAAGACCTAAATCCTTAGCACAATATGACAGAAATTGAAGTTTCTAATATCAAGGCTTTCATTGTGATTGTAGAATCTTTCTCGTTTTACCACATCTTAGATGTTGAAACTTGGCAGATTTTCCTGAAGCCAAAGCCTATGCTCTTTTTCTACTCTGACAGGTGATAACTTCATGTGAGTCATCCATAATCTCATTGATCTCAAGGAATCATACCCATGTAATAAAATATTATTATTAGGTAAGAATAGTGTTACAACAGATTTTTGGCTACCTAAAACCGAATATTACATGCTTGGATATTGAATAGATCACTAGTGTTAGGATACACTACTTTTACTGGATTGCTACAATGAATATATATATTTAAAATACATTGAGAGAAGTATGAAAAAACATATATTTTATTACATGCAATCCAGTAAAAATAATACACTGTATATACATATTTCTGTATATGTATATTCACGTAAAGAGGCATGTTTATACAGATACGTATGTATACATATGCATCTTTTTATATATAAAGATACATATAGTATGTGTCTGTATAAACAGATTAAATCTTGTGATCACCTTCATCAGATCTTGCCAGAAATGAGTGCCCCACACCACATGCTCTGCCTTGCTTCAGTTCAAAAACCATTCCTCAAACTCATTGTTCCTATTCCAGGTTATGCTAGGATTCCATTGCCTCTGTTGACAACGAAGACTGATATTCTGTGAGTACTGATCTCCACTGTCAGTGATCAGGGACGGTGCTGTCTCTCTGGTTTCCTGAGGGAAGGATACACTACCACTTTTATATTATGTTTTGTCATGAATTATGTTGTCCTAAGGGTAGGAGTAATATGGTTATCATTTCACACAGTCCAACTGAGATCAGTTTGACATTTTTCATTTAAAAGTAATCAAATTTGGACATCGGATAGTAGAGTGTCATTAAGTTACCTGTTAACTCTTGCACCTCCCCAGATGCACTTTAGAGAATTTTATATGGTTGCTTCTTTTTCTCACCCTGGGGCTGCTTCTAATTAAAGGCAGGAGGCTCATCCCCTATATCCATATCTCCAGCCTGCAAATAAAAATTCAACACTGACTTCCAAAGAAAGAGGAAGTTTCTATTGCTCAGTTTCTTAAGTCCCCATTTAATTCCTCAGAAGTGACACAAATGACAATTTCTTTTAGGGAAAACTCCTATCCACGGGCTGTAGTTTAGCTCTTCGACCTCAGTAAGACAGTCATACACATGATAACTCAAACATTCATTCATTAATTCAATATATATATTATATGCCAACTTTGAACTAGACATTGATGATTATTAAAATTGTGAAAACAAACTATCTGATCTCATTGAACTTATTTTCTAGGAGGAGTAGATGATAAATAAAAATATTTCATGTAATAGATTTGGATGAAAGACAAAAGATGATGTAAGTGGCTTATAACTGAGGGAACACTCAAAATAGTATAATATCCGAATGTGGGTTACTAAATCCCAAAGAAATATAAAACGCTATATGTGACACCAAATAGGATTGCTGCAAGCTGGCACCAGTTCTTTTTATCACTTATCAGAGGATCCCCAAAAAGACTGAAATCTAATCTCTTTCCTTTTCATTTTATAATCTCTAAATCTGGCTTATTCAGGGATTTGTAAAATTATGGTAATACAGCATGAACTATATGAAGACTTAGTTATTTTCACTGCGGTTTCAGGTCCAAACCTCTCCATTGTTTATTCATATTTTCAAGAGTGGTTACTTAACATTCTTATTTCATTTTCCTTTAGGTCCCAATACGCTAATTTATTTGTAAAACACAACATCTTTTGCAAAATGAAAGAATATATAACAAACAGAGTCATAAACAATCAAAACAATGTGGGTTTAGGTAGATCCTTAGTGGCAGTTTTATTAAGCTGACTTTTTTTTTAAACTATATTAATTTGGCAAGTGCTAACATAATCCTTTCTATATGACAGTCTCATTTTATGACAAATTACAGAATAATTATTACTGCTTTATGGAAAAAACATTCTTCCATATAAATGCAGTTTTAAAAAGCTGGTTCATTTCTTGATATTTATTATATCATAGGAATTTATTTCAAATAGTATTACAGAATCCAATGGGAAAAAGAATTTAATATGCAAATATTTACCTTAAAAGTACTTTTTAAATAAAATATGTATGATAAAAATACATGTAAAAATTTAGAGTTAACTTCCACCTTTATTTTATCTTGCTACATGTTCTCATACTATAGGTTTTGTAAGTTCATCTGGGTTTTCTTTGAGCTAGCAAAGCCTATCTTGATAAACTGTGAAATGTCTCTTCATTTCTTTACTTTTTTCCTAAATCTTCTATTTCTTTCTTCATTAACATTACCATCAGAACATTTCTTTGCATTGAATTATTTATAATGTGAATATTCATTTCCTTGTATTATTATTCTATATTATACTGAAACCAGCATAATATAGCTTTGAGTATTAAATATAAGTATGTTTTTTACGTAAGAGTGAGTTTTAGTACCTAAAACAGGTATCTCATCAGTCCCACGTCTTGGTTTAACATATGCTCAGCAGAAACTCAAGCCCCATAATATTAAATAGAGGGTAAGTGTATGTTTGAAAAGATCTCATTGGTAGGTTTTCATCAGAAAAAAATACATCCTGGTATGAAAGCCATTGCTTTGTGAGAGCAAAAGGACCAGACAGAGGAAAGTAAGATTAATGGGAATTCATGATGGGGGGGTCAACCTTTTTATTTCCTTCCTTTTTATTATAGGAACCCCATCTTTTTCAGGGTACTTGGTATTTAAGATTTGAACTGCTTATGTTGTTAATAAAACTTTCACACAAGTTAGATTTGCAATTCATAAACCTAACTAAAGATGTGAATTTTCTTCATAGCAAAGCCTTTTCCTCCAATACTACTTGGGCACTGATACTAAATGACAGAAACAGACCCGGTGAGGTGGCTCATGCCTTTAATCCCAGCACTTTGGGAAGCTTCAGTGAGAAGATCACTTGAGCCCATTAGATCAAGACCAGCCTGGGCAATATGGTGAGATCTTGTCTCTACAAAAAGTTTAAAAAAAAGTAGCTGAGCAGGGTGGCACCCTGTTGTCCCAGCTACTTGAAAGGCTGAGATAGGATGATCGCTTGAGCCTGAGGAAAAGGTTGCAGTGAATGTGCCACTGCACTGCAGCCTGGGCAACACATTGCAACTCTGTCTCCAATAAATAAATGACAGAAATCAGGCTTCCTTGAAATATAGTTTTGTCCTATACAACTTTTTTCCTTTCTCAAGGCCTTTCACCTTGGAAGACTATACTTCTGCACCAAGCAGGAACAGCGACAAAAAAATTTGAGCAAAGGAGGATGATGGCATGTAATCACTTATTTTATATGTGTTCTGTCTCAAAACAGTAACTTCCTAGACAGTATTTTTCAGACATAACATTCCACATGTATTTCACAGCATTTAATGGAAGGCAGAATCATTACCAGATTTTTTAGGTAGAAAATGTAATTTTTAGTACGGTGGGAAAATTCCCTAGACCTTTCCTGCAAAATATTAATTCAAGTAGCTTTTAGTGAGTATTTCATGTATGGAAAAATATAAGATCGTGTGATATAGTCTCTGTACTCAAAAAGCTTACAAGTAGTAGAGGAAACAAAATATGAATTAGGCAGTAAAATGAAATGGTATAGAATTAAATTTTTAAAAGGATTATATATTAAGATATAAAGAAAATCATGAATGGTACAAAATATAATAAAATGTCAAAACATATAGTACAAGAAATAATAGCTAGAGGAGGATAGGAAAGGAGAAACAAACAAACACATCCAAAGGTTTAAGGAAGAAAGCCGTATTCGTTTTCAGTTGTACTTCCAAAGATACCTATGCAACCATTTCCTTGATCTTCTAATCTTTCCTTGATCTAGATTGACTCTTTCTGTGCCCGATTCTGGCCCACAGAGTCAAAAGAGATAATAGAGTTCTAGTCAAAATTCATTAAATTGCAAAGAACAGGAGCCCATTTAAATTAGGTTAGTTTCAAAGGGTTACTTTGAATAGTTCTGGGAAATGTCAGACTTCCATAGTCAGGAATGTGGCTGGGCTTCACGGGGTAAGCCATGAAGACCTATGGTGCTGTGGCTTCTCTCTCTGTTGTTTCTTCTCTGAGTCCATATATTTTTCATGTCTGCTTCATTCTACTCTTTGTTCATTAACCTTTCTCTTCTGTGCATGCACATGCTACCAAAACACCAAGGGTTCCACCCAGATCTTGCTGCTTGCTGCGCAGAAAGGCAATCACGAGACGGCAACTATTGCCAGGGAAGAGGCTTTCATCAGGCGCTGCAGCACAGGAGACTGGAGCTCAGCCTCAAATCCATCTCCCTGACTGACTAAAACTAGGGGTTTATATAGTGGGAAAGAAATGAAAACAGGAATTAGGGAGGGGTCCAGAAGCCATTGCGGTGAATGAGGGTTCTGGCATCTCATTGGAGGCAGTGATTTGGTGAGTTTTTGTTCTTTGACACTTTTTGAGAGGACTGGGAGTAAGTTCTTGAGGAAGGAACTCAAATAAAACGAATGCAAATTTTAAGCTTTAAGACTAGAATAGTCCATTTCTTTGTTTATTTAAAAAAATGTCTATGGGACTATTTGGTTGGTTTCACGTGATCCTCTTTGCCAATAACTTACTTTGCACACAGCTTTTATTTGCCATTGAAATTTCATACTGAAACTTCTTTCAAACTGAAATTTCCCTTGCACTTGTATATTAGAAATGGAAACAGCAAGGCATGGAGGTTGGAATTAATATAGCAAGTTTGAGGACAATATAAAAACTCACCTCAATGGAATAGTGTGATCACTGATAATCATGATTATCTTATTCAAAATATGTATTAAATTAAGATGCAAGCATGAAAAACTGTAAAAATTAGACAAGGAACAGATATAAGTGAATTTTCAGGATTTTTTTTCATGTAACATTAGCTTACCAAAATATTAATACTTATATGAGAAATGGATGAGTATTACAATGTATTTGGGTGTCTTTTACTAAAAAATGTTCAAGTTTATTTAATGTGCATCACCTCCGAGCCTTTCGTACACCAATATGTGGTACTGTTTTTCATGGCAGATGGTAAAATGCAGCATTTTAAAAACCATTTGACTATAGTTCCCAACTATCTATGTCAGATACATTTCCAATAGTAGTGTTCAGTTAATAGTTTTAATGAATACTGAATACACACACAGATACGTAAAAATATGAATGAAAGATGTATACCAATAAAAAGTTGAAGATGCCAATGTTAATTTCACTGCTAACAAAAGGAAAATAGATTTGAACAAGGTGCTATTTTAATTAAATTAGCATACTTTTTGTTACAAAGATCGGAATATTCAGAGATAGGCCCTCTCACCTCTGCTGGATTGGAAAGCAGTCTGGTAATTTATACAGATGGCACTGAGAAAATGTAAACCATTAGATTCCATCATCCCACTCTAGCTGTTCAACCTGAAGGAAAAACAAAACGAAAAGAAAGTTTATGAGCAAAGATTTTCATTTTGGCATTGTTTATAACGACAAAGATCTGAAGCAAGTGTTCTCAGGTAGGGAAATTATTAAATTATGGCATATCTACAAATATAGCCTTGAGTAACCATGAATATCATGGTTTTGGGAGACTGATGATCTGAACAAAGTCTTTTGGTATACATTTAATTTAAAAAGTCCATAAAATTGTATATGTATTAAATATCGTAATTTTGTATACATTAATGATAGAAAAAAAGTCAAATACATCAAATTTTAATCATTTTCGTTATGCAGGTTTATTAGTGTGTATGTATGTCCAATTCTTGGTAAGTTTTGAGCTCTTGGCATTTTTCAAATCTCCTGCTTTGTTCATATTTATCAAAGAAAATATGTAACGAGGTATGTTGCAGTTGTTAGCTCTGAAAAGGTTCATATCTCCTTGTTTTTGGCTTACAATTAAGGGGTGTTCCAAGAACTGTCACCACATTTAAAATTCCATGTCTAAAGCAGTATGAAGAGAAGGTATTCATTTACATTATGTTTTAGCAACTCGTGAACAATCTTTTAAATGTAAATAGCTGAATGCATATTTCAAAGTTAAATATTAAAGCATTTTTCAAGTGCAGATTTACAGTAGTGTAGTTGCTATAAGCATCTGTGAAAGAAAATTTATCATGTCAGAAAATAATTGAAATTGTGACTGAAAGGTTCCTAAGAACAACCTTTTTATCTGTGGCTTAAATAAATACTTTCCATTTCAAAGGCAACTCTAACTGCACCATATAGCTCAAGTGATCAGTAAAAGTAGACAACTGACTTCTTCAAGGAGTTTTAATTTTTATGTGATTTGATCAACTCACAGACTATAAATTCTACTGTCAGAGCTAAACATATGCATAGGCTTATCTGAATTCTTGTATTCCAGGCATCGAGTAAAATATGTTCATGTCACTAGCTTCTTTCAAGTAGTGTTTATCATCATCTCCCTGATTGCCTAATATAAGTTTACAACCAGTCTCCTAGGTGTACTAGTACATTACAGCTCTCCCACAGATCTCATAAACAGCGACATCTTCGGTAATGAATGTCAAAATCCTGCCAGCCTAAGAGTATATTATCCATCTCCATGTCTCATTGCTGACATACCAAGTGAGAAGCTCATTCCAAACTCCTTAGTCAAACAAACCTTAAGATACAAAGTTGACACTAGTTGCATGAGGAAGACGTTTTATAAATCCAATCAATTATAAAGACACTGAAAAAATGTCTCATCTTAATAGTATCACTGTATTTGTCTTTTTAATTTTTTTCTTAATTTGTCTCCTATTATGGAAATTTTTGAGAGGATAGGATTTTAAGGCTAGAAGGAATCTTAAAGATGCTGGTCTGAACAATTAATTTTTCATGTTAAGCTTAAAGAAGAATGAGGTTAATATATTTCTTTAAAATTACACTGGAAACTGGTGGTCTATTCAGAACTACAACTAAACTATTTTGATTCCCTGTCTGATGCTAATTTCATTAGACCAGGCTAACTCACCAAATAACTTGAAATTTTCCAAACTTGTCTGGTTAGAGTAACCACATTTTGCATATGTAAAAATGGATTATCTATTCCTCATCCTCTACTTCCATTCCCTCTCCTCCTCTCCCCACCTGACCTTCCTTCTCTCCTCCCCTTTTCCTCTTCCCTTCTCTTTCCTTCCTTTTATCTATCCCTTTCCACCTCCCTCCTTCCTTCCTGTCCTACTCTTCTTTCTTTCTGTCTCCTTTCTTTGCCTCTCTATTCCTTCACTCCTTCATTCATTCTTCCCTACCTCTCTTCCTCCTTTTTCCCATTTCTTTTTACTTTCTTTTTTGGTTTTTAAATCATATTTAAGTTCTGGGATACATGTGCAGAACGTGCGGGTTTGTTACACAGGTATACACGTGCCATGGTGGTTTGCTGCACCCTTGAACCCGTCATCTTCATTAGGTATTTCTCCTAATGCTATCCCTCCCCTTGCAAGCCACCCCACAACACGCCCCAGTGTGTGATGTTCCCCTCCCTCTGCCCATATGTTCTCAATGTTCAACTCCCACTTATGAGTGAGAACATACAGTGTTTGGTTTTCTGTTCCTGTGTTCGTCTGCTGATAATGATGGTTTCCAGCTTCATCCATGTCCCTGCAAAGGACATGAACTCATTCTTTTTATGGTTGCATAGTATTCCATGGTGTATATGTGCCACATTTTCTTTATCCAGTCTATCGTTGATGGGCTTTTGGGTTGGTTCCAAGTCTTTGCTATTGTGAATAGTGCTGCAATAGACATACATGTGTATGTGTCTTTATTGTAGAGTGATTTATAATCCTTTGGGTATATACTCAGTAATGGGATTGTTGGGTCAAATGGCATTTCTAGTTCTAGATCCTTGACGAATCGCCACACCGTCTTCCACAATGGTTGAGCTAATTTACACTCCCACTAACAGTGTGAAAGTGTTCCTATTTCTCCACATCTTCTCCAGCATCTGTTGTTTCCTTACTTTTTAATGATCGCCACCTCTAACTGGCATGGGATGGTATCTGATGGTGGTTTTGATTTGCATTTCTCTAATGACCAGTGATGATGAGCATTTTTTCATATGTTTGTTGCCACATAAATGTCTTCTTTTGAGAAGTGTCTGTTCATATCCTTTGCCCACTTTTTGATGGGGTTGTTTATTTTCTTCTTATAAATTTCTTTAAGTTCTTTGTAGATTCTGGATGTTCGCCCTTTGTCAGATGTGTAGATTGCAAAAATTTTCTCCCATTCTATAGGTTGCCTGTTCACTCTGATGATAGTTTTTTTTCTTTCCCTCTCTCTTTCCATCCCTCCCTTTCCAACTTTCTCCTTCTGTTGCCTCCTTATAGCCTCCTTTGCCCCACTATCTTGGTAATAGTGGTACTCACCTCTCTATATACACTTACTTTACAGAACACATTTTGATCATGTCTTCTCTATCATTTTCTCTTGCTTAAACATTGATTTTGAGAAGGATGGACATTGGGGCTAATAATTCTTTGCCACCCTCCAGTTTTCTTAATTCATTGGCTTAAATCCAATCAAAGAATCAAAAAGGTTAGAATTAATTGATAAGTCTATCTAATTGATGGTAAGATTCTTTTCTGAATTTTCTAGATTATTATAAAAACAAACATTTTCTTTAAGAATACACTTTTAAGGGCATTATATCACTTGTTTTAGATTAATTGACTTTGGTTTTTATATTCATTATGTGACTTTATAGCTGTTGAGGCCTTTCCACATTTGAATTGCAAAATAACAATATATTGATATAGATGAAAATAAACCAAAAAATCTCCAGCATGCTCGTATCTGTTCATCAATATAAAAATTCTATCATGAATAATGTGGCAACCTATATGAAGAAAACAATTTTAGACAAAGCTATTCAGTAGTTTTCTCTTCTTCTTTCAACACATAAAAGCAATTGCTATGGAGCTTCCTAGCTGCATGAGATGCGTCTTTAGGTGTTCGATGATTATAAATATGAATACAATTATAGTGGTCCTACAGAAAAGTATAATCAGGAATTGTGAATTAAAGAAAAAATAATGGGCCAGGCGCGGTGGCTCACGCCTGTAATTCCTGCACTTTGGGAGGCCGAGGCAGGCGGATCACGAGGTCAGGAGATCGAGACCATCCTGGCTAACACGGTGAAACCTCGTCTCTACTAAAAATGCAAAAAATTAGCTGGGCGGGCGCCTGTAGTCCCAGCTACTCGGGAGGCTGAGGCAGGAGAATGGCGCGAACCCGGGAGGCGGAGCTTGCAGTGAGCCGAGACCGCGCCACTGCACTCCAGCCTGGGCGACAGAGTGAAGACTCCGCCTCAAAAAATAAAAGAAAAAATATTGTGATAAAATATTAGTGTTTGGTGATAGGGGATACAAGTTATTTTCTTACCGTTGGTATTTAACAATGTTATTTAAAAATACATTTAAAGTTGATCTAATCTATATTTACAAAATTGAATCCATTTGCAAATATCTGCGGTGCTTGATTAATTGATTTGACTAGCTTATTTTTGGAATGACCAGACCATTTGCAAGGTCCAATTCAAAACTATTTGATTGATTAGGAAAAAGAGGAGGAAAGTTTTGTGGAAGGAAGAAACTTCTATTCATTAGAAAATAATTAATGGCTACATACGCCCTCTGTACAAAATTATAATGATAAATACTTCTGGGACTAGGGAAAATATGGTCTAATGACAACACATATATTACATTGTAAAGAACTTTTATTTTTGTTGTATGACCATTGTTCTTACAACATCTCGGGACTAGGGAAAATATGGTCTAATGACAACACATATATTACATTGTAAAGAACTTTTATTTTTGTTGTATGACCATTGTTCTTACAACATCTCGGGACTAGGGAAAATATGGTCTAATGACAACACATATATTACATTGTAAAGAACTTTTATTTTTGTTGTATGACCATTGTTCTTACAACATCTCAGAATAGTAATCATATTAATAAAATAATGAGAACACTAATGTCCTAGAAGACCAGGAGAGTTACCTTGTTGGGTGAAGTATGGTAGGTGGACTAGCAGGGAATACTAGCTGGTTCTAAAATGTAAATGTAGAAAGTTACATAAATACTCCTGGAACTTTAGAGTTCCATATTGGATATAACAGATTAAGATTCAAGTAAATAAGGACATATACATATGGTTTATTATAATGATGTTAATTTTAAAATAATGTTTATGAAGATTATGGAATACTATAGAGAAATAATGAGGTTATAGTATTAAATAAATAGAAAATAGGAGAAAAATCTTAGTAACCACAAGCATATTTTAAAATGTTTCTGAAATGCCTGTAAGGTGGTACATAAAATTGTAAAAATTGAATCTCTTGTGAGTTGCTATGGCATTTGGCAAGATAGTACAAGATGGATGGTTTTGTATCTATGCATTACTTTCCAGGGTTTTAAAAATATTATACGAAAATGTATTTATTATGGAGAAACAAGAACTTAATAACATAAACTTGCATGAAATAAAAACACATAATTTGAGAAAAAATTAACTTATTACATGAAAAGTTAATACACTGATAATTTGTGTGTTCCTTTTTTTGTGTTGTGCCTGTTAAATTCTTTCTACTCAACTTCATTTGATTTTCTTTTTTTTCCCTTATTTTAGATACTAGTTATATTGTTAACATCCGTCTCTAGAAATTGCCTTTTTTGCTTTGTTAATGATGTCTTTTAATGAACAAAAGTTGTTAAATTTAATGAAGCCTACTTTACTGATCTTTTCTGTTCTGAAAAGTGTTTTTGGAGAATGTTCATGACCATCCCAAGCTCATGAGTATCTTCTCCTATGCTATTTTCTAACTTTTTTTTTTTTACTTTGCACATGTATATCTACTAGTCCATATGGAATTCATTTTTGTGTCATGTAAATTAGAAATCAAGTTTCATTTTATTTTTCCACAAGGATATTCAGTTGCTCCATTGCCATTTACCAAAGACATTATTTTTTCACTTCATTCCAGTGGCATGTTTGTGTTAGATCAAATGACTAAATATTTGTAGGTCTGTCACTGAAGTCTATTCTCTTCCATTGATTTATTTCTCTGTTCTTGCACCAGAAAGGGTCTATTTTAACTATTGTTTTATAATAGATTATAATAGATTTCCACTTTTAAAATTTCAATTGACACATAACGTTTGTATATAATATGGAATAAAGCATGATATGTCAATACCTGTATACCATGCGTAATGATCAAATCAGGATAATTAGCATATCCATCACCTCAAACATTTATCATTTCTTCATGTGGGGAACATTTAATATTCTCTCTCCTACCTATTTGAAAATATAAGTTGTTGTTAACTGTCGTCATCCTACAGTGCTATGGAACACTAGACTCTATTTCTCCTATCTAGCTGTAATTTTGTATCAATTAGCCAACCTCGCCATATTTATTCCCCCCAACCCCCATCTACCTTTCCCAGTCTCTAGAAAGTACTATTTCTCTCTCTGCTTCTATGAGATCAACATTTTCAGCTTCTACATTTGAGTGATAACATGTAGTATTTATCTTTCTGTGCCTGGCTCATTTCACTCGACATAATGTCATCTCTGATCGTTCATCTTTGCAATTTGGTAGTTGTCTGTAGTTATAAGTCTTGATTACTTTGTCTTTCTCATTTGTATATTTGCTCTACCAGTGAGTTTTATATACTTTTGCATTTTTCACGATGTTAGTTACTGTCTTTTCCCTTCCAGATGTAAGATTCCCTTGCGCATTTCTTGTATGGCAAGCCTACTTGTAATTAATTATTGCAAAATGCTTGTCTGGAAAAGACTTTATCTTTCACTCCTGAAGTGTATTTCCATTAGGTACAGTATTCTTGACTGGCAGTTTTTTTTTTTTTCTTTCAGTACTTTAAATATATCATTCCATGTTTTCTTGGCATGTAAGGTTTCTGCTAAGAAATCTGCTGTTAGTCTAATAAAGATTCCTTTATAGGTGACTTTATGTTTTTCTCTTGCTGTTTTTAGAATTCTCTTTTTGTCTTAGAAATTTGACTATATTATGCCTCAGAAAAGACTTTTTTGGATTGAATCTATTAGCATATCTTTGAGTTTCCTAAATCTAGATGCCCATATCTCTCTCAGCATTTGGGAAGTTTTCAGTATTAATTACATTAAATAAGTTTTGCATGCCTTTTCTCATCTCTTCATCTTCTGCAACTCCTGTAATACAAATATTTGCTTGTTTAATGCTGTCTCACAACTCCTGTAGGCTTCCTTCATTTTTTTAAATTAATTTTTTCTATTTATTTGCCTGGATCATATCAAAATACCTGTCTTCAAATTCAGAAATTCTTTATTCTGCTTGATCTAGTCTGTTAAGTTCTCAATTGTGTGTGTTTTTAAATTTTATTTTATTCATGAAATTCTTCAACTCATGATTTCTTTTTATTTTGTTTTAACCTACATATCTCTGTTAAATTTCTCATTCAGATCATGAATTGTTTCTCTGATTTTGTTGAATTTGTCTCTGTATTCTCTTGTGTCTCAATGAGTTTCCTTAAAATATTTATTTTGATTTTTTTTCTGGTGACTTAAGCATGTAGGGGAAGTGTGACTGCTCTGGGTATCCAAGGTACTATTTTCCCAGAAAGGGTACTGCTTCAGCTCAGGCATAGGGGAGATGACTACTCTGAGTGACAATGGCATCATTTTCCTAGGATACAGGATGCCACTTTAGTTTCAGCATAAAGTCTAGGGCACAGCATTTACTGGGAAGGATAGAAGGAGAGGCTCTGCCAAGGCACTGGTTTTACAGGAGAGAGTGCACAGCTATAGCTGGGATCTCAAGGCACCATGTGCAGCAGTGACTGGGAAGTGTAGTTAGAGTAGCAAACTGGCTCATGGATATGGAGCCATGGGATGGGGGTTGTTCAGTGGCAGCTAAGCCTCTGGCATGGAAGGATGCCATGGACAATGGCTGTGGAGCAGGACACACTCTACTAGTAGTTTGAGTTCTAACATGGGCATAAGTTGTGCCAGCAGCCAGGGTTGGCACATGGTGCCAGCTTCTCCAAGGATAAAACAGCTGTGTGGATTCCAGGGAGCTCCTCCAACCAGGCTTAGTGCCTACACGGACTGCAGGGCTTTCCAGTGGTAAAGACTGGAAGTGCCCAAGGTGGTCAAAAAGGCTGCTGGAGTCTTTCTGCTCACTCTGTCCTCTGAGGGAGAAGCTTCTGGCTTGAGCTGGTTCCCCCTGGGGGATGGGGTGATAGAAACTAGACGTTCCCTTCTGTTCTCATTGTGGCTATCATGGGTCGCTCTACAGGATTTCTGCTACTCCTCTGATGACCTCTGGTGTGTTCCTTTTTTTAATTTTCAACAAAAATGTACTTGTTTATTTGTTGTTTTGGCTGTTTTTGTGGGGAGGATGAGCACTAAGGGCTCTTTTCTTGCCTAGCAAACAAATGTCTGGGTAATTATCTGAACTTCATAAATAAGATTTTACTTTATTTCCCTCTCACAAGGGAAAGGATTTGAAATCGCAGATGGATACCTTAATATTAGGTGAAGGTTTATTTTCCAATTTTGTTAATGCAAGGAAGATGAAGAATTTTCATCTAAATGTTTTATTTTCCATATATTTTACTTAGGCTCCAAAATAGGCCTCTCTAAGACTCTTTCTATATATTTAAAATTGACATGTTTTTTTTAAATGTTATTTTTTAACTATTGCAGTTTACCCTTTGCAACGTAAGAATGCATCTCATATGTATAGTTTAGGCAAAAGATTCTCCAGTTTCTGAATACATATCAAAATATGTGCTAATGTTATGTTGTTGGGCTATATTGCTTTGTTTGCTTTGTTTTGCTTTAAAAAAAAATACTACATTGCCAAACTTAAATTTCAAAATGCCAAATAGAAGTACCCTGGATGTAGTGAATGTATATTAAATAAGTGAAGTTACTTTGTCATATTGACTAATATAAACTGTTAATTATACCAAACCTGGTTTGAGAGGCGGGTGTGATTTATAACCTCAGTTTTCCATATGTTGGGTTCACTTGTAGACTTGATAGTATTTCCATAACCACCCATTCTGGTTGTGATAATTAACAGTAAAAAAAGCATTTGAAAGGTGCTAGGTAAGCCAGGAGCAAACTGTTTCTGCAGCCTCATCCCAGACTCATAGAAACTCTGGAAATACATTGGCATTTAATAGAAAGGTGTTTTCTTAACATTTTTGTAACAACAAAAGCCCACTTGGGGAATTGTCTCATAAAAATGTGACATTGCTCGAAGGAATATTTAAATATGCCTTCTTGCCAGAATGGAACTGGAGGAATTTTCTGTGTGACAGTTTTTTAGGAGACTTGATTTGGATGTTATTGTTGATGGTTTTTATCTTCTGCTTTGATTTCGTTTTGTTTTTCTCAGCTCTTACTGTCTTAAAACCCTACTGGTTTTGATCATTGGTTTGTTTGTTTTCCCAACTCATGTATCAAATAATCCCTGAGGCAGCTGGCTCTTCCCTCATTTTGGGCCCACCAATCTAGGGCCAATTTTTTTTGTTGTATTAATAGTGAAACATAATTTATTTTTATTTCTTCTTTTTTATTTGGAAAGAAGCTTAAACTAAATATGTGAACTGAAATCCCTTGCTTGATACTGAAATTTAGTTTCCACATTATTCAGATAATTTCTCCATTTGTTTCAGGATCATCTTTTCCTTTCTTATGTGAATGGAGGGGGGGGGTAAAGTTAAAAAAAGTTACCATTGAGAGCTAAGAAATTTTATTATTTCAGAAGATATATTTGCATTATGATTTAGGTGCATTCACATTTGGGGGAAAATAGACTGGTTGTGTTGTTTTTTAATGAGAAAATGAAAGAGCAATTGGATTAAAAGGAAAATATTAATGTTAGTGAAAATGAATTGTACTTCCTTTTATAAAACAGAATTGAGAAATAATGACCTAAAATAATAATAAACATAAAATTGATCAGTGAAGGAATATACTTTTCCCAAGTACTCTAGAGAAAAATTTAACTGCAAGGAAAGACTTTATCTGTGAATGACATGACTCCAAATTTTCTGCTATTCACAAAGTCCTGAAGTTGATGCAGATGTTTGAGGTATTTTTACCTGTTTATTTTCAGCTGGCTTAGTCACTGGAGGCAGATGTGGAAGGAAGGAAGTTTCCTTCAGTGACTCATCGGAGAAATTCAGAATGAGTTGCCAGGAATAAAACAGCAGAATTTTAAAGGAATTCTCTTCTTATACATCGTGCACCTGTCAACTTCAGACTGGATAAATTAATTATGCTCTGATAGGATAGCCCCAGACAGCCAGCCTTTCAGGATCCATTCTTCTCTATAATTAATATAGCAATTTAGCATTTAAACCTGCCTCCAAGAGAGCATAAAACCAATTGTGAAAAACCTTCGTATTCTATTCGTAGTTCCTTGTTGGTAATGGGAAATTATTTTTAGTTAAAAAATTGACAATTAAAAAAAATTATTATGGCTATTATTCTTTTAAAATTGAACATAAAAGTTGAGATAAACCTGTAAATTTCTTTGTTCAGGCAAAGGACACAAAAATTGATGAAGATAGAAAACGTGGTTGGCTTAAGTGGGAAAAATCATTTTTAATTAAAGAAAATAAAATATTAAAAGTAAATATACCAAGGAAGAATTATAGAATTAATGGTATCAAAATGACATGAATGGTCTCATATACTAGGCAATACCTGTATATTAAAAAATATAAATTATATAATGTCAACAAACAAAATAAAATATATCATATTTAAGTTATGCTAAACAAATAACAATAATGTTTATTTTAATAATTGCCAGCAATAAAATCTCCAAGCCTTTCTTTCTGGTGTTTGCCAAATTTCACACACAAGAGCTTTAAAAAGTAATGATAATTACAATATTTAGAAATACTAAGTATGAGTAAAATGTGTTGTGTATTAAGCCAAATATATACACATTTTTATGTGGAAAAGTGAAGACATAAAAACTTTAAAACTATCCCCACTTTGCTTAAATATTTTCTTCTTCATATGGTATAATCTCAACACCTTAACCTTTCCATTACTTTTCCCAGAATTCTTATTTCTTGGTTTTATTTCTTGGTCTACTTTGTTAATATCAAATCTGCCTTACAAATTGATAACCCATTCCCCAAGCTGTGCATATTTCACATTGTATGCCTGTATCAAAACATCTCACATGCCCCATCAATACATACACCTAGCATGTGCCCACAAAAATTTAAAAAATATATTAAAAAATTTTTAAAAGACTATAAATACTGAAGGTGACAGGTGGTACAATGTACATGAAATTTAGAGATCAGCATTTAGAATAGATGATAAAATATCTCCAATGGGCAGCCTTTCTAATAACCACTATTTTTTTCTGGCTATATTTAAAATATGAGTGCTTTCATTTTTGAAATGAAAAAGGTAAAAACAAGATAGAGAATGAATAAACAATTGGTTAACTATAGGGACCTCTTGAAGTTGTGAGCTTTATTGAATAAGGTCCATTCTGCAAAGATAAGAGTATTATACTTGTTTCTGACTCAACACATCAGATCAAAGAAAAAATAGGAAATGGAACTATACCTACTAAACTGCAGCTAATTTCTGTGTGGCTTAATTACTTATTTAGTCATGCTAACAGAGATAGAAAACCTTTTTTATTTTTCTGACACTGCAGGTTATGAAAGATCTTTATTTCCTCTTTTTACAAAGTATCTTTGACTGAAGGTAATAATTTACATTCAAGAAAAACAAATTGGGGTCTACCTCTTTGCAAGCTGTTCACTCTATGGGTTTGAAGGCAGAGTTCACCTTTGTTCAGAGACTTGAGTCAAAGCCAAGTCAATTTAACATTTATCTATATATTTCACTATGTCTCATGCCACTTCCTGGCACTGAGATGACTTAATATTTGTATAGATGGCCATCATGCACTAGTACATATAATGTTTGAATGTTCAGCAAATGAGAATAATGCCTCCTTCAAGAAAAATAACAAAAACAAACTAGTAGTTATTGCCCATTAACAGCAGAGGAGAAAATTAAGTCTGCTAAGAATAAAGTATCCTTCCATTTTATATCCTCAAACAATTTGTCTTTTACTCATTTGACTTTCTGATTTCAAGTAATTTTTATAAATTTCTCTTTTAAATAAGAGTTTTAGACAGGAAGGTAGGGGTAAAAGGGGGAAAGTTTCTTTTACCAAACACACACACACACACACACACACACACACACACGCACACACACACAAAATTCTTTTTTGTATACTTTGATCTTGGAGGTTTGATATAGCTATTTATCTGTAACATGTAATATTACTGATAACTATAATTCAAGTATACTGAATGTTTCCCCCTGTTTCTTAAGCCAGAGATATCTATTCTTCAAAGACTTATTTTCAGGGTTTTGATTTTAAGTATTTTAAATCTATAGGTTGTGAAATTTTTATTTCTACATATAATTTGATTCAATTTATATTACTTGATATATATTTATGTATTATTTCATTCCAATAATAGAATTATTATTTTTAAAATGAACATATAAGAATCTTAATGTTTTAACGCATTCTCAGTAAGAAGGAAGCATTATTATCCAGGTCTACAATCTACATTATTCCTTAAATTACTCCATGGGATTGAGCTCTTTAGCCCCAAATAATTATGTTGTCTCTATTCCGTATATATGTCTCTGATAATACCTTTGCCATTTTGAAGAGTAGTTAGTAATATCTATCAAATTTATGGCCTGCATGAAGTGAAGGTGAGACTATAAATTAATTTTATCAAATTACAGAAAAAAAAACTAGGTATTAAAATGGATCTCTCTTGTCTTGATTTTCAATCAGGATGCAGAGGCCAAAAGTAAAGAAATATGTGGCAAGTAACATGGTCCAATGGCAGGTATCATCTATATAAGACCTGAAAAAGAAGTATTAAAAAACGTGTTTGGAATCTATATTTTGGCTCATGTTTAGGTATACATGTTTGTCAAAACTAAGTAAAGGTACACTGAAGATTCATGCAGTTCTTTCTTATGTAAAAACTACTTGATTGATGTCACTTGGAAAGATATATCAATATGTGTATACATTATTATCAGCAGCAACAACAGCAGCATATTCAACATAATTATTATCCTGACAATATTTGGATCAGTGAGGCAGAAAACAAACATATGCCCATCTGTTTTTATTGTTTTTATTTTGCCTTGGTTTGTTTGTTTATTTTTAAGCTCATCTTTTAGAAAAAGCCAAAGGATTAATATCTCTACCGATGTTTGAGTTAGACTCCCATTACATCTACTCTTGGAACGTAATCAAATAGAGCTTTAACTACAATGTTGAGCACAGGATATGCAGAAAACAATGCTGTTCAGATTTTGTGATAATTGTATTAGTTATATTCATACTTACGTTCCAAGGACCAGAATCATTTTTATTCTGAAACAGAGAGAATTTATTTATATTATGAAACCAAAAGATTGAAGAATTGAAGCCCACAGTGCAGCCCAATGTATGAGAGTTTAAGATTTTTTTGTGTCCCTCCCTCACCCAAACTATGACAATTACCATAGACACTGGTAATCTAAAAACAGGCAGCCAAAAAGAAAAAAAAATAGAAAGAAAATAATTAAATACAAATTGAGATTTCAAAAGCCTTCTTAAATTCTTAAAAGTCAGAACTGGTCAGATTAACCAGATATTTTCAAAGGAAAAAAAATCTTGAATAACAGCGAAATTTGAGATGCTTAGCAACTAAAAAATTTCTCCAAAGTCATTTACTTTGCAAAAGCAGAGAACTCCTATAATTTACTTTCACATGGGTATATAATTTCATCTGAAGGAGCTACTAAGAGTCAGATAAATGCTTAGTGTAAAGACAAGAAGAAAGCAACCTGTTTTTATTTTGATTTAGATTTGGTGTGGCAGAGCATGAAAATTGCTTCACTGGGGTGAAACATAAGGGATCTGGAGATGAAGTCTAGATGTTAAGCTCATTTGGTATTGAGAAACAGTAGGAGGTTGGAGGTGTAAGAAGAAATACTGCCTGTGCAAGAATAATGTGAGAAGAACAAACAAACAAAAGGAATTATGAAACTCTCTATGGAAATAGAAAACTAATCAAAATGTAGGCCAGTTGGTGAAAGAAAGAAAAGAAGTCAAGCAAGTCTCTCAAGACTTTCCCTGAAGGGCAAACTGGAAATAACTTTTAGCTGTTTAAAGATTTTATAATTTTCCAATTAGTACTACAAGATACTAATATGCATTAATTTAACATACTAAAATAGTCAGTACTTCTCTGAGATGTTACTGTGCTAGTGTAAAATGAAAAATCTCCAAAAAGCAAAATACTGTAAATTGTTTCCCAAACTTGTTTAATGAAAATCCATTTTTAACTTTGAGAATTTGGTGTAATATTTCACAAAACCGTCTTGAAAATACTAACTTAAAGTAAGTGTGAAGAGTGAAGGAAGAGAATAATGCCTATCAAAAATTTCCATTTCAACAAACCCATACTGAAATGGGGGCAGCTTTTCCAGTGCTGTAAGTACTGAGAGAAATGTTACAATCCTTGCCCTTAAAAGCACATATGTGGTCTCACAGAGAGGTCACAAAATAAGGATTAACAGAAAAAAAGAAGAAGAAGAAGGAGAAGGAGAGGGAGAAAAAGGAAGAAGAAAAGGAAGAGGAAGAAGGAAAGGAAGAGGAAGAAGAGGAAGAATGACAGATAAGATATTTGTCAGATCTGCAGGAATCATATTTTCTCACTTTGTGAAATTTCAGAAGAGTCAATTTTATATTTGAAGAGCAAGAAAATTAAAAAAAAAAAAGCTAAGTTACTTTCTAAGAGGAGGATAAATGCAAAAAAATTGCTTAAAGACTAAACCAGTGGTAAGGCTCAAATTTGCCAGTGACATCAGAATGTTAATTATTTCACAAGACGTCATGAATTTTAAAAGAATTTTGGGTTAGTTCATCACTTTGAAATAATTTTCTTTCATTTCCATGCTCTGCATTGATGTCTCCACTCAGTGATTTCTCCATCCAGGACTCACATACTCAGTAGATTTCTTGGCTATTTCACTGTGTCTACTAGGAGTCTAAGTCCAAGAAATGCTTTTCTAGTTTTTAAATAATTTAACCTGTTTGAAATATTAAACATTGTTGATCACTCCTTTCATTGATGTGTCCTTAGTTTCCAAGATTATCTCTCTGTTCTTTCTACTTTGAAACTTCTATGTCTTCTTCAAAGGGTTCTCTCTTACTTCTAAAGATTCTTACTTTTACTTTCTTTTCTTCTCACTTTATTCACTCTCCATGGCTGAAATAATTACACTCTGAAGGCTTTATTTATGACCGTTTTGATTAGACCAAATAGATACTTCCAGTCCATTTTATTCTTCTCATTTCTAGAATAGGTATCTACATACCTCCTAATCATTTCAACCCACGAGAAGCATAAAGTCAAAATTTGCATAATTTACGTTACCATTTTTATTTCTGCCATTTGTTTCTGAATTTATTGTTCAATATCAATAAATACAGCCTTCAGAAAACTTTTCTTCTAACACGGAAAACTGTTCGATAATACCGACTTTAACCTCTAGCCCATCATATCCAATATGAACTCTAGCCTGGTATCAAACCTGTTAGTTTTAACTTGTTCTCAAAACTAATTTCTGTTCCATCGCCTATGCCATTACTGTATGACTTTAGTCCTCATAATTTCTCACCTAGATGATTATACTAACTAACTAACTAAACTCTTATTTTCTATTGCTATTCTAATGTCAGAAACTTTAGAATTTCAGCTAGATACCTGGAAGTAGCCCTTTTGACATGTAGACATTATGATACAAATCTATACAAAATGTAGGCTTTCAATGAAATTATATGGTAATGTCCCCAGTTTCACCCTCAAGCCATACTCAACTTGCCCTGAGCATGGGACCATATAGGGCTGTAGAAGGTAGATATGTGGAATATATCCAAGCCGAGGGAACAGAGAGGAACTGTCTGACAGCTAAATCACATGATCAAAGCAAGTGACTCAATCTTTCTGAGCAAAAGTGCTCTTTATCAGCTGACAATTTTGTAGAACCTTGAATGGTTTGTCTTTCAAAATCTCTAGTTTCTTCAACTTTGTACAAACACGGAAAAATTTATGTGGGCCACAGCCTGTGTCCTGCTTTCCTCTCCAGTATCCACAGGAATTCCTCAGTTAACTTTTTAATAGTTCACCCAATGTATCTCATAATCTACATACCTTATATTTAATGGTGTCACACATTTATGATGATGTCATTTGACAACATGACTCATTCCTTCTCAGAGGCAAATATAGTCCTAACCAAAATGGTAAAAATATTTTTGTAGCTCTTATTGTGATTTCAGAAGACATATAATTCATAAATTTATGCATACATATTCAAACAATATACAAGAGAAGGCAAAATAAAATTTGCCCACAATCATGGTTCAGTAAGAGGCAGAGTAAGAGAAAGAGTCAGGATACATTATGCTCACATTATTTGACATTATTTGATAACAGAGGTAGAAGTTGTACATTTCAAATAGTTTACATATTCATCAAAACAACCATATCACCAATGGCTTGGAAAGTTACATATGAATCAAAGTATCCTGCTGTGTACTCTTCTATGTATAAATCACCCTCTGTCTTTTCATTCAAGTGATTCACCTAATGGTGAAAATTAAGAGCAAAAATAAGCCAACTACATCATACTTTTAATTTTGATTTATGTGTTTTGATTATATTTTCCTACCTCTATAGATTTAACACAACAAGCTAGAGATAAAAAAAAGAATAATAATCCAATGTAATTAAATGTTTTTAAAAACTTAGTGAAACAAAAATTCATCCCCAAAATTATTTACTTGAAAAAGCTAACAAACAATAAATTATTTTTCAAATATAAACAAGACAGAAATAAAGGAGATGCTATTACTATGAGGGAAGAGAAAAACTACACAACTAAAGATAAACAAAATATATGAAATATTATATAAAATACTAAATAAAATTTTACATATTTGAAAATGTGATAGAAAAGATTATATAGAAAGATATATTTGATAACAGTCTATAAAATTAATGTATATGTATATATGAAGTTACAAGGCAAGGAAATTTGTATGTATGAGATCTGTTAAATCTACAATTAGTGGATAATTTTGGGTATTTTTTTACAACTTCATAACCTCATGTAAGTTTTGAGATTTTTAAAAAATTTTTCTCTATGTTCTGGCACTGTTTAAAATCCGGAAGTGGGAAATAAGGAGTTACTGCTAATTGGTACAAGGTTTCTTTTTGGAGATTATAAAAATCTTATAAAATTAGATTATGGTGGTATTTGCACAACTGTATTAATATACTAAAAACCAGGAAATTGTACACTAAACATATGAACATCATGGAATGTAAATTCCAATAACACTGTAAGAAGGTACATACACATTATCTACCTCTACCAAATTCTCACTATGAACGTATGTATAAATGCTAGATAATACTACCAAATCAACAGCAGCAATTTATTGATAGAATAAGACATCCTGATTAAATAGGGTGTATTTCAGAAAAGCAAGCAATGATGAACTTTAGAAATCCTCATTGAAATATATTTAAAATAAGATTTAAATGATAGTCTGAAAGATATCTAAAATTACTTAGCAAAAGTGAAATGTCCATTCTTTATTTGGTAATGAAACATTTAGCTCAATTTAGAAATAAAGCAAATGACTTAATCTTATAAACATATGCAACAAAAACCTACTTAATTGAAAACAGGACAAATTTTAATAAAGTCTGAAATGAAGAAATGATATACCATTAACATTGAAAATGTTCTCTGTTAATACAAATAAAATTATATAAATATATAAGATAAAGTAAATGCATGTAATGTATTTTCCATTTTAATTTAAAATTAGACATATAAGAATATAGGCTTTTAGAATGAAAGCACATATTGAATAAAACATAAGCACAATATATGAATATATAAATTTATACATTAATACAATATATAGATATATTTAATAAATATGTTAAAATATATATATCACATATATATATTCCCTATAGTAGCAAAATACATCTGAACATGGGTTGCATTCTTGACTTAGTGAAATCTATTAGAGTAATAGATTAGAGTGCAGCCAAGAAGAAGGAGAGTATTAAGTCTGTAACATTACAAGTAGGAAATGTATTTCATATACAAGTGTATACTATAGTGGAGAACATGAAGAATAATATAAGTAATCTTCCTGAGCTGTGGCTGAATCACTTTTAGTAACTTTATTTGATTTTATTCATGAATAGATATTTCTATACTCCCCTTTATTTCCTGCAAATTGAGTATTTAGAATTTATATGGGGCAATAAATAATATGATTGGGTTTCTGTTTTGTTTTTGTTTTGTAATGGTGGTAAAATATCTCCTGCTTTTTCTTTTTACAAGTATTCCAGGAAGATTGTAATGAATCCATATTCACACCATCACCCTGTAAAACAATGTATACATCTGCCAACTTATTAAACAAAATCTGTGTGATCTAGTTTTTACTTATTTATTTTAATCGCAGGAGACTAAACATTTAGAAATAGTTTATTAATAATTTAGCTATCTGAATAGACTGGACTTTTAAAACCATTTTTCTATTAGAGTACTAGTCTTTTTAACTTGAAAATATTATTTTTATGTTTGTTGACATTTTCTCTGTTTCAAAGTGTTATTTTAGAAAAAGTCTTGGATGAGATATTTATTAATATCCATCATGTGACAGGCAGTATGTAGAGACCCAAGGTACACAGTTGCTATCTTCAATGAACTTACAAAATGTTAGTTAATGCAGACATGAAAACACCGAGTCTCAACATAAATGTGATAGGTGCTCTTTCGTAACAAGCAAAAGTTGCCAGAGAGCAAACACAAGTGTTCAACCACATTTTTTAATGTAGTAATTTTTTCCTTTATTTCTAAAATTACCTTCTTAGAAAGCCATTGCCCATCCAGTGAGCAATTAAATTTGTACTAACCTTTTGTTATAGATCATCATCTATTCTTAAAATGGTGTTAATCATCTTTCATTGTATTGCACTGTGGTCTGAAATGTCACCTGTACAATTTCTGCTCTTTTGAACGTGCTGAGATGGTCTATATATTATCCTCTGGTATGTAAGTGTTTTTTAAAAAGTATTCCCCTATAAACAGGAGAGGAAAAGTGTGTCTTATTGCCAACTGTAAAACAAGAGAGAAGGAAAGGAGAGACATGGGGAATGTTTTAATCTTTGCAGTAGTCATCAGTCATCAGATAACAGGATTGACTACCCCTGATACTTATTTTTTTGTTCTTAGCACAATTTTAGGATCTCTGAGAGGAGAAAAAAGTGTGTGTAGGGGATCTTGTGGAGGGATATAGTGCTTTTCTGGACCCTTTTGATGGACCAAGTTTGTCTTTTTTGTCATGTAAGTCTAAATAGATGACCAATTGTTTCTCTCAATGCAGCTTGATCAGTGATAGCATCAACATTTTTGGAGATTTTTAAACATTTGTGTTTCTGTCTCACCATGTTGATGTGGCTAAAGTTGGATTTTTTTTAAAGCTACGTTGATTCTTTAGTAGGACTTTGGGAGGAGCACTGATAAGCCTTTTTATAACATCAAACTTCGTAAAAGAAGCCCAAATGCACATTATAAAAAGTAAATTAGATAATACGGTACCCCTAATTGGAATCTCATCTTAAAATAAAATGTAAACACCCTGTGTAGCATGCAAATTCATTTTAAAGCCCCTGGCATATTTTCAAATACATTTTTAAACTTTTTCATGAATTGCAGTCTATCTTCAAACCCAGATAATTATTTTCAGTTGCTAAAAAGTCTATGTTTTCCTCATTCTTCAATTAAATTTAACATTTATCGAACATCTACTCTGTCTCTGTGTCAGAGACAAGTACCATATAAGGGGCTGGTGATATACAAGTGGATAAGTCAGAGTTGTGAACGCCTAACTTCCACTAATGATTGTAAATTGGCTCAGGAATCAACTCCCCTGGCAAGCCTGCAGAGTCATGCTCAATCAGCACTTAGGCTTAGCTGGATTATTGCAGCTGTCACATGGTACTGTAACTGCTTGTTTGGTCTCAGAGAACTAGGACTCCACATCTCTAGAGTCTGGAACAGTACCTGGAATATCAGAAAATGTTCCTTGACATTTAATCAAGACTGTATTTGAGAAATAAAATTACAGTCTATATCCAGATAAAAAAGGAAATGATAAATACAAAGAGTCTGGAGTTCATGAGAGCAACAAGATGGGTGGGATCCAAGGTACTAAAAGAAGACTTACTTACATCATCAAGAAAACAGGTAATTGGAAAATCAAGAGAAGATTAACACTGGCAATGGAAATATTAGATAAAAGATAACTGCTATTTAGAGATCTGTGGCATAATTGGCAGTAAATCAAGCATACAGGACTTCGGGAAAGCTGATAAGGAGAATTCTTTCAATTAAAGGAAGCTATATTTTTATACAGACTTGGACTATAAATGCAATACATAAATTACAATGATTATCTCAATGTTCTTCATTCTTTAAAGTTAATGTATGCATTTCTAATAATTGCTAATAAAAGAAATTAACGTATGCAACATATGCAAATGACATATTTCAGGGTTGGTTATTTTGTAATTTTTTTCCCAAAAGTTACACAAAAGTGCACATAACTGCATAAAATATTAACCAATGCCATCCAAGTATTATATGCATTTGTGCAATTATTATAATCAAAATGATATAAGAGTTTATTTATGAATTCAGTAAGGTAGTTTTCTCAGTTAGGGTTACGTTTGTTATATATGCACCTTTTTAAAAACATGGTTTCTTGAAAACCTCCAATGTCTCTGAAATCAGAATATCACTGGGGTAAGCAGGGAAGGTATGTGTATGGTTTTAGTGTTACAGGTGATTCTTCTGTACACTTCTTAAGATCGTAGATATAAGACTCAGGAAACAAAGTAAACTCTGTTGCTAACCCTTGGAACATAGCCTAGGATAACATTATTTAGCACATATAGTAATAGAAAAAAAGATAAAACAAATACCTGAATAAATATTGATATCTTCTCACCACATGCAGGCAGTGGTATACTAAACCCCCGAAGTGTCTTAGAGCTCCTTGTGATCCTGGTGCTGTGAAGTCAGCATGGCAGAGTTCCCTTCTGACACATCAGATTTCTAGAAAGTGTTTTCAGGCATGATCAGCAGGGAGCAAGCATCAAAAAATACTCTTGTAGTAACAGTTTTCCACTCCACCGGACATTGTGTCTAAAAGACTAGGACCTCCTCTTTCAAATCCTGCTCAGCCAGCAAGAGACCAAGGCCCACCCTTGGTGCTTAGATTATTTCCCCTCAGAACTACAGAAGCATACATCACCCGGTAACAGATGAAAATGAAAGGGACAACTTCAGCACGATGTCTTTAAAGAGGTGGAGATTCCTTAGATTTAATGGAAAAGCATATAATGCAATGATGAAAGAGGTGAGCTAAAAATACATGTATAAGCAGTGATATGTCAGCATCTGAACAGCTACCCTGACTTGCGTCAGATGCTGTTTGTAGTGAGTGTGTGTGTGTGTGTGTGTGTGTGTTGGGGTGTGGGGGCGGGTATACTATTTTTTGCATACTATGATGTTTTGACATTTTAAAAATCCTTTTTTTTTTTATTATACTTTATGTTCTAGGGTACATGTGCACAACATGCTGGTTTGTTACATATGTATACATGTGCCATGTTGGTGTGCCACACCCATTAGCTCATCATTTACATTAGGTATATCTCCTAATGCTATCCCTCCCCCCTTCCCCCACCGCACGACAGGCCCCGGTGTGTGATGTTTACCTTCCTGTGTCCAAGGGTTCTCATTGTTCAATTCCCACCTATGAGTGAGAACATGCAGTGTTTGGTTTTCTATTCTTGCGATAGTTTGCTGAGAATGATGGTTTCCAGCTTCATCCATGTCCCTACAAAGGACACGAACTCATCCTTATTTATGGCTGCATAGTATTCCATGGTGTATATGTGCCACATTTTCTTAATCCAGTCTGTCGTTGATGGACATTTGGGATGGTTTCAAGTCTTTGCTATTGTGAATAGTGCCACAATAAACATACATGTGCATGTGTCTTTATAGCAGAATGATTTTTAATCCTTTGGGTATATACTCCCGCCCCAGGATTCCCTATTTAATAAATGGTGCTGGGAAAACTGACTAGCCATAAGTAGAAAGCTGAAACTGGATCCCTCCCTTACACCTTATACAAAAATTAATTCAAGATGGATTAGAGACTGAAATGTTAGACCTAAAACCATAAAAACCCTAGAAGAAAACCTAGGCACTACCATTCAGGACATAGGCATGGGCAAGGATTTCATGTCTGAAACACCAAAACCAATGGCAACAAAAACCAAAGTTGAGAAATGGGATCTAATTAAACTAAGGAGCTTCTACACAGCAAAAGGAACTACCATCAGAGTGAACAGGCAACCTACAGAATGGGAGAAAATTTTTGCAATCTACTCATATGACAAAGGGCTAATATCTAGAACCTACAAAGAACTCAAACAAATTTACAAGAAAGAAACAATCACATCAAAAAGTAGACAGAGGATATGAACAGACACTTCTCAAAAGAAGACATTCATACAGCCAACAGACACATGAAAAAATGCTCCTCATCACTAGCCATCAGAGAAATGCAAATAAAAACCAGAATGAGATACCATCTCACACCAGTTAGAATGGTGATCATTAAAAGGTCAGGAAACAGCAGGTGCTGGAGAGGATGTGGAGAAATAGGAACACTTTTACACTGTTGGTGGGACTGTAAACTAGTTCAGCCATTGTGGTAGACAGTGTGACGATTCCTCAGGGATCTGGAATTAAAAATCCTTTGACATGGATGCAGCTGGAAACCATCATTCTCAGCAAACTATCACAAGAACAGAAAACCAAACACCGCATGTTCTCACTCATAGGTGGGAACTGAACAATGAGATCACTTGGACTCAGGAAGAGGAACATCACACACCGGGGCCTATCATGGGGAGGGGGGGGGGGAGGGATTGCATTGGGAGTTATACCTGATGTAAATGACGAGTTGATGGGTGCAGACGAGTTGATGGGTGCGGCACACCAACATGGCACAAGTATACATATGTAACAAACCTGCACGTTATGCACATGTACCCTAGAACTTAAAGTATAATAATAAAATAAATAAATAAATAAATAAATAATCCTTTCTGTCTGAGGAGAGACTGCCCCTCCTGCCGCTCCTCCATTCTTAGAAAGGCCTAGCTAGCCAGGAGGACACCTTTCATTTGCAAATGAACCAATCCAGAGCCAGCCTTCCCCTATCTGGCTCTTACACCCCAACAGGCAATATTCTTTTGCCTGAATCATCCCAGGGCCAGGGCGAGGTACCAGGTGACTAAGGTCCATCCTGTTGCTTGGAGCCCACTAACGTCATTTGAACTAGCTAATCCTAAGCTGGCCACCCTGACTTACCTTGCCAGGGGAAACTCAAATAAAGGCTCAGCCTAAACTTTCCCCTTGCTCTTGTCTTCTGTCTTCTGACAACCCTGGTGTTTTTTCCACCTGGTCCCATGTGGTATCTCATGTATACTGTGTGCAGGGCCTGTGAGCACAATAAAGTTTGTTTCTGGAACCTCTCCACTGCTCCTCATCTGACCACATCTGACTGATCATCACACAAAAGAACATGAAAAACTCTGTTCCTTCTCTTCAGGCACCCAAGAGGTCAGCATTAATTTCAAAAATGCAAGCAGAAAAGGCTTTGGATTCACTTGTTTTTCCACTCCCTTTTTCCACAGGATATCGCTTTTTAGCAGTGATTTCTGACCTTTTTGTTTGTTACCCAGGATATGACTTTAGTGGCATAAATGAAGGACAATCATTAAGTAAGGCAATTATCTTAAATATTGTTAGCAAAATATAAAGAAATTGTGATATAACCTGTGTTTATTTTTTCAACCTATGAAACAATAAAATCTATTAGTAAATGTAAGGACTACTTTGATTACAAAACAGTGATGTGAGATATATTGTGATAACTGCAAATAATTGTGATTTGAGAATATTGGATTTCTACTGGTGACAACGTCACAGAACCTCATACAACAGTTGTGGGTTTTGGCCTACAAGGTCTGTGGCATGATTTCTGCCAACACCAATACTGGAAATCAATATGGCCTCTACCTCACACATATTTCTAGGTCCCTTTCTGCTTTTCAACAAGCAGATAAACCAGAAAGTCTCTGAATTGGCCACAGGAGAAACAGTTAAGGTTTGTGATTAGATGTCACATTAATGTTCACAGTGGAAGTAGTGAGAGAAGGAGATGGGTAAATGGAACAAGTCCAGAACATAATGGTTCTCTGTATCCCTGGCATATACATTGGCAACATCGCTCATAGATGAGACTCCATACCAGGCAAAAGGTGGAAAGGTCCCAGTTTAGAAACAGTCTCACCGTATTTTACTCATGAAATCTTCCTTCTGCCTCAGAAACAGAGAATTAAAATGATTTCTGTGGCTGCTGGGAAATGCCATTCTTAAGGCAAAGGAAATACGTGTCCATTTCATAGTGAACTTTTAGACAGGAAAAGGCCAGCTGTCCTCAATGAATATAAATGTTAGAGAAATAGAAACTACACACACACACACACACACACACACACACACACACACACACACACACATATATATATATATATATATATATATCCCATCCTAACAGCCATGTCATTAAGGATACAGGAGTAGGCAATGTCTACAGTACCAAAGTACAATTCCAAATTTCTGAAGTACATTCAAAATATAATTTATGCAATTAAAGCTTTGTAATTTGGACCACATTTGTTGAACGAGCATTGCCTTTGGGACGTGACTTTGGATAGTTATGCATGGGACTAGCTATAGTAAAATCCTTCTTCAGTGAAGTCATAGTGTAACATAATATGCACGGTCTACTGTATTTTTCAAGCTACCCAAAGCAATTTTCTCTTTTCAGTAAGTTGTGCTGTACTTATTTACATACGATCATTATATTACTTGCCAAGATAATGTAAATATGAAGAATAACTAATAGGCATTTTAATGAAACATTTTGTAATTTTAAATCAAAGGCAGTATAGGTAGTGGTTGAGTGCGTGGTCTCTGGCTCAGTATCCCATCTCTGCCATTTGTCAAAGATGTGAACTTGAACAAGTCACTTAAATGCTCAATGCCTTAGTTTCCTCTATGTAAAATAAGAATGATCCCAATAGAATCTCTTTCCTGAACATATTGTAAATATGGAATGGTTAACTGTATGATGCAGTTAAAATAATGCCTGGCATGTAGTAAGCACTATACAAAAGTCATTTATTCATTTCCATACAGGATACATGGTCATAAAGAGAAACTTCTAGATTTCTTTAAAATGCATAATTGTGCAGTGTTATCATTGGTACCAACCAAGCTTTTCTTCTCTCTCTACAACTGATTTAGTAAAGTTGTCTTCATATTAGAAAGATTGCCTTACATTATTTTACTAGGAAAGAAAGTTTAGAAGAAAAGAGAAGGTTTGGAGTTTCTGTGGCGGGAGAGCAGCTACTTTTATATAGTTCAGTAAATCAATCTCTGTTGCTGAGCCTCAGAGGAGATAAACTTGGGGATGATTAGAAAGGAACGAAGAATGCACCGGTGAATAACATTATCCAAATTGACTGTTGTGACTGAAGAGATCCACTCATTAGATGAATATCTTCTCTTTCCTGATATGTTTCTTTATATGACTATAAACTATCAATTTTAGAGACCCACTTGATACAGTAGCTGATGTGTTGCACAGTTTAAGAAGGCAGTTTTAGCCTCCAATAGGAATTCAGAAATAACTATAATTCTTCATGGTGCCTTCAAAGAACATTCAAAATAAGGTCCAAACATGTAACACAGCAATAGTTACCAAGATTGCTTCTTACCTCCTCACCAGCTCTCCAGCTCTCAGCAATTCTACAAGCCTCAGAACATTTCTTATGAATTTTACCCTTAACCTGTGCATTTTTCGCCCAGGCACACCACTTCCTTCTTGTGGCATTTCCTCAATATGTTGGCTCTTGCCAAGAAGTTTGTGTTCTCCTTCCACCATATTCTCTCCACTCTCAGTCCTTTTGGTGCCTGTTGGCCTCACATAGGCCCTCCCGCTCTACCACCTACAGGTTGAATGGTGAACTGGAAGCCGTTTGAGGGCACTGAGATGACAAAGAATTATCTTTTGTATCATTTTCTGTAAAAGGGAAGATGTAGATTCCTAGTTTCTTAATATCTCTTCTAACTCTGAAACACTCCGCCTGTTAATAACCAGAGAATTATGACCTCCTAAAACACAGTGAAGAGGACCCTGTGTGGGCTCCTCTTCCTTTTATTTCATTATTTCTTCAGTATGCTGCTAAATCAGCTTTGCTTCATCATAGGTCTGGGGGCTAGATTGCAGTCCAAGAGAATTACACATTTTCAGATAACTATTCTGAGGTTTTGTAAAAGTGAGTAAAGTTATCAAGAACAGTAACACGCCTTGTTTGACTTTGTCTTTTATGCCTACAAAATGGCACCATACATTAAAACCATGGCATTCATATTGAGTTTAAAAATATCTGGGCATTGCTTTTTTGTGTATGAAAACAAAAGATTTTGCTGAACAGTAAACCATCATATTATGTACCCTAGCGGGGTAGCATAATATAAGGGAAGCTTCAAAGCACAAGACAGTTCACTGATGACCAACTCAATAATACTGTGTAATAGCAAGAAGAAAATAAAAGATCTCTAAATACCAAATTCCCCCACTCCAGTCTGGTGATGGGCAGGTACTAATCAATATCATTTTTCTATAGTGATCTTAAATTCCTAAAGACCCAGCATATAGCCAGTAATAGTAGTGCAGTTATTTTTTTTCTGTTTCTTGCTGTGTTTCATCTATAAAGTCTATAAGATCACTTAGGTTTTTGGAATTAATATGTCCATGCAAATGTCTCATGTAAAATAAAATAGGATATCGTGATACTGAACAGTGTTTAAAAAGGAGCCCCTCTCCCCAAAAAGCTATTTTGTGTTAATTGTTCTGTCTAAGCTTTTTATCTAATAGTTTAAACATAATCTATTAAAAGAAACATAATAGATGACTAAACATAAAGAGTTCCAAAAGCCATTTTCTATTTGAATTTTTCACATTTATTTAAATGCAGTTTTCTGTTTAATTTTAACTTGCATGACATACAATTTATGTTGAAAAGGACTCGATTAATATATTCTTTTTTGCTTGCACAAAGAAATCGTGAATATATGCTAGACTAACTACACTGTTTAAATCCGTTGCTTAATAACATGTATCAGTCTGTGCTAACAGATATAGAAAAACTAACATTTTATCAAAAGACAAAGTAAGATAGAAGATGTATTCTGGATTTCATTTTAGTGAGTGAAAAACTTACAATTCAATCTGAAGTGGTAAATAGGATTAAGTTCTTTAATTATAATAATGTTATATTGATGACTGTTTAATTGATTCTGGTGATAAGAGATAGTTAAGTTTTTCTCTGATATCACCATTTAATTTCAGAGTTAATTAAACTAGTGTCATTACAGTCTTGCTACAACCTAAACACTTTCATTCATTGATGCAACATACCGCTTGTGGATCTAGAAATTTACCTCCAAAGAGAACAGTTTGGGGTGGTCTTCATCATCATCCATTAATTACTCATCAATGTTTCATTATTTCCAACCACTAGGCACTTAATTATTTTTTTAAAAAAGAGGAATTAGGATACATCCCAGTTAAAGAAAAAGGTCTCCCATTTTCACTGTGCTATTGGCAAGTATATAGAGAGAAATAATTCGGGAATAATACATTATTTTATATTTTAAAAATAAAAGTGGTTGTCAGATAAAATATGCTTTAAACATATGAGCAGACATATGCCTTCCAGCGCTAGTTGTTCAAATGGTCACTTAGAAATAATTTCCATTTCTGAAGGTAAATGGGACCCAAAGCAACCTGTTCTACCCTGTGTCAATAGGTTTTGCATGGATCCATCTGTGAAACAAGAGATTCTAAGTAATCAGTGTCCTAGATAATGAAATTACACAATTTGAGTTTTTCTGTTGCTTTATTCACTAGCCTAATGAAGATTGAGATATTGAAGAGAGTTGTCCATGTGTTTTGTGTTGATGCTTTAATGCAGTGTGAGTAGCCCCACTGTTATTATTTTTGTGTCTATTTTTCCTGCTTCATTTTATTTTCTGGTGTTTCATTAATTAATTACCTTATAATTTCAATTTTTATTTTAGATTCAAGGGATACATATGCAGGTTTGTTACGTGGGTATATTGTAGGACATTGAAGTTTGGGATACAAATGATCCCATCACCCAGGTAGTGAACAGAGTACCCAACGGGTAGTTTTTTAGTCCTTGCTCCCCTTCTTCTCTCCTCCCTCTAGCAGACCCCACTGTCTATTGTTCCCATCTTTATGGTCATGTGTACTTAAGGCTTAGCTCGCACTGGCAAGTGAGAACATGTGGTATTTGTTTTTCTGTTTCTGCATTAGTTTGCTTAGGATAATGGCCTCCAGCTAGCACCATTATTTTGAGGCTAATATACTTCGGATAGAGTTGGTTTAAATCCAAATAAAAGATGTTATTATTTCCTTATCCTAATCAGAAAATTTTAGGAAATAATCAGATAAACTTTACAATTGGCAAATCAAAGGCAGAACTGCATTAAACACCCAGAGGTAAAAGGTGTGACACCTCTTCTACTCTTCTTGTATTCACTTTTAGGCAAGAAAACAGGATTCTTCTAGAAGGTAAAAATGCACTAATCTCCCTTTTAAGACTCATAAGCCATTCTGTAGTCCACTAATGCCTAAAATATTTGCAAATTAAGCATAATTTTGCCTGAAATAGCAAGCTTTAAAAGAATATGTAAATATTTTTATGGAAAATAGATTTTGAAGAAATCAACACATTTTTACATAAGTTTTCCAAAAGGGGTTATATATTATTCCACTGATGGAAAAAGAAATGAACATTTATTGAGCGATTATACTGCTCCAGGCACTTTCACCTTGGTTTCTTTATTTCTTCTTTTAAAGATTAGTTTTATAAGTTCTATCTTTTTAAAGAAAGGAACTGAATCTAAGTGGTTAAGATCTCCAACCAGAGTCATGCCAATAAAACCTGCCAACCTAACTTCAAGGCCACAGTTATTCCCCTTGGATGACATTGTGTCATATATAGCTTTTTTTCCCAGTGCTATGAAGTGTGGTGAGCAAGGGTTCTTAGTGCTTTGTAGTTACGGTTAAAATTAAAGAGTTAGTAACTTTCAGTAAATTTGCCCTATCTCTCAAACTAAGACCACAAGTTTTTTCCACTAATTAAGGAACTTGGTTAGCGCACAGAGTTGTAACATAATCATAAAAGCATGTATCTACATTTTATTTCAGTTAAATATGTAGAAATTTACATTCATTTGCCACACTTACAACTAAAGCAAGTGATTTTTTGTTTTTTTAGAATGGGCCTGTTGATTGAAGTTTCACTTTATTTTTTCGTTTATATAAAGAAAATGCATTTTTCTTTCAAGTTCTTTTTTTTAAAAAAGATTTTTTAAAGCAATATGAGTCCACATTCTTACCCTTCTATTTAGAATGTGTCTCTCCTTCCTAATTTGACATGAACTTTTTAGTGATCAACCTTTAGTAGATACTACGATGTATTCAATATTGTTTATGAACTCAAATTTATTTTTGTCAACAGTCATTTTAATAATTGTATTAAATTATATAATTATAGTATAAAATGCAAACTGGTGAGGAAATAACTCTAACTCAACTAATGGGATCAGAGGTCTTCTTGACTTTAGAACTTATTATCATTTAATCTTGATAATCTGTTAGAGGCCATGGAAAGGTGCATGTCTCAGACCACTAAAGGTCTTATACACTGTTGAAATACTGATTTTCCAGGCAGAATTTAGTAACAGTTCAGCAGGAAGATGATCCTATGCTCAGAAATTGTTGCGTAGCTATCAGCTTAGAAATCAGCACTGGTCATCTTCTCATGAGTAAAAATCATAATGTTTGAAGATATACAGAACTTGATTTAAGAGAATATTGTTTCCAATATTTCAAATTACATTTTAATATCTTTAAAGCTAAAGGAATCACATGAAGACAAGGAGATTGAATAGAAGAAGACTGAAAATAAGCTGATGCAGCTAATTCATTACATCATGGCCCACGGGCTTTCAGGGCCCCGAGGGAGTTGAAAGTTTCAAAAGTATTGATCGAGGCCCTTCAAGAGGCTAATGGATTTTAAGTTGGTCCAGCCATTAGCAAATAAGTGGAATTGTCCTCAAACACATTTTAGCTTTTTCTTGATTTTCATGATAATCTGGCTCTAGCGTTATGGTTTGGTCTTCTGCAGTAACAGGGTAAATAACAAATCCATCAGTGCTCCAGTGTATTCTGTGTCCTCACCTAGAATGTAAGAATTTATCCTTCAGTTGTATTGATGCATTTTGATCCCACCTTCCAGTTCCCCAGCAGAAAATCCAAACTGCAAGAGCTAAATAGCATAATGCCAAAAATGTAAATAATCATATTAAAGAGATTACCAAATTTGTCAAACTTACTCTATTTAATTCTGAGTTTAGGTTTTTTGCTTTTTTGCTATTGTCGACCCAGAGGATGATTATAATAAGTATTTGATGACACATTGAAATTCTTCATGATTGACCTTTAAGGTCTGGTATATTAGCAAAACTTTCAGGGAGACTTTGATGCCATCTACAAAGAGAGCTGGCATGGAAGTTGATAAAGACTTGATACTTGGCTGCTGCTTGTTTGAAAGGATGAGGAGGTCTTTACCCACGTCAGGTATTCACACAAAATGGATAGTTATTTCCTTAAAGGCCGTGTTCCCAGTGCTAAAAATTTCCCTAAGCCAAAATTTCCTAAGGGAATTTGATGATACATAAAATATTTTTGGGCCGGTCACGGTGGCTCAAGCCTGTAATCCCAGCACTTTGGGAGGCCGAGACGGGCGGATCACGAGGTCAGGAGATGGAGACCATCCTGGCTAACACGGTGAAAGCCCGTCTCTACTGAAAAATACAAAAAACTAGCCGGGCGAGGTGGCGGGCGCCTGTAGTCTCAGCTGCTCGGGAGGCTGAGGCAGGAGAATGGCGTGAACCCAGGAGGCGGAGTTTGCAGTGAGCCGAGATCGCACCACTGCACTCCAGCCTGGGCGACAGAGAGAGACTCCGTCTCAAAAAAAAAAAAAAAAAAAATACACACACACACACACACATATATATATATATATAGGCATTGTCTGCTTCAACTTGTGCACAGAAAACCCATCATCTTTACCCTGTTCTTCAGCATTTGTAGGCAAAGGGGAATTTATCACATAATTGGTACCGTAATGACCCAGTTAGACACAAAATTTCACAGGCTGATAATATGATTTCTGGTTGTGGTGAAAAGAATAATGCCTCCTCCCCAAAGATGTCCATACTCTAATCCTAGAAACTATGAATATGTTCAGTTACATGATCAAGTGGAATTAAGGTTATAAACAGCATGAACGCTATGAATCAACTGATGTTAGAATGGGGAGAATATCCCGGATTAATTGAATGGGCTTAATGTAACCAGAAGGGGCATTAAAAGTCAGAGTAAAAAGTCAATATCATAGTCATGAGATGTGTGAAATACAGTACTCTCAGTTACTAGAGGAGGGGGCCCAGCAGCCAAAGAATGGGGGCAGCCTCTAGAAACTGAAAAGAAAAGAACATGGGGAATTTTTCTGTAGAGCTTCCAGGGAAAACGCAGCACTGTTGGTGTTTTGATTGTAGTCCAGTGAGACTTGTGTTGGCCTTGTGGCCTACAGAGCTGTAAGATCTTACATTTGCCATTGTTTTAAGCCCCTGAGTTTGTGGCAATGTGGGATGGCAGCACTATAAAACTAATACATTGGTTTCTTGACATTTCTTAATTCAGCCCAACTGATTTAAACGAATGATAATGAAAGAAAGAAAAAGTTCAGAAAATAAAAAAGAAATATTCAAGTTATTGGCTGAGCAATGGAGACTAACAGAATATTTAATTTAGTCTGTTACAATATTGGCTGAGCACAGTGGCTCACACTGATATCCCAGCACTCTGGAAGGCTGAGGCAGGAGAATTGCTTGAGGCCAGAAGTTCAAGACCAGCCTGAGCAATATAGTGAGACTCCATCTCTAAAAAAAGAAGTAAATGTTCAAGTTACTACTACTATTTATTACGAATGCAAATGATATTTTGCCTATTAAAATTGAAATTGGGAAAAGCAATGTGTTAACTAATCTGTTCAAAGTAATTTCAAAATACCATGAGAAATTTCTCAGTATGCCTGCTTGACAGTTCACCATACTTAGCTGAGAATGGAATATTCTTTGCACAAAACTAAAAAAAATGTGTAAGGAAAAAAGACAATTAAATTTAGTATTGCTCAGCATGGGAGAATACTTTTTATTTGCCCAGTGTCAATTTATGACAAAGATATTTCCAGCTTGGTTTGTTTAAAATATATTTGTGCCAATAGACTATTTAGTTTGTTATAACATTCTCATTTAGGTTTCTAGGTTTCACAATGTCTTCACGTGACAATTTTTATTTTACTGACAACACTCCATTTGTTTTGAATAAATATATTATGATACTAATGATAACATGCATTTGTGTTCTTATGACTGTGTGCTTATGATCATACCACTAAGGGCTGGCCCTGTACTAAATGCTTTATAAACATTAGTTCATTTAGTCCTCATGAGAAATCAGTGAACACAATGTTTTTATTAATCCCACTTTAGAACTAGGAAAAGCAAGGCACAGAGAGGTTATTTATCCAACATCCAGCCTCAAGCAAGTGATGGGGCCAGGAAGGTATGTACTGTCTGTGCTCTCCCTCTAGGTCAGGCATATTCTATATACACTGTCCTCCTGTAGGTACTATTGTTAACTCCTTTGCAAAGGAGGAAATTGAGGCTCAAAGAGGCTAAGTGACTTGCTCTAATCACTCTGTTCCACAATATTTTATTCCATCAAATAAGCCCTTGTGTTCGATGTTACATTATTTTGATGGCATGTCAGGATCTAATTGTACTAGTTACATAGCTAGAACATAAAATGGTTTTTGAAACAGGAGCTCATAGCAACCCAATCTTTGCCTCATCTTAGAATGTCTTGTTTGTGCTAAATAAAATTGCCAGCCACTAAATATGGGTCTTGGGAATAGCAGAGGATGTCATCAAAAACTCCCGAACACCTGGCTAGAATGAACAGGCAACAGGACAGCGACGACATTACCCTCTTCCCTAACAAAGTCAAACTAAACTCTGTTTTCCAAGTCCAGGGCACCAGGATTATCAATGTCAGGGAATAGAATTTTAATGCCACTGTACATCTGCTGGAAAGTGGCCTTTTCCTTAAAAAAAATCTAAGACATATTAGTGTTTAAAAAATGGATTTCTATTGCTTACTTTGATTATGAACTGATACAGCACAGAACTGTCAGGAGCCTGGCTCCTTTTAAAATATAGACAGTTACACTGTGTTCTTTCCTTCCCATAATCTCTTTATGATCAAATGCAGAATATTTCAGTCTGCAATTTCCAATTTAATTATTGTCCTCGTTTGAGCTATTAAATTGGACTCCATTTCAGCAGCAACTGAGCTGACACTTGATCCTCCATTACCAGTGACTGTGTAAGCCATCTGCTTGAATGATTTTCACCATATGTGTTTAAAAAAAGACAATGTTTTATACATGCTTGCTGTAGGTAATATTTGAAAATCATAAAAGAAGAGCAAAATCAGAGTCAGCTGTAAAATTGGAAGGAAAAATTAAAATCCTAAAAATGTATTTGAAATCCTGAGTTAATATCAGCATATTTTATATCATTTCTAAGTCAATTCAAGTACAGTTTGAAGATATTAGTTTCCAAATTGAAAAGAAAAAGTTCATCACAGAGCATGATCTGTGGTTAACATTTTAAATAATTTAGATTAACATTTTAAAAATTGATCAAGTCAATTATGATTTGAGATAATTCTTTATTTTCGGTTTACTGAGAGGGTTGTTAAATAATTTCCTTGGCCATGCAAAATTTAGTTTGCTTCCTCCAAAGCATTTTAGTAACATATAAATAAAAGTTATTTAATTTAAACCTTTTAGCAGATATTGTTCTGTAATTCAAATACAAATAAATTTTCTGATTTCTGGTTAAAGATTTATTTTACTTAGTTGATATAATTAACCTTCAATTAATTAACGCTATTAATATTGATTTGTTTAATGTGTAAAAAATGGTGAGATTAAGTCCAAAAAAGTGGATACGGAGGAAAACCCATATACAACCAACACAGCAGAACCTAACAAATATTCAAAAGAAAGGGTGTCTTAATTGAAATTTAACTACAATTATACCTATTAGTATTATTTTTATAATTTACATCTATTTTTATGGCACCTTTAAAATCTATTGCTAGAGTTGATCCTCACAACAGCCACATAAAATGCTGAGTTCAAATATCATCTTAATTTTACCAATATAGAAGACGAAGCTTTGTGCGATAAACAAATTGCCAAAAGCCACATGGCTGGTGAGTGACTGCTCAATATTTTTCTCCTCCTTCTTTTGATTCCAAGTTCCAGGCCCTTCTCACCAAGACTTACCACCATCTCTTTTGACTCTTATGTCTAACATAGTTTGGGAGACATCCTCAGCATTAAATGTTCCCTTGGGGAAATACACGATCAGTTGTTGCAAGCCTGATTTGAGAGGGGGCCAGTTTTGTCCATTTCTGAAAATTTGGGAGAAGCATACAAACAGCTGAGGCAAGGATTCTGAGAATGATTAGACTAATATCTCACAGGTCATAAATTGTTGCCACATACATGGTTCCAGTTCTTTTCTCACCATAATCCTGAAGTATAGAGAGACAGCAACTTTGTGCATTTCGTAACAGAGCAAATTGAGACTTACGACTTGGGGGTTAAATGACTTGAATAGGATGACACAAGTAGTAAGTGAAAGGAGGAGCCACGACATGCGCCATGGTGTGTATTAAAGTGCCTTTCCAGTATCAGTGTGCTTTGTGATCCTTTTTATTATATGTATTTCCCAATAACTAGATTAATCCAGTAAAATATAAATATGAAACTGCATTCTAAATATGGCAAATTCATTTTGGAATATCCATTATTTCAAGTCATCTTTATCAGGATTACTTTTAATATTACAAAAATGTGAGCTTGTAATCCCAGCACTTGGGGAGGCCAAAGTGAGTGGATTGCTTGAGACCAGGAGTTCAAAAGCAGCCTGGGCAACATGGCGAGGTCCCATGAGTTTGGTGGCGCGTGTGGTCCCAGCTACTCAGGAGGCTGAGGTGGAGGGATCATCTGTGCCCAGGAGGTCAAAGCTGCAGTGGGTCATGATCGCAACACTGCCCTCCAGCCTGGACAAGAGAATGAGCCCCTGTCTGGACAAAAGAAAAAAAAAAGTAAGCTGTTAGCCATGTGAAATCTTCTTAGGCTATAAATCCACTTCATCTAGGTTAAATAAGATTATTGATAAACTTTTATTTTTCTGATTGAGATATTTGAAAATAAGTATGTTCATATTTGAAAATACATTTGTTTTTGTATAATATTGATTTTTCTTCAAAATTAAATATCTGGTCCTAGTTGACTGAATAATAGAACTATCATCTCTTCATTTCCATAGTAAAAATACTATGCTAAAAAGAGACAATTTTCCCAAAGGACCGTCTTTGTCAGGAAGCTTTCTGAGTGTTCAAGCATCGATGTCCATTTGTTGATGGTATCACCTTTTGTTGGGACATTTTGGCCTTTCACCATAAGCTGAATACTATCATTCTTTGTCGTGTTCTTTGTTCCATTTTTGGCAGGGAAGATGGATACTGCTGTGGTGACCCTGGCCTCTTGATAAGGAAGGCACACTGATGTCACAGAAGCATTTCTATTAGATATGGTTGGGTTCATTAGGCAAAAAGGGGGGTTTCTTTTTGAAAATAAAATGACATTAGGGTTTCTTTATACCCTGCTCAATGCTAAGAATGAAGCTCTAATTATCCTTTAAGAATAAAAGACAATGAAAGAAATAATTCTTTTTTACATTGACCATTTTTCCCAAGATGTTCTTCCTCAATATATTATCTCACCACATGACACAAAAAGTCTAGCTTCATGATTTATTATTCTGTATATAACTGAAAGCAAGAAATATCTGTTAGCAAAATAACAGCAAAAACTCAACCATTTTACTACGGGGATTGCAGCTCTCTATTCCTGTAACTCTTCCCAAAACAAAAAACAAAATGATAATTGCCCATTATAACTATTAGAGAAAGACTAAATATGTAGACATTGACTTCTTTGAGATGGTAAAGCACAAATCTCTCAAGTTATTTTCATTTTTCAAAATAAATAAATTGGCTTTGATGTGATCAATTTAACTTTATCAATAACCATTCTCTGGACCAATGCTTAAGTTTTATGAGAATTTATTTTTGTAAGTGTACAGAGGTTGAATTTTATCAAAACTATCATGACATTAATTCAGGTAGACCACTATCTCTCCCTCAAACTTTCACTAGCAAATGGTTTTAAAGATTGTGGCTACTGGTCTGATGGGAATTTATGGTAAATAAAATGTATGTTATCAGTTTCCTCAGGTGAGTTAAATAATGGTATTTAACTCAAAGGTGTATGGTGAGCATATAATAGGTTCATGCATCTAAACAATTTTTAAGGGTAACTGGCACTAAGTTGTTAGCTATTATATTAGTAGTCCAGTTACGAGAGAATTAAATTTAAAAAGTAGTGCTGAACATTTGTTGCCTCATTGTACTACAGAGACAAGAAGGCAGATGATTTTCAGTTATACAATGTTTTTTCAATATGATATCTTAGATTCTGTTATAGTTTTCAATTTCTTGCCTCTCAGCTTTTAATTCAGTCTTCAATATTTGCTCTGTGCTAATGAATGGAATTCCTTTAACGTTTCTCCTGAACGGTGAGAACATTGTTAAAATGTCTCGGTAGAGGGCAATAGAGTGACACTGGAGGAGGAAGAGGGCTTCTGCTGGTTCAGGCGGTGGCATCCTTGGTCAGCAGAGCATGTGTGAAGACAACTGGTCATAGCTCCTACCATGTGGTTAAAATGTGTGCTCCCTTGGCAACCTTGCAATCCCAGTCTAGCCTAGTAACCCCCTTCCTACAGCCCTCCCAATGTGGACACTGCACATTCCAGTTGTCGTCAGCCACATACCAATGTCTTCTGCAAACCTGCCCAGTTGCAGTCCATCTGCACCCTGTAGAGGGACTTCTTCTTTGCTAGCCTAGTGAACGTGCATCAGATCTGGTCTGGGCAAACCAATGAACTTCTCCGTCATCCAGTGAACAGCAATCGCACCTTCTCCAACCTCCAACAAGGCCTGAACCCGAGCCCTGGGGAGGTATCCTTCCAAGTTTGTCTTTCCTAAATTACTCTCCCTCAGGCCTAACTAAGATACCTGTTAGCTTTCCATTGCACCTTGTTGTTATGTTCCTCTCATTGCTTATTAATTCTTCATAATAAAGCTCTCTGTCTTTAAAATACGACATGTCTGTCTACGGATTCAACTCAGCGTGATGCAGACAAAGTAGAAATCATTTTTGCCAAGGAAATGACTTATCTAAATCCTGAAAGAGAGCTGCTCTTTTGAAACAACTCTGCTAGCACCTTTTCTGAGTGCATCCATCTAGAAACTCATTTAATACTCTAACAACCCTATTTCTTGGACAGGGAAAATTGAGGCAATACCTCCTTGAAATCATTCTGAAGCTAGTAAAATTAATTTTTTTCAAAGTTTGTGGCATTTTCACCTGAAGAGTTTCATTCAGTGTCTGGAAAATAGTAATCTCTTTATAACTATTATACATTGTCACAATTGATATGCACTATCAGAAAAGTATTGATCATTCTCTCTCATAGTATTGGGTTTTCTGCATGTGCCTGATGATCTTTGATTCTCTATTTATATTCATGTGAAAGAACTAGATTACTGACACACAGAGCTTCTGTAAGATTTTGTTTCAGTTGTGAATGATTTCATCATCAGCAGGTCTTTCTTCTGAGTGGGCAGGCTGGCTCTGAACTCTGTGTGCAGACAGGCATGTCAAGACAACTTTGAGGTGAGCAGGAGAGCAACTGAGATTGCCCTAAAGTGCCTGAGAATCATAATAAATGAAAGGACTAACCCTACTCAGGAAGAATGTTACTTGAGAGTGTTATTTGCTGGTCTTTATCTAGTAAGAAGGTCAGAAGTAAAGACACTTCTGCCAGCTTTTATCTCGGAATGGACCAAAAGGAGGGAAGAGAAAGGGAAGCTGGAAAGAGATAGAACTATTCATCCACAAAACCTCAATGATTTCCCTGATTTCTATTCCATTACAACTTTGCTATACTCAATTGCTCACATGAAGCTTAAAACCTCCTGAGGCCCTACCCTTGACAATAGTTTCCATCTTCCCTGCTTCTTCTGCTCCCTTCTGGTCAAATTTTGGACAACTAGCAGCTCTGTTCTCTTTTATTCTTATAATAGTGTAGCGGATTGAATAGTGGCCACCAAAAACATATGTTCAAGTCTTGACCCCTGGTAACTGAAAATGTGATCTTATTTGGAAATAGGGTCTTTGCAGATGTAATTAAGTTAATGAGCTCAAAAGGAGACCACCCTGGATTTAGGGTCCTAATTCCAGTGACTGTTATTTTTATAATTTTTATAATTTTAAAAAAAGGTAATTTGAAACACAGACACATTGGGGAAAAGGCCATTCATGCAGTGAAAATGGATGTAAAAATTGGAGTTATGCAGCCACAAGTGAAAGAACACTTCCAGCCACTAGAAACTGGAAAAGGCTGGGACTCTCCCAGAGCCTGCAGAGGGAACCTGGCCCTGCCAACACCTTGATTTTGGACATCTGGCCTCCAGAACTGCACGAGAATGCATTTCAGTTGTTTTAAGTCACCAAGTGTGTAGTAATTTGTTATGGCAGCCCTAGGAAACTAATATAAATAGAATCCCATTAACTTCCTGTCTTTCAGAAGTCCTCCAAAAATCTCTGAGCTGCTCATGTAAACCCTGGGTGCATATTCCTCTCAGCACTGCTGTGTATTTATCTCATTTTGTTTCTCTTGACTAGGACAGAAGTGAACAGGTTTCAGTCTGCATTGAAATTTTAAAAATAATATTTAATATTTAACTCCAGTGTATCTTCAGTCTTGCCTTAGAAGCCAGATCCAGATTCAGGCTAGATTGAAGAGAAAGCATTCAACTACAAGTAAGGAGATTTAATTTTTGGTTTCCTGGCACATAGAGTATGCATTCCCCAGATGCAATGGCATCAGACCAAGTGCATTTAAGATGAAAGCCAATCAAGACTGACAGGTTTGACAACTTCTTACTCAGCTTCAATGGCCCCCATGCCATCTCAATCATAAAGGTGTGTATGTGTATGTATATATTCAGTTTCTAATTCTTCCACTGGCATTGTTTCACAAAATCCCTCCAGATATAACCAATACTCATTTTAATTTCAGTCAGAATAAGTATAAAATCAATTCTCTTCATAACATTAGTTTTTGACTTCAAACCTTCAGAGACATAAATGTGTTTTACAAAAAGCTCCTACTATTTCTTTCCTCCAGCAAAAATCATGCAGTGATCTGTTACTGCCAGTGAGGAATTAGATATGTAAATGGGAAGAGGGCATTTGAAGGCAGACGGTACCTAGGAATGGATGGGTGGTCGCATGGGTTTTTCTTCATTAAGACATTTTAAAGTTTAGTTCTCAGTGTGAAGATAATTTAAATTGAAAGAATTTTTTACCTTGACACTGCAAGAAGTTCCCTGTACATGCATAAAGTTTTACAAATGAGAAGCTGTGTGGCACTTCTGCTAGAGCAAGGTGTTCATCACTAAAGCTACAGAATATTCCTTAAATATCCCCCTTTGATGTCAGAGCCTGAAAATTAGACATTAAAAATGAATAACCCTGCAATGCTAAGAAGAATTAGAGCAAGCAAAATATAATTTAATGAATCCCTATGTGATAGGAAACCATAGTTCAAATCATTTGATATCAGAAAATACCCTCCATCCCTTAACCTCAAAATATGTTAAAGCCAGCTGAAATCACATGACTTTTAGTAAAACCTCTCAGACAATTACAGCCCACATTGATCTCTTTCTCCAAAGACTTTATCTGTACTTATCTATGTCAATCATAAACTTGAAATCACGTACCATCTTGAAGCACTATCTAAACTACTTCACCTGTATATAGCTTGTTTTCCTATTGCAATTACAAATTCAATGGAGTTAACAACCGTATCTTAATCTTCTTTTGTATCCTGCAATGAGTACTTTTTTTAAAAATTGAAGTGATATAATCTTTGAAATAAAATGGATCATTCAGACACATTACAATTTTAGCTAGCAAATTTCCAAGATAGTAGGCTGTGTAATTTTATCTGCAATATTAAAAGCTATAAAAGGTCACCTACCTTTAGTCATAAGTCATTGGGAAAGTTATGTGGGTATATTATATTCAAATCCACATCCTACCTGCCATGCTTCTCTGTTGAATTCTCTTCTTGGAGATTTTGGTTCCCTTTACTTAGAATAATTGTGAAGGTATGTCTGAAAAATAATTGACAAGACCTGCATTTCACCAACCCATCACCCCAGTCATCTCGCTTTAGTCCAGAGTTGGCAAGCTATTAATAGCTACCATTTTGGAGCACTAATATGTTCCAAATACTATATAGCTAGCCAGATAAACATAGACATGAATGTATGTATGTATGTGTGTATGTGTCAATTACCTTGAAAGTCTGGTATTATTAGCCTTGTTTTGCAGATACATAAATAACTTTCTCAAGGTCATAGACTAACTAAACCAAGATTCAAACCTCAATTTTCAAAATCCATGTGGTTTACATTAAGTCACCTCCCTTGCTAGTAAAGCTTCATATTTCAGATCCTACAAAGATAAATTAAAATTGGAATGGACTAAAAGCTCTTTGATTTCCTGAGTTTATAAGTTTTTGCTTTCATTTATTTAATTAATATCCTGCAAGTCACAAAGTACAAAATCTCATGAAAAGCAGCGAATAAAAGTCATGTGAGAGCAAGTTTACAGAAGAGAAAGTAAATAGCATAAGAAGCAGAGACTATGCAAGAGATTGGTCTGGTTACAAGAAAAATAAAACAAGGAGCAGAAAAAAACAAAAAATAGGCAATAAAGAAGTGGCTTTATTATGTTTTTGAGTCAAAATGATATTGGCACACACATTATTTTAGACTTTTAAAAAAGATTTTGCACATATGTGCGGTTGGGAGTCAACAAGGAAAGATGATGCAATGAAGGTTTATTTGTGAAAATACTTGTGGTTGCAAATGCTGTAGAACTTGCAAAATCCTGAATGTATTTCCCATAAGACTGACCATTGGCTCCCAATTTCATCCTAGCTCCTTTTGTAGTAGAGGTGAACAAGCATTCTTATTTTCTGTTGTGAATGGTGCAGTTGGGCTTATGGGAGTCAAGGTAAGAGAAACAGGGACATGGCTCAATTGAAACCCTTTTATGTGTGTTAGCCCTAGATAGCACTAAAAGTATGCAACTCAGTTTCCAGAACTCGTGGGGTAATTCCAATGAGCAACCAAATTTGACCACTACTACTTTAATTGAATAGGATGGTGTATTAATCAGGCTTCTTCAAAGAAACAGAACAAATGTGATATAGATAAATTAGATAAATGGGTATAAAGAAGGGAAAGAGAGATACATGGGGAGATACATTACAGAAATTGGCTCACCTAGTTATGGAGACTGAGAAGTCGTATGGTACACCATCCGCAAGCAGGAGAACCAGGGAAGTCTGTGGTGTAATGCGGTCTGAGTCCAAAGGCCTGAGAACCTGGAGCTCGGTTGTCTGAGGGCTGGAGAAGCTCCCAGCTCCAGAAGAGAGAGCAAACTCACCTTTCCTCTGTTGTTTTGTTCTATGTAGTCCCTACACGAATTGGTAAGGGCAGATCTTCTTCACTCAATCTACTGATTCAAATGCTAATCCCTTCCAGAAACATCCTCACAGACATACCCAGGAATAATGTTTTACCAGCTATCTGTGTATTCCTGAACCCAGTCAAGTTGATGACTAAAATTAACCATCACAGATGATGTCAGCATAGTGACTTGGCCTAGAAGACAACATGGATTCAAGTAATAGGCTTGATAACCACAAGGACGAATGGCATGATCCAGTCATCTTAAAAATACATCACATGATCCCAATAAGCGATAACCCCAGAGAATTCAAATGAAAGACTAGGATTTTAACAGTCGTGTAGGAAAATTAGCTGCAATAGTAGCTTCACAGGACACTTACTAGGAAAGTTATTCAGAGGTCATGGAAAAGAAAAGCTCACTGTCAAAATTAATATTCTTCAATCACACACTTATGAAATATATTTGAAATACATAGCAAGAAACAAAAAGAAAGAAATGGGGTAAGGTAGGATTCAAGCAGGTAGAAGGGCCATTCTCCTTGAATTACATTTTTTAGATTAACGCATTAACACATTTATGCTCTCTCTCTCACTCACTCACTCTCTGCTTCATCACCCTTCCCAACTGATGTAGTAGTAGTCTTGATGAATAGAGTTGGTGTTTGAATAAAGGAGGTCAATAGATGCTGCTTGGGGCAACAGAATACACTTGATCTATTTGAGATAATCAGGCAAGTATTTCTGACTACACATGACATCACCAGTTAGCTTGCTGAACAGGTGTGGGTTTTATCTGTATTTATTGAACATAGCATATGTGGGGCCATAAGGAGATTATTGCGTGTTCTACCAATGGGCAGTGAATTTAGACATAACTGTGAACTGAGAGAATCATATCTAACCACTCAGCCTCTCTATATTGTCTTTTACAGAATAGATTCTTATCTGTCAAATCATGTAACCCTTTTATTATTTCTATCTTTAACATATCTTAGAGATTACCATCGTACATCATCTAGCTAATATCTCTTTTGAATTCTGTCTACATAGCAAAAGCTACTTGCTTATTCATACCTAGACTTAACACATCCTATAAGGTTTCTGTCTCTCTCTCTCTCTCTCTCTCTCCCTCCCTCTCTCTCTCTCTCTCTCTCTCTCTTTATTGTAAGCTAGCTTTTTCACGATCTATGCTTAACATTCTTAGCAGTTGTATCACTCCTGTTTATTTTCTTTTTGTAAAAGCATTGAATTCTCAAATAAGAAAGCAAGCATATATTCTAAAAACTTTCTCCATGTTTGAATGACAGGACTTTATTATAGAGGTGAAAGAGACCTCTGTCACTTTCATTACTCACTTAGGATAACTCTGTACATTTTAAAGTAGAAATGTAACTGCTGTGTGCAACCTTTGTTAAGGACAGCATGTTCAAGGGGAAAGTGCTGAGGGCAAATCAAAGAAATTCAAATTGAAGAAAGGTGACAACTAAACATTAAAGCATAAAAAATATCTCAAGAATGGAATGACCCATGTTGAGCAAAATTTCAGGCTAAGCACAAATCCAAAAGAGTGACATTTTGCAAAGACTGGCAAATGTAAATAAAAGGATAATTATTCTTTGTAGGAACTGTGGTTTCTAGTCTGCTACATTAGTCCAGTGAGTTGCACACTGAAGTAGCATTTGTGTCATCAGAAAAAATACTTTATATTTTAATAATTATCTATAGTATACATATAAACAATTAAACATAAAAAATATATAAATGTGTGTTTATATGTATATTAGGCCTTTCTTGCATTGCTATAAAGAAATACCTGAGGCTGATTAATTTATAAGTAAAATAGGTTGAATTAGCTCAGATTCTGCAGGCTGTACAGGAGGCGTGGCACCAGCAGCTGCTTGGCTTTTCGAGAGGCCTCAGGGAGCTTTTGCTAATGGTGGAAGGCAAAATGGGAGAAGATACATCACGTGGTAAAAGGAGCAAGGGACAGGCAGAGGGGATACACTTTTAAACAACCAGATTTTGCGAGAATTCACTTACTGCCATGAGGACGGCACCAAGAGGATGGTGCTAAACTGTTCATGAGAAATCCACCTCCATGATCCAGTCACCTCTGACCAGGCCCCACCTGCAACACTCGGAGTTATAGTTCAACATGTGATTTGAGTGAGGACAAATATCCAAACTATACAAATATGCATATACATATCTACAGAAACAGCCAAAGTTACCTTTTTTAATTGACAAATAAAATTATATATATTTATATTATACATGATTTTTTTACATATGAATACATTATAGAATGATTAAATCAAGCTATATAACATATATCTTACCTCACATTCTTATCTGTTTGTTGAATCTATTCTTTTAGCAATTTTGAAATATACAATATATTTGCATTAATTGTTGTTAACATGGCATATAATAGAGCTCTTGAACTGACTTCCCCTGTCTAACCGAAATTTTCTCTTTTCACCCTTATCTCCTCAGTCCCTCTGCTCCCTAGCCTATGGAAACCACCATTTTATTTCCTATTTCTATGAGTTGGACTCTTTTATACTCTACATGTAAGGGAGATCATGTGGTATTTGTCTTTCTGTGCCTAGTTTATTTTATGTAATGCCATGTCCTCCGTGTTTATTCATTTCGTTGCAAATGACAAGATTTCCTTCATTTTTAAAGCTGAAAGGTATTCCGTTGTGTATATATACCACATTTTCTTTATCCTTTCATCCATCGTTGAACACATAGGGTGATTCCATATTTTAGCTTTTGTGATAGTGCTGCAATGACAGGACAGTGCAGATATCTCTTTGACATACCAATTTCATGTCCTTTAGAAATATATCCAAGTGGTAGAATTACTGGATCATATATTCTATTGTTAATTTTTGAGTGAGCTCCATACTGTTTTCCATAATGACACTACCAATCTACATTCCAAAAAACAGTTAAAAAGGTTTCCCCTTATTACCAGATGCATGGTTTCCAAATATTGCCTCATATTCTGTAGGTTATCTCTTCACTCTGTTGACTGTTTCCTTGGCTATGCAGAAGGTTTTTAGTTTGATGCAATCCTCTTTGTCTATTTTTGCTTTGTACTTTTGAGGCCAAATCTAAAAATATTATTGCCTACATCAATGTTGCATAGTTTTGCACCTATACTTTCTTCTAGTAGTTTTACAGTTTCTGGGTTTAGGGTTAAGTCTTTAATCCATTTTGAGTTAACTTTTGTATTTGGTGTAATACAAAAGTTGAATTTCATTCTTCTGTGTGTGGTTATCCAGTTTTCCCATCATCTCTTATTGAAGAGGCTGTTCGTTCCCCATTGTGTATTTTTGGCACCTTTATTGAAAAATCATTTGACCAAAAATGAGTAGATGTATTTATTTGTTTATGCCTGTACCATACTGCTTTGATTCCTATATGTTATGTGATTCTCTCAGCTTTGTTCATTTAAATCAAGTTACTTAGGCTATTTGAGATTCCATATAAATTTTAGGATTTTTCTATCTCTATAAAAAATATCATTGGAACTTTGACAGGGATTATACAGAATCTGTAGATTGTTTTGGGTGGCATAAACTTTTAACAATATTAAGTCTTCTAGTTCATGAACACGGGATATCTTTTCATTTATTAATGTCTTCTACAATTTATTTCATCAATGTTTTGTACTTTTCAGTGTGCAGATCTTTCATATCCCTGGTTAAATTTATTATTATATAATTTTTTGTTACTGTTGTAAGTGTGGTTGTGGTCTTAAATTTCTTTTTTTCCAGATAGTTCATTGTTACTGTAGAAACATCCTTATTTTTATATGCTGATTTTTTTATCCTGCAATTTTAATATATTATTTATTACTTCTAACAGTTTCTTTGTGGAGTCTTTATGATTTTCTATATATAAGATCATATCATCTGCAAGCAATGATGATTTAACTATTTTCCTTCCTATTTAGATGCCTTTTATTTCTTTGTCTTACCTAACTGCTCCGGCTAGGACTTTCAGTTCCATGTTGAATGAAAGTGGTGAGAGTGAACATCCTTGTCTTGTTCCTGATCTTAGAGGAGAAGCTTTCAAGTTTTCACTGTTAAGTATGTTAGCTGTGGGCTTGTCATATATGACCTTTATTGTGTTAAGGTACATTCATCCTGTTCCTAATTTATTGAGAATATCTATCATGAATGGATGTTAAATTTTGTCAAACACATTTTCTGCATCTATGGAAATTATCATATTATTTTTGTCCTTCATTCTGTAAATGTAATAAATAAGATATATTGATTTGTGTATGTTGAAGCACTCCTTCATCCCAGGGATAAATCCCACTTAATTATGAAAATTATCTTGCTATTTAAACTGGTAGCTTCATAATTCCTACTATGTCAGTTTACCAACAGAAAGCAGCTATCACAAACAAATAAATGTAATTGGAGAAGATTGAATATAGAGCCTATTTTAAAAGTTAAGAACAGCATATAGGAAAACAACAGAAGTGAGTGAAGTTCCCTGTTCTAGTGACAGTGGAGTCATTACTGTCTCTAGGCTGGAACGGGCTAGAGGAGGAGTTTCTGGAACCCAGCATAAGACAGTTGTAAGGAAAGGGCCATCTTGCGAGGAGCTTGGGCCTGTGAAGGACACATGCAGTCTGAGCTTACCAGGCAAAAGGCTCTCCAGAAGAATAAGTTCTGGGTGAGTTTCCTCTCATCTTCTCAAACCTGGTGATATGGTTTTGCTGTGTCCCCACCCAAATCTCCTCTTGAATTCCCAAGTGTTGTGGGAGGGACCTGGTGCAGGGAATTGAATCATGAGGGGAGGTCTTTCCTGTGTTGTTCTCGTGATAATAAGTCTCATAAGATCTGATGGTTATCATAAGGGTGAGTTTCCCTGAACAAGCTCTCTCTCTGCCTACTGCCACCCACGTAAGATATGACTTGCTCCTTCTTGCCTTCCACCATGATTCTGAGGCTTCCCCAGCCACATGGAACTGTAAGTTCAATAAAACCTCTTTTTTGTGAATTGCCCAATGTTAGATATGTGTTTATCAGTAGTGTGAAAAGGGACTAATACAGTAAATTGGTACCAGTAGAGTGGGGTATTACTGAAAAAATACCCAGAAATGTGGAAGCAACTTTGGAACTGGGTAGCAGGCAGGGGTTGGAACAGTTTGGAGGGCTCAGAAGAAGACAGGGAAATGTGGGAAAGTTTGGAACTTCCTAGAGACTTGCTGAATGGCCTTAACCAAAAGCCTGATAGTGATATGGACAATAAGGTCCAGGCTGATCTGGTCTCAGATGGAGATGAGGAACTTCTTGGGAACTGGAGCAAGGTGACTCTTGTTACATTTTAGCAAAAAGACTGGCAGCATTTTGCCCCTGCCCTAGAGATCTGTGGAGCTTTGAACATGAGAGAGATGATTTAGGATATCTAGCAAAAGAATTTGTAAGCAGCAAAGCATTCAAGAGGTGACTTGGGTGCTGTTAAAGGCACTCAGTTTTATAGGGAAGCAGAATATAAAAGTTCAGAAAGTTTGCAGCCTGACAACGTGATAGAAAAGAAAATCCATTTTTCTGAAGAGAAATTGAAGCCAGCTGCAGAAATTTGCATAAGTAACTAGGAACTGAATGTTAATCCCCAAGACAATGGGGACAATGTCTCCAAGGGATGTCAGAGGTCTTCATGGTGAGAGGTGACAATGTGTTAGCAGCCCTCACTCTCAGCGCTTCCTCAGCCTCAGTGTCCACTCTGGCGGTGCTTGAGGATTCCTTCAGCCCGCCACTACACTGTGGGAGCCCCTCTCTGGGCTGGCGGAGGCCGGAGCCGGCTCCCTCGCTTGCAGGGAAGTGTGGAGGGAGAAGCGCCCGCAGGAACCCCGGCTGCCCCTGGCGCTCACAGGCCAGTGTGAGTTCCAATGGGCGTGGGCTCAGCGGGCCCTGCACTTGGAGCGGGGGTCAGGCACCACACCACGGGCCCAGGGCAGTAAGGCGCTTAGCACCTGGGCCACCAGCTGCAGAGCTTGCTCTGGGTCTCCCAGCACTGCCAGCCTGCATGCACTGCTCTCAAATTCTCCCAGGGCCTCAGTCACCTCCCTGAGGGACAGGGCTCGGGACCTGCAGCCCAGCTATGCCTGAACCCTCCTCCTGCCCCCAGTGGTGGGCTCCCACATGACCCGAGCCTCCGCCAGGAGTGCCGCCCCCTGCTCCACTGCCCCCTGTTCCACTGCCCCCTGCTCCACTGTGTTCGGTCCCTTCAACCACCCAGTGGCTGAGGGGTGTGAGCACACAGCGCGGGACTGGCGGGCCCATGGCCCCATGCGGGATCCTCTAGATGAAGCCACCCGGGCTCCTGAGTCTAGTGCAGACTTGGAGAACTTTTATGTCTAGCTAAGGGATCCTAAATGCACCAGTCAGCACTCTGTGTCTAGCTCAAGGTTTGTAAATACACCAATCAGTACTCTGTATCTAGCTAACCTAGTGGGGACTTGGAGAACTTTTCTGTCTAGCACCCTGTGTCTAGCTCAGGAATTGTAAACTCATGAATCAGCACTCTGTCAAAATGGACCAATTCGCTCTCTGTAAAATGGACTAAGCAGCAGGATGTGGGTGGGGGGCCAGAGAGGGAATAAAAGCAGGCTGCCAGAGCCAGCCAGTGGCAACCCGCTCGGGTCCCTTTCCACACTGTGGAAGCTTTGTTCTTTTGTTCTTTGCAATAAATCTTGCTGCCGCTCACTCTTTGGGTCCACGCCATCTTTATGAGCTGTAACACTCACCATGAAGGTCTGCATCTTCACTCCTATCAGTGAGACCACAAATCCACCAGAAGGAAGAAGCTCCAGACACATTTGAACATCTGAAGGAATAAACTCCGGACACACCATCTTTAAGAACTGGTAACACTCACCGCGAGGGTCTGTGCTTCATTCTTGAAGTCAGCGGGACCAAGAACCCACCAATTCTGGACACAGTGGCAGCCCTTCCACCACAGGCCCAGATGCATAGGAGAAAATGGTTTCCTGGGCCAGGCCTAGGGTCCTTGTGATGCCTGCAGTCTAGGAACTTGGTACCCTGAATCCCAGTCACTCCAGCCATGACTAAAAGGGGCCAAAGTACAGCTTGGGCTGTTGCTTCAGAAGGTGGAAGCCCCAAGCCTTGGCAGCTTCTACATGGTGTTGAGCCCGCAGATGCACAGAAGTCAAGAATTGAGGTTTTGGAACTTCCACCTGGATTTCAGAAGATGTATGAAAACGCCTGGATGCCTAGGCAAAAGTTTGCTGGTGGGAGGGGGTAAGGGGAGGCTCATGGAGAACTTCTGCTAGGGCAGTGTGAAAGGGAAATGTGGGGTCAGAGAACCCACACAGAGTCCCTCCTGGGGCAGCATCTAGTGGTGCTATGAAAAGAGGGCCACCATCCTTCAGACCCCAGAATGGTAGATCCACTGACAGCTTGCACCAAGTGCCTGGAAAAGCCACAGACACTCAACGCTAGCCCATGGAAGCAGCCAAGATGGAGGCTGTACCCAGCAAAGCCACAGTGGTGGAGCTGCCCAAGAACATGGGAACCCACGTCTTGCATAAGCATGACCTGGATATGAGACATGGAGTCAAAGGAAGTCATTTCAGAGCTTGAAGATTTGACTGCCTTGCTGGGATTTGGACTTGCGTGGGCCTGTATCCCCTTTGTTTCAGCCAATGTTTCCCATTTGGAATGGCTGTATTTATCCAGTGCTTGTACCCACATTGTATCTAGGAAGTAACTATCTTGCTTTTGATTTTACAGGCTCATAGGAGGAAGGGAATTGCCTTGTCTCAGATGAGACTTTGGACTATAGACTTCTGAGTAATGCTGAAATGAGATAAGGCTTCCCAGGACTGTTGGGAAGCCATGATTTACTTTGAAATGTGAGGACATGAGATTTAGGAGGTACCAGCGGCAGAATAATATGGTTTGGCTGTGTCCCCATCCAAATCTCATCTTGAATTCCCATGTGTTGTGAGAGGGACATGGTGGCAGGTAATTGAATTGTGGGGGCTGGTCTTTCCTGTGCTGTTCTCATGATAGTGAGTAAGTCTCACGAGATCTGATGGTAAGCGGGAGTTGTCCTGCACAAGTTCTCTTTTTGCCTGCTGCCATCCACATAAGACATGACTTGTTCATCCTTGTCATCTGCCATGATTGTGAGGCTTCCCCAACCAAGTGTAACTGTAAATCCAATTAAACCTCTTGCTTTTGTATATTGCCCAGTCTTGGGTATGTCTTCATGAGCAGCGTGAAAACTGACTAATATGCCTGGCTAGGTTTACAGAGCTTAGTTTATATGCTGATGCTAATATTTGGTAATGGGTGCTTAAATGTATTGTGAACATACAACTGGTGAAGACTGTAGTGACGGATTAGTCATGTCTGCTTTCAATATGAGAAGACAGAATGGTGTCAAGCTTGCCAAATATTTTCCAGTGTATTCCCTGAAAACCTTATGGTTAGAGAAACTGGAAGGACATTTCTGCAGAAATTCTGAAGTGAAGAGTGAATTCTTATAGGTGAGGCTGAAAGATATTCATGCATAAGGCATATCATGTGCAGATATCCAGAGAAATAAAAGACCATGCACTATTGTTAGAATTGCAGGTACCCACAATATGAACAGAAAGCATAACATGTGAGAACAAGAGTGTGAGAAATAGGTCCAGTAAAGCAGGCTGTATTTAGGTAATGAAAAGCTTAGAAGCCTAGCATGTGAAGTTGAATTTTTAGCCATGGGTTGTCATGATAAAATTTTGCATTTAAGCAGCCACTTTGGTGTCAGTGTGCAGAATGAACTGGAGCAATGAACAGAGTAAGTGGAACCAACAAAGACGACTGAAGAAAAACACCCAGTGAACTCGGCTTCACTTAGTTAAGCTTCACATTTATGGGTGGCCAATCTGTACTGATTCCAGGATAGGTGCCAGATGGATGGTTGTGAATATGACACAGTCCTGCTCTGCCCCTGAAGATCTTACAGGAGAGAAAGGCAATTTCTCCAAGTGCCCTGGGAACAGAGGGCTAGGAGAGAAACAGAAATGAAGCTGAAAGAGGTCAAGCATGACCATTCTCTATCAGCAAGGCCAGTACCAACTCCGGGGCTTACAGAGTTCCCCAGAGCTTTCAGCATTTCTAAATCACTTCTTCAAGACATCACAGTATACTTGTCTGTATGTGTTTCTCTCTTGCGTACACACACACACACACACACACACACACACACACACACACACACTACATACACAGGAACACAGTTTTACTTAGTGAGCTATTTTCTTCTTGAACCATCAATCAAAAACATGTCCATAAACATCTCCTAATTAGTTGAGAATTAGTAAATACATATGGTTTGAGAAGATGACTATTATACTTCAAAGTAAAACACCGACCATCATATCTTACATTAAAAAATGGGAGGAAAATTATATTTTTTCCCCGTTTTCCTTCAATAATATGAATTGGCATTCTATATAAAGGACTGAAATATAAAGAAAGTTAATAACTACTTACATTTGTAAATCTGTAAAATTGTAAATGATGACACATACTATGTTTTAATTTATGCTTACAAAGCTCTGGAGGTACGTGGGAATTAGTATTCTTTTATTTTAATATGCAATGAAAATTCATGGAATTATGTGACTCTCTCAAGGTTTACAAGTAAATATCATAGCCAGGACTTGAACCTTAATCTTCTGTCTCCAAAGTGAGGATGGATTTTATTATAACACCCCATTGTCTAACAGGCAGTATTTTGTTAAAACAGAATTAAAAAGGAAAAGAGAAAAATCTCACTGTACATTATTTCCGGTACTCCTGCAGAAGAATAATTGAGAGAATGGCTATGTGAGGAAGAGAGCATATCGTCTATTCTCAATAAAAATTTCATGTTTAAAGTTACTGATCCTAGGATTTGCTAACAAAAGAAAAATAAAAATATAGGTACAGCCTTTCCACCACCATTCCATCCAGTAATTCTGATCACCTTAAATGCTCAGCTTCCTGGGCATTCACTCCTGGAGTCAGCCATGTCTCTGTGGTTAGGTGTAATATGCTGGTTGGAATTACTGGGTATAGATCATATGTGTGTGTGTGTGTGTGTGTGTGTGTGTGTGTGTGTGTGTGTGTGTTTTGAAAGGCCTATTCTTTTTTTTGTTTAAGTTCTGGGATACATGTGTTGAACATGCAGGTTTGTTGCATAGGTATACATGTGCCATGATGGTTTGCTGCACCTATCAACCCATCATCTGGGTTTTAAGCCCTACATGCATTAGGTATTTGTGCTAATGCTCTCCCTCCCCTTTCCCTCCACCCCCGATGGGCCCTGGTGTGTGATATTCCCCTCCCTGTGTGCATGTTTTCTCATTGTTCAACTTCCACTTATGATTGAGAACATGCGGTGTTTGGTTTTCTGTTCCTGTGTGTGTTGGTGAGGATGATGGTTTCCAGCTTCATCCATGTTTCCTCAAAGGACATGAACTCATTCTTTTTTGTGGCTGCATAGTATTCCATGGTGTAAATGTACCACATTTTCTTTATCCAGTCTGTCGTTGATGCAATACCCAAAGGATTATAAATCATTCTACTGTAAAGACAATGCACACGTTGTTATTGCAGGTTCAACATTGTGTGTGTTGCTCTCTGAAACAGACACTTGAGTCATCTACACTGCTCTCCACTGTTTTGTTTCCTTGCTGATTTTATTTATTGAGCACTTTCTGTTTGTCAAGATCTGCTTTAGATAAGCCCTTTTGAATAGTTCTTCCTAGCCAGATGGCTATGAGCTTGTTGTTCAGTAGGTTTTCTCATTGTATAATAACACTGTTAGTCTCTTTCTAGGCATGTGCCCTGGCCCTGTCCTTTGTATGTGTCTGTTCTGATTCAGCAGTACAAGTCATATGAAATACAGAACTATGTAGCAGGACTCTCCATAAGACAACTTATGGAGTATGTTTATTGCAGCACTATTTATAATAGCATGTTTTTTATAATTATCTGAAAATTGTCCTGGTCCCTGATAGAGGAGGTATTCCATACAGTTGGCATCCTGGGTCATAAAGCAAATATAGAAATTGCTTTGATCTCTAAAGCAATTTTTGTTCAGATTTCTAATTACTGTTGTTCTATGTAGAAGTCTCATCCTAACCAAGGTGCATGGAAATCTCTCTCTCACTAACATTGGGAGAAAATGTGCAAGTAATGAGAGGCTTCAGGTAAAGTTGAGGGGGGTGCTTTCCAGAGTTATATCTCAAGGGAAGAAAAACATGGGGCAGTTTCTTTGTATCTCTACTAGAGGAACCATTCTTCAAGTCGGTGGAGTAAACGTTTCTTGACTTTGGTTACCAAATGCATTCATTGTTGGTCCTAGTAAGTTAGTGCTAACAATGTTCTGTTCCTATGAAGCTGTTTGCAGCCTTGAGTGACACTAGAAAGATTTCAATCTACTGTCTGTACCCAAACTTGGAAGAGGCCTAGAGAATATTCCTTTTCTCCTGTCCTTTCCAATGAGAAGACTGAGTTGAAACCTTGAGAATCATGAGTTCAGTGCAGCAAGGAAGCATCATGCTGCAATTTTCTGCTGTTGTTTTTCATCCCTGAGGCTAGAGACAATATTCTCTAATTCACAAAGGTCCATTTTATTCCCCAGCTTTATCCCACAAAATTGGATCCTGCCCCATTAACCCAACATTTCGGATCAAATCTCGATTTCTTTTATTTTAAAATCATAAAAAATGGTTTTTTTCTTCCTAAACATCATAAAATTGTTAGTGAGCAGAAGAATAATTCATGAGATTTTATGATCATGGCACTGTGTTATTCTCCAACCCAAATAAATAGTTACTTTTCTGAATACTGCTTTGCCAAATTCCATAAACAGTTTCATTGTTCAACAAATAAGGTAATCAGGTCTGTGGTGACCCAATCAAGTTATTTTACTTGTATAAAATTAAACTAGAGAGAAGTCCACATAGGATTCAGAGTTAGTGTTTTGTATGCTAGAGAAATACGACATTCATCATTGTTTCACCTGGGTGTAAAGTATAATCCTACTTACTTAAGTCAATCGAAATGATGATCACTGATATTACAAAATATACATGTACTAAGAACCAAATTAACTAATTCACTGCTTGTTGTTCGGGTTGTGGGGCCAAGGTTAAAAGGTTGATGAGTGCCACCCAGGGAAGAGATGAGTGCATAATTAGAGGTTGTTGGGAACAGACAACGTGCACGCTAGGCAGTAGTGATGCAGTGTTTATAGCAAGAAGAGAGAGAGAGTGCACAAGATCCAGCTCCTTGCAATACTTCAGGCCCCCATGGCCAGGGATCTGTTCCCCAGCCCACATGAGGGGATGTCTTAACTGCACATAGCCCACTTTCTGTTGTAGTGAAAGGACCTCAGTGCCCTTCCCTGGAGAGGTCTGAAATATAGAAAGCTAGGGGCATGCATGGGGGTCACTGAAGCATGCACTTAAGAACAAAGGAGGACACACTGAGTTTGAAACATGGAAAGCTGTTCCTACACAAGGCAACAAGCCCAGAACAGGCTTTGTGAGGACAGCTTATCTATTGAAAAGGCAGTGTTCCAGGCCCAAAACCCATTCCTATGCAGCTAAGCCGGAGTCGACAGACTGCACACAGGAGACCTTTCCCAACATTAACTGTTCTGAACAAAACCTTCAAGGGGATATCGTTACTCTCTTCCTTTGTTTCTTCCCACTGCTTTTCTCATGGTTGTTCAATCTGCTATCAGAGCTGAGTCACGACAATTGACACTTCACTCAAACATTCCTTCTGAATTCACTTTCTATTCTCTTTTGGATCACAAAATATCTGGAACTGAGGACTCCTCCGTCAATTCAAGTTTTATGATAAAGATCTCAGTCCATGTTGTTGTTGCAGGTTCAACATTGTGTGTGTTGCTGAAACAGACACTTGAGTCATCTACACTGCTACCCACTGTTTTGTTTCCTTGTTGAGTTTATTTATTGAGCACTTTCCATTTGTCAAGATCTGCTTTAGATAAGCACTTTTGAATAGTTCTGCCTATCCAGATAGCTTGTTGTTCAGTAGGTTTTCTCATTGTGTAGTAACACTGTTAGTCTCTTTCTAAGCATGTGCCCTGGCCCTGTCCTTTGTATGTGTCTGTTCTGATTCAGCAGTACAAGTCATATGAAATATAGAACTATGTAGCAGGACCCCATAAGACAACTGATGCTAAAATTTAAAATTTAAAAAGATTAAATTTTAATGCTAAAACAATGTAAGATTATTAAAATAACTCTTCATGTCCCCTTCATCAACCTTTACATGCTGATTGGGAAAAAAATATGTTTAAATCAGTTCATCTCAGTTCAATCAGATATTTAAAACCATGCTTTTAGGAAAGCCTCAGTCTCTGATTTGGAAAAATGTGTCATCTCAAAGATTTGTTTCTCCTCCAGAAGTTTTTCTCCCTAAGATGGCTGGGTACATTGACTGGGGAGCCTGATGTGTGTCGCTATTAGGGAACGTGGACCTTGGGCTTCTGTTGCCTCCAGCGTGAGTTATGGCTGTATCTGATCAACTCTAGGGGAATGTCCTTTTCTATCCTTGGTGCTTTGTCACTTCTGGCTTACGTTTACAGTCTCTGCCTGGTGAAGCTTTACTTTTAATGTATTTTTAATTAACATATACAATTATATGTATTTATCATGTACAACACAATATTTGAAGTATATGCTCATTGTGAAATGGTAAAATCTAGCTAATTAACTCATTCATTACCATACATAGTTGTCATTTTTGTGATGAGAACACTTAATATCCACTCTCTTAGCATTTTTCAAGAATTCTATATATCATCATTAGTTATAGTCGCCATGGTGTACAGTAGAGTCCGTGAATTCATTTCTCCTATCTAACTATAATTACATATCCTTTGACCTTTCCTCAACTTCCCCACCCCCCAACCACCCTAGCCATTGGTAACTGCCATCCTACTCTCTACTTCTATGAGATCAACTTTTTCAGATTCTATATATGAGTCAAATCTTTGTCTTAGGCAGTGATAGTACAGAGAACTGGCTCAAACTCCAAGAAGTTCATTAATAAATGTAAGTACCTGCTAAATACTTCACCCAAGCCATTGACCTGGGAGTCCACCCTTAATTCTGACTGAAGGTCAATTTTCCCTGAAGTGGCTGGAACTACGCTAGGTCTGCTGATATATCTATGTCAAGCAAGGACTGAAGACAGGCTATGAAAGCCACATATCAGTGGAGTTCTCTTCTATATCAGTTTATGAAAGAGTACAGCAAGTGTGTAAAGACCATATTCCACCATTGCTCCTGTCCACCCATGTAACCTTTGCTTATATTTCAGTCATCCACATCCCCTCCTAGCTGAAGGTTGGAGAGAGTGGATTGGAGCGTGCAGGTCTTCCTTCTGCTTTCCTCTCTTCCTTTTTTTCTTCTCTCACCTTTCTTATATTCAAGAAATGTCTACTCTCTGTCAGGCACATGTTCTAAATACAGGAGATGGAGTGGTAAGGACCACAGAAGAATTCTTCACCCTTTGTGGAGCTTACACTCAAGAAAGAGAAATAGAAATAGAAAATAAACAAGTAAATATGTTGATTATCAGGAGATGATAAGTGGCATGAAGAAAAATGAAGGGACTGAAAACAAGGTAGATTGAATGATAGGAAAGTTCCTTGAAGAAGTACCAACTGAGAGAAAATATCAGCATGTTATGAGGGAGTGAGTGATTCATAAGCAGCAGAGAGTGCCTTCTTGTCAGAGATAAATAGTAATTAAAACAAGTCCCAAGATGGGAACAAGTGTGGCTCAACGGAGGGAAAGCAAGATGGCCTGTGACTAAAGTAGAGTGAGTGAGGTTGAGGGATGGGGATGAACTGAATAGCCAAGAGAGTAGATCAGAGAGATTCAGCACTTTGGGGTGATTTGAGCATGGGTGGATAAAGTGACTAATTTAAGTTTTTAAACCATCTCTGTCTGTTGAGAACTGACTGTAGAGAAAAAAAGGGAGACATAAGGAGGAAAGATGACAATATTTGCAGGAGTGAATGACAGTGGCGGGTTCCATGGTGGAAACGTGATTGCACCTGGGTTACATATTGAAGGCAGGGAGGAAAGAGACTGCTGATGAGGTGAATGTATAAATGTTGAGTGAGTGTCGATGCTATGTACTGAGACAAGGAAGATTGGAGGTTGAAGTATGGGATATCAAGTGTTCTTTTTTTGGAAACATAAAATGTTAATGTTTATGAGACACTCAGAGAATCATGTTAAGTAGGCAGTTAGATAAAACAACCAGGAGCTCAGGATGGACGTCAGAGCTAGAAGAATAAATACGGGAACCATCAGCAGAGATGGCATCCAGCATTAGAGGACTAGATTTTATCAACCAGGAAGTACGTTTCGAATGGGAAGAGACGTTCTAGAATTGAACCCATAAGTACCCTGACTTTCTTGAGAATAAGGACACAGTGAAGGAGACCAAGAAGAGGCAACTAATCAGATAAACACCTGTACAGCGTGTGTGTCTAAGAAGTCAAAGAAAGAAAGTGTTTCAAGAAGGAGACGATCAACAGCATCCAATGCCCTGAAATGGCAAGTAAGACATAACCTTGACAAAGATATTTCAGTGGATTGGTGGAGATGAAGGTCTGATTGGAGAGGATTAAAGAGAGAATGGGGAGAACTTCTACTTAAATGCATTTATTTCCCCATACTCCCAAAATACCACTAAAATGTATGTAATGGAATTTTTTTTAAAGGTATAAACTACAAGGACAAAGAGTGTAGAAAAGGAAACAACAGGCAGAAAACCCACATTAACAAAATTTTACAATCTGGCAACAAATGGATTGGTAGTAACTGATTCAGTAGGCCAGAGAAGGTAAAACGTAACCCTATATCCAGGTTGCCAGAAAGATATAATTCTGTTTACTGCTAAATGCCAAGAAGGCTCAGAAAGTAGAAAATCAGCTTCCTTAGATGGCAGGAGTGTGAAATGGAGCTAAAAACAGGGTTGACTGAAGGTATTTTAAGTAGCGACCAGATACCACACTTTATTTCCAAGCTCACTGAAGACAGGCATGGGAGTGTCACTCTCTGGAATGGTGTGACAAGGGGTTAAAAGGCCCTGAACATGGGGATGGCAGACACAGGTGAGAGCAAATGTGCAGTGCCTTACTGACGTGGAGAGATTTTAAGTAACATTCTTTAATGAATGGTAAGACACTCCTTACCCTATTTCCTTATCTATTTCTCTGCTTTACTTTCATAAAGATGGTTGCCAGGCCTACAACAGTGCCCTCCCACCGTAAAGCATTCTAAAAAGTTCACCTTCAATTTTGAAGGTTGTGATCCTACAGCAATAACCCATTTCTGCTTCTGCATCTTTGCCAACCCTCTCATTGTTGACACCATCCAATTTTTTCTGCAATCAATGGTGAAACATGTCTCAGGCTGCTTCCTGTATTTGGAAAAGCCCTCCTTCAAATTTAGCTAAAGAACTCTGTCATGTTTACAAAAGAAAAGGAGAAAAAAAATCACTTGAAATGAAATGTCCCCATTCCTATCTACTTCCAACCTTAAATTGAATATTATGTCAAACACAAGAGGCCATTAACATGCAAACACTCGTAATCATCGCTGCTTTACTTCACCCAGTACATCTTATTATTTGTGTTTTTATGTAACTTGGATGTGATTAAACTGTTTACAAATATTATTGTAATGTAGCTAAGTAGGTATTTATGTGAAAACATACGGTCCAGTGTGGTAGGTATAAGACCTGGTTCAACAACACATGCATCTAGGTGTTTAATGATATTTGATGGCATATATTTTTTTTTTAATCTCAGTTTTCCAAATCATTACCTAGATTCGAGGAGGCAGAAATCCAGATGCTTCACCATATTTTCTGCACCTCATTATTAAGTTCACTTCTTAACAGTTCTTTGTAAGTAAACTGTCATAGAAGATCTTCAGAATTAACCAAAGAAAGCTTTATGCTCCTCTTTTCAAAGTTTAAACGGGGATCTAAAAACAAAGCAGACCAAATACCTATTCTCTCCAGGCCAATGCAGACATCAATAAAATCAGCCAGTGTTCTGTCAATGATCCTCTAAATCATTCTCTCATGAGTTTATGCACAATTATATGAGCTCATTGATGTCTTATATTGTCATAAACAATGGTTGCAGTAAGAGTCACCTACCATATGTAGACCTACAGTTATGAGTTGTGCATAGACCTTCTCTGGAAGTCAAAAGGTAGTATTCATTTTGTTTTACGGAGTAATCTTCGGTAATTTCGAGAAAGTCATATATTTTTAGTGAACCTCATTCTTGTTTACTGTAAAATAGAATCCTGCCCCTGAACTCTATCAAAATTATCATAAAATTAAAGGTGACAATGTGAAAATATATTGTTACTTTTGTCAGTTTATTTCATCTGGTTCACTTATTTGTCACTGTTCTTATTTGCTATTCTTGCAGAAAAACTTCATACTTGTTTCTAAGTGTACACATGCATTCTCATTCACATAGAGATGTTTTGAGTGCCTTGAATCACATAATTTAATTAACCGTCTTAATTTTTCAGATGAAGAAATGTCCATCCAGAAAATTTAAGTGACAAACAAGGCCACACATTTAACTGGTGGCAGTTCCCAAACTAAAACTCCAGGCCTCTAGTCTTTTCATTGACATCCATGTTCATTTCTCAGAAAATATTACTTACTTTGGGAAGCATTGAAAGAAATGTTGCTAAGATGTAAACACAAAATAAAGTGAGATATAAACGAAAAATAAAACACCGTGTTTCAATATTCAGATGGCACATAATATGCCCCAACTAAGATATTAGAAAAGCCTAAAATAAAGATCTTCTCCTAAATATACATTTATATAAGGTGTATATATATACATATATGTGTATATATATATTCAGTATAATCATTTATATTTATATTTTATATATTATATATAATAATACAATATTTAAAACAATATTATTATTATTATTTGAGACCGAGTCTCACTCTTGCCAGGCTAGAGTGCAATGGCATAATCTCGGCTCACTGCAACCTCTGGCTTCCAGTTTCAAGCGATTCTCATGCCTCAGCCTGTCAAGTAGCTGGGACTACAGGCACGCGCCACCACACTCAGCTGATTTTTGTATTTTTAGTAGAGATGGGGTTTCAACATGTTGGCCAGGATGGTCTTGATCTCTTGACCTTGTGATCCACCTGCCTTGGCCTCCCAAACTGCTGGGATTACAGGCGTGAGCCACCATGCCAGGTCATAGTCAGTATAATTCTAAAGTCATAATATTGATAAAATAATTTAATTCTAAAATAGCCTCCATATGAATTCTTTGTATACATGTTTAGTGACAACCTTAAAAGAAAATAATATAAAGAGTCCTCAGAGAGCACACAGATTTTCCTCCTTATTTGGCATGATCTGAGGCACCGAAGGTGACCAGCAACTCTGAAGCTGCAATACGGAGAGACAAGTGTTTCAGCTGTTTGTTGCTAATTTCCCCCTCCTCACAGTGATGTAAACTATCCAGGGAACTCAGAACACTATTTTTTTTAATTTTTATTTTACGAATCACAAACACTCTGTTTATCTTCCTTACGATGATTTAACATGCAGTGTCATGTCTTACCGTCTTAATGCTTTCGGGAATTTGGCATCTGCCTTTATTAATTCCAAGTTGCAAAAGCATATCTCAACCATCCACATCCTCATCTTCCGGAGTTCAGGATATAATGCCAGGAAAAAGTTAAAAAAAAAAAAAAAAGACGTAAAGGAAAGGAAATATTCCTAATGCTCATTTTGAGAAACATGTAACCAAGGCACTTACTTTCATGTTCTGAAGACATTCAGGAGCCAGACGGATACTTTAGCTACGTGATGTTTGACTAACTGCATCCTTTGAAAAGACTGTAAAATTGCATTTAAGGCTCACATCCTCCCAGCTAAAGTGTTGAGTTTATCAAGTAAACAAAAATAAATCAATTACATTTCCACAAAATTACTGAGTGCTTCTGGGTGGTAAGTGGAGGAACCAGAATCAGGCTTTTCCCCCTTTTCACAGAAAATCTAAGATAATGTCAAAGAAAAACTAAGGACTGCAATTTTTCCAAGTAATGCTGAGGAAACAAACTAGATCACATTTTTAGTGTAGACATCAATTTTCATTGACATTTGTGCATGCAAGCTTACTTTGGGGTCAAAAGAAGACAGAGGAAAAATAGGAACCAAAACTTAATAGGATAAATGAATCTGTCTTTGTTAGCCCTTCTCTATCCCTAAAATACTTTTTACTGTGGCATCTGGCATTCATTCATTCATTCATTCATTCATTCATTCATTCATTCATTCTGTTGTTCACTTATTTTCTTGCATAATTAACACTTCAGTAGTGCTGAATATAGCTCTATTGCTACCTTCCCTTAAGAGCTTCCATCTGAAATGAATGAATATCAAGGCCAAATTTGGAACTACAGGGACAGTTTTCAGTTACTCACTTTATATATTGACTGAACCCTGAATCAAGGTTCTTAGGTCATTCCATCTAAATTTAGCTTACTTGGATGTATTTGAACTAGATGAGTTGTCATTTCTTCTGAAGACACAAGACCTTTAGTGACGCATGATATTTTATGAAAATAAAATGTTTCAAAAGTAAAGATTCAAACTGTGAAATCCTCAGTAGCCTCAAGGAGCTGTGTTTATAATTATTTTTAACTAAATTTCACAGTCAAGGTATGGAATATAAAATGCATATGAATGCAAATTGTTGCTAGGGAGGTTGGACTGTGGCAGAATGTGTTTTGTTGCTTTAATTTTTAATTTTCTCTCACTAATTTTTCATGTGTTTGGAATGTCAGATCAAATTTTTTTTTTACGTTGTCTCTGACTCTGATATCCTTATGTGTTGCTTTTCTCTCCTTAAAATCTTTTCAACTTGTTTTTCATGGGAACTTTATCTTCTAGATTATGAAGATTTTTGTTGCTCTGATCCCCTCTTATTTAATCCTTTTTATTCTATGTTAGATAATTATGAAATAATAAAAAATAAAGGCAAGTTTAACATGAATTTAGTGTTTGTTTTTAACATCTCATGTAGAACGAGTTTAAAGAAAATTTTCGATAGCATTTCAAAATAAATTTACACCGAACAAATTGTCATGTTAAGGGGAAACAATTTAGAATTTATCCTCTTTCTACCTAATGATTAATACCAGGAAAGACTTCGCCTGTACTCCCAGCACTTTGGGAGGCTGAGACCGGTGGATCCCTGAGGTCAGGAGTTCGAGACCAACCTGACCAACATGGTGAAACCTCGTCTCTACTAAGAATACAAAAATTAGCTGGGCTTGGTGGTGGGCACCTGTGATCCCAGCTACTTTGTGTGAGACTCTGTCTCAAGCAAACCAACAAACAACAACAACAGAAAAACTTTAAGCTCAAATGTAGACTATTCCAGAGTTGTGACACTGTATCTATTTAGTACTATCTAGTAATAGACACAATTATTATCATCCAAGAGATTTTCTTGTATCGGTGTTTACAAAACAATAAACATTTTCATTGTAAGTTGTTGACAATTATTTAGCATAGTTGCAGACCCAGATGTTAAATGTTTGATACAACAGACATATTTCTTGACCTTACTGCTTATAATATAATGATATATACAGACTTATAGGCAGATGATTATAATACTGTGCGGTGAGTGCAATTATTAGGTAAATATGCACCTGAACTATATTTAGGGAACCAGGAAAGGCTTTTGCAGGAAGGGATGCCTATGCTAAAATTTGAAGACTTGGCAGGGGTTAGCTAAAGAAATGGGAAAAGTTGGCTTGAAGATAGAAGAGGGGGAAGGGAAAGGGTATTCTAAATAGAAGGAAGAGCCTGACAAAGGCCTTGATTTTAAAGAAAGCGTGTGTTTGAGGAGCTGAACACCGTTCAAGGCAAGATGTCAAGCAGGATATACTAAAGGATTCTGCAGAGATTTGCAGGGTTTGGAAAATGAAGAGGCTGATAATGAAGCCATATTAATGAGTTTGGAATTTAACCTGCTGACAGAGTGGAACTATTGATGGTGGTTGGTTGGCCTTGCTAAACAGGATAATGGCATTAGGATGACTCTGGCTTCCCTGCTGATAAGGGTTGAAGGACAAAACAGGGAAAGCATAGAAGACCAGTTAGGAAGTAATAAGTTATCCATGGAAGGAGGCTTCACTAATGGAGAATTTTCCTGGATTAAGAGAGAGGGTTAAATTAAGATTTTTTTTTAATAAAAATTATTCTGGTAAAATACACACAACAGAAAATTTGCCCTTTTAGTCTTATTTAAGTGTACATTTCAGTGGCATTGATTACATTTATAATGTTGTACAGTCATTGCCACTATTTCCAAAAGGTTTTAATCACCCCAAACAAGAAATACTTAAGAGACATTTAACGTAGGACTTGGTGACTTATGGGATATAAAGTGGCAGAAGCAGTAAAAAATGATGTCAAAGGCCACTGGTTATTACTGTTGCTATCATGGCTTTCAATTTTTTAATTTAACATTTTCTTGAACTTTCTGTGCTGTCACTGTCAACATTTCAAATCCATGTGTTTTTCAAGTGTCTTTGTAAATCTGTAGATGGATTTGCTTTTTACCTCCAACAATGCAACTGCAGTGTGTAGTCCATTTATATTTAGGGAAGTATGGATATATTTGAATGTATTTCATCATCTTGTATGTGCTTTGATCTTATTTTTGACTTCTAGATATTTTGTAGGGGTTGTTTTTTAACTTTCTTACGGGCACAGCAATTTATTGGAACTTATTTCTCACATTTTATCTTATTTGTGGAGTGTTTTAAAGAGAATATTACTTAGCATACAGCTAGCAAGATTCTGCCAGTAAAGAAACTATTCCCATGTGGTTTTTTTTTTCTTTTCAATTCATTCATTCATTCATTCATTCTTTAAGACGGAATTTCGCTTTTGTCGCCCAGGCTAGAGTGCAATGGCATGATCTCAGCTCACTGCAACCACCGCCTCCCTTGGTTTAAGTGAATCTCCTGCCTCAGCCTCCTGAGTAGCTGGGATTCCAGGAGCCCATCACCATGCCCAGCGTTTTTTTTTGTTTGTTTGTTTTGTGTGTGTGTGTGTGTGTGTGTGTGTGTGTGTGTGTGTGTGTGTGTGTGTGTGTGTGTGTTTAGTAGAGATGGGGTTTCACCATGTTAGCCAGGTGAGTCTCAAACGCCTGACCTCAGGTGATGCGCCCACCTCAGCCTCCCAAAGTGCTGGGATTACAGGTGTGAGCCACCGCGCCCGGCCTTTTTTCAGTTTATTTTTAATCTTCTGCTGCTCATTGGTTCATTCTGTATATAAGCACATTAAATCTACCCAAATATGGAAATAGCCTCCCCTTGGCCCTGAACTCCTCTATAAGCAACTACCTCGTGATTTTACCTCTTTATCCTCAACTTCTTTGAAATATAATTTATACTTGTTTCATCTTTACCACCATTTCACTATAATCTCTTGCAGGATGATTTCTATCCCAACCACTTAAATGAAATACCTCGCTCAGGAATCAGTAATTTAGTTATAAGGTAGAGAGTCAGTGACATTTTTTTAACTTCAAGTTTTTAATTTTAACCTGTAGCATTTTGAAAAATTTCCAACATGTCTTGAATTTAATTATTCTCCTCACTTTATTTCCAATACTAAGCTTATTTTATTGTAATACAGTTATTTGTACCACCTTACAGTAAACTTTTGAAGAACAAGAAACATATATTGGGCCAGGTGTGGTGGCTCACGCCTGTAATCCTAGCACTTTGGGAGGCTGAAGCAGGCGGATCACCTGAGGTCAGGAGTTCAAGACCAGCCTGGCCAACATAGTAAAGCCCCATCTCTACTAAAAATACAAAATTAGCCGGGCGTGGTCATGTGTGCCTGTAGTCCCAGCTACTCAGGAGGCTGAGGAAGGAGAATTGCTTGAACTTAGGAAGCAGAGGTTGCAGGGAGCCAAGATCATACCACTGCACTCTAGCCTGGGCAACAGAGCAAGACTCCATCTCAAAAAAAAAAAAAAAAAAAGCCAGAAGAAATGCATATTGCTGCTCATTTTTTATGTCTCCCACAGGCATTATATTGTTCTTAAAACATGAGATTTCAGTGTCTGTGTTTAATATATCATCATTTGAAAAAGAAAATAAAATGCTTTATATGAATGTATTAATATGATATAGCCTAGTATTATTAGATTTTATTAAAATGCAGACAAAATAGGAATGTAGCTAAATTTTAGAGGCTAAATTTGTGGAAGAGAAATACAGAAATCTGTGGATCCAAGTGGACACATGGACTCACTGAAAATGTCTTCTATGACATTTTTCATAACTTAAGCTTTATTAGGAAATATTTTTAATACTTTATTTCTACTTTTTATTACTACTATTTTACTCAAGCATATGTCACAGATCAGTTCCATACATATATCATTCTTATGGTGGCAGAAATTTTAGTATTTATGTATATACCCCTACAGCACAATGCCTTGAAAATAATTGTTGGCTTACATTTATATTACTTTATTTATTACAATTACTTAAATTATTAATTAATGAAAGTATATACATATGTGTGTATATATGTATACACTATATATACACACTATATATACACATACTATATAGATATGCACACACACACATATATTTATGAGTACACTATAAAGAATAATTCCTGGTCCCTCTGTGGCATTTAAAAGTGTAATTCATCAACTAAATAATTAGTTGCCTTAATATGAGTTTATTCCAACTAGCTGTCTAATTTGTTGAACTGTGCTGACTTAGAGCTCTGTTGATTGAAGTTACAGGGTGGTTATGAACATAAACTTGCCATTTGGATTGTTTACTAATTGCTCCAAATCTGCATGATCACTAAAGGGCTAGTAAGGCAGTTTTTTTATTTAGCAGCTTATTTCTTTTACACCAGTGTAACCTCTTGCTTTTGAAGACTGCAAAGCACTAGGTTCTTGCAAACTCTTTCTGAGAACAGTATAGGCTAAAAATGAAAGACGGTGTGGGATTCTTGAAGGCAGACTATCCTTTGAAACTGGGACTTCTAGCAACTGATTCCAAGAGGGAAATTAGGTCAGTAACCTAATTATTTATGACGAAAGAAGTTCTCAAAAGAATAGCTGTGTTGGACCGTACCTAAACTTGATAACTCATTAAAAAGACACACAAGACTCAGAAGTCCTTATAGTCACAGTTTTGATTTTTTTTTCAACAAGAAAGATACAAGGCAGTAACAGTAAAGAGAAAAGCCACACGGGTGTAGTCTGAAGGACATAGGTGCAAGTTTCCAAGTCCTCTCTCAGCAGTTTCACAGGACAAAATTGGTTCCTCCAGTAAGTTGGGATAGCATGTGCAAAGTGTTGCCTGCCAAGGAAGCCCATCTGAGCCTATGTACATAGTGTCTACATAACTGATTTCAGTCACTGAAGCTATAGACTCCCAGAAGAAAAGCAATTGTTGACCATAAATCCCAGTTTGTTTAAACTATCTTGATGTAATGATATAGTATGGATAAAGGTCTCAATTCCAAGACCTCAATTTCTAAGACTTGGCCAAAGGCCAGTCATGAAATTAGGTCCTTGGGAATGTGCAGGATTGAGTACGTGAAGTCTGCTCAGCTAACTTCTTCCTGAACAACAGCTTTTTAAAATACATATATATATATATATTCTAAAGCCTAAGAAAATCTGTCTTCCCAGCAGCCAACCTAGTCTTCTCAAATCCCAGAACCACTCTCCTTACATGGAGCCTTCTAAAGAGGTTCTGAGCATTTTGTTTTTCTTTGCTTTCATAAAAAATTTACTAAACCCAGACTGTATGATTTAGTAATTAAAAATTCTGATAAGAACATTTGGATTATCTTATAGCTGAGGTTTCAGTGATAGAAACAAATGTTTTAAGGGATTGCACCTAGGAGGCACAACACAACTTGCCTAAGACAGCTCCAGGAATATTATGGGCTGGATATATCTCTTTCATGGTTATATTATCTAGGATAAAACTAGACTATTTTAACAAGGAGACCCAATGCCAATGGACTTGCAAAAGAAGAGTATATGTCTCTCTTGTGTTACATTTGAAGTGAGTGGTTAAATCTGTGGGTGAATTTGCCTTACGAAGTGATTTCAGAATGAAGTTTCCTTCCTTTGTTTTGTGCTGTCATTCAATAAATTGCCATCTTCTCCGTAGCCAAAACTACATCATCATGAGTTCCGGACAGCAGGAAGGGAGAGAGTGCAGGAGGTATATCACTGTCTTAGGGACCAGGTCTGGAAGTTGTAAGCATCACTTTCAACTCCCTCCACTGAGGAAACATAATCACATGAATATACTTAACATTAATAGAGGACGGGATATGTAGTTTACCCATGTGCTCAAAAAGAATGTATCGTGAGTCAACCTTCAGTCTCTACCTCCTGTAAGATACATATTATTTGACCACAAATTAATAAATTGCATATTAACTAAGATCATAAAGCACTATTAACCCATTAGTTTTCAATGTAAATCAGTAAAACAACAGGGATTACTCTACAGGAATTTACTTCAAGGTAAACTTTTTGAGAATATTTCTTTTGGATAAAAGATAAAAGAATCTCTACATTTCTTTGAAATGTTTTTAGGGATTTACATGTGAGAAGTATTTATTCAGAAATCAGTATCTAAATGTAGAAGTGGTTTAACATATTTTTAAAAATTCAATAAATGTTAAAAATATAAGACTACACAAATTAAATAAAAGATATACATAATAAGCAGTCTTTGTGAATTAACAAACCAAATGGCTTTTAAAAACAGAACTCTCACACCTTGCCCCCGTCTGGACACCTAGAACTTTCTAAATTCTATTTTTTTTCCTTCAAATTAACCCTCTTAAAAATGGCAGATTGAACAAAGCATACTGAAACTATGCAATTGCTAGATTAATTTCAGACCCCGTTTTTACTTCTTGTACTATTCTTTTTCAAAATGAGTGAAGAATTGTCTGGAAATAACCTGTTTGATTTTTTTTTCAGGAAAATCACTTTTTAATGAGCATTTATATAATGTGTTACAAGTCCAGCACTACGAAGGAATTTTATTTCAGTTTTGTTTATGAGGTGCTTGCAACATAGATGATATCTATTACTAATTGCTTTTATTTTATACATATTTTTCAACATTTCACCTATAGATTGTTCTGGACAATACAAATGGCTATGTTTTCGCATCAATATACAAGCTTTTCTTTTGATCTTGAAAGTATAGCAAGGAGTGCATTTTGTGGAATCTTTCTGACTTTTCATTAAGGAATTTGAGGCCAATTTAGGCATAAAGTATTCTGTAGCTTTCAGCAGTCACTGAATGTCAACCAGATCCCAGGGTCCCATTACATCTCCCAGACGAATTGCTGAATTATTGAACACACATGAACACTATGCAATCTTGATTAGAGAATTGTTAATCAACCCATCATGGTATGGAGGTCAAAAACCAATTAGAAATCTGTGATTGGAATGTATGATGAAGAAACAATTAATTGCCTAGTTTAAAAAAAAAAAGGAAAGGCAATCATAGTGAATTATTTGCTCTTTCCTGTACTCCACAAATTCTTGTAATCATTAATTCTCCAGTATTACTAGATTTATAAATTTTTAAATATGGTTTGTGATAAAAAGTATATTCATCTCCAAGCAAATACTTTGTCACTACGGCTTATTTAAAATACCACTGTTCCAGCCCTTGTCCTGGATTTTATTGTTTTCTTCCCCTAAAATAAATTATGTATGATGTTTTAGGAAGGCTTTGAAGTTCAATCAGTTTTGGCAAAAGAGTAGTACTTTGCAAATAGTTAAATTAGAATTCTGCCTGTAATTTATCCCTTTGAAACATTTCTGCATCAGAGAGATCTGAAAAATAAATGAGCAGCCGTATTCACTAGTTTTACAAAATACATGGTTAGGACACCAAGGGAAAAAAAAGTTTGCCTGGATTTTTTTAAAAGGATTATGATAGGATTGGAAAAAATATATAATAGTAGGTTATTAATCAGTAATATGAAAGAGCTAGAAACTCAAGTAAATGCTATCTGATGTGAAGGCAAAAACGAGGGAACTGCAACTTTTAATTCAAGAAGGAAAAAGTTTTAAAAATAAAATTTTTCAAAGCTATTTTAAGAAGGTATTAAACCTTTCAGTTACTTGGTCTTGGAGCCTCACTTGGACCAACCATTACTCTTTTCTTTTTCCTTTCTATTCTTTTTTATTATTATACTTTAAGTTCTAGGGTACATGTGCATAATGTGCAGGTTTTTAATACATGTATACATGTGCCATGTTGGTGTGCTGCACCCATTAACTCGTCATTTACATTAGGTATTTCTCCTAATGCTAATCCTCCCCTCTCCCCCCACCCCATGACAGGCCCTGCTGTGTGATGTTCCTCTCCCTGTGTCCAAGTGTTCTCACTGTTCAGTTCCTACCTATGAGTGAGAACATGCGATATTTGGTTTTCTGTCCTTGCAATAGTTTGCCCAGAATGATGATTTCCAGCTTCATCCATGTCCCTACAAAGGACATGAACTCATCCTTTTTTATGGCTGCATAATATTCCATTGTGTATATGTGTCACATTTTCTTAATCCAGTCTATCATTGATGGACATTTGGGTTGGTTCCAAGTCTTTGCTATTGTGAATAGTGTCACAGTAAACATACTCTTTTCTTATATCTTTATAAACTTGTAGAATGAGGCTGAGGTTTTCTGCTGCAAAGTGCTCATGTCTACAATGTCCTTTCCACATTTTTTAGAGTATGACAGTGCTTATTAACTATTAGGATCTGGCATCCACATCCTACATATTTAATACTGCCTCTGTTTGTTTATTTGGAGGGTGATATTAAAAGGGGGTTATCTTACTTTGCTTTTCTTCCCTTTGTTTTATTTTGGGGGAGATTTGTTTTCACTTTCCTCAAGAATGGTATGACTGCTATCTTGACCATGAAGAAATCCTAAGTCCAATAGTCCGGTACAATGTAAATATCACTTGCAAATATTTTATAAGCAATTACTCCACATGTGTTTTGCCCTATGCAAAGTTTTGACTTTGAGAGGTGTTTAAAGTGAAACTAATTTTCATTTTTAAAATATTGCTGTTACATTTTTATAATTTTGGTCAAATCTTAAGGGAAAATATATTTTGAATAATTATAATCATTGACAAATATTTGTACTTTGTATGTAGATATGATGTTGTGAAACTTCCAAAGTTTTAATGGTAATATCTGGCTATGTGGAAAATGTATCTGGATAGTAATAGTTTGAGCGAGATCACAAATATAGTAAGATTTGGTAAAAAGAGAAATTGGGGGATTTTTTTTTCATCTTTTGAAAATAAATTAATATGAGAAGAAATGTAAAGCTCTCTTTCCCGTTTTACCCTACTCTTCCCCAAGACCAACTCAATTACTTTTAATGATTGTGCCTGGAGAAGAGCAACATATTCAGGCTCATTATCTACTAGTGGCAACTTCAATTCGTTTACGATGGCTTGTGTTAGAGAAATAATAATTTGTATTTAGGAAGAAGACTTTTGTTTAACATCTTGCCTATATTCTAGTTTCCCTAAGAGAATGGTAAAGGACAGAAAAATATTTTTAAATATCAGGCATAAAAATAAGAACAGACTTTTTTTCTCCTTCTCCATGTAATAGAATAGACTGAAAATAAGGCGGGAGATTTTCAATTCCAGTCCACTATGGTAGAGCCTCAAATTGTCTATGAGATTGTGTATAGTTATTTAAATTAATTAAATTATTTATCCATTTTAATTGACAAAATTATACATATTGTGTACATTATGTTTTCCAATGTGTAAACATTGTGGAATGGGTAAATTGGGCTGATTTAACATATGCATTTCATCACATAATTACTATTTTTTGTGATGACAACACTTAAGATGTACTCTTTTAGCAATTATCAAGACTGCAGTTGACCCTTGAACAACATGAGTTTGAATTCTGCAGACACTTATACCGAGATTTTCTCCCACCTCTGCGTCTCCTGAGACATCAAGACCAACACCTCCTCTTCCTCTTCCTCTTCAGCCTAATCAGCAAGGAGATAATTAGGATGAAGCCCTTTATGACTGTCCACTTGCATTTAATGAATAGTAAATATATTTCTTTTTCCTCATGATTTTCTAAATAACATTTTCTTTTCTCTAGCTTACTTTATTGTAAGAATACTGTAGATACTGTATATAATACATATAACATAAAAAATATGTATTCATCGACCATTTATGTTATTGGTAAGGCTTCTGGTCAATAGTAGGCTATTAGTAAGGCTATTGAGTTTGGAGAGAGTCACAAATTATAGTTGGATTTTCAGCTGCATGGATGGCTAGCACCTCCAACTCTTACATTCTTCGAGGGTCAACTGTACATTGCTATTAACTGTTAATTGTGCACAGTCCTTTCCAAGAGCTGGGAAGGTTTACTTATCTAAAAGCACGTAACGATGTATTTGACCACTGAGCTCGGAATATGCTACTTCTTCCTCCACCCATTGCTCTTGTCTAGGAGTACTGTATTGTCTATAAAACAGTATCCTGTAATGGTAGGCAATCCTAAGACACAGTTCTAGCCTTATTAGTTTAAAATCTTAAAATTGTCCCCCTTTGTATACAGAGAATTTTTTAACTTAAATGCATATAAGGGGAAAACTTGTAATATAAATGCATTATTTTGGCCCAGATATAATAGGGAGTGGAAGAACTGTCCAATATAAAGAAAGAATGCTCCAATTAATATTCAAATTCATCTTAAAGTAGAAAAGCATTCACCTATCCCTGTGTGTATACATGTTTGCATGTGCTGAATCTGAGCTGAGTTTCTCCCCCATGACTCCACCTGTGAAGATGGTGTGTAGAGTTATCCAGTCACTCATTTGTTTCTTATGCATGATTGTCATGATCTTCATATCTTAGCTCTGTGCACACTGCCTAGACTATTTTTTTCCATTCTTTTCTGTGCTCCAACCATAATGTACAGGGGGCAACTGTGCTATTCTAAATATATAATCTAACTTATGCCTCTGTGAATTTGCTTCTGAATTCTCTTTGTTGTGAATATCCTTTCTCACCTTGTCTGTTTTTCCTGTCTTGAAAAACTGTTATTGTTTTATTTAATTGGAAAAATCTCCTATATGCTGTTTTCCCCAATTCTTCCACCACAACCCTCAAAATGTTAGCTATTTACTCCTCTTTGCAGGTGATTCTGTGCAAAAATCTGTGTTATCATACTACGTTCTAGCTAAACTTTTGTATTTGAATATTGGTATCTTCCATCAACTTGAGTACGAAGGAATGTGCCAAATCTCTGAAACCCTAGGAACAATAAAAATGCTTAGCATATAGTAGGTATTTAATAAGTGTATCAGGATGAGGGAATAAAGGAAAAAAAGAGTGAGTGAGTGAGTGAGAGGGGGTTGGTTGGGGAATACATAGGTGATGACACTTACTACCTTAGATAAGTTATTACCTCCTTTCTTTTCAGTTTTTTGAAGGAAAAATAATACCTGTCTGGCAGGGTTTTTCTAAGATTTGAAAGAAAATAAAAGGAAAATAATGGAAATGGCCAGATAGTTTACTTCACTAGATAAAACTTTATCTAACCTTCATTTACTATTCAATGTGTAAGCAAAAAAATAGAGTGCTTTGTGATGAGGCCAGTTAATGTAATGGACCTGAACCAGTGCCAATAATGAGTTTTATGCTCCTGCTGTGTTGACCAGCTTTCATGCATGAAAACCTTATGAGGCACAAGCAGCTAATCTTAAAATGCATTTTACCGATGCTTTTAAGTAAGAAAAACATAAGATTCATACTAGTTATATACCAAGACCCAAGTGGTATTAAAACTGAAGTTCAGGCCGGCATTTTGGTTCACGCCTGTAATCCCAGCACTTTGGGAGGCCGAGGTGGGCGAATCACAAGGTCAGGAGTTTGAGATCAGCCTGGCTAATATAGTGAAATCCCGTCTCAACTAAAAATACAAAAATTAGCCAGGCATGGTGGCATGTGCCTGTAATCCCAGTTCCTCCGGAGGCTGAGGCAGGAGAATAGCTTGAACTCGGGAGGTGGAGGTTGTGGTGAGCTGATATCATGCCACTGCACTCCAACCTGGGCAACAGAGTGAGACTGAATCTCAAAAAAAAAAAAAAAAAAAAAAAAAAATTGAAGTTCAATGTACACAGTTTTAACATTTCCTTAAAGTTGAATTTTGTGTTCAAAGATTTTTTTTTTTTAAAAAAGAGAGATTTCTACTGAACTTTGAACTGACTATAATAAATACCAGGTAAAGTAAACACTTTCTGGGTTCATCATTATTATGGATATTTGATTATCTAGAGAACAACTATTTTGTGAATGGAAATAAATAGAAATATTTTATCCTAGTAGAGTTAATCTAGAGAGTTCATTCATTGCTTCAGAACAATTTCACAAACTTAATTTATCATATATCTCACAATTATCCTAATGACATATTGATAATGGTTTAAAATGTTCTAATTTCATCTAGGAGGAGCATCAAAGAAATGCACTCCAGTCAGCTTTTCAAACATCTTGATGACACTTCCAAGGTACCATATAGTACCTCAACTTCTTTAGTCTCGCGAAAGGAAAGCGTTGCACTGAGGCAGCTTATGCACACTTCACTTTCACAAATCTAGAAACAGCATTCAGCATTTCTGAAAGGAAAAATTCAGATTAATCTTCGTTGCACTGAGGCAGCTTATGCAAACTTCACTTTCACAAATCTAGAAACAGCATTCAACATTTCTGAAAGGAAAAATTCAGATTAATCTTCGTTGCACTGAGGCAGCTTATGCAAACTTCACTTTCACAAATCTAGAAACAGCATTCAGCATTTCTGAAAGGAAAAAATCAGATTAATCTCTTTATTAGTCTGTTTTCATACTGCTATAAAGAACCGCCGGAGAATAGGTAATTTAGAAAGGAAAGATGTTTCATTGACTCATAGTTCAGCATGGCTGGGGAAGTCTCAGGAAACTTACAATCATAGTGGAAGGTGAAGGGGAAGCAGGCACTTTCCTCACAGGGTGGCAGAAAGCAGAATTGCCAAGTGAAGGAGGAATAGCACCTTATAAAACCATCAGATATCATGGGAACTCACTCACTATCACCTCCATGATTCAGTTGCCTCCACCTAGTCTCTCCCTTGACACATGGGGAAAAATATGGGGATTACAATTCAAGATGATATCTGAGTGGGGACAAAAAAGGTAACCATATCAATCTCAATACATTTTTTTTTTTGCTTAATCTAGGTAGATTTCTCTGCTAAGTTGTCATCTACCATAAGTCCTATGTAGTATATTATAATCATGAAAGTTCCTGGGCAGTTCAGATATATAAGAGGTATGAGGATATCTAAAATAATTTTATGACCATAATAAAATCACATTTGACTTCTGAAGCAATAACTGCGGTGTGGCAAATAGGTTTAATACTTATAAACCAGGTATATTTAAAATATAACCAATGTATAGAATGTGACTAATATAATCAATTGCAGCAGACTTATCTCAGTAAGAGGTACAAAGAAAAAGAGGACTTTCAGTTCCATGGACATAGGCTGTAATCCCAAGACTGGATGACTCTTTGAGAATAAGGCATCTTCCATACTTTTTCTCTCTCACTTTGTCTGAAAATGACTGCTGAGATTCCACTTGACAACCAATATCTTTACCATCACCATCTCAGAAAATGAATCCTTAAGCCTAAAAGATAATCCATATTTAAATTCCAGTAACCTAATGTATTGAAAGTATTTTCTTTGATGAAAATTCACCTTCAAAAATCTATAGTTTAGTTGTCAAATGTCTATAAAATGGAATGTTGGTAGTCCTCAAGATTTTTTTTTCATATTTATCAGTCCACTTGCCTTTCCCTTTGCATATGACTGTTTAAGGCTCAGGACTATGTCCTAGTTATAGGATGTATTCCAAACACTTATCTAATGAATTTTGAACTGAACATTTTAATTGTTATTAAAATACTAAAAATATTCCCTCTTTTAAGAAGATTTCTCTTTCTCTCAGGCAATTGAACTAAGAAAGTTTTTCTAGTACAGAAAGACATGGTTTTGGTGAATATTTTACAGCAGTGTATAAAACAGGATGTTCCTACTATTTTTACTGCCATATGATTCCAAATATTTTAGAGCTTAAGTTTTACAAAAGTTTCAAAGAATCAACCATGAAAATTGCATGGTAGGCTTATTTGCATTGCGTACCAGGGAGAATATTTTTAGCTCAGAGCTATTTTAGACATGACTGGTAAAAATGAACTCTCTTACTACCCCAAGAGTATGCATACATTTCTACAATAAATAATGAAGAATGAAAAAGTATGAAAAATATTACTGCATTTGGAATTAGGTCTTTTCTCCAAGTTCTTTGAAGGAAGGTTAATGTGTAAAAGGGCATACCTATTCATGGCAATCTGAATGCTGATAAATAATACATAATGCTAGTGATTGTCACCTAATTTCAATATTTATTGAAAACTTCCATTTCAGAGCAATCAAAGCACATCATGAATTGTGCTGTTATCTACATTTGTGTATTTTCCATAAATATTGAGTTTCAGTCATTATCATTAGTATAATTTATTATTAACTTATTGGAGACTTGAATCCATATGGAAAACGATTCAAATCTTAACACTATCTTCTTTTGTATCTATTATATTCTTTAGACATATGATACAAATAAAGGAATAAGTTATTCAATGAGGCCAGTTAAGCGTATTTTATGGAGAGGGCTATTTCTGAGAAAAACTATAAAGTCACGAAACTTGTTTTTGATACCATCACATTTCCACAGTTAGTGTTATTTCTTGGCAACTTTTGCATCAAAGAGAAACATACACAACTTCCTTTGGAAATTCAGGACCCTTATGTTGTTCTCATAGTGCTCATATTGCGCTATAGAGATCCTGGTAGACAAAATGTGCATTCATTCTCCAAACAGAATTCACCTTTCTAATAACTGAAAAAACAATGTTGCCTGTTCTGTGCCAGACATGATAGGAAGAGGGTTATATTTAAAAATGATAATCACTTAAATAAGATATTTGTAAAATTCTTTGTCCTATAGTATTTCGTAGTCTAGTGCAAAAGATGGACATGTAATTAATGCATACTATAACAAAAACAACATAACAAGTAACGTTTATTTTTCAGGAACCCTTTTAAACACTTTACATGTATTAATCCTTATAACACTCCTAGTAGGCATTTACTGTTTTGTAAATGAAGAAACTACGATGCAAAGCAATTAAGTGCAAATGGGTTATTGCCAAGGAAGAAGACATCTAACTTTACCTAAATGATTCAGACATTGATTAAGGAAGGTTTTATAGAAGCAGTAAGCCAGAATTAAATTTCCAAAATGATTGTATTTGAAATTATAAGGAAAAAATAATCAAACAGGAACTGTGTTCACAACATATGAAGTATGGAAAAAATAGCAAGATATCATCTCTACATTTTATATATATATAGAAGCAGGGTATGGTGTGGTACATGCCTATAGAACCAGCTACTCAGAAGGGTGAGGCAGGAGGATCACTTGAACACAGGAGGTCAAGGCTGCAGTGAGATAGGATGGTGCCACTGCACTCCCACCTAGGTGAAAGAGTGAAATCCTGTCTCTAAAAAAATTCTTTTAAAATAAAAAATAAATAATAAACGAAAACAAAAACCAAAACCAAAAAGTGAGAAAGTCCCACAGATGTGAGAATATATGTCAGATTTGGAAAGTACCAAGGCAGTATTCAGTATGCCTAGAATTTATGACTGAATAGGAAAGGGAAGAATGAAGCCAGAAAATTATCAGCTTATGAAGGGTTCTGCGTGCTTTTCTAAGAAGCTTGATTTTATGCAGGAATTTTTAAGATGTTTAACAAAAGAATGAATCTCCATCTTATCAACTCTCACCAAATATAATTTATTGTCCCTTTTTTTACTATGGCTCTCCTTGTCTAATACCATTAAAAATAATTGAATGTAAATGATTATATCTTAATGAAGTTGAAATATCTTTGAAAAATAATACTTTGGTATATTTGAAGATCGCAAAGCCTTTAAGTTTCTAAGACAGATGTTTCTAGGCTTATGATGTGGTTATTTCCCAACAAATCAATTGGAAATCAAAAATATCCTAAGTTGAAAATGCATTTAATACCCTGAAAAACCCATTGTAAAAATGAAACGTAGTAAGTTGAAACATTTTAAGTCCAGATGCTCCTCCACTGAGGATGGAATTATGTCCTGATAAATCTACCATAAAAGTCAAAAAATCCTAATTCAAACCAGAGTAAGCTGGAGATCATCTGTATTGACATTTCAGGTCACTTGGCAGAGTTGTGAGTTGCTTTTGGGCAGAGAAGCCATCCTCTTACTACAGTGAATAATTCAAATGGTTGGTTACAAGAAAGTTAGGAGAGTAGCAGATTGAGGGCCTCTGGATTCAATGTCCATGTCTGTCACTCACTTGTTGCAAGTAATTTAGCTTCTCTTAGCTTCTCTAGTCAACCATTTTCTCAACAATGAAATGGGTAGGAGGAGAGATACTGAGAAGCAAGGTTATTTCAAATTCCTTTTCAAATTCTTACATCTTCATTCTATGATACTAATCTTGACCTATTCAAAAAGCAAGTTCTAATTGCAGATCTAGATTTCTCTAGAAATATCTTTTCCAAATTAGTGTTAACTCTCCAGAAGGGCAACATATTGATGTGAGCAGTTAAAACTTTTGTATAACCTCCAAACATTTAACAGGAGATATGTTGTTAAATATAGAAAGCAAAATGGCAAAACAGTAATGCTTTTCTCCTTAAAAGGGTCATATAATTAAATCTGTAAGAATAGTCTTATGCATATGATTACCTCCATTTCACATTTAAGGAAGCAGAGCCACATAATTGAAATGACTTCTCAAACATCACATATTTCAGCAGTGGTGGAGCCAGATGCTAAGTCTCTGTTTTCTGATTTGAAGTCCACTGCTTCCTTTATCATAACAGTTGTTCTTATGTTGACAATTAAGGCTTAGCGTTATAGACAAATTCAGAAGCAAGAGTACTATTGTTTTTCAAATAGTGCTAGAAAGATAATAGACATAAAATCAAATGTGTTAATCACTTGAACCACAAAAAGAGAAGCTTGCATTTCCAGCAGTGTGTGAAGTATAAGGTGGAAAATGCAAACCTGTCAGTGTGCCCCCATTTCTATAGAACATGTGGTTTAGCAGGATCACTGGGAGGGAACACACACAGTGACCACAGAAGGAGCTTGCCCTTGGAATATTCCTGTTTATTTGAATTTACAACAAAAGCTGATCTTTCATTGGCATTAAGAAGTTATATAGCCTTCCTGAACCTGCTTTTAAAATAAATACATCTAGAGTAAAATTACCAAATTGTGTTCTTTAGATGTTAAAAAATATTGCAAAGCCAGTAAAATAGACTTCTTATGGTCTTAAATATGCCAATTAATATTGAGTTTAAGTCTCCAAGACGGGGTATAAAGGCTATGAGCAATGCAACATTTCCCAAACTGTTTTGACCAATAAAACTTCGCCTACCAACAACATCTACACCCAAAAAGCATGTAAAGCAAATGAAAAGGCTGATAAAAATAAGGATTTATATTTTTTCCCAGTAAAATAGAATAATCTAGAGGGATAGTGAGATAAAATTTAAGTTTTCTATAGAAGACTTAATATGTTGATACCTCTAGGGCATTTTAATATAAAAATTTATGTTTGTGCTTCCACTATAGAAATACATAGAGAGTTTTCAATATTTTAGTCTTTTGCCAATGTATAGTAATCAGAAGTGGCATCTTGAAATCAAATATGCTTATTTAGTAAGACTATAGCATACCTTGGAGGTATGTAATAAAGTGTAGAAAAGTCTGGATGTGTAGAGAAGTTATGGAGGACATAACTGGTAAATGTGAAACAGATTGTACAGCGATTTATGAACACTACAAAATATTTCTGGTATCCAAATACTGAATAAAATTAGCAAGGAAGTATTATATAACATTGTTCTTCCTATTTTACTACAATATATTTTAGGAACCGTGTTGTTACACTACCACAATCTGGATACATCCAATTGCTGATAATATGGGACATATTTATACAAAGGATTACAATATTTTATTGCCCAAATGTCCAACTTTAATGATGGGCATTTTTATGAGAAACATGATGTAAAAGGAAAAAGGTATAACAAAGGATGATCTCTTGTGAAACTTCGTGTATGAAATAATACAGCTTCAAAATGCGTAAAGCAAGAACTGCATTAACTGTAGAAATGACAAACAGGAAAAGATAAACCCAAAATGATGCTAAAGATTTTCTTAAACCCTCTCTAAGGCCATGAAAGATAAAATGCACAAAATATTCATAAAGATAAGGAAAAAATAAAATTGAATATAATACATATATATAAACATATACACTGATATGTTTCATTATATTAAAAAGAGACCATTACTTCAAATGTCGTGGGATATTTAAATAAATCAGACAATAAATCTGAAAATAGAAAAAGAACACATGTAATGCAGTTGGGCTTAGAAAATGATACCCAATGCATGGTGATTTGGCTTGCTGAGTACTTTGCCCTGAAGGACTTCGGAACATTTCTGGAGCAGCCTCAGAACCAAGTTACTCCTTCCTCAAAGATTCTATCAGAGGTCATCTGCTGTAACTTCTTCTACCTGATCCCCTCACATCAAGTATTGCCACCTAGAAATCATTCTCCGCATAGAAGTCAGTGGTATCAACATAAACAGCAATCAACAATCCAGCAATCAGTTCCTTTAGCTCTTCTTTTCAGTCTAAATCTCCTTTTATTCATCAAAACACCCACATTTTACTATAGATTTCTGCTCTACTGGCTATCAGTTTAATCTTTCTCCCTTCTGCTATTTTCCAGGGTTTTTATTCCTCACATTTGCTTACTTCTTTTTTCACCAAGAAGCTCCTAGTTCCCTTTGTAACTAAATTTCTTACCTGAGTCTCTTAACTGCCACTCTATTTCCCACCTTGTGTAACTCTCACAAAAGATTCACTTCACTTGTTATGTATTTACGATTTTTTTCTCTTTCTAGGTATCAGACATATGTTATTCACTATTGCACTAATATTAATGATAATGCAAAATTTTTACTCTATTATTTCAGGGAACTTTTATAAATTGCAATGACTGGTAGTAACATAACAATGAATATAATTACTACACTTTTCAAGGGTTTACAAAATGTATACTCATACTGTAGGTGTTACGTACTTACAGTGTTTTAAATTGAAAAGACACCACCCTCATTTTTGGCAAGAGCTGAAAGATAGCTAAAAGGAAGTAACACCTAATGCTTCAGTTATGTGCAGCTCTTAAGTACTCTTCCCATCGTAATTGCCATTGTGAAATTAATAAAAACTTGTCATGCAAATGGTGCACCAGTGAAACTAAGAACAGTAGCTAGACTGCATCCTTTTGTTCTGCTGTTGATTTTTACTAAGTAACCTGTAAAAAAATAAGGGAAATTTTCTTGAATATCTGAAGTACATACTTATTTGCACAGATGATTCTGTAAGATTTTATTGACATGTCTTTCAGGCCAAACCTAGTATTCTTCTGCTACAATTGGTTGTCATAAATAATCTGATCACTGACAATCTGATGTATTATGACAAGGAAAAGTAGAAAAAAATAGTATTTAGGTTAATTTGACTTCTGCTCCCCAAATGCTTAACTTTAGTCACTCTTTATCATCTGAGATACTACAGAAGATTACAAAGTAAATAGCTAACTCCTCCTAATACTAGTGATGGGTAAAACATAAATAGATACACCAGTGATTAAATAGAGTAAGGTACACCATGGGTAAGGAGATATACCAGTGATTAAAGGGCACTTTAATTCTTTCCTCACTTTTATTCTAAAGATTTTCATAAGAAATGTTTGCTGATTTCAACTTACATATTAATAGAGATGTTGCTGTCAAGATGAGTAACTCCAAATTAGGTTGTAAGAAAATGTTTAAAAAATGTAAAAAAAAAAAAAAAAGCACTGTGACTAAATGAAGTTTAATATTCATGCTTTAATGATTAGATTGACCACTAACATGACATAACCAGAGTGTCATGTGAAATAAAGATGGATGATATTAGGCAATGTGTACATCCTTATAAAGTATTAATCTTTTATCACATTAATACGAGTCTTACTATCTATTAATGGTATTAAGACATTGAAGTAAAAAACTGAAGATTTATTAAAGTTAACTTTCTATATCGACTCACGTGTTTAGTAACCAAAAATAAATTTAGTCACATTTATATTAAAAAGTAGTTTGCTAAATCACAACTGTCACTTTATAATAGCAAATGCAAAAGTAACTGCAGAATAATGATCATTAATTCTCTCAACTAAATTACTCACTTTGTGTTTAAAATGATAAAGAAAATACTTAAGGGGCTTCTTTTCAAACAATTGTGTTTTAACATATCAATAAACACATTATCGTTTATGCATGCAGATAATTTTCTGAGAACTAAGAGTCAAGATTAGTTCTAACAAATTAATAATCACTACTAATGTGTTTATTTAGAAAATGGCATATTTAATTTTTATGTCATATTGCATTTCTTCATAGCCTGGATAACTTCATTTTTATTATGAATGGCTTCATATTGCATACACTAAAATGTGTTTATTATTTAAAATAGAACAGCAAGTTTTAAAGTAACATTTGTTGTATACGCAATTTTATGAAGTAACTCGCCAACTATTTTTAGGTTAACACACTCTGCAAATATAGCATATACTTCTTTAAAATCAACTAATTTAATCAAATTCATTTAAATTCAAGTAACATGCATTTTCCAAACACTGAAGAGTACAAAGATGATGATAAGATTCTTCTCTTCAGTAATTTCAGTTTGATAGTACAGATTAAACATACTTACAAAATTCTAAAATGAAAGATAAAATAATTGCTATTAATAATAAAAGATGATTGTAGGACATTCAGATGAGATGTAGGAGAGATTCTAGACAAATAGCTGATTGATCTATCATTTGAAATATGACCAGTTGGTAATCAGAAAAGTATGTTTAAAACAAAGAAAAACAAAAAGAAGTTTTTTATTTCTAGGAAAAGCAAAAGTTGAAGTGAAAAGGAAATAATGTACTAACTGAAACAAACAATATTTGCTAGTTAAGATTATGCTAAAACTGATTTATTGAATCATTTGAATATTGTTTAACCATATCACTACTTTACAATCAGAGGACAGTATATAATGCTAAAATAAATAAGTCAAGATGTCACAACAATCAATTTTCTTTAGAAAGATGGTAATAAAGACCAGAACAATAGCTATCAGAGTTAGTATTATTATCCTTGGAAGCATAATGGTTTCGAGGATGAACAATGATCACTTTTTATTATTTATCTTTCATATCACTTGATTTTTTTATTTTTAAAATGCACGTATAATTTTATTAAAATTTTACATAACAAAGAGAAGAATGGAAGAAACAAGTGGAAGAAAGAAAATGATTACAGAACTAGAAACTCAAGAAGAAACTTTCAGAAAAATATCTAATACAAAGATAAGAAGAAAAAAAAGAGGCAAAAACCAAAATATTTAGAGGATCAATCCAGGTTTTTCATCATTTGATAAGGGGAGTTCCACAGTTATCAAATAAGTAATGCAGCTGGCCTAAAAAGAAGCATTGTAGGTAACACACATCAAAGTTCTCCAGGAAGGAGACCTTCAGGAATCCCACCAGGTTTTTTGTTTCTTGTTTTACATTTTGTAATATAAAGTCACTGGTGATGCTCATACACAAGTAATTCCAAAAGTGACTTAAAGATTAAAATATTAAAACAATTAAATCAAAACAGTTTCAAAAGATAAAACTAGAAATACTACCAAAAGCTACTATTTCAAGTATTTGACAAAGCAAAGAAGCTGAAAATAATGGCTAAATGAATTACCAGTGTCAGTAGTTGGGAAGATTTTTAGAATGTGGGAAACTTAACCATGAGTGTAGACAGAGTGTGGGAAGTCAGGGAAGGGAGAATGTAAATTTACAATATATTGGTGTAAATGTTACACTTTATTGAAAGAATGGGACTCGTTGTAGAGGAAATTACAGGATAGCTTTCTCTTCCCATATCACTATCTTTAAACAGATCTGTGGACTTATTTTATACCAATTCTAGATGAAATCTCAGGTAGATAGTATAGCTGTCTTTGTTGTGCTCAGGCTTGAATTTATAGTGTCATTTTGAAAGACTAAATATTCCAATCCAGTCTTGGAAATCAAAACACAATGTAAAATTCTCATTTCACCATTTTGTCTTTGTTAAGTCTGGGAAACCTATAGTGGGAAGCTGGGGTAAGGTCAACATCTCTTTCTCTTGCCTCTTCTTAAGTCACACTCACTGGCTACTGCTTGGGTCCAGGGAGTGAAGTTGTAAGAATGAGAAAAGATAATGTTCTGTGTAAGCAGAGTTGTCATCAGACAATGTTATCCTCTGGCTGAGGCAACTGTTCAAAAGCAACTCTGCCATTGGCCACATGGGTTCCTGGAAAACCCACCCCTGATGATACCCACCACAGCCTCCACTCCCACCCTTAGCCCCCATATCTGGCAAGATGCTTATGAATTGGCCTCAAGCTTTAGCTACCAGAGGTCATCCCTCTGTTACAGTTATCTCCAGCCATCTCCTTGGGTAAAATTCCTTTTAGTAAAGATAAATTCAACCATATTTCTTCTGTGAGGCCAACATCTAACCCACAGAAAGTATAACTGAACTTCTGCCCAGACTTCTGGAGATACTGAAGCATTTCACTCCTAAGGAAATATTTCTTGGCGAGGCACGGTGGCTCACACCTGTAATCTCAGCACACTGGGAGGACAAAGTTGGGGGGGGATCACCTGAGGTCAAGAGTTCAAGACCAGCCTGGCCAACATGGTGGAACCCCTGTCTCTACTAAAATTCCAAAATTAGCTGGGTGTGGTGGTGGTCGCTTGTAATCCCAGCTACACGGGGGCTGAGGCATGGGAATCGCTTGAACCTAGGATGTCGAGGTTGCAGTGAGTTGAGATTACGCCATTACACTCCAGCCTGGGCAACAGAGCAAGACCCTGTCTCTAAATAAATAAATATTTCTGCACTCTCCAGCTTAAGCCAGTCTCTAGCCTTTAAGCTTTGAAAGCATGAATCAGGTCCAAGTCCCTACGTATTACCCAACAACAACAACAATAGTAGAACATACACCGAGCTCTCTGTGTATCTTCCTGAAAGCTCCCCTTGACTGATGCTTTCAGTACCTTCTCATTCCCCCTCCATGTCCATTCTCTATCTGGTTCCAACCCTTCCTGCTTGCCCCTGGGATGGTTTGCCACAGCTTCCAGCTCTCTGGTTCTGGTTCTGTCTAGTACCAACGGGAAAAGAAAATGTGAAGGAAATAGTAGCTGAGGCATTGGTTGTTCTGACCTTGGCCCTGCTAGGCTCTGGGTTGGCAGTGGCACTGTTCCTGTCCTGAAGACCCAGCTCCTCCTAGAGGCCTGCCCTCAGCTATGTCACCACAGGTCTAGGTTCTGAAACCTCCATTTCTGTTTCCCTCTTTAGGTTCAGGGATGGTTATAGTTGCTCTGTTGCTCACACCAGATGCTGGATGCTCCATTTTTGTTTACCCTCAACCTTCCTACAACTTTATAAATAGTTCCTCTATTAAAATGTTGTTATTAAAACTCTGAGTGTGTTCTCTCTTCCCTGCTAGGACCTTGAATGTTGTGGCTGGATTAACATGAGATGAGGCACCCTACTCTCTCTATGCTGCTCTCTAACATTTTGTACTATTCCATTGATTGATTTTTTTTTTTTTTTTTTTTTTTGAGACAGGTTCTCACTGTGTCACTCAGGCTGGAGTGCAGAGGTGCAATCTCAGCTGCACTGTAGTCTTGAACTCCTGGGGTCAAGCAATCCTCCTTCCTCAGTCTTCTGAGAGCTGGGATTACTGGCATGAGCCACCATGCCTGGCCCTTAATAATCCATGTTGATATGCCAACGACTCTCTTTAAAAAATCCTCATCAGTGTCTTACCAAATTTAATGATAAATTATACTCTTATCTAACCTGAAAGTAGATGATGGGCCAATGCTGGAAGAACCAGTTTTATAACTCTGAAAACACTTGGCAGAAGCGAGTTAGCACCTCAGTGAGAATGTGGCAAAAAAAAGAGAAAATAATGAGGTCTGAGGGAAGAATAAGGGAATGAAATGTTCAGGCAGGAAAATGAGGAGATAACAGAAAAGTAAAAAGTTATATGGTCCCAGCTACTAGGGAGGCTGCAGTGGTAGGATGGCTTGAGCCTGGGAGGCGGGGGTTGCAGTGAGCTGAGATTGTGCCAATGCACTCCAGCCTGGCTGACAGGGTGAGACTCTGTCTCAAAAAGAAAGAAAGAAAAAGAAAAGTTACTTGAACAGCAACAGAAAAAATGCTTAGGTAAAGAGCAAAACTGCAGAAAGACTCAATGTTGTCAGTAAAATAGTGAAGTGGTTGCAGGGCTCATTTGCTCCACGTGAGAAGGGATTGTAATGAAGACTTGGGAGAGTTAAATATTTTTGGAACATATGCTGCAAAGAACTATGTAGGAAGTCAACTAGAGGTGAAGGAAGAAATTGCTCAACAGCTGTGAGGGCTGTAGAAGTCTCTTGCCCTACAATATCACCACTTCCAAACACCTGCACATGCTTCGCAGCCTTCTCTCATACACTGCGTTTTAAAATCAAAAGTAACTTGTAGATAACAAGGAATTCTTACATTTTTTAAGTGAGAGAAAAAAGCTAGTTTATTATTAACAATTCTTGAATCAAAGTTTCCTTTGTCTGCAAGTTATGTTAGCGGATTGTTATGGCAAATCTTGAAGTTGTTTTTCTTTAGTAAGGTTCAAGCTGTATTTCCAGATGTCAGATAAAACTATTGCTGAAATGAACATTGTCAGAAATGTTGTATAACTAAACATCTAAAAATAGTTTCCAAATTAAAAGAAAAACAGTGAAATAGTTGCTTCTGAGCACTGTGAATTTTTCAGGAATGCAATAATTCTTAGTCATTTCCCTTGGAAAGTCTATTGATAGTGTGTTTGTTTGTTTGTTTGTTTATTTTGAGACAGAGTTTTGCTCTTATTGCCCAGGCTGAAGTGCAGTGGCATGATCTTGGCTCACTGCAACCTCTGCCTCCCGGGTTCAAGCGATTCTCCTGTCTCAGCCTCCCAAGTAGCTGGAATTACAGGTGCCTGCCACCATGATCGGCTAATTTTTTGTATTTTTAGTAGAGACAGGGTTTCCCCATGTTGGCCAGGCTGGTAATTTTTTTTTAGATGGAGTCTTGCTCTGTTGCCCAGGGTGGAGTGCAGTGGTGCAATCTTGCCTCACTGCAACCTCCGTGTCCCATGTTCAAGCAATCCTCCTGCCTCAGCCCCGCTAGTAGCTGAGATTACAGGTACATGCCACCATGCCCCGCTAATTTTTGTATTTTTAGTAGAGACGGTGTTTTGCCATGTTGGCCAGGCTGGTCTCAAACTCCTGATCTCAGATGATCCACCCGCCTCAGCCTGCCAAAATGCTGGTATTACAGGCGTGAGCCACTGCGCCCAGCCTGTTCAGATTTGAATCTAGGCAAACCCTTTAATGGAAACTTTTCCAAATGTTTACTTCTGCCATGTCCATTCACACATTTTTCAGTATGATGCACATATAAAACCGTGAATATTCTGAGATTTTACCCTTCTTGCAAATTATCCAACCACAGATTTATGAATGATGGCAGAAGATGAGAAAGTTCTCTCACAACAGTAACAGGAGCCAGAATACCAGCACGTTTTGCATTGCTTCTCCAAGCCCCACTTTACACAAGTCAGTATGAAGATGGTCAGATGGCACATGCTGGCACAATGAATTTGATTACAGGAAAGAATCTCTGAGCTTAGGGAACCCACAGCTTTTATAACAGGAGGTACACCTGCTTCTTCTCTGCAGGGAGACACTGTCACACTCTCTAAGGCTCTAAGCCAACTTGGTCTTTGTTCTGGAGAAATACACTCCGCTTTCCAGGGCTTACTATACAAATATCCTTGATGAGGTAGTCCAAAGGGCAGTCAGTGTCCCTACTTGTAAGATATGCAGAATTGCAAGGAACACATGAATAACTGTCTTACAATAGTATGTACTTATATTTAACATAAATTTAGATTCACAATCCCCAGAATTTAAATCCCTGGATTTCTATCTAATCCAGAGCTTGCTTTTTATTATTGCTGTATTATATCCAGAAAAAAATTAACCTTCTGATGGAAGCTTCTATTTCTGAGAATCTGTGTCAGCGTGATTTTGACAATATAATGTTGTACACTGAATTCACATTAATTTGGGTATATAATCTCTGGTATTATTTTGAATACAAGTTTACTAATACAAGGTATTTAAAATGTTCAATGATAGGAATTCACATATTAAATTAGTTTCTTTGATTTTCATAACTCAGATTGTATAGTTAAATGTCCAGAAAAAGCATGCATAACATCGTAAAATTTACATCAGTTGGGATATATGACTATTTTGGTCATTTAAAAAATGTTGCAGAGGACCACCAGGAAATTGTTATTGACTATATAACATCTGAGTTGAAAACTGATTAATGATGAAGTACTTTTAGGAAATAGCTATAATAATAAGTTGTACACTTTAATGCATAGTGTGAACTCAAAAGAAGAAAGATGATACAAGTCAAAGATAGAAACCTTGGGCTATCAATGTGGAGTTCAGTGGAAAAGAACAAGTAAATTTGTCCTGCTGCAATTTAATGCTGAGCCTTCTGTCAGCTTCCCCCTATTCAACTAACCAAGGCCTTACAGGACTTGGGAGGATATTCTTAGTGAACATAATTCAGATTGTATAGTAATACTTCTGATGAAGCTAAAAATAAAGAGAACAAATGCAGAACTATAATCTCCTGGGAGGAAAATATTATTAATTTCATTGAAAATATTAGGTTTGAAGGTGGATTCTCATTCCTCTGGAACCCAACAGAGCAATCAAGGAAGGACATGGATCTCATGTTCCAAGAGATTCATGCTGTGGGGAGGCTCCTGAGTTAGCAGCATGCAATTTTAAAGGGATAGAGACACAGTCTAGAGGTGAGAGGGCAAGAGGACACTCATGTGCTATGAGGGAGTTTTAAATGAGGGGGGAAATATGAGTGAATGTATGTGTAGTGAAAGTTGGGGATAGAAAGAGATGTCTCAAGAGGATTGTAAGCAGGTGCACTGGGTGCTATCTTATGGAGGCCTCACTGCTGCTTTCTCAAGAGATCTTTAGTAAAGGACTGTCTACATTTTGAGTCTCTTTTTAGCTCATGCATGTTTGCAAGGGATGCTAATTTAATGCTGGGTTGGATCAAAGGTGGCCCAGCTTAGACGAGAACTTAGAAGTTTTGTCATGTAATTATACTAATATACATGTATAATTATAATCATGTATGGAAAGAAGATAGGAGTAAAACTCTCCTATAATACTTGACAATTATTTCAACAAATATAATGCTAATGGGTGATTGAAAGCTTAGACTTACTGGTAGCTTTATAGAAGTTTTAGTATACAATGAAATACACATACATACATGGTTTCTACATTCTTGCTTTTCATTATTCATATTTTGCCTTCCATAACATCAAATAATAACATATGTTTTCCTCTTACAGAAATAAAAAATAATTGTCATTGATTGAATGAAGCTAAGAATCCCAATCATAATAAATATTATTTAAAAATTCTAACTTCTTAAAATATCTTTCTCTCAATCTCAATTGGGCCTTAATTTTCCTTCTTACTAAGTCACAAGGAGTATGGGTAAAATTAAGAAACTAAATATTTTCATGCCATAGAGCCAAACATGTAGTCCTTTTAGAAGAATTATCTTGTCAGACTATTTTCCTTCTGACAGATTGGTTCCAGAAAGCAGGTTTCACCTTTAGCAATTTGAGGGGCAAGAAATACTTCATTTTCCCAATGAAGATAGCATGGCATTATTTATCATTTCTGCAATGGCATAATTACTCACTCAGCGTGGCAGCTATGGTTTATAGAACCATGCTACAGCTTGGATTTGTTTATTGGTTGCACTTTACACAGCTTTTCATCATCAAGTTTCATCCCTTAGCTGCTGTGCTTTTGGGGTAATCAGTGGTCAGGTAAAATCACATACATGCAGAGTTGCTTTATTATAATGTATTAAAGGACTTCAGAACTTCTAAAATATGCACTAATAATAGCTACTGTTTCTGTACTACAACATATTTACTGTAATTCATAAAATGAAATATGGCATTTCTACAGGCATTAGCAATAAAACCTCCATGAGCAGTCCATGATGAGACATATTTATTGATTTGGAATTATACGAAAGGTTTCTTTTTTGTTTACAGCCTCAACAAATTATACTAAATCCAAGGAGCAGTTGCAAAGTAATAATTAGTAGTGATGTACTACAATTTGCCTTAATTATACATTTTACACTGAAATGAACATAAAAATATATGTTCTCCTATCTTTGTATCTTGATCAGTATATATTTCCCCTCCTACAGCCTGTCCAAAGTGTCTAGGTTTCCTGAAACAGATGCCAACAAATGAAATGTAGCCAATAGCATATATTTTCTTCCTGGACAGTATATTTTTCTTTTTACTGCTCTCTAATATGACATGGGTGTGGCAGACTGAAATACCTAGACTGAAGGTGTTGAATACCTTTCTCATTTGAGCGTATTTTAAGCCATAAGCAGTATCTTCCTGGCCTCAACCTAAACTTCATTCCATCCACCCAACACTAAAAGTAAGCGCTAAGTAAAGGAGATCCAACCATAGGGAATTAGAAAAGAGAGAGACAGAGGCTGCAGCCAAACTTCCTTCACCACCTAATAGTCAAAAAGAAACTATATATCAGGTCTTTTTTAATCTAGTCTTCAGAATCAATCCTATTTTCAAGTCGTATACTTTCCTTTCCCCTGGCTAGAGTCATTAGCTGGGCTGCTTTGGGGGCCAGCAGGGTTGAGGATTCTGACCTGTGAGACAGCTCAGCCCTAGCTTTCAGGTATCCAAAACAGGAAGAAGGGACAAGGGAGAAAGAAAAATCTTCATGTGCTCCCTTGGTGGCCACGTGTCCCCAGTATCATTGTGACTAAACTGGTACACTTAAAATGGTGGGCATGGATTTTGTCCCCCTTCATCTCTGAAGACACTTTAGAAGGGAAGCTGAAACACGCATCTGCCTTCTCCAAGTGTTCAACCCCCAGCTCCTTCTCGAGTTGAGACTCTCATTGGCCTGGCTGACGTTGGACTATACCCATAGCTTTTGTCATTTTTCTAACTTTCCTGTTCCTCTCATGGAACTAGGAGAAGTTCTGAGGATGTCTCTAAATCACCATAGGGCTTCAAAGAAATAAGAAGTGGTGGGAAGCATTTCCCATCTTCTTTTCAGTCACGTTACACCAATTTTCTTTCTAGCTTTCTTGTTGTGCACTGTTCCCCTGATCTTCCTCCCATTATAAACCAGAGGTAGGATGTCTCCTTGGTCACACACACACCTACTCCTATCTTGTAACTTTGGAGAATAGCTTTTGCTTCCACAGTGGTCCTAGAATAAATCTATTGGAACAATGAGGAAGACCCAAGGAATGAGTTGCCAGGAGTTTCTTCTGAAAGCACCCTGAATTTCTACCAGGATTCTTTGGGAGCTCACCTCACTTAGTTTTAGAAATGGCAACTCCAATCCTTTCCAGTTAAACAAAGGCAACCTATAGTAGCAATAGGATGTGTCACTCCCATAACAGCCTAGTCCTGTGATTAACTTGACTGGAGGAAGAGAAGGGTGTTGAAGATATTAAGGCAGTTTGCCTCCTCTTTGTGACACCTAGATGAAGGTATCAGGTCTCAACTGCTGGTAACTACTTGTCATCTCTGTTTATGATGTGAGGGGGATTGTTTCATTTGTTCTTAGCTGTTGCCCTGGTTCCTTATTTGTGTATCTAGCATTTACCTGTACATTATAAGAAATGGTGATTTAACTTGTAATGTGATAAATAAGCTCAGGAAAGCAAAAAAGCTAAGATAGTAGATAAACAATGCATAGAAACATTTTCAAATACATAATCATGAGTTTCACAAAGATAATGCAAATAATAAATATTAAAGTATAGAGTATCTTAAGTCATAAAGTGTGAACACTTGAAGAAGAGTCAGCAATGATTCCATCCTTCTTTCCCAATTTAAGCTGTTTCTGAGTCATTAGATAAATGTCACCTGTGACAGATGTTTGGGGAATTAAATGTAGAACTCGAAAAAACACAAGTCATGAGTACAAAAAAAATCAATAGGACTTCATTCTTGACAAATATTGACAATATAATGCAGGGGTTAGTGATTTTTCTGTAATTCAGATGATTCTGATTATTTTCAAACACTTGATGTCAGGTCCTAAAGGAAGCCTTGAGGAAAACAACAATAAAAGGGTGCATTTGATAGCAACAGGAGCAAGAGATGTTGACTATTCTAGTGGATAAACTTCAAGAGATATTCCATTTTTATTTGACATTTGAAGAAAGGGAGACCAAAAGGGCAGGAATTGATAAAGTAGAAAACAGAATGTTTTTGACTCCTATAGAATGAGAAAGATTGATTTAATAACAAAATACTTATAGTCAGTATTACTATCACACCTAACATTTAATTAGCAATTATTATAGGCAATGGACTGTTCTACATAATCATGAATGTATGAACGTATTTAACCTGAAAGCACAGGGAAGAAACAGATGTGGTAATAATACCAAGGCAGAAAATGGAACAGAAAGAATTGGAATATAATAAAATATTAAAATAATATATAATTGCAAGTTTTTTCCTATCTTTAAAAGATAATGTACACCTACATGAGAAAAAGCAAAATGCAAATTATTCTTATTAGCACATTATTATATTTTACTCGTTTTTCAGCTGAATTGAAATGGATTGTTGGGCAAAAACTTTTTAATAGTAAAATATATTAACACTATTTGAAAATTAAGAAAATACTTTCTGACATAATAAATGAAAACTATAAAAGATAATCAAATGTCTTGTAATCAAAACAGAGACACTGGAATATTTAATGTAGATGATGGGTTGATGGGTGCAGCAAACCACCATGGCACATGTATACCTACGTAACAAACCTGCACGTTCTGCACATGTATCCCAGAACTTAAAGTATAATAAAATTTTTTTTTAAAACCCTGATTCCATTATTAGGAACAATTTTAATAGTTCAGTCACAACCCATATGCTGGCTTCTGGTGTCTCAACTTGTCCTGGCAAAAACTGTTGTAATGCAATATTATATCAGTCCTTATATACTTAACCATCTCCAGTCTGTAAAGACAAGGCTTATATGTTTCCTTTTTAGTCCCCTAATTTCTCTTTATGACACAAATCCAATTGGCGGTATTAAAGATGGGACTGATTCTCCTTTACTTACCTGGAATATGCTACCATTCTAGATAAGTAATAGTAAAATTGCCATTTCTTCTTGCTAATCAAATGTCATTTTTGAACACAAAAGCCACTGGCTTTGGAGTATAAAACATAAACATAAAATATATACTATCTGTGAGGTTTTCATAAACTCACATGATCTTTTTATATTTTTCTCTTTATACATAAAATGAAATAATACTTTACATTAAAAATTGTTGAGATAATTAAAAGAGAAAATACTTGTCAATGTTATTAAAATATAAAATTTTATTCAAAGAAAGAAAATTGTCACCTTTGATTTGTGCTAAGAAAAACCAGTAGAAGCCCGCTTTTAAATATTTTAAGTGTGCAATATCATATTCTCATTTATGCTTTGCATTTCTAAACAGCTAAGTTTATTTTTTTTCTCAATTCAGTTTAAAATCAGAGGGAACAAAATTTAAAATATGACATAATATCTAGGTTAACATGCTAGCTATGTAATAAATGTAAAATTTGGCCAGAAATACATTTGCTTTGAGAAACAGAACCATGTGAAATTCCTAAATATTTTGGCCATATGGAAGATGATGTCAGAAGAATAATATATTCTTCTCTGTACATCAAAGGAGGGGGATAATAAAAACTGTAGTTATTAGGTTGGTACAAAAACAGTCACAGTGTTTTCCATTGCCAAAAATCACAATTGCTTTTACACCAACCTAATAATAAAAGTATGGTTGAGTTTCTGTAGAATTCTGGCAAAGGATGAGCATCCTTAATCTGAAAACGAAAATGCTCCACAATTCAAAACTTCTTGGGTGTCAATTTATGATGCCACAAGTGCAAAATTCTACACCTGACCTCATGCAATGTATCACAGCCAAAGCACAGGTGCACAACACAGTTTATTCAGTGCTTTCAAAAGAAAATTAAAAATAACATGAGGCTACATGTAAATAAATTTTGTGTTTAGACTTAGGTCCCATCCCAGGATATCTCATGATGTATATGCAAATTTTCCAAAATTCAAAATAATCCTGTATCTGAAACATTTCAGGTCCCAAGCATTTGATTTAAGAGATACTTAGCGTGTCCTTGTTTGGAAACAGTTCCCTCTAGATACACTAAACTGGCCTAACAGAGACAAAAGGTAATATCTGTTGCTGGACTTGAGAAAGAATAAATATTTACACACAAAAGTGAGGGCAAAAGAAGATTACAAAAACATTGAAATTAAATAAAATTATGCCCTTTTCTCTACATAGCTCTTTGGCCAATTTGAACGATGAATACAAAGAGCCAATGACTGAATTCTAATTATGTATTTAGATAGACTTGAAGAGAGAAATTTCATAAGCATCATTTTGGCATTTGATTTTCTAATAACAGAGCATCTTCAAAATATTTTTATTCTCCATAACTCCCAGAATTTTTTTTTTTTTTGTAAACCTTCCATATGACTTCAACGCGCAAGTTGTTTCTAACATTACCAATAGCTTTTCTATTCTTTTGGAGGATAAAATATTCCATATATACACACACACACACACACACACACACACTACATATATAGTTTATATATTCCAATTCTGCCCTATTAATCTAAAAATGTATGCACTAAGAAAATATGTAATTACTAGGACTATAAACTGTATTTGTATCAGATAAAATAGATAAATAATTCTATTAGTTTTATTTTTCAAATATATCCGTGATTAAGCCGTTTCCTCACAGCTGATAAAGACATACCTGAGACTGGACAATTTACAAAAGAAAGAGGTTTAGTTGGACTCACAGTTCCACATGGCTGGGGAGGCCTCACAATCATAGTGAAAGGCAAGGAGGAGCAAGTCACATTTTGCATGGATGGCAGCAGGCAAAGAGAGCTTGTGCGGAGTTTTTCTGTTTGTTCGTTTGTTTGTTTTTATTTGTTTTGTTTTGTTTTTTGAGAAAGAGTTTTGCTCTGTCATCCAGGTTGGAGTGCAGTGGTGCGATCTTGGCTCACTGCAACCTCTGCCTCCTGGGTTCAAGCAGTTCTCCTGCCTCAGCCTCCTGAGTAGCTGGGATTACAGGCATGCACCACCACACCCAGCTTATTTTTGTATTTTAGTGAAGACGGGATTTCACCATGTTGGCCAGGCTGGTCATGAGCTCCTGACCTCAGGTGATCCACCCACCTTGGCCTCCCAAAGTGCTGGGATTACAGGCATGAGCCACTGCACCCAGTCAATACTCGGCATTTATTAAAACCATCAGATCTCATCATTCACTATCATGAGAACATGTGGGAATTGTGGGAGTTACAATTCAAGATGAGTTTTGGGTGGAGACGCACCCAAACGGTATAAATTCATTTCCTGAAATTTGCTTTTTGATAAAAAGTTAATCAGATTATCTGAGTCAAAAAAAAGATATAAACTGGCATTTAATTATAGATTAATTGAAGAGAAGCTGAGGGTTTAAAAAAATTTAGTTTTTTGCACAGAAAAAAGGTATAAAAGTAAAAACCTGCTCATTTGGGTATTAAAGGTATAAGTGTTAAATATAAATGTTATATTTTCTAATTGGGTAGTCATTTATGTACTTTTATTTATATCTTTTTGTATATTATTTTTTCCCAAAACATTCTGAAAGTTTTTGTTCTAATACTTTTCTATTGATTTTCACAATTTTTCAACTTCTTCAGTCCAACTTTAGCAATTTGTAATGATGTTGCTTTTCCTTTCTAAAGTTTTTACCTCTTATGTTTTCTGCCATCTTAATCAGTACTTTAAAAAATTACTAATGGCTGTAATAGGAGACACACATAATTTGTTTCCTTGTTAATGAGAATGCATCGTTTCTCACCATTAAGGGTAATGCTTATCTGTCTTCATATAGCCGTATATATGTTTTATATATGTGTGCATATGTTCTTTTGTGTACATGGGTTGCATATGTGTGTGTAGTAATTATGTTAAGACATACCATATTCTTTATTAAACTCCTTGAAATTAAGAAATGTTAATATTTTCAAATGCATTTTGATATCTTTGGAGATAACACTGTGTTATTTATTTAGTAATATAAGATGAAAAATACTAACAAAATTATCCTCACATGGTTGCCATGAATCTCTCTTGGTTATGGACTATCATTTTTAATAGAATGCTCAATTCAATTTGCTACTATTTTATTTGGTGCTTTTTGGCATATATTTTCAGGTCTTTAATTGGAATTTAATTACAATGTCATGCTGATTTCATAAGCATAATTCCAAGATTAACTTTCTCTGCAAATGTTCTGAAACATTTTAATTATCAAGGGAATTATCTGTTCCTGAAGTTTAGATAGGTATTACTCAAAATACTGGTGAACGCTGGTATCTATTACTGGAATAGGGGAAGTGACTAGAATAAAAAGGTGAGGACTTTTGTATCTTGGTGATACTCTCTTTTTATTTATTTTGTCTTTATTCAGTAATCTGCTTTGATATCCTGAATCGGTATTTCCTTAGGTGAAGAGAGTTTTCTTACATTGAGTATTAGATTCTTTCTCCAATGTTAGTTTTATAACTATAGTTACCATTCTGTACTTAGATCTCCAAAATGTATTCATCCTGCCTAAGCAAAATTTTGTACACCTTGAAAAATCTCTTCATTTATTCTTAGCTCCTCATTTATTCTCTCTTTTATTTTCTAGAAACACTGATTTTGTGTACCTGGGGTATACGTTTTTATTCCCCCATATATGTCCTTTTCTTTCTTATCTCTCATTGTCTCTTTGCTCCTTTCCCTTGGATCCTAAGGAAGAGTCCTAAATTTTCATTGACATCACTTATTATTCTATAGCTTTAATTCTTTTCTCCATTGGTTCTAATGCAGCCTGTAGTGCTCCTTTAATATTTTAAGTTTCCTTACAATGCTTTCTTAATTCAGCTCTTTTTTTCTTGCCCTGTAATCAGTCAGAAAAAAATATTTGCTGTATTTTATATTTTATATTGTTTTTCCATTTTAAAATATTTTACAGTCACATATTTTAGAATATTTTACTCTTAAATATTTTAAAATATTTTAACACAGTAAAATATTTTACCTGAAATATACATTTATATTTCTTATAATTATTTTGTTCACAGATAAACCTTTTATCTGATGTTTTCTGTTTTCTTATTACATTGTTAAACATTTCTGAAATTATCATGTGCTGTGTGTATAAGTGTATATACTTATCTTTAAAAAAGGCAGGACCTACACATTCTTTTGATATCCCATAAACAGAGTATATATGTTTATCTCGGTTCCCTCTCTATCCATCTGTCTCAGCCCATGTCATGCTGCTATAACAGAATACCAGAGACTGGGTAATTCAGTTAAAAACAGAAATTTATTGGCTCATATTTCTGGAAATTCAGAAGGCTAAGAGCATGGTACCAGCATGTAGACAGGGATTTCTTATTTCTTTGTCTTACGGCAGAAAGTGGAAGGTGGAAGTTGAAAGGGCAAGAGAGTGTGTTCACAAGACAGAAGGGAAGGCAGCTGAACTGATTATTTTATCAGGAACCTGCTCCCAAGATAATGAATGGCATTCATCTGTGTATAGGGCCAGAGCCCTCACGCTTTAATCCTCTCCTAAAGGTCCCACTTCTCACCACTGTAGCACTGGGGACTGATTAAGTTCCTAACACATGAACTTTGGGAGAAAATTTCAAACTATAACCCCATCTGATTATCGGTAGAGTTCTCAACAGATCTTGGGCAGAAGGCTTTTTAATAGATCCATCCTTTTATCAATTGTAGATAATTAGAAGTGATACATATCTTTACCAAGCTTAACGCCTTCCTTCTGCCAAGCTTACATTCCTAAACATAAAGCGCATCCTCATTCACTTGAATTTTTTCACCTGTATTGAACTTCTTGGAATTCTAGGCCTCAAATCAATGCAGAATAAAAGGAAATAATGGTAAATTTGAAGAAATAAAATGATGACCATTTTTAAGTCAGGTCTTTCGCAATGGCCATGGTCAATAATGGCCAAGACAGATGGAGATGAATTATAGAGTTAATAAATTAAAATGTCATCTACTCATCTTTCTCCAGAAGGCTTCACTATTCTATGTGGGCATCTCATCTGCCTTTTTATTAATTAACCTTTCTACTGAAGTTTGTTTGATCTCCAACCAGTATTCCTAGTTTGTGATATTGTAGAAATATATTTTTATGTTTTAATGGGTCAACTAAGCATTTGTAAGAAATCAAGTTATAAAAATCTATTAGGCATTTGTTTTGCACCAAACATTTATTGCATAAAATAAGTAGACATAGTGAAAATTCTCCTTGATGGTGAAGAGGTATCACCATAAAAACTCATTATCATCTTGATTTGCAATACATCAGTAAACACAGAGCTTTTGATATATATAGGACTATATTGCTGAGCTTAGCTATGCTCTCTGTATTTTGTGTCTTTGTCCTCCTTGTCAAGTTGTCAGCAGTCACTTCACACTACTGAAAATATAACTGCCTTTAGCAGTTCCCTCCCTGCTTCTTACCTTATACTTTGAAGCAGAAGCAGAAAATTACTTTGGCTGAGAGTCAGAGCTAACCTGAATGTTGTATTAAGTGGAGGTCAAAAGTCTCTGAAAATGTACTGGAGGCTTTATTTATGGATGAAATGGTGTAAAACCTTTGTTTTATACCCTTCTTCACTTCCTAACTTTTATACTTACAACCATTGTCCATAATTTTATATATTGCTTCAGATCTCTTGTATTCCACACCAATGGAAGGTACTGCATCTTATGTATCCTTCACTTCCAAGTTCCTACCAAAGTTCCTGATATATGGTAGGTACTTAGTGAAAAATGAATGAAACCAAATTACTGACTCTATATTCTCCCTTGGATATCTCATGTGCATCTGAAACTTATTACGTGGAAAACTGAACTCATTATCCTTCTTCCATGCGCAACATTGTCTTTTCTCTCATGAGTTTCCTATTTTGATGAATAGCCCATATTCTCAACCAGTCACCTGGGCCAGGAGCTTTGGAGGCAGCCTGACTTTCTCTTTTCCCCTCACAACTAATTGATAACCAACTCTTATCTATTCCCCCCGCCCCAAAATAGCAGTTTAATCCATGACCACCTCCTCACTCTCACTGCACTGCCTTTGTTACGACCCTCAAAATTCTTAGTCTGGAGTGTAGTATCTCCTAATAGTCCTATCCATTCCAATTAACTTTCCAGATTCCTGAGAAAAAAAAATGAATTTTGTGAAGAGAAATCTGATCATTAAATTTAGCTGATTGATTGCAAAACTTAGTTCTCCATCTGAGAGATGAGAATTTGGGAAAGAGAAGGCAGCAAGAATTTGCAGAGAACAGTAACAGAGATCAGAAAAGTACCCACAGAGAGAGCTTCAGAGAGTTTCAGGGGATGCACAGATTTATTGAATCTTCCAGTTAATACTGAACCAGTAGAAAGAGAAGGCAGAAAAATCTCCAGAATTCACATATGGTGACAAGTAGTTTGTGTTTCCACTAGCCAGAGTTGAAGAATCTTGAATCAGTTAGAATACTCAGAAGGGTATTGTCTCACTAATGTGGAAAAAATTCTACCTAGACTAAAAAGTGCTCTGGTCTTACCAAGCAAAGCTTGAAAGCAAACTTCAACACAAGCAAATTATTCCTAAGTTACTTAACTGCATCCCAGAATAAAGCTTAACTATTCAGCACAAAATAAGGTAAGAATATATCAGACATACAAGTAAGCAGAAAAATATAATACCATATTGAAGAGAAAAAAAATCAAGAGAAATAGACTCACAATGACATAGTTGCTAAAATTAGTAGATAATGACATAAAAACAGGTATCTGTGTTTGAAAAGGTAGAGGAAAGCATCAAATGAGAGACATGGAAGAGAGAGCAAAATGTGAAATCAACTTATAGAGATTAATCCAACAAACAAGGAAACATAATGTCTTAGATGAAAACTATACTGGAAGAAATCAAAAGCAGATTAGCAATGGCAGTACAAAAAACAGTGATTGTAATTGTTTAACAATAGAAAGTAACTGAAATGAAAAAAAAATGGTAAGAGAACATCAGTGGGATAACTTCAGTGGCTTATTATAAGGGTAATGGGATTCCCCAAAGGATAGGAGAGATAAAAGTTTTCAGAAAATAATGTATGAAAGAATAATTACTGAAAAAAAATAAATTTACTAAATTGAGCTCTCCTCAGCCTAATGAGTGTCCAAAGTCTCTTATTTTCTTGGACTTTCTACTGACCTGAATGTTGCTTTGAGACAAGTCTACATGAAAAAATACATAAATAAAATGAGGCAGAGGTAAAGAAAAGGAAATCTTCTCTTGGTCAATGAAGATGAGATGGCTGAAAAGAATGCTAAATCCTCACCACAAGTGATGGAGTGAATGGTCACCTTGGTCCAGAGTGAGAAGACTGTGAGCCTCAGGATGGTTCTAACACAGGATTACCCACTCACCTGACTGCAGTCCCTGTAATTCAGACCCATCTTTAGGGGCTCTTCCCCCGATCCACAAGTCAGCTTCCTGTTTTCTCTTATACTCCTCCTTTCTCAGATCTTCTTAGTCTCTCTCTAAGCTCTACAGAAGTGTCTTCTTTGTTGTTTCCTTAAATATTTTATATCTACCTATGAATTACCATCCCCTGAATGTTAAGGCTTCTATGAAAGATAATGCAATAATGTTTGTAATCTAGTTATTTCTCAGGGACCATCACCATTCACTCTTGTCTTTGTTTAGCACAAAGAACAAGGGGCAGAGTACTCGTCAACTCAGGAGGGAAGAGGAGTCAGTAGAGAAAGCATTCATGAAAAAAGGTTTACATCTCAGCAATTTCTAGGCACAAAAGACTTATGAAATTCTAACATTTTATTTTGACACATTTGTTTTTTAGTCTTTTGTTAGATACAAATAGATTTTGAAAAATCATTTTATAATAATTACAGTATTTGCCAATCTGTTTATACCACATAAGTTCTATGTATAAATAGGTGGAGAGGTAGTCCTAATATTGGGGGGGCATGTTGCACAGTATCTTGTACCATAGCTCACTATCTTTTACATAATGTCCTTTAGTATGTTCAGTAAAACATTTTTAGTAAAGGGCTCAGAAATTATGATAGAGTAATACCGGTCACAGAATCAAGACAGGCATCTAGTTTTATCTACAAAAGATTTTAGAAATAATCTTGTAACATATCCACTAAATTCAATGATGAACATTAGATCACTTTTTATTCCATTATAACCTTATTTTCTCTCATAATGCTATCCATTAAAGAATAGATTCTACTGTAAAAGCCTCTAAAAAACTATCAAATCTTCCTTTGTTCCATTCCAGCTAAGCTGTGTTTCCCACCTGTTCTGTGCTTGCTAAAAATAAAATGAAAAAGTAAAATGACTATCTAAAGTGGTTTTACAAAAGACTGTATCATAGATCCTGTGAAATCCTTCCTGATTTAAATCCTTTGAGTGGCTGCATATCTTGAAATGGCAAATGAATTGGTCACAGAACAGTGCACTATTCAAGGTTTGTTCATGGAGTCTTATTTATCACAGTGATCTGTGGGCATGATAACATAATCTATATAGTGTCCATTTTTCTTTTAGGTGGTCTGGGCATTTTTAAACCATTTATTCAAACGTTATCTTTTCAATTCTACCTTATAATTTTTATTTCCAAAGCTAAGTGAGCAAAAACCAGGTATCTGTACCTGGGTAGGGGTTTTCTAGGATATAGTAAAATGCAGGAGACATTGAAAAGCAAATGGGTGCAGATGAATTGAAAACTCTTCCCTCCCCACATCAAAGCCCAGTTGAAGGTTAGCGTTTGAACAGAAAACATCTTCATAGACATGAATGGGAAAAGTTAATGCTCAGAGTCCAGAAGTAAAATGCAACCACTCCTACTCACTGCTTCTAGAAATTACTTTATAATTGATCCTGAGGACTTAATTCTCTCCCTCGCTCTCACTCTCCCTCCTCCCTCATCTCCTCCCTCTCCTAATTCTGGCTGAAATTGGCCGCTAGGTCAAATGTAGCTAAGCAAAGAGACTAGAGTCTCAGTATGAGACAGATATATATGTATGCACAATGTACATACATATTTGCATGTATATACACGTGTGTATGTATGTGTATATATATACATATGTATTATTTTTCTCCTAATTCTACCCACAAAAGAAGCACTAATACCTTAAGAGCCATAAGCTAACTTTGTGCCCAGATGGTTTTGTTTTCTCTTTTTCTGTTTTTTGTTTTTGTTTTTGTTTTGAGACGGAGTCTCGCTCTGTCGCTCAGGCTGGAGTGCAGTGGCGCGATCTCGGATCACTGCAAGCTCCGCCTCCCGGGTTCACGCCATTCTCCTGCCTCAGCCTCCCGAGTAGCTGGGACTACAGGCACCCGCCACCACGCCCAGGTAATTTTTTGTATTTTTAGTAGAGACGGGCTTTCACTGTGTTAGCCAGGATGGTCTCAATCTCCTGACCTCGTGATCCGCCCGCCACGGACTCCCAAAGTGCTGGGATTACAGGCTTGAGCTACCGCGCCTGGTCCCAGATGATTTTTAATACCTGTCCCTACTGAAAGGAACAACAGCCTCTTGGAGAAATGTCTGCTTCCAAGGCTGTGACAAAGAAGGTACATGATGAATCTGGAAGACCTTTTTGTGACAGAAAGAAAGGAAGTGCTCAAGAAAACAATGGGGACATGTCAAAAAGAACTAGGCAGTAGCTTGAAGGGGTTCCCACTGACCAAATCTAGGGACAATTTGAGTATCAAAATAAATGGGGATTGCAATGGATTGTAATGATTAAATAAAGTAGGAAATTATTCATCTATTATAATAAGCAAACAGATACATGCATGCATAAATGGATAAATAAGCAAAGGGGAAAAGAGAACGTTATTTTAAATTAGTGTGCCACTGATATACGTGAAAGCAGGAGTAATGGGGTGGCGGGGGAGGGGGAATGGGGTGGGGGATACCATTTGCAATCATGGTGGTAAAGAATAATTCAGGCAAGAAATATCACGAGAATACTAATCTTTGGGAAGAGCTGGATGAGAAGCAGGCTGCTTGCATGTTCTCAAAGTGCCTCATCATAGACTGCTATTCATTACAGGAAGAAAAGTACTAACTAAACCATGGAGAACGCAAATGACACCTTGACCTGTTGATGCAAATTAACCTCACCAATAAGAGGCATGTAGGTGTCTAGTATTTGGGGATGTGGTACCCCGAGAAGGACACCACATCACTGCTGCATTTTTCCACTTGCAGCTGTATAACCGAGTCTAATCACGAGAACACATTAATCAAGCTCAAATGAGGAAACATCCTGTAAAATTACTAGCCTGAATTTTTCAAAACTCCCAATGCTACGATAAAGAAAGGCAGAGAAACCCTGATAGAATAAAGAAGGTGAACAAGTTATAAAAACTGAATGCCGTATGTCATTCTAGACATCGAATATGGACTACATAGATTAGATGAAAATATTACTTTAGTGTTAAATTTCTTGAATTTTATTATCTTCAGATGCTTGAGGATATTCAGTCTGGAGAGTTTTACTGCAGTTTATTTTACTTCTTAGTTGGTTCCAGGGGAAAAATTTCTTCAACTGAAATGTTTTGACTCATATGTTCTGTTTCTACGGTAGCTTTTATATTGTAGTTTTTGTAGTTATGTTTTTTATTCTGTTCCCAGGTATCATAGAAATGGAGTTCCTAGTTCAAGAGTATCCTTTTCTATAAATAAAGTAAAACGCATTTATTTAATAAGAGATGTTGGCACTTTGGGCAGAAAGGGAGTAGTAGGCATGCGGTAATTCTCTTTCATCTGGACGTATTCTTTAATTTTACCTTCTTTTTTTCCTTTCTGTGCCATGACTCCTGATCAATCAAATAGACAACTGAAATTATTCTTAGATCTGAAATTTTTTCTTATTTCTGTTACCAGATTTGTAGCTCTTCAAAGCATGTTTAACCTGTGCACATAGTCTCATTTTCACTGCTGGTATTGACAGAAAAAGATATTTCAAAAATGGAAGCTAAGGATTGTAATATAACGTAGGTATATAATGGCAATGGCACTATTTCTGCTTTTCCTGTGCTTTGGGTCTACCTGAACAGTAGTGTGCACTTGCTGTGAAAGGTAGGGCCGACCTACGTTAGGTTGATAATTTACTGTTGAAGTAAAAAAAAAAAAAAAAAAGAGTGAAATTTTACTGAGTAGACTGTTGATCAGCAGGGTAGCAGATGTCTCCCAGAGTATTTTCCTTCTCAAATTTACAGGGCTTCTGCCTTTCATAGAAAACCATCCTCACCTGTGACTCATGTGACTCATCTTTGGGTATAGCCTCCTCTTGACAGTCTTGGAGAATACCTCAAAGCAGAAATAATCCTAGCCTGCTCAATGTTCCCTTGACTCTTCTTCCATTACATGGTAGTCCATTGGTGTCTCAGCAGGTCTGTACATTATTAGGCTGTGAGCTCCCTGCACCCTCAACCAGATAGAGATTGAAGAGGACACCATCTCTGTCTACTAAATCATGTGAGGCCATTACAAATGGCCGACATTTGTAGACCACTACATATGGGCTACTACTCAAACACTTACGTTTTAGCCCAGCCCTTGAGTTTGTAAAGTGTGCTGAGTTAAATTTGTAGTTAGACAAGTTAGCCGAGGGGAGCTTAAATGTTCTGTGTAGAGAAGTGGGAAAAATATGTTGTTGTTATTGTTGTTGTTCCTGAAATAGAAGAAACAGAGAAGAGAGAAAAGAGGTGAAGAATAAATGAGAAAGAGAAGTAGAAATGCAGTCTGCAACAGATGACAGGAGACTGAAGCTAGAATCCAGACCAGGCCAAGGGACTTTATGATTTTAAGGAGGATGGCTAACACACAACTTTAGGTGTTTGCAGTGCTGCAGTGGTCACTTATATACATTTTTCTGACTCTTGAAAACTTGAATAAGATCTGTTAAAACACACATAGCATATGTAAGAATTTTGTTTTAATGAACATTAAGGAAAATGCTGCATTTGTTACATGACTAGCCAAAATAATTACAAAAAGAACCCTACACATGGAACAGTTGCATAATTTTGAAACTAAGTTAAATCAGAGGAAGCATTGAAGGTAGGAGGATTACTACAAAATTATAACCCTACTGCTAATTTATTAAACTCCTGATGAGGATTTTTAAGAAAGTGTGCATTGAAAGCTTGAAGCAATCTCATCTAGTGTTTAAGAAGAAGGATTTCCTTGCTGATTTCTATGATGTGTTTTTATTCATACACAGGTACATTACCTACCTAGCACATAACAGGCTATTTACTTAGATAAGAGGTGAGCTCAAGATATAATACCTGTACCTTTGCTGCTAGCTTTAGAAATAAATATCTAATAGTATCTATTTTGACACTGCAATGGAAACTAGCAAAATTGGAAAACTCCTAAGTAAGTGTTCAACAATAGAGAAATGACTAAACAAATTACAGTATATTTGCTCTATTTTGTACACATCACAATCACAAGATTGAAATCTATCTATATAAGCTGATATGTGAAGTTCCCTAAGACATAATGCCATGTGACAAAAGATATGTCGTCCTACTATACAACTGCCCTATTTATGCAAATGTTCAGAAACTATGTATTAACAGCAGTTGCCCCCAGTTGAAGGATTTGACTGGAGGGAAAAAAGGTAGATCTTTACTTTCCTCTTCCTATTCTTTTATGTCACTCAAAATTTTGTCATGAGAATTAATATATATGCACAAAATATTGTAATATATTAATATATAAATCAGTATATGCTATAAAACAGAACATCTGTTTTTGGAATATGGTTAGTTGAGCTAATGCAAAATGCTTTCTGTTACAATCAACATGGTGGAGAGTTATAAAAATGGTGCATAGTGCTGGGAGTTCACGGAAAAGAAATGGAGATGGAAACCCATAGATATTGTGAAAAATGGAAGGAGGAGAGATTGCATGAAAAATGAGAACCATATAAGGTAAACTTTGTTGGACTTATGACTCAGAAATAGGCTCTCAAAAATACAGGTTTGGGAGTCTCTTTTTATTCAACTTTATTGTAGTAGAAATTCAGAAGGTGACATTCACTAATTCTACTTGCACAATTTAACAAGTTTTGATAAAAGCATAGTTACATAGACCCTACCACATTCAAACTTTAAAAGAATCCCAGCCAGAAACTCCTCTGGTGCCCGTTTAAAGTCAATTCCTTTCTACCATGCCCAGCTTCCGGGCCCAGGCTGGAGTGCAGTGGCACGATCTCAGCTCCCTGCAACCTCCACTTCCCAGGTTCCAATGATTCTCCTGCCTCAGCCTCCCAAGTAGCTGGGACTACAGGTACCCACCACCATGCCTGGCTAATTTTTGCATTTTGAGTAGAGACAGGATTTCACCATGTTGGCCAGACTGGTCTCGAACTCCTGACTGGGAATCTTAAATGAATTTTTGCCCTTGTAGTTTTGTGCTTTCTAGAATTTCATATAAATGAAATCATACTTGAAGACGTTTTTTAAATCTAACTTTTTTATTTAGCGTAATGGTTTTTAAGTAAGTCTTGTCTTTATATGTATTACATTGTCCTTGGTAAAAACCTAGATATGGAATTGTTCAGTCATACAATAAGTGCATATATGAGTTTATAACATAAAGTGCTAATCTGTTTTCCAAACTGGCTGTAATAATTTACATTCTCATCAAAAACATATGAGAGTTTGGTTGTTCATCCTTACAGAACATGGTTTTGTTACCTTATCTTTATTTTTATTTTAAATGTTACAATAAAAAGTGATATTTCCTTACGGTTTTAATTTGCATTCCCTTAATGATTAATAATGTTGATCATCTTTTTATTTGTCATCGCTATCACTGTTTTTTGGTGAAGTGTCTTTTCAACTATTTTACCTAATTTTTTTAACCAAATTGTTTGGCTTCTTAATATTGAGTTGTAAGAATTCTTTGTATATTCTAGATACAAATTCCTTATCTGATGTATCATTTGCAAATATTTTCTCCCATCCTGTGGATTATCTTTTAATTTTCTTAATGCTGATTTTTAAGAACAGGAGTTCTTAATTTTTATAAAGTCCAATATTTCTAATTTTTATTTTTATTATTTATCCCATTTTCTTACCTTATCTAAGAAATCTTTTCCTAACCATGTTCATAAAGATTTTCTCAGATATTTTCTTCTAGAAGTTCTAGAGTTTTACATGTTACATTCAGGCCTCTGATCTATTTCAGCTTAATATTTTTATAACAAGAAAGGTGAGGATCAACACTTCTCTTTTTTCATATGATCACCAAGTTACTCAAGCATCATTTGTAAAAAAGTCTCTTCTTTCACCATTGAAAATCAATCATTGTAGAATACTAGCTGATTATATATGTGTGGATCTATGTTTAGACTCGATACTCTGTTCCATTGATCTAAGTCTTACTTTACCTCAATGCAACCCTATCTTTCTTACTATAGCTTTATAGTGTGACTTTAAATCAAACCATATGAATCCTCCACATCTGTTCTTTTAAAATATTGTTTTAATTATTCTTTCTCAAGGTTTGCATTTTCATATAAGTTTTAGAATCAGCTTGTCAATTCAACAGAAATACCTGATGGGATTTTGATAGGGATTGAATTGAATGTAGAAATCAGTTTTGGGTAGAACTGAGATTTAATAATATTTAGTCTTTTATTCCATAAACATAGTGTATCTCTCCATTGCTTTATTTGCTTTATTTTTATGTTGATTTTTTAGCAATGATTTTTAATTTCCAGTACACAAACCTTGCTTATATTTTACTAGATCTATTCTGAATAATTTCATGTTTCTGATATATTGCAAATGGTATTATATTTTTTAATTTCAATTTTCAGTTATTTTTAGCTCCTATACAAGGGTGTGATTTTTTTATATATAAACATATATATGTAAAATATATATATCTGTGTATGTGTTTGTGTGTGTGTGTGTGTGTGTATGTATGTATGTATATAAACCTGGCATTCTATGACCTTGGAAATTTCACTTTTAAATCAGTTTAGCTTTTCTGTAGTTTTTTTGAGGTTTTCTAAACAGCTAAGTATAACATCTGTTAATAAAGACAGTTTTGTTTTTCCCAGACTGCATGCCTCTATCACTTTTTCTTCCCTTGTTATTTTCACTAAGACCTCAGCATAATGTCGAATAGAAATGGTGAGAAAAGGCATCCTTACCTTGTTCTCAACCTTAGGGGTATTCCTCAGTCTTTCACGATTTAGTATTATATTCACTGTAGGTTTTGTCAACTTAAAAGTGTTCCTTAGCTTTCTGATTTGCTAAGATCTTTATAACTGTAACTAACAAATGTTGAATTTTATCAAGTGCATTTCTGCATGTATTGAGAGCCTCCAGGTGCTTGAATGTCAGTGCTTCTGTTGCAGGGCCAGACAGTGAGATTTGTATGTGTTTTCAAGCAAAAAGATTAATCTAAGCTGCCTACGTAGGCCCAGGAATAAATGCAGCACCCTCAGTTGACAGGGACTAGAAAATTCCTCCTCTCTAGTTAGAGACATGACAAGGAATCTTGGTTCTGCTCTGATTCTGGACACCAAGAAAATGCTGTGAGATAATCAAACCTCAAGCAGATTTTGAACTCTAATCTGATATACAATTATAATAATAGAGTTCCCAAGTTCAGGCATTAACATAAAAATTGTTTTTGAGTACATTATAGAATCAAAGGCTACATATTCTGAAGAGACATTTCTGCCATATAGGCCACATGGTATCTTTAATTGAGAATAATGGAAGCTAACGCTTCTGAACTCTTCTTACTGTAGTGAAATTTAAGTAGAATATATGATAGAATATCTATTTTTTTCATTCATTCAACAAATATTTATTGAATATTTCTGTTAGGGATCCAGGCATTTTTCAGGCTCTGCTACGATGAAAGAAAAACATGACAAATCATGTCTTGTTCCAAGGGGAGAGTATCATTATTATTTACGTAGTACTGCAACCAGTTGTGTTCATCTTATTAGAGTACATATTGATTGCATATAACATGATAGCCTCTTTTAGGATATAAAGTACTCACTAAAAAAACAAACATCCTAATTTAAAAGTGGGCAAAAGATCTGAACAGACATCTTACCCACGATGATATACAGACGACAAATAAGCACATGAAAATATACTCTAATAATTTGTCACTAAGGAATTGCAAATTAAAACAACAACCAGATATGCACGTATTAGAATGGCTAATATCCAAAAATCCAAAAATACCAATTGCTGATGATATGGAACAACAGAAAATCTCATTCATTGCTGACAATAATGTAAAATGATACAGTCAGTTTGGAAGACCCAGCTTGGCAGTTTCCAACAAAGGTAAACATAGTATTATCATCTGACCCAGCAGTCATGCTTCTGGGTATTTACTGAATGTTTTTTAAACACATGACCACACCAAAACCTGCAGGTAAATGTTTATAGTGGCTATATTCATAATAGCCAAATTTGGAATCAACCAAAATGTTCTTCATTAGGCAAATAAACACACTATTATACTTTGATGCAATGGAATTGTATTCAACAATAAAAAGTAAGGAGTTATCAACCCCCCTAAGCACATGGCTAAGTCTTAAAGTACATATTGTTAAGTGAAATAAACCAGGCTGGGTAGGGCACGGTGGCTCACGCCTATAATCCCAGTACTTTGGGAGGCCAAGGTGGGCGGATCACAAGGTCAGGAGTTGGAGACCAGCCTGGCTAACCTGGTGAAACTCCATCTGTACTAAAGATACAAAAAAATAGCTGGGCATGGTGGCTTGTGCCTGTAATCCCAGCTATTTAGGAGGCTAAGACAGGAGAATCGCTTGAACCTGGGAGGCAGCGGTTGCAGTGAGCCAAGATTGCGCCATTGCACTTCAGCCTGGGTAACAGGGTGAGACTCCGTCTCAAAATAAAATAAAATAAAATAAAGCAGGCTGAAAAGGCCATGGCTTCATACCGCATTATTTAGTTTACATGACATTTTGAAAAAGACAAAATTATAGAAATTGTTAACAGATCAATAGTGTCCAGAGTTTCAAGTTGGGGTGAGAGTGGTAAAGCACAGGGCATTGCTTAGCGTGCAGAAAATGTTCTATATGATACTGTAATTTTTGATACATATTACTATGTACTTGTCAAAATCAATTGAACTATAAAACATAAAAAGTGTTCCTTAGTATATGCAAATGTTTTTGTAAAAGCAATTATATAGAGGTCAAGGGCATCCCTGGATAGAATGCAGAATGTGACAAAAGGATCTAGCTATATTACAAGCTCTCCGAGGGTGGGGAGGGCGGGAGCACTGAAGTAAGGAAGTACTAAAGCAAAGCAAAACAAAACAAACAAAAATACCCCCAAACACTCAGTGATGGGGATATGTTCAGAGACAAAGAAACCAACTGAAGGAGCTCTCAACAAAAGCTGTAGCAATTTGAGCAACAGAAAAAAACACAGTCATATTGGATTATAACTCAAAGTATAAATATCTATGAATTCATACTAACAATAAATGATGTGTAAATACATAAATCGGAAAAATAGATAAATATTCTGGTCAGAAGAAGTCCAAATAGCTTATGTGGATACTCTGCCCTCAGTGAGATGGGGCATAGCTCCTTGTTTTTTAAGTATGGGCTGTGCACAGGGCCCTCTTTCCAAAGACTGCCATATGTGACAGTTAATACTGAGCGTCAACTTGACTGAATTGAAGGATGCGGGATATTGACCCTGGGTGCGTCTGTGGGGTGTTACCAAAGGAGATCAGCATTTGAGTCAGTGGGCTGGGGAGGGCAGACCCACCCTTAATCTGGTGGGCACAATCTAATCGGCTGCCAGTGACTATAAAGCAGGCAGGGAAATATGAAAGAAGAGATGGGCCTAGCATCCCAGCCTACATCTTTCTCCCGTGCTGTATGTTTCCTGGCCTCGAGCACTGGACTTCGAGTTCTTTAGTTTTGGGACACAGACTGGCTCTCCTTGCTCCGCAGCTCGCAGACAGCCTATTTTGGGACCTTGTGATCATGTGAGCTAATACTTAATAAATTCCCCTTTATATATATGTATATCTATACTATCAGTTCTATCCCTCTAAGAGAGACCTGACCAATGCACCATATGAGAATTGAAAAAAACAAAAAAAAAATAGAGTAACTTTGCAGTGGAGAAATTTGACAAACACTACCCCAGCCAGTGATCAAGGTGAAAATCAACAGTGATATGCCTTGTTGATAACATGTCATTGAAATGGTGTGATGAAAATGGTACTTTTCCACTGTGGTCTTATCCAGAACACATAACCTCAGTCTAATCATGAGAGAAACATCAATCAAATCCCAATTGAGGGGCATTCTACAAAATACCTAACAAGTCCTTCTCAGAACTATCACGGTCATCAGTAACACGAAGATCTGCAAAACTCTCACAGCCAAGAGTAGCCTATAGAGACATGACAGCTAAATGCAATATATTATTGTGGTTGGGATCCTGGAGCAGAAAGAGGATGCTACAGAAAAGCTAAGGAAATCTGAATAAAGTGTGGGCTTCAGTTAATAATATATCAATATTGATTAATTAGTTATAAAGAATGTACCATACTAATGAAAAATGTTAATAGAAGAAATTTGATGTGGGCTGTATAGAAGTCTCTGTACTATCTTAGTAATTTTTTGGTAAATCTAAAACTATTTTAAAATTAAAAGCTTATTAAAACTAAATTTAAAATGTGATTGATAATTAAAGTAGTATAATTGTGCAGCTGATGCTATAATTAAACTAGTAAGAATATAATTAGATTCACATGTACTGATATGGAAGAACGTCAAGGATACATTATGTAAAAAAAAGCAAACTGCAAAGACACTGCATTGTTGTGACCCACTTTATGCAAAAATGTGAACACATATGCATACACCCAAATATTTGAAGAAGTACACACTAAAATGTGGTTACTTTAAAGATAGCAATAATATTGGGGATTGTAGAAAATGGGGTAAATGTGGGCATAGGGTTTTTTCTATACATTTCTCTTATTTGAATATTTTATAATAAACATATATTTGCAGATACTTACAAGTTATTTATGATTTAAAATATGTTTCTTAGATATATTTTAACTTCTTTTTGCTACCAAGCCTTCCTTGATCCATTATTCCCTTTCATTAATGTAACACCAAGTGTCTTGTCCAGTGCTGCTTTTTGCTAGGCACGTAAACAAGAATAGGTTTCTCTCAGGTTAAAGAGGAGAATAAGAAAACAAAATAAAACAAAAAAGCTACCTTATGCCTTGTAATTACCCCATCTTTTTTTTCTGCCAAATTTCCCGATTTCATTGTTTCTACTTCCCTATGTAGTTTTCTCTGTCAGTTCATTGCAGGCTGTCTTCCGCCTTTACCTCTCTACTCAGTCTAATGTATGGCCACCTTCCTGACAGTGTGGTGGAGAGGGTAAAGCTCTGGGCAGATTTGGACTGTGTGTCTGAGAATTTGCATATTTTACTTTACTTTCCTAATCCCAATGTCCTTACCTCTAAAACGAGGACAGTATCCTTCTTGCTAACTTCTAGTCTAGAAACTGACACATAATATATTTTAATAAATATTGATCAGATGATCTAAAAAGCAATCTCATCATAGCATCATGGCAAAGATGCAATCCCTTATCATCTTTCCTATAGATTCTTGCAATGGTCTACTAGCGTTACAGATGAACTAACCTCCCTAAAGAGTCTCAGTGTGTCTGCCCTCAGAACCCTTCAAATCTCTGTTAACACAATATCCAGAGTGGACCCATTGTAGTCTAAAAAGTGTGCATCTCTCCTCTCCTCAGAATCTTCCAGAGCTTCCTATTGCACAAAAATGTGAGTTTGTGTAGTGTTTGTATGGGTGTGTGTATATGTGTGTGTGTGAGAGAATGTGTATTTGCTGAGGTAATCCTAGGAATCGTCAACACTGGAGTGGAAAAATATGGGAGGGAAGAAAGGAAGCCAATAAAAGTTTTGTTATCAAGCGGCATACTGCTGTGGGCACCAGGTGCCTAGGCTCGGTAGGAAACTCAGAAGGATAGGGTGAATATGACCCAGAGTAGTTCCAAGGTACCAAGAAGCTGAGAATTTGGTCCATTCCATCTGTCAGTTATTGGTTGATGGCTGCTTTGGAGAAGGAAGTGGAAGGAATGCGTTAGTTTCTAGCATGCCCAATCTACTTTATCTTTAAGCCTGGCAAACTGCAGAAGCCAAAGAGAGTGCTCAGTTCAAGAGTTGTTGATAGGGAGCATACCCAAGAATGGAGAAAGCCAAGGAGATAGGGATGGGTTGCTGATAGCATCTGCTAAAATGTCTTTTTTAAAAAAATCTCATGTGTTTGTATTTCCTTTCTAACCCCATGCATCATTTAAGGTTCTTTAGGAAAGAGAAGGCATATTCAAAGGTGATAATTAAAGAGAATTTAACAAAATGGATATTTATAAATATGTAAGCAGTTTTCAAGAATTTCACAAGTTACAAGAAAGCTAGTTAGACTAAAGATATTTCCATTGTCTAAAGGAGCAAGGGTAAGGACAGACACTTGAACCTGTTAGATGTGTAATTTCTGTGGCCTTAAGTAGCAGAAACCAGGCACTGCCAAGCTATGCCTCAGCAGGGAAGGATCCTGAGAAATCAGTCAGATTGATCTCTCCTCCAACTTCTGATGTGCTGTCTTTGCCTTTTATTGGTCAAAGCATCCAGAGTATAGACAGTGAAGCAGTACTTAGTTCCCAGAGTTCAAAGCTCAGTGAAGTATGAGTAGCGGAGCCACAGGAGCAGGTGGAGAATATTCAGCATGACTAGGGCAATGCAAGTTGCAAGAGAGCCTGACTTTTGTCCCTCTGTTTCCTGCACTATCCCCCACAAGTAGAACCATGCCTCGCACAAAGTCAGTACTAAATAGATATTTGTTGAATGTTTCAGTCCATTCACAATACTTTTGCTATTTGCAAATTATTCCAGGATTGCACTTCATTTAATTTTTGCCTTCTAAAAAGTGCAAATTGATGTGTCAGTACTGTGAATGAATACCCTTAAAATGTTTAAGTGCTTCATCATAGGGGAGTGTCACAGCTTCTTATCATGATGTAAAGATAGTTTTAAAAAAATGTCATTTTCTCTTGTAACTCAATATTTCCATTTCCTCTTCTAAATGAAGCAATAAAAAATGGTTTTGCTGAGTTGCCAGATAGAGCCCTTATTCCCAAATTGTTTGATTTCCATGAACACAAAATAATTCCATTTGATAAGGCATATTTTATTAGCATTTACTGTTACTGTTAAGGAAAGGCAATGTGGGAGACTGCCTAGTGCTGATATAGGATGACCATATATCCGGAAAAAATATATTAAATTATACTTGATCATTTCTATATTTCTAATTTGAGAGAATAATTCTGTCAGTCAGTGATTCACGATCCTGCATTTAATTAGGTGTTAAACATTTATTACAATTTTGGATTTTGTCACTTTTTTATTGAAATAGTTTAACAAACATAATTCATTGAAAATAATATTCTCATGCCATGTTAAAAATAGTTTTCTAATTTTATTTTTATACTCAACTCTTTTTACCTTGTATTCATCAAAAAAAAATTAGAAGTAAATGTATCCCCCCAAAATTCATTTCTACCTGGGCCCCGTGAATGTGACTTTATTTGAAAATAGAGTACTTTCAAATGTAATAAAGTTAAGATGAATTTACACTGGTTTGCTAAAGATCTGAAATCCAATATGACTGATGTTCTTATAAGAGGGAAATTTGGAGACAGGCACAGGCATACAGAAGAGATGCGTTTACAGATGGAGACAGAGGTTGGAATTAGGTTGCCACTGGCAAGAATACCAAAGATTGCTGGCAACCACCAAAAACTAGGGAAGAAGCATGAGTTCAATTTTCCCTCAGAGCCCTCAGAAGGAGCCAATCCTATTCACACCTTCATTTCAGATGTTCAGACTCCAGAACCACAAGAGAATGAATACCTGTTGTTTGAAGTCACCAAGTTTGTGGTAATTTGTTACAGTAGTCCAAGGAAATATAGACAGAATAAAATACAGTACCAAATCTGTTCTCATCCACTGGCAAACATTTTTTGGAATATTAATTCTGGAAATGAAAAGTTGATTGCCTTTTTTTTTTTTTTTTTTTTTTGAGACAGAGTCTCACTCTTGTCACCCAGGCTGGCGTGCAATGGCGCGATCTTGACCCACTGCAACCTCTGCTTCCTGGGTTCAAGCGACTCTCTTGCCTCAGCCTCCTGAGTAGCTGGGATTACAGGCATGTGCCACCATACCCAGCTAATTTTTGTATTTTAAGTAGAGATGGGGTTTCACCATGTTGGCCAGGCTGGTCTCAAACTCCTGACCTCTAGTGATCCACACCCCCTTGGCCTCCCAAAGTGCTGGGATTACAGGCATGAGCCACCACACCTATCCAATTGCCACTTTTGGAGTATCAAGAGTCAGCCTTTATTAGCAAGTATTTCTGACTGTTTGGGTTGAGCAAAATTAGAACTGACAATTGACCAGATGCTTCTATTACCAGAATTTCAACCTCCAGAGGATCTGGATAACAGTTTTCAAGTAACTCTCATAGTAGCCTAAGCTTACTTAAACTCTAAAATGAAAGAATAGAAATAGACTCAGGATGCCAAAAAGTCATATATTTATCTGATTTAAACTCATCAAACTGAAATTTAAAATAAAAATTATCTTAAAAACCTTCTACATAGCAAACACTGTGTTAGGTTCTGGGAAGACGAGATTGAACAAGATAATTTCCCTGACTTCAAGGAATTGGAAGTATGACTGTAATATACAATAAAATATGCAATGAAAAGGGAATCATGAGGCTACAGAAATAAAATGAGGCATATCATGTTCAGCTATATGCTGAAGGCATTTTCAAGTCATTGAGGAGTTTGTAGCTGGGAAGCAACAGGATAAAATTTGTTGTTTAGAAAACAGCACAGGGCAGGGTAGTTTGGACAGATGCAAGCCTGGAATGACTGGGAGATCAGCTAGGCCATTATAACTGACATTCCGAGAAAAAGGTGAGGTGGCTTCAAATAGAGAGTTAGCAATAAACAGACACAGTGAAAAAATGGACGGATTAACAGGATGTTTAAACGGTTAATCAGCAAAGTTTAGCGATTTAACTGGGGTAGAGATGGGAAGGAGAGAGGGAGGAGGGAAAGGCAGATGCCAGTTACTGGAAGTTAGTGGTGTCATGATGCAGTTTTCTCCAGGGAGGAGGCCCAAGATGAAGGGCAGGGTCCAGGTACACAACGGAGAGGCAGGAAAAATGGGCTACATTCAAGGAAATAGACTTTCTGTTATTTACATTCAAGTTATTTATGTACCTACCCACTCATTTTATTCTTTCAAATGAATTAGCCTGCTTCTATTTATGAATTGCATTTGATTGATTTGGCTAATTATTTAACTAAACTAAGTTCAGTCAACTTTCAAAAATAGCAAAAACAGGCCAAAGTGGGAGAATCACTTGAGGCCAGGAGTTTGAGACCAACCTGGGCAATATAGTGAACCCCGTTTCTACAAAAACAAACAAACAAAACGTATCCATGCATGGTGGCATGCATCTGTAATCCCAGCTACTCTTAAGAGGCTGAGGACAGAGGATGGCTTGAGCCCAAGTGTTCAAGGCTGCAGTGAGCTATGCTTTCACCACTGCAGTCCAGCCTGGGTGACAGAGACCCTGTCTTAAAAAAAAAAAAAAAAAAAAAGGAAAAAATTTTTTTGATATTACACAGCTAGATATTTTCAAAACACAATTTAAAAAGAAATGAAATAATTTGAGGTAATTGTAAAAGACATAATTTTAAGTAAATTTTAAAAATCAACATGAATAGTCCTTGCTCTCATTGGATGGTGAATATTTAACTGAGCTTTGCAGGTGATGGTGGAGACAGGTTAATAATAAACATGATGACTTGAAGTAGTAACTCGATTTATTATTTTAAGATACATTAAAGTTAAGTGTGGTAAATATATTTAAATGAAAAGAAAAAGTCGTATTTATTTCACGGAAATAGTAAATAAATAGTACATACATTGTTCCAGAAATAAAACTGCAACCCTTTAATGATCTGACCTGAGGCCTCAGCCTGGCTCTCAGTTCTGAAGTCTTTTCGTTCTAAGTGTTTGCTCTAACACTGGATCCCTATGTGTTTTACTCCAAGTCCAGATCCCAGGGTGCAAGAATAAGACAAATTGTTTGTAATCAAGAGGGAAAATACCAGTAACTATGATTAAATTAGAGAAACAACTGGCACAGAAGAGTGTTAGAACTACTAGTTTTCTAGAAGGTTTTTTCTGTTTGTTTGTTTTCGTTTTTGTTTTTTTGAAAATATGAAAATTGAAGTATGGGCAGCTGTACCCCATGAAGCTGTGGGACAATTTTAAAGGCTACCCTTTCAGTAGTGTCAACATTAGTAACCTCAATGTAACCACATTCTTTGCACAATGAATACTTCAGATTTTCCAAGATAAGTCTGCAGAAAACAGGAAATGGATTCTTCACTCTGCATTTTTTTTACTTCTAAGGTTACATTCTTTTAACTCTTCAGACTGTACCTACAGTCTATATCACATACTGAGTGTTTCCTAGAAAACTAATAAAGTTTAGATCATCTGAATTGCTTTTCTATTTTTTCTATTTTTTTTCCACACTGGTATGAATCATACTTCTCTAAGCAAATATGTTCCTTAATGTATTACTTTTCTTGCTTTGAAAACTCTAAACCTACCTACTCTCATTTATAATGTCACAGAACTTTACTCTGCGTTTATTATACACTTACCCCAATTCTGTCATTTTTATTCTACATACATCCTTCATCAGATTGTCACTGTCTTTCTTATCTGTGTAGGCATTAGTCACTAGACTGGAAAATTCTTGGGGTGAAAAATATCCCAATATTCATAATTATATCAGCTAGCTTCCAGCATCATACATGAGATAGGTATTTTATCTGTTGTTGAAATTGACAGAGCCTCATAAAACCATATAATCACTCATTGGTTTGGCATTCTGTATGGCAATATTTATCAATCATTATGAAGCGCAAGACACAATACAAGGTGTATACAGAGCATTTGGGGACATCTATGTTGCAAAATTTAGAATTCTATTTATTTATTTGGATTTGAGAATGATAATGTGACGTGTATGCCGTTTTAAAGCCACACCTGTTCTAGCACTGGACAGCACCACGTTTTGCCTCCCGTGTTTCCAGCTCAGGTTGTGCCACCCAAGGAGTTAAGGTTGTGTTACGTTTTGCTGTGTAATACAATATTTAAAAATCTTCTAGCTTTAAGAGCTGCTATTTTGGTTTTATTGTTGTTGTTGCTGTTGTTTCAGAACTTTAAACTGTGGAATACATTGTCAGACAGACAGTGATGCAAAGAAGGAAGAGGTAGGCATTTCAGGAAAATGACAAAAAGCATAAGGAAATAGAGATGAGGAAAAAAAGAAGAAATACTTTAGAAAAGGGACGTAATCCAGAGGGCTGGGAGTGTAGATCCTGGGAAGGGATCAGGTGCAATACAGCTGGAGCAAGGCATCAAGGTTGAATTATAGGAGAGGTATGTTTTTCTATTTTTTCTGGCTTTATTGAGATATAATTGACAAATGAAAGTTGTATATGTTTAAGGTATACAACATAATGAATTAAGATGTTTATGTGTTGTGAAGTGATTACCACAATCAAGCTAATTAAAACACCCATCACCTCACACAGTTACTGGTTTTTTGTGGGTGGTGAGAACACTTGAGATCTACTCTCACCAAATTTCAACTATACAACATAGTGTCATTAACTATAGACACCATGCTGTGCGTTACATCACTCAAACCTATTAATCTTATAATTGGAAATTTATATCATTTGGCCAATTTCTCCCCATTTTTCCAACTTCCCAGCCCCAGGAAAACACCATTCTACTTTCTGCCTCTGGGAATTTGACTTCTTTAGATTCCACTTATAAGTGAGGCCATATAGTATTTGTCTTTCTGTATCTACCTTATTTTACCTAGCATAATATTCTCCAGGTTCATCCATGTTGTCACAGGTGCCAAGATTTCCTCTTTTTCATAGCAATATTATACTGTGTATATACCACATTTTTTTCATCCATTCATGTGTTAGCAGACACTTTAGTCTGTTTTCGTATCTTGGCTATTATGAATAATACTGCAGTGAAACATGGAAGTGCAGATATCTCTTCAAGATATTGATATATTTTCCTTTGGATATATACCAAGAAGTGAGATTGCTGGATCATACAGTAGTTCACTTTTTATTTACTTATTTATTTTTAAGGAACCTCCATATGGTTTTCCATAATGACCATACCAAGTTAAATTGTCAGCAATAGTGTACAAAGATTCCTTTTTCTCCATGCCCTTGCCAATACTTGTTATCTCTGTCTCTTTTTAAATAATAGCCATTCTAACATGTGTGAAATGATATCTCATTATGGTTTTGATTTCAATTTCCATGATGCTTTGTGATGTGAAGCATTTTTTCATGTACCTATTGGCCATTTTTATGTTTTCTTTAGAAAAATGTCATTCCAGTCCTTTGTCCATTTTTAATTAGGTTTTTCTTTTGCCATTGAGTTGTAGTTTCATATACAATTTGTATATTAACCCTTTAACAAACATCGGGTTTTCTTTATTTTCTTTCACTCAAATATTTTATTTCACTCCCTGGGTTTCCTTTTCATTTGGTTGACTTTGTTTTTGCCTCTTCTAATTAAATACACTATTAGCTATGCTAGCCCTTATTTATTCATGACTCCCTGTCTCTAGACAGAAAACTCTGAGGAACAACTGGTCCATATATCCTGCTGCTTATGTGTGTGTTCTATAGACACTTTAAATTCAATTTGTCTAACCATATTCATCCATTAATTTAACAAGCCATTATTAGCAAAAGTATAAGACATTGGAGGTTCAATGGTGAGAGTCATACCAATTGCATTTTTGGTACAATTACTTCAACAATGTCAGACATTAGAGAATTACAAAGTGAAGCATACTCTGTGGGAGGAATGAATGTCCTTCTCAGAGGGTGTGTAAGAAGAAACCTTTCCCCATCTAGTGGGACTGATGTTCCCTGAGGAAGTGATAGCTGATCTGGGATATGAGAGTGAAAAGGAAAGGAAGCAAGGCTATCGGAATGGGAATGAGCATGTGCAAAACCCCTGTGGCAAGGCAGAGAGGGAGGCATTTGTATATCCCATACATATATATATGTGTATATATACACACATATGTACACACTTTCAGAGAAAGTAAAAGAAACCGGTGTGGAAAGAAAGCCAAGGAGACACTGTTTCTATATGAAACCATCACTGTTAGCCCTCTAGAAGCCTTCTGTCTGCTCTTCCAGTCATAGCCCCCTTTCTTCCACTGAAGGAATAGTAACTACACTTTTCAAATATTTATGGCAATAATTCCTTATTATATTTAGTTACCACTCTTGAGAATTTCCTTTGAAGTTTATATACATGGAACCATAAAGTATATAGTCTTCATGCATGATTTACCTGTAGTACATTTTGTTTTTCTAATTTGTTTATGTTCTTGAGTCATTTTTCTAATTTGTTTATGTTCTTGTTCATTCATTTTGAATGTTCGATAGGATTCTTTGAATATACAACAATCCATGTACCTAATGCTTTGATGATGAACGTTTTTGATGTTTCTGTGTTTCTAGTGATCCCAAATTGTATATGATTAATATGATTAAACATCCAGGCACACATATGCATGTCATTTCTCTAGAATAAACAGCAAGAGGTGTATGTATATATGTATATATACACACACATATGTATATATACACACATATACATACATATATATGAACATATGCAAACACAAATTCATGATTAATACTAATCTAAAATTATGTACTATTCTATCTCTTTTCACAGATTTTCTGTTTTTGTCTCCTTTTCATCATTATTGATGGTTTCTTCTTCCCTCTCTTCCATGTAATGATCTCTCTGCATTTTATCCATTGAATTATTAATTTAGGCTCTTTTGCATATTGCATTGCTTTAGTTCTAGAATTTCTATTACTTTCTTTCCTGAACAATCTGCCTGCCAGATCTCTTAGTCTATATAAACATAATCTAACACAATTTTCTATTATGTTGGACATATTCTATAAATCACTATTGCACAATACAGTATTAACCCGCCACATATAGATATTCAGCTTTTGAAACATGGCTAATGGAACTAAAGAATTGAATTTTTATTTTTATATATAATTATTTTAAAGTTAGCATTTCTAGCAACCTTTATATTAGATAGAAGTTCTCCTATGATTCTATTTTCATCATCCACTTACACTTAAAAAAAAAAAAAAAACTAACTTGCTCAGGGCAGGTATGGTGGCTCATGCCTGTAATCACAGTACTTTGGGAGGCCAGGGAAAGAGGGCTGCTTGACTCAGGAGTTTGAGACCAGCCTGGGTAACAAAGTGAAAATTCCTCTCTAATAATAATAATAATAATTAGCTGGGTGTGGTGGCGTGCGCCTACGCTTCCAACTACTAGGGAGGCTGAGGTGGGAGAATGACTTGAGCCCGAGAGGTAAAGTCTGCAGTGAGCTACGCGTATCATGCCAATGCACTCTAACCTGGGCAACAGAACAAGACTCTTTCTCAAAAAAGCATAAAAACTAACATGCTCAACTGGAAAATTTTGAAAAAAAGAAAGACAATTATAAGCAATTAAGACTCAATTGTCAACATTCATATTTAGTGTATAAATTATATACACTAAATGAGATTGTGTACATACCTATCCATATCTACACACATACACATAATATAAACAAAATAAATTTTGTTGGTTTATATATTTTATGGCCTATTTTTTCAAATAATACTTATAAAAGAATTTTATGGCATTAAATAGTGTCTAAAATCATAGACTGTAATGATGATGTAAGATTTTGCCCTTTGGTTCTGTAACAATTTAAATATTCTCCTATTGCTTGACATTTAGACTACTATGTTGATACTGTTGCTAACATGATTATCTCTGGCTGATTTCTTAGGATTATTGAGAAAGTAGGATTGCTGGAATAAAATGTCCAAATATTAAAACATTTTTGGTATTTATTGTCAAATTGTTTTTCAGGGAAGTTATACCAGCTTAAATTGTCATTAGATTAAGATAAGAATGCAGTGTGAATTTAAGTCCTGTTTCTCCTCTAACTCTTCCTATCTCTTCTTTTACTGTATCACCAAATGACATTTGTCATAGTCTTGTTCTTCTTCAATATCTTTATTCAATAACCTGTTTTAAAGGTTCCCTCTCCCCATTCCATATTCAGCTCTCCTGTCTTAAAAGTTAAATCTTACATCCATATTTCCAATCTGTCATGTCTTCCAAGATCAAGTCCCACTTTTCTAGTATGTCTGCTATATATATGTTTGCTTGTCCCTGCTGACTCGCATCACATGTAGAGCTGAATTTTTAGCATTAGCTCTGCCCCCAGCCCATCCTAACGACTCAGTTCCCAATGTGTTCAGATTGTCCTTTTCTGTAAGCAATCCCATTGTCATTTGAGCAGAAAAACCCCTCTTTCTCTCTTTCTCTCTTTCCCTTTATCTCACAAATGCCGACAATCATCAAGAATGATTAAATTTTCATTTGCAATATGAATCCAAGGCATGTCTTACCTTGCATACTGCTGCTTCCATGCTAGAACAGGACTTTATCACCTGTTAAAAGAAAACAGGCAATTTTCTTTTAAATACTGTTGCTGCATTTAGACTTTCCTTCCATTATTCTACTCAGTGCTTCTAAACTAATCTCAATTTATCATTTTGAGGGTACCACTATCTTCATCAAAAGTCTTCAGTGTCCACTGTTGTCTTTTAAGCAACCCCAAGTTGCATAATTTGTCACTTATCCATTTGTCCCACCAGCCAGCCATTCAAAATGTATTGGGTGCCTACATGATTTTTTCTTTTGGAGAACTGCCATTCAGCTACTGGAGCTACTTAGCCCTTGCTTAAAAACGGCGTGAAGTGCCTGGGAGTTTATATCCCCTTGAGGTTTCCACGAACCAGTGACCAAAAGATACTGACCAAAGCCCCAGATCCATAGTGTGGCTTATAATAGCTCTGAAGTTTAGTTTGCACTCCAAAATTTCCCTGTGGAATCAGGTTAAAGCTGTTCTCCTTGGGCTTTGCATGGCGACCACACTCTTGCCCGGCTTCCTTCTCTTCCTTGCCCTCCTTCACTAGTTGCCTTATTTATCTACCCTGGAGCTCTTCTTTAATAAATTATTTTCACGTGAATTCTTCTCTTAGGTTCTGCTTTTGGAAAATCCAAGGACTTTTGTTAAGAACCAAAGACACAATCACTACTGCAAATGAACTCACGCTGAGTAGAAAAATAGACATGCAAGCCAACAATTTAAATGTTAACGTGCTGTCTACCATAATAGTGGGATATTCAAAGTCCTGTGAGATGAGGAAAGAATAAATACTTACCTCAGGTGAGGGAAGTCAGACTGGAAAGTCTTCACCTAAAGTAATGTCTGATCTGAAATTCGGAGAAGAATTTATTTTTTTGAGGCAGAAATAAAAACTAGTTATAACAAATAGTGTGGGAAAAATTTAATGGTATAAGAACATGAAAATTTTCAGGAAATACAAATAACTCAATGTATTATTATTAGAAACAATATTTGATACAAGAGAGGGAGAGGGAATTGGTCCTGATAGGTGAGTAAGATGGCAGAAATGTGAATTCAAAACATTCTCTGAGTGTCGTAAAAAGAGCTTATCTAAGAAAGATGGTTTCCAGCTTCATCCATCGTAAGGACAAAAAACCAAACACCACATGTTCTCACTCATGGGTGGCAACTGAACAATGAGAACACTTGGACACAGGAAGGGGAACATCACACACCGGGGCCTATTGTGGGGTGGGGGGAGGGAGGAGGGATAGTATCAGGAGATATACCTAATGTAAATGACGAGTTAATGGGTGCAGCACACCAACATGGCACATGTATACATATGTAACAAACCTGCACGTTGTGCACATGTACCCTAGAACTTAAAGTATAATTAAAAAAAAAAAAAAAGGAAATAAACACTCAAAAAAAAAAAAAAACAAAACTTATCTAGTTTATCTTTCAAAGATGGCATACAGGCTGGGCGCGGTGGTGGCTCATGCCTGTAATCCTAGCACTTTGGGAGGCTTAGACAGGCGGATCATGAGGTCGGGAGTTAGAGAGCAGCCTGTCCAATATGGTGAAACCCTGTTCCTACTATTAAAAAAAAAAAAAAAAAAAAGGCATGGTGGTGCACGCCTGTAGTCCCAGCTACTTGGGAGGCTGAGGCAGGAGAATCTCTTGAACCCAGGAGACAGAGGTTGCAGTGAGCAGAGATTAAGCCATTGCACTCCAGCCTGCGCGACAGAGTGAGACTCCGTCTAAAACAAAAAAAGATCGCAAACAATATGGAGAACCCAGGAGGGCGATGCCTTCAATTCTAGAATTGTAGCTGTTGCTCTGGCAGCACTGTGGAGCACTGCATGTGAAAGTTGCATGTAAGGCTAGTCTGGAGAACGAATCATGAGAAATCAAATACCATGGTGAGTACAAAGGGCTGAGAAGAGAGATAATGTGAGATATTAGAAGAAATTGGTGGTAGTTGGTGATTGGTTGGGTCTGTGGTAATATTCTAGGCTTTGGATTACCCTGCCAGTCACAAAATCCAATAGATTTTTTTTTTTTTTTTTTTTTTTTTTTACTTAATCGAGATAGCAGCATTTTCCCTCCTCCTTCAGCTTTCTGTTGGATTGTTTTGCTAACTTTTGTACATTTTCCAAATTATCCATGTTGACAACACATTACTCTTTTATTTGCAAAATGGAGTAGGAGGTAAAAATGAAATCATAGGCCGGGTGTTGTGACTCACGCCTGTAATCCCAGCACTTTGGGAGGCCGAGGAGGGCAGATCATGAGGTCAGAAGATCGAGACCATCTTGGCTAACACAGTGAAACCCCGTCTCTACTAAAAATACAAAAAACTAGCCGGGCATGGTGGCGGGCGCCTGTAGTCCCAGCTACTCGGGAGGCTGAGGCAGGAGCATGGCGGGAACCCGGGAGGCGGAGCTTGCAGTGAGCCGAGATGGCGCCACTGCACTCCAGCCTGGGCTACAGAGCGAGACTCCGTCTCACAGAAAAAAAAAAAAAAAAAAAAAAAACATAGCATATAGACAATTTACTAAAAATTATTGAGTTAATCAGAAAAAGCCTGTTGATAATGAATATACGTGTGAAAAAATGTCCAACCTCAATCATAACTTTTTAAAAAATGTATCAATTGAAAGAATAAGAATATGAGATTAACAAAAAAAAAATTAGTTGTAAAACATTCAATTTGGGCAAAGAAAAAGAATCATGCTAATGCACTACCTAGTGCATACATAGGTTGTGAGACTATGATAGGTCTAAATTTTTGAAGAGCAATTACAAATATCTGGCAAATTAAAATGCTCACTTCCTTTCATCCAGCAATGGCACTACTAATAATTTTACACTAAGAATCAATCTAGATGAATATATATATAGATACTTATTACAGTATTATTTATAATAGAAAAAAAGTCCATTAATAAAAACTCATTAGTTACATTATAAAATGACCATTCCATGGAATATTATGCAGATGTTATAAAGGATATGTTAATGTAAATGTGATCAATAAATAGTGTTAAAAAAGAACAGTAGAAATTGAGTTTTCAGAATATAATTTCATCACCATATAATGAGAAGACATACACACTGAAAATTTCTGAAAGGATGCACCCAAAACTACTAACATTATTTGCCACTGGGACTTGAAAATGATAGAGATTTGCTCTTGTCATTTATTTTTTTCTCCAGGAACAACAGTAATTTGGCCATAAAATTAATGCAAAGAAAGGGGCATTAACAAGATAATGTAGGGACAGTGTTTAGTTTTTATGTTTGTGGAAGGAGGAGATAAGAAATTAAAACTTTATATAATTATGTTGAAATAAAATAAACATAAAATCCTTATAGTCACAACTCTAAGAAAGGAAAGGTACTTACAAATAGGAAAATAGAGGCTAATCCCACATCCCATAAGTGTCAAACCAAGACTAGAATTCAGATCTCCTGACTCTTGGCCCCAGTGCTCTTTCTGTGATCCTAAGAAATGGTATATCTATGCCTAGAAAATCAAGCCAACTGAGGTGGACAAGATCTTGGCCATTATTTCTGCTTTCTCTGAACATACAGGATTGATTTTGAGTTCATAAATAAATAAGAAAAGTTGAAGGGTTGTCCATGGGTCGCTAAAGTTCCTCTGTATTCTGAACCTGAATATCTTAATTCAATACAATTGCTCTAAAAGGTTGCTTTCTCAAGCACTGAAAATTATGGTTCTATTTATGTCCCTAATTTAAGGGAAGAGACGTTTTCAATTGGAGACAAATAAACTATGTCGTAACCCTTCAAAGCTTGGTCAGGAAGCTTATACCAAATGCCTTGTGTGTACTTGTGCTTTTTGTATTCTGACCCCGAATGTATTTCACACATAAGGTGACATGTCTGCAATAACTTTCCTCCTAAGTACAGTATAAATGAAATATTAGCACATATTATCTGGCACCTCACCAACTGATTAAGTTGTTGTTATGAAGTGCAAATGCCCAATGATACAAAATTCCAAGCATTACCCTACTGAAAATGAGAAGGCATCCACTAGCATGTGAGTGAAAAGAATATTATGTGCTTCCCTTTTCTATATGTTAGAATTGCTTTATATTGAAAAAATAAGTTAAATAATATACCAACCCAAAGCTTGTAAATTACTTTATCCATCTACTTCTAGGAAATTACAAAGAACAAATTTCATTATTTTAGCATAACAGGGATGGATTTTCTTTTGTGATACTTCGTGATTTGTTAATATAGTAACAATGGATTTTTTTCCTAGTGTTGTTTAGGATACTTCCTGCAATGTCTCATTCAAATTGTCAGTGATTTTTACTATGTATTGTAAATGATGCATAGCCACTGTATATAAATATTTGCTGAGTTCAAGATTACTAAGTTAAACTGGGGTAAATAAAATGGAAACAAGACATCAGTGAATATTTCAGGATATAATCTGGCAATTGCATGTTTCTGCTGGCTTTTCATAATAAACCATGTTTTTTCTTCTAATTAGAAAATGTTATCAATAATAAAAATGCTAATTATACATCATCAATATTTTTATACATAGTTCAATTCTTACAAATGTCCTAATTTCAGTTTAGGAAATTGATGTGTAAATATACTTTATAAGACAGGCAATTTTATAAGAAGATTAGTAGACTAGTGAATTAAAATTTCCATTTCCTATGCTGCCAGAGCACTTTTAATGCAATTTGAAGGGAAAATATTAGTGCTCAGCATTTATAATTTGTCATTTGTCATTTGGACTAAAAACTCTAAGTGTATAGAAGAATTGCATATATTTCTTAAATTTCCAGTACTGCACATGCTACCATAATGCAGAGTTTTACAAGGAGATTAGTGTAATTCAATGATTTATCATAAATATTTCAAAAAGGTGCTATATTGTGGACCTTATATTCCCCCTCATAGTTGCTTCAGGAAGGGATCTCATTTGTCACTCCTTCTTGGCATTTGGTTCTATTCGGTTCTTAACTGAAATAAGGAAAAAATGCCAACCTACACTGAAGCATTTCAACTCAATTGGAAACATCATGCATAATTTTCAATAGATGAGAGTATACATTTACAAAGTATTCACAAAAAAAGATATTTTTGGCCAAAATTTGGTTGAGATTTGTTGAAAGGAAGTACATCTCTGATCTACTTTTTAGAACTTTCTGGGTTTCGAAGTCTTACACAGAGGCGTGTGTGTGCGTGTGTGTGCGTGTGTGTGTGTGTGTACAAAAATGTACTGTGTTCCTAAAAATGCCACTGTTGGTGTTTCCAAAATGAAGCTACTAAAAAAGAGAGAATTGGTGTCATCTAGAGAGGGAGAGGAGTTGGAGGACTGATAATGCAGAGAGGGCTTGGAAAATAAAACTACAGAAAAGAGGCCACAGTTTGGACAAGAAGCAATTACCTGATCACTAAAAAACAGAGAAGAGAGAGAAAAAAACACAGGAAAATGGGGTCAGAGAGGCAAAAAGAGAAAAATCAAACAGTATATTTGGACTGTAGAGAGTAAAAGAATGAGAGATTTTTCCCCTTTCTCTTCATGGGTTATGAAATTGAGGTTTTCCATGTAATTAAGAAAGGATGGATCTTAGTGAAGGGCATATTGTCACCTATGAGAGAGCTGTGAGAAGCGTAGGGAAGATTGGAGAACATGAAACAACATGAAACAACAAAAAGATTGCTGTTTTGGGGTAGTTGCTCTAAAACTTCTGCCATTCAGCCACGCGGAAGAGGTGAACAGGTATTTGGGGACATGTTTGACACTTGGTCACATGTAATAATAACAATACATAGTATATTTTTTAAAATTATAATTTATGTGTTGAGCAGGATATAGCTCAACAATGACTATTCAGAAACTTTACCGAAAAGCCAATTCATAAGTTATTCTATAATTGTTGTTAACCTGGTGGGCATATTTTCTAGAGATTTCAAGTGAGCAAAAATTGTCAAGAAATAAAATCCGTCAGGAGTGATGTCAGCTTTGCCTATGAATCCTAGACACACTAAAGGGGTATTTAACATTTTAGTTAGAGCTATAAATGATCTTTGCTTTAAAATTTAAAAATGTCTTTTCTTTAAACTTTGGTTTCATTTTCTTAGGCATTTGTTCAAATATACATATGTGTGAATGTATGTGATTTCTAGACTATAAAATACTTTGAAATTGTTAAATACATTTTTGCTAATAATACATTTCATTTTGGAAAAATTGTAGGATTCCTTTTGCTCTCAGTATTGACTATTGTCATTGTAGAAGTTCTGATAATATGATATTTATATAAGGACTCTGAGTTCAAATGCATCATCCTAAGGCAGTGAAAACATATTTTCTTTTTCCCGTTTTACCATATTTATGCATAACATGCATAACAGAAATGGGAAGACTAAAAGATTTCATCATCACAATTTTGGAGGGCAGAGAAAATACCAACAATCTGCATTTCCAGGCTAAGTTTAAGCTATTTAGAAGCCAAACCTTCTCACTATTCAGTTGGAATATCACATTCAGCAAGAGAATGTTTCAGTTTTTTCATAGCTATGTTTAACTTTAAATAAGAGATTATATAATTAATGCTAAAATTGCCTGTGACTTATATTCCTTAAGGTTTTCTATTCTTTCTTAGCTTAAGTCCAGATTTTTATTTTCATTGTTGTCATTGTTATTTTTCTTTTCATAAAAAAGTACTACTTAGCTCTATAGTCTTTTATTTGACATTAAGGGGAAAATGTTTTTGACAAAGCAAAAATATGCTTGAATAAGTTTGTGGTCTTCCATAAAGGTTTAACATTATTTATAGTTGGGTTTTTTACATTTTTAATAATAATAATGATTACATAAACTTTATCCAAAAATTGTTCTAATTATTGAGATTAATTTTGAATCGATTAAAAAGTTTTTAAATAAATGTTATCTGAAATGTTTATAAGTCAGAAAACACATGAAAAGATTAATGGTTATACATCAATAATTGCTTATAGCGTAAATGAAACCATTTGTTGATTTCTAGAAATTTATTGCATATTTGATTCTACTTCCCAGCCAATATTCCCATGTAAGTTTGTCTTCATTTTATAACATTGTACCCAGAAAAATAATACAACTATAATTTGAATATACAAAAAAATTCAAATAATGACTCCATATATGCTCAGTAAGTTTAATGTCCTAACTTTCTTCACACCAAAGACTTCTTATATTAATATAATTTTGTCTATATGTAAGGGTTTCACTTCTGCATGTAATCAAGAACTCAGCTAAGCTGTTTATCCTCTCCATGTTCCTTCAGAACATTCTACCTTAAAGATCTAATTCATGGTTACTTCCTACTCCATTTTTTTTTATTTCACCATGACTATGCATCTCATTTACATTTTATTTCCTGGGTCTTTCCTCCTGTCTCTACTCAAAAACTACCGAGAGAGCATGATAGCAGCCTTTTCTTGACTTCCATACCTTACACACACAGACACACACACACTTACTTTCACAAATATGCGACAAGGGGAACAGTGTTGCTACATTTATATTATTCTTGACAGATGAAACTGGGCGCCTGTTTGCTGTATGTCATAGGCTTGGTCAACATCAGGTGGATGCTGCCCAGATGTCCTTTCTTCTTCTAGAAACATGGAGCCATGCTGGCTACCTCACTTTCCTCACACCCTAAACCTAATTGTCCCCAGGTCCCAATCCGCAGTTGAATCAATTTCCTTTCCTTCATTTTCCTTTCTGCTACCCAGGCATTTGTCTTCTTGCAAAGCAGGACAAAGTCTTCCTGCCTCATGCTTAATCTGCTCCAGTGGCATTAGCCTACACTCATTCCTCAGAGAGAACAGATCCTTCCTAACTCAAAATTTCAAACAAGGCACCTACCCAGGAGTCCTCACCACTCTACCCCACCCAATGTCCTTTCATATTCAATAGCCATAGGCTTTAGTCTAGAGATGACACATCTGGGACAATGTACGGGAAGCCCTGGACAAGGAGCTTTGTTATTTGCCATCACACATTCTATGTTTTTCTACATGACATTTATACCAATAATTTTTGTTTTAATAATTTTTAATATTTTAGTGCCTCTCCTCTTAACATATAAACTCCTAAAAATCAGTGGGTTGCTCACTACTGATTTCCAGCACCTAGCACAGTCCTTAGCATATGGTTGGAACTCACTGAATTTCAGCTTTATAAAGAAATGAATTAGTGGATGTTGTACGCATGTGTGAGGAGCCATGTGGAATGTAAATGGCAGCATACCAATGCGTAAAGTTGTCAGAATCAAGGAAATGGAGCTAAATCGGGAACCAGAAAGCTAATCCATATGGATATCAAGGAGACGAGGCTTGAGACACAGCGCAGTGATCAATGTGAGGGATCCAAAGGCTAGGGAAATCCCACAGAAACACAGGAGATGATTCAAAGAACCCTTGGTTGTCCCGAAACATTGCTTTTATTCATGGACTAGAGGACTTTCTTGGCAGAGGGCTGAAGACAAGTGCGTGCAAAAGTGCTTTCTCTAAATGTCTCACCAGCTTGTGTTTTGAATGTATAATTCCAGAACTATGTATCACCCATCTCTTGGTGCTGTTCAGTTCTTTTCATCCTGCTAAATCTTTTCTGCATCTCTATTTAGATGATTTCTCATTCTTTCCATCTGAGACTGAACTAATGGCACAAAGTTGGTGATTTCCATGTGGGGATGTTACTAAGAAGAGTAGATTTGGGTCTAGTTAGCAAAAACAGACCACAGAATTTTTTTTTTAAGTCTGCCCAGCATTTAAGAAGATATCAGCCTATTCTGCAAGTGTCCAGTCCTATCTCGTCTGGTATCTTGTCTCGTCTACCAGCCTTTAGCCTTTTTATTTTTCTAAGGACAAGTTCTCACTTTTAAAATTCTGTGTGACATTCTTAAGGCCTCATACATTCACAGATTTTCATCTATTCCATCTTGCAGTCCTGAAGCAGTAACATGACTACCTGTTGTGGCAAAAAGGCTGCTCCTTGGTCTGATCTGCATCTTCCAGGGAACTTGCTTGGCAGCCTACGATCCATCAAATTTTCCCCTTAGTAAATCTCAGAAAAAGATCACCCATAAGCATAGTACAGGGGTATTCTGAAGTTGGACTAATATTTTAGAGTGCTGTAGATCCTAAGATGAAAGCCATAAGGAAGTTGAAAAAATTGTAGTATTTATTCAACAGACATGCTAGAAATCTCAGAGCTTCCCTAGTCACTGTTTTCTCTCCTGTGCATGTAATATAAAACTGCAAAATCAGAACTGAGTTCTCTATAAAAACACATTCAGAAATAAACAAGACCAGCCTTGAAGGGAAGGCCTTGTAATCCATGGTTTATTCTTCTTTTCTTGTTATGGCCGATGGCGGCACCTAGATTAGAGTAGGTGCTTGGCCATGGATTCACTGAAATAATGCTTTAAAAGTATATATAATTCACAGAATTCCTCTGCACTTTCAATTACAATGAAACCATCCATCCATTACTCTAAAATTTGTGAATATTAATAATTCTATCTTTCTAGTTTTTATTCTGCATTTGTGATCCCTTTGTACTATTTTTTTCTGTTAGGATACAGTCAAGAAAACTGAAACCATGGTAGTAGGCATTTTAAAGAGGGAATAGGTTACCAGATGTTAGAAGGCTCTAGAAGTTCTTGAGCAGGAGTAATTATGGACATAAGTTTACCTTAAATGGGCAGAATTCCGATAGATAACAACAACAAAAAGAGACTGTGGAGATTATTCATAGTGGGCTAATTTGTGTGGGAGAAATAAGTAGGTATAAATCAGTATATTCTAGTATCTGTGAGACAACAAAAATGGAAAATTATTTTTCTAAGTTAGTTGGGTAAAGTTTAAAAGGGTTGTGCTTTATCCTGTAGACAATTGAGAGTGGTTTCCATATTTAAAAAGGATAAACTGTTCTGTATGCAGGGTGGATTAGAAATGGAAGACATTGGAAGCAGAGAGAAGTTAAAGGAGAATGTTGACATTATCTTAAAGTGTTAAGAACTTGAACGAAACTCATTGCTAAATCATTGCCAGGGAATACAGTGCAGGGCCATTGACTGACTCTAGTAGTGGGTGAGGACAACTCACAGAGAGAAATATGACAACCCATGTTTAGCAGAGGGAAGGAAGCCAGGAATAGTTATTAATAAGTTCAAGACTTCAGTTTTGTTGTTTTTGTTTTTACTCCCAGCAAGCTAAATTTGACAATAATATAGCTCAATTTTTTCCCAACCTCATTTTGTTAATCTCTACAATCTTGCCCCAGAAAAGCCATTTGTACCCAAGCTCAGAAAATTCTGTTATTAATTTGTCTTCGTAAGATTGTAAAATTTTCAAAACTGTCTGTTCATGATAATTAGACAAATACAAATCAAGACCACAATGACATGCCATCTTACACCAGCGAGAATGGCTATTATTAAAAAGTCAAAAAATAACAGATGCTGGCAAAGTTGTGAAGAAAAAGGAATGCTTATACACTGTTGGTGGGGGTGTAAATTAGTTCAGCCATTGTGAAAGACAATGTGGCAATTCCTCAAAAACCTCGAGACAGAAATAGCATTGGACCCAGCAATCCCATTACTGGGTATATACTCAAAGGAATATAAATCATTATATTATAAAGACACACACATGCATATGTTCACTGCAGCACTATTCACAATATCAAAGAAACAGAACCAACCAAAATGGCAATCAGTGACACACTGGATCAAGAAAATGTGGTATATATACACCATGGAATACTATGCAGCCATAAAAAAGAACAGAGATCATGTCTTTTGCAGGGACATGGATGGAGCTGGAGGCCATTATCCTTAGCAAACTAGCATAGGAAGAGAAAACCAAACACCGCATGTTCTCATTTATAAGTGGAAGCTAAATGATGAGAACACGTGGACACATAGAGGGGAATAACACACACTGGGGACTTTCAGAGATTGGAGGCAGGGAGAAGGGAGATCTTGAGGAAAAATAACTAATGGGTGCTAGGCTTAATACCTGGATGATGAAATAATCTGTACCACAAACCCCCATGACACAAGTTTACCTATGTAACACACTTGCACTTGTACCCCTGAACCTAAAATACAAGTTTAAAAAGAAAGCAAAAAAACTTTAAAGTAGCTCAATAAGTTTTATATTGATGTCAACTTTCCATAATTTTTTATGCATGACATAATACGTTATTAAAATTCATTTACCTTTTTTAAAAAAAATGCAAAATTTTAGCAGAGTTTTCAACAACAATGTTATATTTAACAAGAGAAAAGCATCCCTGATGCTTTACAAACTAGTGTTTCAATGAATTACTCTTTATTTTATTTTATTTTATTTTTGAGATGGAATCTCGCTCTGTTGCCCAGGCTGGAGTGCAGTGGCATGATCTCAGCTCACTGCAACCTCTACCTCCCAGGTTCATGTGATTCTCCTGCCTCAGCCTTCCAGTACCTTCCAGCACCAGAGGGCACACACCATGATGCCTGGCTAATTTTGCATTTTTAGTAGAGATGGGGTTTCACCATGTTGGCCAGGCTGGTCTCTAACTCCTGACCTCCCCAACTGCTGGGATTACAGGCGTGAGTCACCACACCTGGCCAAAATGAATTACTCTTAATTATGTTCTATTCATTTGTTTTTCCTACATTTTCATTTCATTTCGTTTCACTTTGATGAACCAACAGAAACACCTGATGGAATACAGTGACAGCTTGAAAACCTTCATGTTAACAAAGCTATCATTCTACAGCAGATACAATAATGTGAAAGTAATGAGAATTCAGTAATTCCTCTAAAATCAAAATTTAAAGACATAACACTGACCCTTTGTTAAAATAGTTTACAGACAACAACCTTAGAAAATGGGCATTAGAGTTTCAGAAAGCTAGTCATGTTAAAAACTTTTCAAATCAAGGCTAGTTACTTCATAAAGAATAGAATGAAGGAACTACTTATAAAACCAGTGTTCCATTTTCAATTGTTAAAAAAAAAAATGTTGATATTAAAACAGAGCAAAATAACCATTAATTTAAAATATTTTTCTGCTCACTTGCAGAAGGTGGAGCATAAACCACTTAAGTGACCTATTTAAGCCCCGCTAAAGCAAATGGCAAATATTGGAACTGGATTACCAAATCTGTGCATTCCATTTGATTGTGTAACTTTTTGTTTCATGCATGGATAATGGCTTTTCTTCTTCTTCTTCAGTAACCCAAAGGAAAAGCTGACATTCTAACCTGGAGCTGCACATTCAGGTTTTGACACGTTCCTCTCGCTGGTTGCATCTAATGCTTATAATCAGCCTATATACTCAGCAACTTTAGAAAGATGGGTCGAAGAAGTGTCTTTGGCATACTTTGAATTTTTCCCTGGGGCACTTGGCAGAGTCACCTCTGGTGTTTCAAATATGCTTGAAAGTTATCTGGCTGCCCTCTGAGAAATTTGCATAAAAACTGCTTTACTTAAAACCAGGCAAAATTGAGGTTTCTGTAACAAAACCATAGGCATTGCATTGAGATAGGACAAAGACCAAGTATCTTGTTTCCATGTGGCAGGGAAATAATCAAATCAAAAATCATCATCATATGAGTGGCATATCATCATACCATTATTAATAGAGGACACTGCTAATTTCTAAAAGGGTGTCATGATTATTTTATCTTCTCTCTGTTGAATTTTTAACATGTATGTCTACTGCAAAGTACACAAAGGAAATAAATTAGCACTAAGAAAAGGGCTTCTTCACATCTCAAATTACAGATATATTTCAGAACATCACTTTCGAGACAAAATAGCAAAAATTCAGCATCATCACTTTTGTGACACTTCACTAACCAATCAAAATATAGAAAAAAATAGAAATTAGGTACATTTGTATTCACTGTACATTTTTAGCTATTTGTGTAGAAGAAAAACAATTAGCTTATTTAAAAACCCTAAGGTGAGTATGCAGTTTTTGTTATTATCTTTGCTGTTTTGATTTATATTTTTATTTTTGTATTTAGAAAATCAGTAAACAAACCTATGTCAAATACTTCTTTGTTTTTGATACTGGTACAAAATATTGGTGACTTTTTTAGATAGGAATATCTGATATGTATCTTTCAGAAATTATCAGAGAGTTATAATATTTGGGAGGTAAGGAAGGCACTAGACATAAGAAACTTACATAGACAAATACTTTGTCACCAAAGTTGTATATTTAAAAGTTAAATCCTATTCTTTAGCTTGTCTCTTACCAATTCAAAATTAATTCATTAGAAAACAATTTTCCTCAACACTTAATCCCTGGTTGTTCATTTTTTTCACTAGCTAGTATTCCATTGCTCATTGCTTCATAGCTAAACTCTGTTTAAATCTGTGTTAACTGAAATGATTTTTAAAACTTTTTGTCCATTTTTCACCTATTCCATTTGACATTTGTCTTGTATGATATCATGATACAAAGGAAAATGACCCTACAATGATATGATTCATAATTCCACTATAAATTTCCTTGATGCTTTGAGAGTGTCATTAATTTTTGTCCCCCTCCTTTTTTTTAACTGTAAAGCAAGTACGTGTAAAACGATGCCATTTTTTCAACCCAAAATAAATAGAAACAGCTATAGGACTAAAGTTTCTTTTATGAGTCTTATAGTTTACTTACCATATGCTTTAATAAAGTTTCCTCTTCAGGAAACTAGAAAATTGTAACTGGTGTAAGACTAGACGTTTTGTCAAAAACACATAATATTCATGTAGCCGAGCTTTGGTCTTATGCCATGAACAAGCAGGAGGTGCCTCTGGAACTGTTCTATTGATTTTCACACATTATTTATTAGAAATGACTGTTGCCATTCCCACATAGTGCTAAGTGTGAACATTTACCGTATGTATGTGGCCTCAATATTACTTTGTTGTTCACAAAACCATGTATGTCCTCCCATCGAAATATTGTCCTCATCTTCAAAGTAAATGGCACTATTTTATTCAATGGTTTATATTTTGGAATCCTAACCAGATATTTTTTGCCTCAAATTTCAAGCACTGCATTACTTTCAAAGACATGCTATGGCTATAAGGAAATTATATCAAACATGAGTAAATTTTGTTGACCAAGACTATACATATAACAATACCATCATATAACAGACATTGATGGTTGGTGAAAATTACCCCCAAATGTCCAATGCCATGAGTATAATTTGAATAGCTTTTAGTTTTTATTAACAGTATATGAAGGTCATTTGTAAGCCTGCAGACATAATCTGTAGAATACACTACTCAGATATTTGAGAATGTACTACTTAAATATTTGGATATGTTTATTCCAAACATTTCTCTATGGTGATTTTTTAGGAGATACAATTGCCATCACAGTAAGATATTGCTGATTCAGATGAAATTTTTAATTAACTAGAAAAATCAAAGAATGCAATTCTTTTTCGAGATTTCTTCAAATAAAGAAACAAGCAAAATTAGGCTGTGGTTCTGTGAATAACACCAAGAAGTATGGAGTCAGGCAAACCTCAGGTTCAGTCACAGTTCGACTATTAAGTAGATAATAATTCTAAGGGTGCATTTTTGTTCTCTTAGCTTTGTGGAGACTGGTAGCATTTCACAGACCAACACTGAGCCTACCCCATGACTATTCAACCTGCCCATTATAGGGTAGCTTTCATAGAACCAGTTAGAAAGAAAACATCTATGAAAACTGTTTACTAAAGAATTATATCTTTTAATTAAGGGTACCGAACATGGCCAAGTTGGAGAACAATAGAGTAGAAAACTTCTATTCAAATATAATTGAGACCAGTTGTTTGATAGTTAATCTAAAAAGTGAGTTAAGGAGGAGGATCATGGGATAAAACACACACACACACACACACACTGATGTAAATTAATTAGCCAATATTTTGATATAAGTCCAAGATCCTTTGATTATCACTCTATTAACTGGAGTTTCTATACATTGTCGTCTTTGTATAAATTATGATCATAACAAGTGAATTATAATTCTAAATTTGTATTTGTTTAAAGTAGAACAAAAACTTAAAGTAATTGAAGTGCAAAAACCTTTTTGCTTATTAAAAAACCTTTTTGTTATTCTGATTATTATTTTAAAAACCTTTTTGTTATTCTGATTATTCTAATTTTATAATTTTTTCTTAAATATTTTAGTTGCTTAGCTTTCTCTAATCTTTTCAAGACCCAAATAGCACCACTCTTTTATCATCACATCACTGATTATGTCACAAAACACTAATTTGAATGCAACCTAAATAAACTGGCTGGTGGATAAGTTAACATAATGCCAAGTTGAGGCAGCAGACTAGGCATAATAGAAAATACACTGTTATTTTACAAGGAGAATGTACAGTGTCAGTTCATTCAACAAGTTAAAAACACAACTCAACTAAAACAATGTCAATGAAAAGTAGCAAATTCTGTGTTTGCTCTATGGACTTACAGCCAGTGAGTCCTGAGAAAGAAGAGAAAATTTGAAGAGTTTCATTGGCAGGTGAATCTGTACTTGGCCTTATAGCTTAGAGATTGAAGCTCCATTAAAAGCAGGAAAAAGATAGAGAGGCATCCCATATGAAGAAAGATATCAGAACAGATGTGCAGAGGCAAAAGTAGCCCTGGTCTGCGTCCTGGTTCAGGCGGACAGTATGTGTTGAAGAGCAAAGCCTGGAATGGACTGATGCCTGCAACCTGACCCCACCCCATGTGCTTTACCTACTCGCACTGTTTGCCCGGGAAATCTGGCACTCCGCAATGAGAACAGGAACTGGGTGTCCCAGCTAATCTTCAGTTGGGCGGGCCCTATAGGGTTGTCATATTTGAAAAAAAATAACAATAGGCTTTGAATAAAAAGACTTGGAGATGAAGCAGAATGCTCCTGCCAAAGCTTCCCTCAATTGACATAAGAGGAACAAGTTTATTTCCCAAGTTAATTATAGTATAATTTGCCAGGTATCCAAATAAATTTGTTTAGAGGATAAGAGTTTTCCCCTCGAAAAATTCCTGACTGTAATTTTCCATATAATTCTTTCATTCAACAAACGCTCAATGTATGTTTGTTTTACACCAAACGCTTTTTAAGGAATTAGGAATACCATTGTGAATAAAATAGACAATTTCTGCTAAATGCTTAGATGATGAGAGCCAAATACCTAAGAAAGAAAATAATTAAGAAATACAGTTTTATCCCTAATTATGTCAGGTAGTGGTAAGTGCTGTGTCCACAAAACACGTAGGCATTTTCTCAAACTATTATAAAACAGAGAAGGCACATAAAGGGTGCTGGACGTGGGACTGAAGATTCTGTTTTAAATATGGTTGCCAGGGAAGTCTTCACTGTATAAGAACATTCCATCAAGGACTTGAAGGAGATGAGAGAAGTCATCAAGCGTACGTAAAAATAACACTCCCAGTAATAGGACCAGCAAATGCAAAGACCAGAGGAGAAAGACATCTGTTTTATTTAAGGGACTCCTTTAAGGTCTCCCCACTACAGCAGAGTGAATACAGTGGAAATGGTAGAAGCGTTTTTAGTTGTAAGGCAAGAAGGGGGACCAACCATGGAGAGTCTTAGATGTCATCATGGAAATTTCTATGGAGGTGAAATGAAAGCTACTGAAGGCACATGAAATACAGGCTGATATGGTTCACAGCTTTAATATCTGCTGTCTGCTGAGATAAGAATTGACTATTGGACAAAGGGTAGATCCAGGTAGTGAGATGTTATTGCAGTCACCTAGGAAAGAGAGAGGATGATTGGAACTCGAGTGGTGGTGGTGAGAAGTGGTCATATTTTGAAAATATTTTTAAAGTAGAGTTGAGAGGATTTGGTGATGAATTTGACATGGGGTGTGAGTCAGATTTCAGAGCCTGAGCCAAACATCCCTATTTAATTACGTTTAATATAATGGAAAAGGTGGGGGGAAATGGATTAAGAAAAGAAAGAAGTTTGGTGTGGGAAACAGCAAGGTGAATAAACCAGTACAGATGTTAGATATCTAAATCTGAGTTCAGGAGTTTTGAATGCATAGAAAATTTGATCATTAGCACGGGGCTGGTATTTGAAGCCATGACACTGGACAAGGCCATGTTAGTTTAGTGTATTTCCACATATTATATTTCAAGCATCATGCTAGATACTTTAACGTTTGGCCATTTTAAAAGCCCCTTGGTAAATTCCACAGGAATGAGGATTTGACTGATCCGTTGTTCTCAGATGTCTGACCTCAGTAGGATGATTATTTTATTATATTTAATTCCCTATAAAATGCCAAAATATCAAAATAATACCTGTATTTACTAGCAGGATTTTTCAGGTGTGATATTCCTACTCAGGACTATATCACTTAATTTCACAGAAATATCCTTCCCTGGGGTGGTGATACTATTATATCACCAATCATGAAGTCATGCCGACTTGTAGGCAACAATGGAGCTTACATTTTGATCTAAGCTAATTTGCATGAATTACTTAAATTATGAAAATACACACTTTCAGAGAGCAGACAGATTTTACTCTGAATTGTGTCAAACTATCACTTAATAATTCTCAAGGGCCCAACTCTGGCGAAACCAGATGCTGCAGTGTATGTGTTTCCTGTTCCCTTCCAATTTTTTTCATCATGGTTCATCAGCAAATGCTATGAAGTCTAATTAATTTAACTAATGGATCTCTGGGCCATTGGGCTATGCATTTACATGAATTGTTCTGTGAAAGAGCGCGCGCTCTCTCTCCCCACCCCCAACACCACCCCCCTCACCGCCTTCTCTTTCAAGAGCAGAACATTTTAGTGACCTCCAGTTAACTGGCTAAACAAGCAGCGATCTCCTAGGTAATAATGCACTGCTAACAAACCTCAGCATAGACGACAATGCCACCACTAAAGCCTCTATTAATGTCGTTCTAGGGCTGATAAAATGGAATACTGTAATCTAGTTCTGAGGAAATTTGAGATTGTCTCATATTTTCTCAGTTAAACCAGAAATAATTAATTATAAGGAAGGGACAAGAATTGTCCTGGCAGAGCCAGCCTGAGAAATAATTTCTGTTCATTCTCGATGTATTATCTGCTTTGTCCCTAGAGGCCCCCTTTTGTTACTCATATATCAAAATCCTTTGGCCACTTAATTGTCCTGCCATCTCAATTCAAAAATCATAGCTACAACAGAGCTAAAGTTTTCAACTTTTTCTTTAGCGAAAATATGTGCCAGCTATGAAAGTGTAAGCTTTATAGTTATATATAAATGTTTTTATTTATAATCTTTCTCCTGCAAAACATGATTAGATAAAGTGAAGCAAAAAGAATGTGTAAGAAGATAAATAATGAATAGAAAAGTAAATTGCTCTAAAGACAAAGGAAACTATAAAAGGCAGATGATTAGAACTATTTAGCAAGAAGAGACCTCATTCTTTCCATCAAATAGTGTGGTGTAATTTGCACAATGCACCCAATGGTTAATGAATACATATTTGTTGAGGATATCATTAATAAACAACATGACCAGTGAAATACTAGTACAAAAGATTTTTACTTTTCAGGAAGTCACTATTAGATGGTATTGTACATTCTGTCTTTAAAAGGTAGAGGAAAATATATATTGATCTGACCCATAAATGCAACAGGAAGACACAGAGTAACAATTATTGCAGGTGAATTTCAGCTCTTAGTCTACCTACCAACCTGTGTCACCAGGAACCTTCTTCAGACCTGTGTATCCAACTGCTTATTTATCTTTTGCACCTGAATATCTCTCAGCTACCACCATTTAATTCATCTTCTTCCTCCAAACTGGTCTGCATCCAGCCAGATCCAGAGAACTGTGAAGAGCTATTCTAGTCTCCGCCCTCTCTCCTGTTGCTGATTCAGTTAAGAGGGCCAAAGAAAGTAGTTGAGAGGACACCATCTCTATCTAGTAGCACTTAGTTTTAACCTCATCCCTTAACTTAAAATCGACATGGCCTTCAGTAAGTGATTTACCTCCTCTGAATATCGATAGAAGTAAAACAAAAAAATAAATTCCAAAATTAATTGTATCGAGGATTAAAATATCATGTTTGGTACATCATGAGCTCTCAATAAACAGTTGTAGTATTGTTATTCAAATTGGTACACAGGCCTATTACTTCTCCTTCCTTTTAGATCTGTTTTTTTTTTTCTCTTTGTTCTCGCCTCTGAATGCCCCAACCCAATCTCTCTTCCTCTATCACCTTTTCAGGAATTGCATCCCCACCCCACTCACCCCACCACTCCTCACACTCCTTTCTCGCCTACCCTGACCTCCACCACAGCTATTACATCCCCACCTGTAATCCAGCCTCTACACGAATATCAGGGCTGTGGTTCTGAACAGCAAATCTTACGTTGCACCTTATAACATCTTTGAATGACACCTACTAGTCTCATGATCAATTCTAAACTCCTTAGTTTTAGGTTGACCATGACCATTTTTGATCAGACCCTGTCCGTCTCTGCCTCTTAATTCTCATTTCTCTCCACCAAATACTCCACCCTTTGTCCTGAACAACATGGCTCTACTTTCTTCTCTTCATACTTATATTTTTTCCTAGATCCTTAACTTTGCTCACAGTGTTCCTGCCATCTGGAATAGCATTTTCCCTGCTGGCCTGGAAAATGTGACTATTCCTTTGTGACAGAAATCAGTCTTCACTTCCCCATGAGTGACCTTCTTAGGACAAATTGACCGTATTTTATTTTGTAGTCTCCCAGTCCATTAGGAAGTCTTCAAATGTCCAATATGACAGTGCAAAATATTTGTTGTTTATATGCCTATTTCCCCCACTGTTTTTGAGAAACTTGAGGGATTGTTGTAACCATTTTTATCCCCAGTGTATAGATGCATAGCGTGCGTCTATTTGTGTTTTGAATGAGTGAGTGAATTAATGAATGACGAAAAATCAGTGACCTATGTTTTGTCTCTACCTCTTACATGACATTATAAATAGACTGATTAAACTGAAGATTCCAGTTCCTAGTCCTCTTGCTGTTGTTATTGTATATGTTAGCAAAAAGCTTCACCCCTTCCAAAAATTTATTCAGTAATAGCAATAAATTCATTGTCTTCTGGGAGCAACATTGTGCTCTCTCTCTCTCCCAGTTTTGCCTATTGCTACTTTGAAGAGTATGTGTTTACGACTTTATAATTTGTAAAAGTGCATGTAATAGGAGCCCTGCTATTTCTTCATAAGGGGTTAAGAAAACATATTCATACTTGTTTATGCTTTGTGAACATCTATGTGTGGTGGAGCACTTGTTATTATAATCTTATTTTAAGTGGAAATATAGAGTTAAGGATTTTCTTTTACTGTTCTTAATGTAAAGCTTCTAAATTAGATATACAAAAGTGCTCATCTAGAAGATAATGGAAACATACGCAAAACACAGAAAAAGACTTACCAGGAACAAATTATAACTAACAAACAAATGTTAGTTTTATTGCAATAGGATTACGGAATTAGTACACGATGAAACAAAAGATCTATAACAAGTTTAGATGTCAGTAATTTATTGAACATAGGTTGTATACATTGTACCCACAAAATTTTATCAAACTGTTTCTATTTCAAGAAATTTTCAGTTTATTCATGTTCAACACAAAAGTTAATTATACATGAAATATAAACTGAATGGAAAACATTGGCATTGTATTTCCTGGCTTTCTGGGAAGAATGTGGGACTAGGGTTAATACTGAAATGCAAGACAAAGCTCTTTTCTCCTCTCCTTGTTCCCAGGATAGGACAAAATACACATAGCCAAGAATGAGGAAAGTAGGACAAAACCCAGTATAGTCAAGAAAGTTATGACCTTGAGGTGTGAGGTAAGATCTGGCCCTGGGAATGTTGACTGACACCGCAATATTTAGTGTGTAGACTGGAATGATTAGATATGAAGTGGGTTAACTTGGGGTCTTTAGAGATGGCGCTATTCCCAGAAAGATAAATGAGATCCAGTCCTAGGACAAAAGGACAAGCATCATTGGGCAGAAAAAGAAAAAATGATTTAGAAAATAAAAAGAAAGAGAAACAAAACATAGAGGAGGAGAAGAAACCCCAAGGATGGAGACCAAAGGGTTTGCCAGACAGTCTGTTCCTTGGGAACATGGGTTACACAGCAACCTGGAAGATGATGCTACTTTCAAGCCCAAGATTCTGTCTCCATGACTTAGGACACTAGTCATGAAGAAATAGAACACATCTTTTTCTAAATCTCATTCTCGGTTGAAGAAGTGAAGAAACAGAACACATCTTTCTCTTTCTAAATCTCATTCTCAGTTGAAGAACTGCTACTCATGGCCTGCTAGAGTGAAATTCATTGGTTCTACGAATGAATGAAATTGGACCTGCTGGAGGCCTTTAATTATTATGTGGGCATCAGAACTGATGAGGATTGATGTGGGAGTTATTTCAGTAAAGTGTTATAAATAATTCATATATGAAAAATTTACTTTTTCTTATTTTAATGTATAGTTAAATACATTAATATTGCATTTTAATGTTGTTATTCAAATTAAAGACCATGTCAGTTCTTAGACACAATCTCTCACTGTGTATTAATCTGAATAAGACAGCGTAGTAACCACATATGTATAGAGGGACATATATATATATACAGACATTAGTTTTTGAACTATTTTAGGTTTCCAGGCAAAAATTAGTGAAAATTAAAGTGTGTGTCCAAAGACTCTCTCACTCCACCCCCATTTGTCCTATTTTTAACATCTTGTGATATTTTTAACATTAGTATGTTACATTCATTACAAGTGATAAGTCAATGTTGATAAATTATTTTTATCTAAAGTTCATAATTATATTAGGGTTCGCTCCCTATGTTGTCCATTTTATGGATTTTAATAGATGTATAATAAGATGTACCCACCATGACAGTGTTACACAGAATAATAGTTTCACTGCCCTAAAAATCCCGTGTTCTACCTGATTATTCCTCCTTTCCTTCCTCCCCAGGGGCCCCTGGAAATGACTGATCTTACTGTCTCCACAGTTTTGCCTTTTTCAAAATGTCATATACTTGAAATCACATAGTGTATAGGCTTTCATATTGGCTTCTTTCACTCAGTATTATGCATTTAAGATTCCTCCATGCCTTTTATGGCTCGCTCTCTCTCTCTCTCTCTCTATTTATTTATTTATTTAGAGACAGAGTCTTGCTCTGTCGCCCAGGCTGGAGTGCAGTGGTGCAATCTCGGCTCACTGCAACCTCCGCCTCCTGGGCTCGAGCGATTTTCCTGTCTCAGCCTCCTAAGCAGCTGGGACTACAGGAGTGCATCACCACGCCCAGCTAATTTTTGTATTTTTAGTAGAGACAGGATTTCACCATATTGGCCAGGCTGGTCTCGAACTCCTGACTTTGTGGTCCACCCACCTCAGCTTCCCAAAATGCTGGGATTACAGGCGTGAGCCACCACACCCAGCCAGCTCTCTCTTTTTTTATATAGCACTGAATAATATTCCATTGTGTGGTTACACAAAAGAGTGTTGGTCCATTCGCCTATTGAAAGTAACTTGGTTGTTTCTATTTGGGTAATTATGAATAACACTGGTATAAACACTTTTGTGCGTGTTTTGTGTGGCTGTAAGTTTTCAACTCTCTTGACAAATACCAAGGAGCATAATTATGGAATTATACTGAGTGTGCTTGGTTTCATAAGAAACGCTAAACTGTCTTCCAAAGTGGATGTACCATTTCGCATCCCCACTAGCAATGAATAAGAATTATTTCTGCTCATTTATCTTACCAGCACTCAGTAGTGTTGGTATTCTGGATTTTGGCCATTGTAACAGGTATGTGGTAGCAAATCATTGTTTTAGTTTGCAATTTTCTAATGACATATGATGTTGAGCATCTTTTCATGTGTTTACTTACCATTAGTAGTATGCTGCCATCAGTAATTTTCCTTTCCCTTTCCATTGCCAGTGAGATCCAGTAGTTCATTCATTCATTCATTCATTCATTTTGAGATGTAGTCTCACCCATGCTAGAGTGCAGTGGTGCAATCTCAGCTCACTGCAACCTCCACCTCACGGGTTCAAGCGATTCTTCCTGCCTGAGCCTCCCGAGTAGCTGTGATTACAGGCACCCACAACCACCCCAGCTGATTTTTGTATTTTTTTAGTAGAGAAGGGGTTTTGCCATGTTGGCTGGGCTGGACTTGAATTCCTGACCTCAAGTGATCCATCCTCCTCAGCCTCCCAAAGTACTGGGATTACAGGCATGAGCCACCATGCCCAGCCAGATCTAGTATTTTTTAACGGAAACTAAAACTTCACCTGTTACCACATTTTCCCCCATAATTTGTAATAAGTTCTGATGTCTGATAAGGCAAGTCTGACCCTCTGCATTTTTAAAAATTAATCAAGTTATTTATGAAAAATGATGCTCATTTTAGGATCAAATATTTTATTTAAATCAATGACCATATTAGATTTATTGGAAAAATAATATTTAATATTACATTATCACATTCATTAACATGACATAATTCTCCACTTATCTGGATTTCCTTTAAGATCAATTCCTAAAATTGTCTATATAGATGGCTGTAGTTTTGCTTTTTTTTTTTTGTAGCTTAAACTACAGGATACTTTATAGTGTCTCAATTTTTATTACAGTTTTACACCTTCAATTCAATTATTGCTGATATGGAAGAACTTTTTATCAATGTCTATTCTAGATTTAGTGGGCACATATACAGGTTTGTTACATGGTATACTGCTTGATGCTGAGGTTTGGAGTACAAATGTATCCATTAACCAGATGGTGAGCATACTATGCAATAGTTTTTCAACCCTTGTCCCTCTCTTTTACTCCCCTATCTAATAGTCTTCAGTGTCTGTTGTTCCCACCTTCACATCCATGTGTACCCAACGTTTAGCGCCCTCTTACAAATGAGAAATTACAGTATTTATCTATCTGTTTCTGAGTTAGTTCACTTAGGATAACTGTCTCCAGCTACATCCATGTTGCTGCAAAGAGCATGACTTCATTTTTTATGGCTGCATAGTATTATGTGGTGGACTTACACACATTTTCTTGATCCAGTTCACCAATGAGGGACATCTGAGTTGATTCTCGTTCTTTGCTATTGTAAATAGTGCTGCAATGAATATACAGGTGCAAATGTCTTTTGGTAGAATGACTTACTTTCTCTTAGATATATACCCAGTAATGTGATTGCTGGGTCAAATGGTAATTCAGCTCTTAGTTCTTTGAGAAATCTCCAAACTGCTCTCCACAGTGGCTGAACTAATTTACATTCCCATCAACAGTGTATGCGTGTTCCCTTTTCTCCAGAGCCTCACCAATATCTGTTATTTATTTATTTTACATTTTACCAAAAGCCAGTCTGACTGGTGTAGGATATCTCACTATGGTTTGGATTTGCATTTTTTTAATGATTAGTGATGATGAGCACTAATATGGTTTGGCTCTGTGTCCCCACCCAAATCTCATCTCACATTGTAATCCCCAGGTATTGAGAGAGAGACCTGGTGGGAGGTGATTAGATCAAGGGAGTGGTTTCCCTCATACTATTCTCATGACAGTGAGTGGGTTCTAATAATATCTGATGGTTTAAAAGTGTTTGGCAATTCCTAGCTCGCTCTCTGTCGTGCTGCCATGTAAGACGCACCTTGCTTCCCCTTCCCCTTCCACCATGATTTTAAGTTTCCTGAGGCTTTTCCAGCCATGCAGGACTGTGATTAAACCTTTTTCCTTTTAAAATTACCAAGTCTTAGGCAGTTCTTTATAGCACTGTGAAATAGACTAATATAGGAAATTGGTACCAGGAGTGTGGCACTGCTATAAAGGTAACCTGAAAATGTGGAAGCGACATTGGAACTGGGTAATGGGCAGAGGATGGAACAGTTTAAAAGGCTCATAAGAAGATAGGAGGATGTGGGAAAGTTTCGAACTTCCTAGAGGCTTGTGGAATGGTTTTGACTAACATGCTGATAGTAATATGAACAGTGAAGTTCAGGTTGAGGTGGTGTCAGGTGGAGATAAGTAACTTACTGGGAACTGGAGTAAAGTTCACTGTTGCTATGCTTTAGAAAAGAGACTGGTAACATTGGTGCCCTGCATCCCAGCAGCTCCACTACAGACATAGCTAAAAGGGGCCCAGGTGCAACTGGGGCTATTGCTTCAGAGGGTGCACAACCCAAACCTTGGTGGCTACCATGTGGGGTTGGGCCTGCAGGTATGCAGAAGACAAAGGAGCACACTGCCTAGATTTCAAAGGAAGTATGGAAATGTCTGGCTGTCCAGGCAGAAGTCTGCTGCAGAGGCAGGGCCCTCGTGGAGAATTTCTACTAGGGCAATGAAGAGGAAAACTGTGTAGGTTGTTTCCCCTACACAGAGTATTTTGCTTCCAAGTATTTATATCTGTTTTTTTTTTTTCATCTTGTGATATTTGCCAAGCTCTCCAATACTATGCCCAGAAGAACTGATATTGATGGTCATCATATCTTTTCCTCTAATTAAAGGTAATGCCCTAAAATAATTCTATTAGTACATACAACAGACTTTTGATAGAACTTATGAAGTTTAAGAAGTTCCCTTGTACTAAAAATTTTATGAGGTTTTCTTTTTTTCAGTTACTATACTTTAAGTTTTGGGGTATATGTACAGAAAGTGCAGGTTTGTTACATAGTTATATATGTGTCATGGTGGTTTGCTGCACCTATCAACCCATCATCTACATTAGGTATTTCTCCTATTATTATCCCTTCCCTAATTCCCCACCCCATGACAAGCATCAGTGGGTGATGTTCCCCTCCCTGTGTCCATGTATTCTCATTGTCCAACTCCCTATGAGTGGGAACATGCTGTGTTTGGTTTTCTGTTCCTGTGTTAGTTTGCTGAGAATGATGGTTTCCAGCCTCATCCATGTCACTGCAAAGGACATGAATTCATCCTTTTGTATGATTGCATAGTATTCTATGATATATATGTGCCACATTTTCTTTATCTAGACTATCATTGATGGGCATTTGAGTTGGTTCCAAGTCTTTGCTATCATGAACAGTGCCGCAATTAACATACATGTGCATGTGTCTTTATAATAGAATGATTTATAATCCTTTGGGTATATACTCAGTAATGGGATTGCTGGGTCAAATGGTATTTCTAGTTCTAGATCCTTGAGGAATCGCAACACTGTCTTCCACAATGGTTCAACTAATTTACACTCCCACTAACAGTGTAAAAGCATTCCTATTTCTCCACATCGTCTCTAGCATCTGTTGTTTCCTGACTTTTTAATGATCACCATTTTAACTGGCCTGAGATGGTATCTCTCTGTGGTTTTCATTTGCATTTCTCTAATGACCAGTGATGATTACCTCTTTTTTTATATGTTTGTTGGCTGCATATATGTCATCTTTTGAGAAATGTCTGTTCATATCCTTTGCCCACTTTTTGATGGGGTTGTTTTTTTTTTTCTAGTAAATTTGTTTAAGTACTTTGTAGATCCTGGATATTAGCCCTTTGTCAGTTGGATAGATTGCAAAATTTTTCTCCCATTCTGTAGGTTGCCTGTTCACTCTGATGAAGGTTTCTTTTGCTGTGAAGCAGCCTTTAGTGTAATTAGATCCCATTTATCAATTTTGGCTTTTGTTACCATTGCTTTTGGTGTTTTAGTCATGAAGTCTTTGCCCATGCCTATATCTTGAATGGTATTGTCTAGGTTTTCTTCTAGGGTTTTTACGGTTTTAGGTCTTATGTTTAAGTCTTCAATCCATTGCGAGTTAATTTTTGTATGAGGCGTAAGGAAGGGATCCAGTTTCAGCTTTCTGCATATGGCTAGCCAGTTTTCCCAACACCATTTATTAAATAGGGAATCCTTTCCCCATTGCTTGTTTTTGTCAAGTTTGTCAAAGATCAGATGGTTGTAGATGTGTGTCATTATATCTGAGGCCTCCCCTCCATTTGTCTATATATCTGTTTTTTACTAGTACCATGCTGTTTTGGTTACTGTAGCCTTGTAGTATAGTTTGAAGTCAGGTAGCATGATGCTTCCAGCTTTGTTCTTTTTGTTTAGGATTGTCTTGGCTATGTTGACTCTTTTTTGGTTCCATATGAAATTTAATGTAATTTTTTCCAATTCTGTGAAGAAAGTCAATGGTAGTTTGATGGGGATAGCATTGAATCTATAAATTACTTTGGGCAGTATAACAATTTTCATGATACCAATTCTTCCTATCCATGAGCATGGAATGTTCTTCCATTTATCTGTGTCCTCTCTTATTTCCTTGTGCACTGGTTTGTAGTTCTCCTTGAAGACATACTTCACATCCACTGTAAGTTGTATTCCTAGGTATTTTATTCTCTTTTTAGCAATTGTGAATGGGATTTCACTCATGACTTGGCTCTCTGTTTGTCTGTTCTTGGTGTATAGGAATGCTTGTGATTTTTGCACATTGATTGTGTATCCTGAGAATGCTGAAGTTGCTTATCAGCTTAAGGAGATTTGGGGCTGAGATGAAAGGGTTTTCTAAATATACAATCATGTCATCTGCCAACAGAGATGATTTGACTTCCTCTTTTCCTAATTAAATACCCTTTATTTATTTATCTTACCTGATTGCCCTGGCCAGAACTTCCAACACTATGTTGAATAGGAGTGGTGAGACAGGGCATCCTTGTCTTGTGCTGGTTTTTAAAGGGAATGCTTCCAGTTTTTGTCCATTCAGTATGATATTGGCTGTAGGTTTGTCATAAATAGCTCTTATTATTTTGAGGGATGTTCCATCAATACCTAGTTTATTGAGAGTTTTTAGCATGAAGGGCTGTTGAATTTTGTCGAAAGGCCTTTAATGCATCTATTGAGATAATCATGTGGTTTTTGTCACTGGTTCTGTTTATGTGATGGATTACATTTACTGATTTGCATATGTTGAACCAGTCTTGCATCCCAGGTATGAAGCTGACTTGATCATGGTGGCTAAGCTTTTTGATGTGCTGCTGGAATCAGTTTGCCAGTATTTTATTGAGGACTTTTACATCAATGTTCATCAGGAATATTGGCCTGAAATCTTTTTTTGTTGTGTCTCTGTCAGGTTTTGGTATCAGGATGATGCTGGCCTCATAAAATGAGTTATGGAGGATTCCCTCTTTTTCTGTCGTTTGGAATAGTTTCAGAAGAAATGGTACCGACTCCTCTTTGTACCTCTGGCAAAATTTGGCTGTGAATCCGTCTGGTCCTGGACTTTTTTTGTTTGGTAGGCTATTAATTACGGCATCAATTTCACAACTTGTTATTGGTCTATTCAGGGATTCGACTTCTTCCTGGATTAGTCTTGGGAAAGTGTACATGTCCAGGAATGTATCCATTTCTTCTAGATTTTCTAGTTTATTTGCATAGAAGTGTTTATAGTATTCTATGATGTTAGTTTGTATTTCTGTGGGATCGGTGTTGATATCCCCTTTATCATTTTTTATTGCATCTATTAGATTCTTCTCTCTTTTCTTCTTTATTAGTCTGGCTATTAGTCTATCAATTGTGTTGATCTTTTCAGAAATCCAGCTCCTGGATTCGCTGATTTTTTGAAGGGTTTTTCGTGTCTCTATCTCTTTCAGTTTTGTTCTGATCTTCTAACTAGCTTTTGAATTTGTTTGCTCCTGCTTCTCTAGTTCTTTTAAATGTGATTTTAGGGTGGCAATTTTGGATCTTGCCTGCTTTATCTTGTGGGCATTTAGTACTATAAATTTCCCTCTACATACTGCTTTAAATGTGTCCCAGCAATTGTGGTACATTGTGTCTTTGTTCCCCCTGGTTTCAAAGAACATCTTTATTTCTGCCTTCATTTCATTATTTACCCAGTAGTCATTCAGGAGCAGGTTGTTCAGTTTCCATGTAGTTGTGCAATTTTGAGTGGAGTTTCTTAATCTTGAGTTCTAATTTGATTGCACTGTAGTCTGAGAGACTGTTAGTTATGATTTTCATTCTTTCGGATTTGCTGAGAAGTGTTTTACTTCCAATGATGTGGTCAACTTTAGAATAAGTCCAGTGTGGTGCTGAGAAGAATGTATATTCTGTTGATTTGGGGTGGAGTTCTGTAGATGTCTATTGGGTCCACTTGTTCCAGAGCTGAGTTCAAGTCTTGGATATCCTTGTTAATTTTTCTGTCTCGTTCATCTAATATTGACAGTGGGGTGTAAAAGTCTCCCACTGTTATCGTGTGGGAGTCTAAGTCTCTTTGTAGGTCTCTAAGAACTAGTTTTATGAATCTGGGTGCTCTTGTATTAGGTGCATATATATTTAGGATAGTTAGCTCTTCTTGTTGCATTGATCCCCTTACCATTATGTAATGGCCTTCTTTGTCTCTTTTGATCTTTGTTGGTTTAAAGTCTGTTTTATCAGAGACTAGGATTGCAACCCCTGCTTTTTTTTTTTTTTTTTTTTTTTTTGCTTTCCATTTGCTTGGTAAATATTCCTCCATCCCTTTATTTTGAGCCTACATGTGTCTTTGCACGTGAGATGCATCTCCTGAATACAGCACTCTGATGGGTGTTCATTCTTTATCCAATTTGCCAGTCCGTGTCTTTTAATTGGAGCATTTAGTCCATTTACATTTAAGGTTAATATTGTTATATGTGCATTTGATCCTGCCATTATAATGCTAGTTATTTTGCCCATTAGTTGATGCAGTTTCTTCATAGCGTCAATGGTCTTTACAATTTGGTATGTGTTTTTAACAAATAAATACTGGACTTTTTCAAATGTGTTTCTGCTTCTATTTCAATGCTGACTAAATTTTCTCTTGAAGTCTATGAATGTGTTGAATTAACTTGTTACATTTTCTAATGTTGAGCCATCTATTTAACATACACATACGACCATAGCTTGTCTCTAGCTTTTCTCTGAGGTTACCCTGCCACCTTTGACAGATGTGTTTTCTTGCCTCATGATACAAAATGAGGAGAAAATTAGGCACTGTTTTGCCTTGATACACACAAAAAAGGAAAATAGTCTAGCTGCAAAATTTTCCCTTCAGATCATTCTCTATCTTTGGCATCTAGTCTACATCTTCTTCAGGTTACAGGTATCTTTCTTAGGGTTTCTTCTGGGTTTTGTGTTAGTTTCTGATTGTGGTGATAAAATTCACATGATAGATTGTAATATTGTTCCCAATTCTTTGCTGTTTCCCCCAAGAGGTTTACACTTGAGACTTTGATATGCTAAATAATTTGACTTGTTTTAAGCAATAAAATATGACTGAATAAACCACACTATAATGATGATTAAACATGTGTCTATTTTTGTCATTTTAGGACACATGACAGCATCTCATATATAGTAAAGAAATTATTTTTAAAATTGGGATTGATGGCCATAAAAGTAAGTAAGTGATACAAAGAAATAACCCTGGATCTAAAATGCTTATTATACTGTAGTATTCTTCATGAACCATCAAATATGACGTATCTTTCACCAGACCAACATTAAAATTTGATGTTTTGGCTCTCAGTGTGTGGAAATCACCTACACACCTAAACTCACCCACGTTGTAAAATAATTCATTATTAGCAAGCATTTACAAAATCCAGATATTATGTGGAGTTGCATTATCTATTGAGAATTCAATTTTCAGGAATTTTTCAGGGTCTGAAATGATGCTGAATCTTGTAATATCCGCAACAAAAGGGACATACATGGTGGTGAAGGAGCCCCAACCACTTGCAGGATTGTACCAATCCAGAAACATATTGATATAATTAGACAGAAGAGCTATTAAATATCACAGACTTCAATCAGTGGGATAACTGTAAGAAATGAAGAAGAAATTCTCTTTAGCGCAATATCCATAGAGGCCATTTCTTGTATATTTCACAAATCACAAGTTTCTTCATATTCCTTTATCTCATAATCCATATTGTGGCAATTTATTTTAGATATGTTGGCGAATAGACGAAAAAGTGATAAATGACTTGGCATACTAGAGACATCTAAAAATTGAACTCACTCTGGGAAGAAATACTAGAGAAAACAAAAGCTAATTCCAATCTCTGAACTCAGAGAAGATCAGGAAAGAAACGCCTCACATGCATTTTAAATGTCAGGGGACAGGATAAGACTTAAACGATAGGCTCTTCCAGAAAACCCTCTCATGTCAAAGATGTAGGTAACACTTTTCTCCCCCATCATAGGAGATGGGATGGATGTGCACTCTCTAGAGGCACTGAATGGAAGGAAGAGTAGCTTACAGAATGCCAAGTCCTGATCCTCCTGCCTCACAGTGGCATGGTCCTTAGTTATCTCCTTTGCTATATTCTGCCCTTTTCTTTAAACTTTTCACAATGAAAATCCACAGAGTTTCATCCACAAGTATCTTATGTTCTCTCTACACTCACATCCTGACTGATCTTTTCCAGTGTGTGGCTTTAAATCCATATACATGCTGATGATATAGCTCTATGTCTCTGAATTCTTGATTGGTTTACCCAAATCTTTATTCAAACATCTCTTCCCAGGATGTCTAAACAGCATCTTAAATTTCCAAAGTGAATTCTTCGCTTCTCCTTTTGCCCCCTCCCCAAAGTTCCGCTTTATTCACATTCCTTTCAAACTCAAAAATAATTCTATTCTTGATATTCTGACCAAAAATCTTGGATGAATCCTTGAGTTACGCCATGATCCCTCAGAAGCCAATAGAAATCCATGAGGAAATCCTCTTGATTCTATCTCAAAATGTTTCCAGTATCCAGTCATTTTTTCATCACCTCTCCAGCTACCTCCCAGCCCAAGCCCCCATTCTCTCTTCTGGGTTATTGCAACAGTATACTAACGGTTCTTACACTTTTGTCCATCATAGCCTATTCACAACAGGGCAGTCAGTTATTTTTGTGAATGCATGTAACTTTTCCGCTCAAAATTCCAATGGCTCTCCATGTCATTCAGAGAAAAAGCTAATCAGCGTCTTGTATATGTAACTCTATGTGATCTCCGCTCCCTCCTCCCTCCATGACTTCCCCCTTGTTCACTTCGCTCCAGCACCACTGGTCTCCTTGGCCACCCCCGGCATATTCCACTTCAGATATTCACACTGGCTGCTTGACCTGCCTATAAAGCTCAAATGGGAATTTTCAGAGAGACCTAACTATTTTAAAATTCAACTCTTCCCCCACACTCATACTCCTCATCCCTATACCTGGCATATATATATATATTTTAGTAGCACTTACCACCTTCAAATGCACAGTGTAATGTAGTTATTTATTTCTACCTTCTCCCAATAATATGTAAGCTCCATGAGCACAGGGACTTTTATCGATTTTGTTTATTGCTTTAACTCCAGAACTCACAATAATACCTGACATGCAATAGGGACTGTTTTAAAAAGAATAAAAAATTAAAATAGAGAAGAGGGAAGAATATGTACATGTGTCCCTTGGGGGCACCGGGCTAAGGAACAGGAGAGCTCAATCCTCATCTTTAACTGTAGGAGATATGATAGATAATATCTAATACTAGAAATTCAGAAATAATTATATAAGTAGTTTATTTAGAAATAGGGAGATAAACACCTCTTCAGAAAAGCAATATTATGTCTGCCTCTTGAGAGTCTAGGGTTTTTGGCTTTATTTGTCATGTAGAACTCTGATTCTGTAAACCGTTTCTTTTAATTACCTGATAAAATTTTTTGTATAGAAAACAGTTAATATTATATAAATCTTTATAAATAATTTATTAAGAATTATTAAAATTTTATGTGTACATATTTTACATTTGTAAGATGTTTTAAGTTTAAAATTTTATATTCTTTATTTATAAAGATTATAAATACTTTCAATATATTTTTATCCATAACATTGTTTGGTATGTTCCTGTTAATTGGGGGAAGGGTATGTAAATCTAAAATGTAGATTTTAATTAACTAGTGCTCTGTTCAGTAAGTTTAAATATAGTCCTGGGAATATCAGTTTGTAAATAAATGAGCAAATCACCTAAAATTTTACACACATGCGAATTAGTTTAATATTTAATAGGTTTTCAGAGCTTTAGAGATCTTAGTTTATTTTTTACCCATTATTCTGTTAAATACTATTGTTCCATGAAAGAAATAAAATATATGTTTGCATCATGATTCTGGATACAATTGTACTCTAATACTTTCCTTCATTGGAAATAAAATATGTTAACTTGGACTATGCAAGTAATTCTGGCTGGATGACACACTGAAGTCATTTATCTCATTGGCGTTTAAAGTTTACATTTCTAATTACATTTAAATTGTTGGAGTAAACCAAGAAAACAATGCTTTGCTTAAATTCCAATTTGCAAAATCTTTCCTAAGCTTTTGTGTTTCAAAAATAACCCTTTCTCTCCAATGCAGCAAACAAAAATTAATAAAAAATTGCAGTCACAGTAAAGTTTGGTATTATGAAGTACTGCTTCGACCACTGTGAATGCTGAAGTTGCATGACAATATGAGAGAATTTCCATGAATATATATTGACTACTAATGCAGAATAAAGTTTTCTCATTCTCTAACCAAAACAATTTAAAAGGAAAATTATGTTTATTAAAAACCTATTTATCTCTAGGGTTTTAGCCAAACCCTTTTGAAGATGATTTTCCAATTGGAAAATTATCAGAAGCAAAATCCTTTCAAGAATCCAGGATTTTAAAATTCATCAAATTAAATTATTCTTCATATATGATTTCTTTCTTAAACTCACAAAACCACTAATATGTGAAATATTACAAATGATCACCTATTGGTTATTGTCCTTTGTTTTAAGAAAAAAGAAGAAATCCACTTATGGAAGAACTTTACCTATGCATTTTTTAATATTAAGAAGTCAATTTTGCATTATTGGGCATATTCAGATAATAGGAGTTCTGTATATTCAAATATTTTGCTTAAGAGTATATATATGAACACACACACATTCTTAGCATGTAAATATATGAGTGTATATATATACTCAATGTGTATATATATGAATATATATATATACTTATGTGGAGATATATATATATATATACTTGAACACATGTATGTGTATAAATACTATGTTCTAAGTAAGATCTTTAATGATCTTGATGTGTAGGGTCTTTATTAAGAACAGTGCTCATGGGTCTGCAAATATGGATGTACTAGAATTAATATTATTACAAAAAGTTTAGTGATTGTGTTACTCTGATTAAATTGAAAGCATGTGAAATTATGTCCCATATCTCTAGCAGTCATATTTTTTGTCTTGCCAACAAGTTCCACCTAATAGTTTAAAACTAACTTCAGAGAATTTTTATTTGACAATTCATTCAAATAAGTTTTGAATTTGGTGTAGTAAGGTAAATAATTTATTATTTCTAGTGAGGTTCTATATTCCAACTTTGCTTTCTATTGACAATTCATTTTACTTCCTTTTTTTTCAAGACAGGTTATTACGTAGTTTACCAAGACTAAATAGAATATGAATTTTATTCTGAGTAAGTTTTATAGGGAACTGTCTACTACAGAAGCACCTAGCCACATATGGCTATAAAAGCAATGAAATGTAGCTACTTCATATTGAGACATACCGTAACTGTAAAGCATACAGCAGAATTTAAAGACATAGTATGGAAAAAAATAAGAATGTAAAAATCTCATGAATAATTTCTATCTTGAAATAATTTTTGTAAATATTGGGTGACATAAATATATAATGTCATAATTAATCTCAACTACATCTTTTCCTTTTTAATGTTGCTTTTCAAAAATTTAAAATTATATATGTGACTTGCATTTCTGGCTCACAATATGTCTATGTTGGAAAGCAATGTATAAAGTTATTTTTTAAACTTCCATATTTCTCTTATTAAATAGTATCAAACAGTGCATTTGCAAGCTTTTAAAAGTAAATAAAGGGCTGGGCGCAGTGGCTCATACCTGTAGTCCCAGCACTTTGAGAAGCTGAGGCAGGAGGATTAGTTTAGTTGAAGAGTTTAATACAAGCCTGGGCAATAGAGCAAGACCCCATCTCCACCAAAAATAAAAATTGGTGTGGTGGCATATCTCTGTAATCCCAACTACTGGGCAGGCTGAGGTGGAAGGATCCCTTGAGCCCTGGAGGTTGAGGTTGTAGTCAACCGTTATTGTGCCCTGCAGTCCAGCCTGGGTCACAGAAAGACTCTGTTGAGGTACCCAGCCTAGAAGTAATCCATCAACAAATATTAATATAATAAATAATATACAATTAAATGAACAGCAAAACAATTCTACTACCATGCTACAAATTCATATTTGTACATTCTATTAACCAAAGCCCAAGACACAAATAGAAGTCCTTTTGAAGTGGATAATGAAAGCTGAACATAACAGAGAAGAAATGCACCCTGACTGTCCACCTGTGCCTCTTGTATGATGCAGACTCAGCTTTTTAGCCTATGCTTATCAATTAGAATCTATTTCGTCTGCTTGTTGTTTTGTTTCCAACTGCCCTTGACTAGCTTGAAGGCCAACAGGACAAATGTAGCAAGAAAGGCTCACTGAATAGCACAGATTTGCTATGTATCAGTGTAGAAACAGCATGTTACTTGGAACAAAAATAAAATTTTTACAGCCAGAGGCAAGATCTGATATAAGTTGCAAAGTGATTGGAAGGCTTTTGGCTTGGTTTGGATTTCTGGTCCTTTACTTGAATTGTTCATTGAATTGGATTTTTGGCAGAGGCCATGGGCCAAGAAATGACAATCAGATCCCAGATCTCAAAACTTCATGGGCAAAGATGACCAATTATTGCAAGGAGACACCAACTCAGACCCTAATTAGTTCTGGAAGTTTGTGAGCAAGGTAAGGAATAGAACATTTCCAAGCAGATATGCTGTATATTTTGTAGGATTATAGCCTAAGCTGAGAAGGATTGAAGATGTTTTCTTTACAACCTGACTGGTCTTTCCTTGGATAAGGGAGTCTAGCTCTTAGTACACATGCATTTTTTTTTTTTAAAGAAAAACATGGTCATGTTCAGTATATATATTTTAAGTGTTTATTTCTGTAGAATCAGCATGAGAAACATTATATTTGCATGGTTGTTTTATTTTTCAACTAACTTCAAATTCATAAATATAAAACAAATTTTGAACAACTTGACCATTAGGTGAATTAAGAGTAAACTATTTGCAATTCATAGCTTTTTCCAAGTCCATAGAAATTTTCCCATGATACTTGGATTTATCAGTGCTGATAGTTTTTGATACAGCAGTGTACTTTAAGTTATACTCAAAAGTTCCAATGACGATCAGAATTCTTCTCCCTTTTATTTGCCTCTTCTCATCTACATACCCTCTACTCTCTCAAATAGAGTAATTGTAGTAGGGTGCTTAAAATATATTTTATGATAGTAATCTTTGGTAATAGAAGTGATTCTCTATTCTACTGCAGAGATAAACACCATAAGAAAAGACATACCTCAACTGATAAGTCAAAAGTCTTTGTTTGACTTTTCCTGATAGTGTTTACAAGAAATACAGCTCTAATTTATCAGTAATGCTAAATGTGCTATAAAGAAAAGTCAGAGAGTGAAAGTTTGATCGCAGAATTAGAAAAAGTTGTGGGGCAATATGTAAGGTTGGGGAGAAGAGATGTTACTAGAGAAAGGTCAGCAAGTGAAAAACTGTTCTTAAAATACTCACTAGAAAATATGTTACAATCAGAAATATAAAACTGTGATTCACATGTGCCTACTAGCAGCATCTAGCTGGAAACCTCCTCGTTTTTTTGAGACAGAGTCTAGCTCTGTTGGCCAGGCTGGAGTGCAGTGGCCTGATGTTGGTTCACTGCAACCGCTGCCTACCAGGTTCAAGTGATTCTCCTGCCTCAGTCTCTCAAGTAGCTGGGACCGTAGGCACCCGCCACCGTCTGGCTAATTTTTGTTGTTGTTGGGACAGTGTTTCACCGTTGTTGCCCAGGCTGGAGTGCAATGGCACGATCTTGGCTCACTGCAACCTCCACCTCCGGGTTCAAGTAATTCTCCTGCCTCAGCCTCCCAAGTAGCTGGGATTATAGGTGTGCACAATCACGCCCAGCTTTTTTTTTTTTTTTTTTTTTTTTTGATTTTTAGTAGAGACAGGGTTTCACCACATTGGCTAGGTTGGTCTTGAACAGCCAACCTCAAGTGATCTGCCCATCTCAACTTCTCAAAGTGCTGGAATTACAGGCCACTGTGCATGGCCAAAACCCCCTCATAAGATAATAGGTCACATCAACATAGCATTAATGTCCACACACAACTCAGTATATTATTTCACTTTGCTTCAGTAACAACTTTAAATCTCGATGATTTATAGGAAGCATATTTGTTTTACTCATGTTTTATGTTAATGCTTCTGAGTCAGCAAGTGCTGCTCTACCTCCTGCATCTTCTCATTCGGTGACCTTCAGTGGCAGTGAAAAAAGAATGACAGGAGGGGAGACATGGGTGCCAATGAACACTTCCACTCAAAATTCACACTCTGTCAGTATTCCTCACACTCTACTGGCCCACATCAGCAACATGACCAGGCCAGATAATGGGGTGGAAATGTATATTCCACCTTCAAGGAGGTACTTGAAGTCACATAGCTATGGGCAGAGATGCAAACTTCTTTCTAAAGGAAGTTATCCAACAGTTGTAAAACATAATGCAATTTGCCAAAGTGAGTGGTTCAAGTGCAGGGAGAATAAGCCCCAGACGGTTTGGTCTTGGCCATAGCTCCTCTTGTTTTAAGTGGATGCCATGGCTTAAGTGTACTTTGTAGAAAAAGATTTCTAAGAAGACTGAATTTGTTCAAAACGGATGTAATCTCAGTGGCTCTCCAACAATGCTAGGTCTTTCTGGTAGATTCTACTCATAGCCACTGGCAGAAATACCACTGTGGGGAAAAAGACGCTGGAGAAATAAGTTTCTAGTCTACACATAAACTTCCAGAATAACTCCAAACGTTTTAATTGTCATACTAGTCAAGTCATACATAATCCTAGGGCATGGCAGTGTCAGTTTACAATAATTATCTCTGTAAACGATGTTGAATATCAGATATATCTTAAAGGAAGTTGTGAAAATCCAACAGATTGGTATTACTAATTCAAAAGACGATAAAAAATAAATGTTGAACTCACTAATGTCACTGCAACGGCCTCCAGATAATTTACCATTCTAACGTGACAGAGAAGAAGAGTAATTTAGAGGACTAGAAATAAAAGAAAAAAAGAATTAAAAGTTACATGATGTTATCAGAATTGCAAAACAAAGTTGAATAATAATTGTATACAGTTTTAAATGTAAAACATAGTAGAGAATAGAAGAAGTTACAACAAAGAGAAAAGTCTAAATATAATTCTATTTATTTGCATTTTAAATTACAAGTTGATGGTCTGGATTGGATGTTAAGCAATTAGGGAAGGATCTTCAAATTTTAGCATGCATGGAAGCCACTTGGGGACCTTGTTTAAAACACTTATTTTCCCGAAGTCCCCAGGCTCTGGCCCAGAGATGCTAATTCAGCAAACCTATTGGCATCTAGTTATATAGGTTTTAATAAGCTCTTGGGAGAGACTGATAAAAGTGGTCAGGGGATCAAGCTTTGTGAAACAATGAACTATAAAAGCAAGTAAGAGATCTTTTAAATATTCTTTAAACACCTAATGATATCCTAGGAAGAATTATTTTTAAATGACAATGATGAATTTCTTAAAAATATAAGACTGAATAATGACCCAATTTGTATATTTTATTCTGTTGTTTTGAAATTTCTAAAAATGGTGTGCATTATAAAAGTTACTAATTATGCTGTAGTTAAAAGTATGTAATGTACTGAAAAAATATAAATTGAGTTTTGTGCACTATACAGTCCCACTTCTTAACAGTAATTTTATTATTGAATGTTAAATACATTTGAGTTATACAGATGTGCATTAAAAAATAAGAAAATGCTCTGACATCAAAAAGAAATATGTCAAATCATAAGAGTTGCAAGTAAAAATTGTCTTTGTCAATAATGTCACCATTACATGAATAACATTTTGCCACATGACCCTACTAATTAAAAATTTAGGTTAATATGCTTATAACAATCCACAACATTTTGAATTAACATGAATGAATTTGAAATTTCATCAAAACACTTGCCTCAACTTGTACACTGTCTGTCGTGGCTGGTTGGTAAACTAAAGTCTTGTTTGCATTTATGGTAGAAAATACTTATTATTGAAATATACCCATTTGTCATTTAAATATACCCACTGTAAACTTTTATTTTTATTTCCTAGTTCATTGTTGAATAGACAAATGTACAGTTACAGTTGGAGCATTTAATATCTGTCTCATTAATCGACAGAACAACTGGAAAGAAAAGGGTACAGAGAAAATATCACTATCAATCAGCTGTCTCTAATCCACTTAATAGGCCATTCCAAAACAGTAGAATACATATTATTTTCAAGAACCTTCATAATTATTTGAAGGAGAGTTTAAATCTTTGACCATAAAAAATATCCCATCAAACTTAAAATCATATAGAACATGTTCTCAAACCACAATGGCATCAAATTAGAAATCAATAACAGAAAGAGAAAAGGGAAATCTCCAACTCAAAAACACACTTCTAATGAACCATGAGTTAAAGAGCAAGTTTCAAGAGAAAAAAATAGTAATTACATTGAACTTAATAAAGATACAACATATCAAAATTGTGCCACACTGCTTTAGATAAGAGAGAAATTTGTAATACTAAATGTTGTGTTAGCAGAGAGGGAAATTCAAATCTGTAAGCTCCTACCTTAAAAATCTAGAAAAACAAGAGCAGAATAAACCCCTAACAAGCAGAAGAAAAGAAAAAGTATAAAGCAGAAATTAATGAAATGTAAAACAACAAATAAATTTTAAAATAGTTCTTGTAAAGATGAAAAAAATTGATAAACTACTAGTAAGATTGACAGAAAAGAAAAAAGAGAAGAGACCCAAATTGTCAACATCAGGAATGAAATGGGATATTGTTACAGCGATTCTGTCTATCACTGTAGTCATCAAAATATAATAAAGGAATACTAGGAACAATTTTACTCACAAAAATTTGACAACATAGATGAAACAGGCCTATTTCTCCAAAGCACAAACCATTACATCTAACCCAAAATGAGATACAGAATTTCATACAAATTAAAATGACTCTCATTTAAAAATCAACTCAGGATGGTGACAAACTTAAATGTGAAAGGTAAAACCATAAGGAGAAGACAGTTAAAAAAAAAAAAAAAAAAAAAAAGGCAAAACCACATAGGAAAATCCAGTAAAGACTTTGGCACCTACACAATGAGTTGTTAGTCTTTATACCAAAACCACGATCCATATAATGAAATTGATAAATTGTATTTCACCAAAATTGAAAGTGTTCTCTGAAGGACTCTGTTAAGAGGATGAAAAGGCAAACTGTAGACTGGAAGAAAATATTTGCAAACCACATGATATAGACTAAATTGGTTGTGCCTCCTCCAGATTTACATGTTGAAGTCCTAACCCACAGTACCTCAGAGTGTGGCTGATTTTTTGAGATAGGGCCTTTAAAGAGGTAATTGAGGAAAATAAAGTCATATGAATGGGCGTTAATCTAATATGACTGGTGTCCTTATAAGAAGAAATTAGTAAACACACATTTACACACACACAGGAAGACCATGTGAAGACGAAGGGAGAAGACAGCTATCCACAAACCAAGGAGTAGTGGACTAGTATCAAAAATACATAAGGAACTCAAAACAAAAATCCAGTGAGATAATGGGCAAAAGACTAAAGGGACATTTCACTGAAGAAGATATATAGATGGCAAATAAGGACATAAAAAATGTTCAGTATTTTTAGTTCTTAGGAAAATCCAAGTTAAAACAACAATGAGATGACACTACATACCCATCAGAATGTCTAAAATAAGAAAAAGTGACAATACAAAATATTGACAAAGATACAGAGAAAATGGATCACTCACACGTTGCTGTTGGGAATTACAAAATGTTACACCCATTCTGGTAAGGAGTGTAGCAGTTTCCTACAGATATAGCTGTAACAGCCTTTGTTCCCCTAGCTTAGCAAGCAATTCCAGAATTGCAATGCTTGTTTTTCAAAATAGTGATCCTCTTTAACGAATGACCTCTGTCTTCCCAGCTGTATTTTTTATCTGCGCATTTCTTGTTGGTGAACTGAATTTATTCCTGTTGTTTCTCACGTAATACCTAGAAAGGTGATTTGAATACTACAATGGCTCTAGAGGGGAAGAAAATAGCTTACCAGCTACATTTGATAAGATTTCACAGAAGTCAGTGAATATAGGAACTTCCTGTGTTATTATGTTAAATATGATCTTTCTCTCCCATCTGCTGCTCAAAACTTTGCTATTCAATCACTTAATGTATATTCCTGCATTAGATAAGTATACAGATTTTATGGCATAAATCAGAGCAGTGGGAACTGTTAATCATCAGAAGCTATTTTTCATGTGAATATGAACAAAGAATTCCCAGATAACCACGGATCTTTGGCTGAGAAGCTCCCACATAAAGTTGAATTGTTTACTTTTTCTTCTTTTCTGTTTTGTTTCATTAGTTATATAAAGAACATTGCCACTGACAACCAGGGGGAAACAACACCGAAATACGGAAAATTTCACAAATGACAAAGCTTTACTACCTTCATTATCCATTTAAATTGTATATCAACCATCTTAGATATCATCGTTCCCTCTTTCTAGATGAAAAAAAGGTGAGCCTTGGGGATATTGTAGCATATATGAAGATATTTCAATTGTGATAGTAAGAGGCAGCTTGTAAGAGCCATATTCAAATGTCAACATTTTTTTTCCACATCCCATGCAACAACTGTTTTCCTAAAAAGCACTTGGTCAAACAACATAAAAAGAATTGGTTAGGCCAGGCACAGTAGCTCACGCCTGTAATCCCAGTACTTTGGGAGGCTGAGGCAGGTGGATCATGAGTTCAGGAGTTCAAGACCAGCCTGGCCAAGATGATGAAGCCCCGTCTCTACTAAAAATACAAAAATTAGCCAGGCGTGGTGGTGGGCACCTATAATCTCAGCTACTCGGAAGGCTGAAGCAGAGAATTGCTTGAACCCGGAAAGCAGAAGTTGCGGTGAGCCGAGATCATGCCACTGCACTCCAGCCTGGACGACAGAGCAAGACTTCGTCTCAAGAAAAAAAAGAAAAAAAGAATGGGTTAAGCAACATAGTAACTTCATTTATTCCATGGTTGACTACTCAGATTTTGTATATATACCTGTTGCAATGAAAAATATAATTAAGCATTATTTTCAAAACAGTTGAATAGAGTGATCAGCACAGGTTCCTGAAAAACAAGACTTGAATCGTCTTTTCTATGAGAGTGTGTGCATGTTTCTTGTTCAGGTGAGACCTTAGAAGTACTATTTATAGGCTGTAAGATTGAAAAACTCTACATTTTGAACATTGCTTAATAACTAATTCCACAAGGCTATTTATGAATCAGAATTTCCTCCTATTTCTCCCTTTTCCAGCATGAGCTCTAAATTCGAGAAATAGTGGGCTGGAAGAAGGCTTAGGAAGGAAAATAGTTCTAAATGATTAAGTAAACAAGATAATTTGATCAGTATAACTCTAGTCTCCTGACAGCAAATAACACAGAGAATTAACAATTAACAGGAACATATGATGACTTCATTCATTATCAGTAATAACGCTATCTGGACTGCATGAGGGCCTGGACTTGGATGTTTATAGTTACTTTGGAATTTTATCTCATAAATTTTCTCAACTCTGGAGAATTTATTTAACTCTTGCTGTACTATACCAAGGATTAACCACTGTATACAGTGGAGAAAATATAGATATTCTGAAACAGAGAAGATTCTAGAGTTTACATGGAAGCAGGAAAGAAAAGACAATTATGGAAAATTTATGCCACGGTGACGGATAAGGATTCACACAACAAACCCTTTTTCTATGTCTCAATTTCTCAGCTACAATCTAAACTTGTGTGTGTGTGCAGAATGCTTAGAGAATTAATCTAGTTTTTGAAGATTCTGATCTAACAGACTATATGCGAAACATGGCGATTTCAACGTGTAGTTTACTTATTAGTTCTGAAATGTAGCACATATTTTTGCCTAAGTTTTTCTTTTTCCTTATTGTCAATGATGAGGAAATATCCATGATATAAGACTCAGGATTGGAGACTTTGTCCCTCACCACTGAATTCAGTGAACGTGGCAAGAGTCAATCATTCCATCTCTATTATAAAACCCCAAATACAAGATTTTATTCTTCATGCAATCTGGTGCTAATAATAATAACAGTAACAAAAATCAGGAATATTCTTTCATGTTTATAAGAAGATTCCTCCATTGTATGCTACTTCCTGCCTCTTCATTTATATGCTAGCAATGTAGTTACCTGTATTTCTCTGATACCTCATGCTTACTATTGATTTCTTAATTTTGCTGTCTGAATATCCTTTCTCCGCTTGTTTGCCTTGCTACTTTCCTCTCATCTTTCAAGATTCAGCTCCAGGTTGACCACATCTAGAAAGTCTTCCCTCCCAGGCTCCTCAGATACTGTTTTTATCCCTCCCTTCATCTCTTTTCATTCTTCATTGTAATGGCCATTTGTTCTTCTGCCTCCCTATTAGACTGCAAGCTCCCTGGGTAAGGAATTCAGATATCAGCATAGCTCTATCCTGGCGCTTTATAGTATCTGGCACAATGCATGTCTGTAAAACATTTTTGATAAATTAATGTATGGCTAGTATTTTATTTGAAAAGGTAGAGTTTATAAAGTAGGAGCATGATATTTTATTTATCTTTCAGGACAATCTTTAGAAGTGGAAGAGCAGCAAAAAAATACTCCAAGATGAACGTCTCAGACTAGTTTGTGTTGGAATCTGGACCTGAAATCAATTCTATGCTGAAACAAACAACAGCAACCAATAAGCTTTCTTTAGTACCACTTAATATATAGGGACTGTGGACATGACATTTAAATATACTATTTTATTTAATCCTCATGACAGCCCTATAGAGGGCAGCATAGATAACATTATCCCTATTTTCCAAGTGAGGATAATGAAGTTTGGAGAGTTTATGTGACTTTCCCAAAGTGGCAGGCACAATAAACAGGCTGAGAGTCAAGCCCTGTTCGAATTCACTCCAGATCTGTGCTGTGAAGGGCAAGACCGTAAAACTTCTCAAACTATATTCTTTTTGGTATGGCTAAGATTACTTTTCCAAAATATTATTACATTCATTGTTTCTATTGTTCAAACTCTGCAAACACACATTTGGGGAACGTAGCAGTGCACATTGAAAGAGATGGTATCAATGTGTTATCTATCATTGACAAGAATCCAGGCCTCCAGCAGGAGGAAAAATGGAGATCCTGGTTATGTGAATTGCCAGCTACAGCCCTTGCCTCAGAGTTAGGTTCTAGCAAGTCTACACCTCTGTTGCCGGACATATACCATGAATATAATATTTATTTTAACTTTTTGGGGTATTATATTTTCTAAACTCAATTTGACATTTAATTATATTCAGATATTTAAAGAAACAGTTTTATTCTGAGTTTATCAAAAACAAACTCTCAGATTCAGAATTAATCTGGGGAGTTTTCACTCTGGAGAGAAACTGTTGTTACATTTGAATCCTCTACACGTTCTCCTTCTTCTCCTACCACACACCAAATGTGTATTTTCTTCAGAAGTCATCAACTTCATTAAACATAAAGTAATTTGACTGTTAGAAATTCACAATTTATTAAAAAGTCAAGAGCAAAACCTTTGAGAAATAATTTAATGCTGAAAATTATCCTTTTCTCTTTTTCCTTCAATTCATACCAACATTAAAGGTTGGTTACAGGTAATTTGGAGACATCATAGTGAATATGATTTCATTTATTGAAGTAATGTTGCCTTCCAACACATAGAATGGGAAAAAATATTTGCCAACTATCCATCTGACAAAGGATTAATAAGCAGAAAATATGAGGAACTCAACTCAATAGGAAAAAATCTAATAATTTGATTAAAAATGGGCAAAAGGTCCAAGAAAGAAGACATACCAATGGCAGAGAAATGCAAATTAAAACTGCAATGAGATATCACCTCACCCCAGTTAAAATGGCCTTTATTGAAAGGTCAACCAATAACAAATGCTGATGACGATGTGGAGAAAAGGGAATGCTTGCACATTGCTGGTGGGAATGTAAATTAGTACAGCTACTATGGAAAACAGTATGGAAGTTTCCCAAAAAACTAAACATAGAACTATCAAATGATCCAGCAATCCCACTGCTAGGTCTGTACCCAAAAGAAAGGAGATCAGTATATCAAAGATAGATCTGTACTACCATGTTTATTGCAGCACTATTCACAATAGCCAAGATTTGGAAGCAACGGAAGTGTTCGTCGGCAAACTGATGGATAAAGAAAATGTGGTACATATACACAATGAAGTATAATACCATTCAGCCACAAAAAGAATGAGATCCTGTCATCTGAAACATTATGGATGGAACTGGAGGATATTATGTGAAGTGAAATAGGCCAGGCATAAGAAAAACAAACTTCACGTTTTCTCCTATTAGTGAGAGCAAAAAAATTAAACAATTGAACTCACAGAGATAGAGAATAGAATGATGGTTACCAGCGGCTGCAAAAGGGTGGAGGAGGGATTGTTAATAGGTACAAAATATAGTTAGAATGAGTAAGATCTCCTATTTGCTATCACAACAGGGTGACTACATCAACAGGGTTAAGACCAGCCTGGCCAACATGGTGAAACCCCATCTCTACTAAAATACAAAACTTAGCCGGGCATGATTGCAGGTGCCTGTAATCCCAGATACTCGGGAGGCTGAGGCAGGAGAATTGCTTGAGCCTTGAGCTATTGTCTCTGCCTTGAGGCAGAGGTTGCAGTGAGCCCAGATTGCACCACTGCACTCCAGTCTGGGCAACACAGCGAGACTCCGTCCCCCGCCAGAAAAAATTTTTTAAAAAAATGAAAGAATAAGTAAAAGAACGTTTGTAACACAAAGAAAGGAAGAATAAATGCTTGAGGTGATAGAGACCCCCATTCAACCTGATGTGATTATTATGCATTACAAGACTATCAAAATATCACATGTACCCCATAAATACATGCACCTACTAGGTACTCACAAAAGTTAAAAATTAAAAAAGATAATAAAAGACTAATAAAAATAATATTGTCTCTAATCACTATAAAATGCCTCTGAAATACACAGCGGATGCCTATAGCCTCCCACATAATGACTGATTTTGTACCAAGAAGCTAAAGTATAAGCTTATCTGATTCCTAGGTTATTTCTCAATATCCTACATTTAGCTTTTACAAATGACACATAAGAAAATGAGGAGTTTTGTTCTAATAGGGAAAAAAATACTATTTAACTATTTAATAAAATCCTTGATTTTAAGCTAAAAAAAATCAAAATTTTTTAAAGCAATATTGCCCATTGTGGACCTTTCATATTTTTCTCACTGTGATTTCATCACTAGACATTGAATAATTGCTTGCAATGTTCTATTCCTTCAGCATTTATTTCATCCTGCTGCCTCACTTCCAGTGAAAGTATCTAAACATAAATTGTTATACATCATAGTTTTTCAAAACTATCAGAAACCTATTTTAAACATTTTACTGACCTAAAAAAAAGATTTATTTTCCAGAGGTTCTAACAATTCCAAAATCATAGCAGTTATAAAGAGAGTAAGATATAATCCCAAATTTGCCTGTCACTCATTTTTTTCATTGTTATAAAGAAGCAGTTTTGAGGTGGCAATTAAAGCCCAATTTGCCATAAATCGATGTCACATATTGTCTTCAAGCTTCAGAAAAATCAAAGCCTTAATAAATTACACACCTTCTGTTCAAACATTTATAATACAGTTTGCTGTAGATACTAGCACTAGTACATGGATTTATAAATAAAGCTACACATTAGTGATCAATTCAGAAATAATGGGAAAATGAATACCTTCCCTTTCCCTCTTCTTGTTAAGTTTCTCTTCTTCACAGACTACAGGAAAGCACTGAAACTGCTGTTACCCATACCAAAGAGTGCTTGTTATTCTGTTCTTGAAGCTGCCCCAGCAACCAGTGACCTGTTTGAGAACCTGCCTTGACAAGCTCCACAGGTGTCCTGGCTTAATGTTGCTCTGGAGTGCTTTTAATAGATAAGCATACTCTATCTACTCTGGCAAAGAAAAATAGGGCAGGCAATCAAACAACCATTTCTCTAACCTGAGCTGAATACTTAACATAAGTCAAGGGTAAAGGAAACATTCTGCTTTTACAGTGTCCTGAGATGCCATTGAAGAGCTGCCCTTTAGTTTATATATTTATGTATCATCCATACAGGTAGAAACCCGTTCATTCAATAAAACTAGACTGCGATAACAAAGGTTTAAAAACGTTTTGAAAACATAAGCAGAGGCATTTGGAAATATTATTAAAGTAATTCAATAATCTTACTTTAAGAGTTAAACCTTCCAAATATTTGATTTTTCATGGGCCCATGTTTGATTATTCATAGATACAATTTTTGGTTAATTTTGGTTAGTTATACTAAAATAATTCCATAAATTTAAAAAAATGATTTTATAATTAATCTCAAGATTTTGTTTCTGTGTAATTGTCAAATAAAAATTTAAGAGCACAATAAGGAAAAAATTGATGTTATATAATGTACATAAATGTAAATATATTCTGAAATTAAATCCACTGCTACTTTTCTTATAAAGATTTACTTATTCTTATGACAAATGTGGTCATGGTCAGAGAAAAAAAGATTACGTGGGGAAAATTTTGAAATGGGAAAGAAACTTAGTTCTCCTACTTACAGGGGACGGCAAACTTGTGCAAAATATGTGTATTTTCCTTTACTAAAAGTTGTTTTTGCAATAAAATCAAGAATGACCTATTCAGGAGACCACTCAAACTTGTTAATTCAAAATGTAGGAAAAAATGTACGCCTGGTTTTGCATACCTATCCACAGAATAGGCCTGATTTGTAGCAGTTTCCTTTCTGGATATCTGAAGCGTTCTCTCTCTCTCTGTATATCTATAGTGCATTCTGTCTCCAGAGAACTGTGGAGATGGAGGACTCTGATAAAGGTATAGTAAGAATCCAGCAAAGATCTCTGGAGATGTGTCAGAACAACTCCATCAATTATACAGAGAACTGGATACATAGGGATCTGAATGAAATGTCAAAAATGCTTCCTGGTGCACAGGGAAGATGACCACAATCTAGTCTTACAGTATCTATATGATGTCCACGAAAACTGTACACCTGGCACCCACTAGAACACAAGATAAGGGTTCCAAATGCTACCCCATAAACAAGCAGAATTTGGACTCCAGAATATAATGTAAGACAATGAAAAAAAAGGTAATGTCTTTATTTCTAGGATTAAGGGATGAGTGTATCCTAATGAAACAGGTAAAAACCCTCCAATTTCTAAAAACTGGTATCCAAAATCCATTTATTGTCTAGGAAGAGCATGATCATTATTGTAGGCTAAATGAAACAAGGAAGAGAATTACCAGTTTCAAAACACCAGTGCCAATGACCTGAAAACTCACCAGGATACCTCGCTGTTGGGCAGTCACTGTTCAGTGCAATCTTTGTTGAAGTGCTCAGAAAAGTTTTTTGCAAGCCACTTTGAACTGCTAGGCTTAGAAAGGAACTAACTTTTGTGTAAGTGATAGACTAGAGTCTTTAGGAACAAAAGGGGTGTGTATAATTTGGAATTAGTATCATCTGGGGAAAATACTTTCCAGTGTGATAGATTAAGCAAATGTCTTATTCACACATGCCATTAAGTCACTGTGTTATTGAAGATAACAGAGGGGGTTTCATAAGAGTCACCTCTTCCAGGTTTAATGAGGCAAAGAAAAAACCTGTATGTCCTACTTAGGGGTCATTTCCATTATAAAACTGTCATTAAGTTCCAGTTCAAAGTTAAATTTGGGAAATGGCTATTTAGATAACACAGATGGGCACCTAGCTGAATCTTTGATTAGAAACCCTTAAACAAACTGGCAACCTATTATCTTTTCTTTTCATTTTATTCATATCAAGGAAACTTTTGCCTATATATCTCAGTATAAAACAGACTTCACCTCAACCTTTCTTCTAGTTCAAAATAATAATGCATTCTTCCAGGAAATTTTGTCTTGTTACCAATAACCTGGGGTTACCTCAGGATGTAAGCTAATTTCAAACAACTTGTCCTAACAGGAAAAAATATATATATGATTATAACATGCATGTAGTTTGTGTATGGTTTTAAAGGGAAAATACTTCGCCCTCATCTGATAAGGTGCAACTAGCCTTCATAGTATTTTCTGTTCCATTTATTTATATAGACACCATCAAGAGAAAATCAAGCTTTTGCTAGGACAATAAGGAGTTTTTAACCTTCCTTTTCAGTCATGAGCCCCTTGGTAATGCAATAAAATATATGGAACCTATTGGCAGAGAAAGGGACTTAGCCACTTAACCACAAAATAAAGCATACATTTCCAGAGAGCTTTATGAAATCCAAGGGCCCCATTTAAGAGTTTTCTAACATGAGAGGAAAACATTCTATCAGTCTTTCTTTTGGATTAGAAACCCTTAAACGGACTGCCACCTATTCGCTTTTTTAAAAAATTAAGTTTTGGATTTTGAAAGGGTAAAAAGATTAACGGGATATAGGCAGGTCATTACTATAACAAGATTATTGATATATTTGATAGAAAAATGGAATAGAACTCCAGGGTGTGATTGGGTAATTGTGCAAAGAAAAGTAAGGTTCTTCAGGAGTGTCAAAATTCAAGAATGTCTTTTGTATTTTTATATACAAAAAAATAATAAAATCATAAACTAAATTTTAGATTACTTGCCATTTTGAAGTTGTCCTTTAGCAAAAACTGTAAAAGTTACCACTCAATGATGCATATTTTGTCTTTGTGAATTTTAACTTTGAGTTTATACAAACAGACTAAGCCAAAAAATTACGTACTTAGATGACCCATGAAATACTAGAAATGACGTGGATTTTGAAATAGACAGAAATGGGTTTAAATCCCACTCATTAACATTTGTTAACAATATAACCTTGAGGATATCTGAGGCTTAATTTCCTCTTCTTTGAAAAATGAGATAATACCTACCTTGAGAGATGATAGGAGAATTAGATATAGCTATATGAAACATCCAATCCTTGTACTCAGAACTGAAATTAATTTTTCATAATTCAAACAATTATGGTGAAATTCATATTAAGTGTTATTATTTGCAGGAATGAAATACACCCACACTGATTCACTGGACCAAATAGAGATTTCTTAACCCTCCAAATAACACTTTCTTCTTCGTATTCGTTCAAAAAAAAATGCAGTTCCTGATTTTCTTTCCCTAATAGAAAAATCAATAAGTTAATCAGAGCCCAGAGTCAGAGCTGGTAAGGAGTTGAATGCACTTCATTCATTTTTGCCACTGAAAATTATGATTTGTACTTAAAGAATTCCCCATTATTACAGCCAGATGAGTATAATGGCCATGTTTGACTTTAACCAGATCAAGCTTTAGTTTTATAAATTCACTGAAATACCATCACACACCTTCTCATCCACCTCATCCCTCCCCTTAATAAATTCTATAGTTTATAGTTTTTATAGGGAAAGGGGCTTTGGAGAAAACTTGTACTTAATTTCACAATAAATATCCTTATAGTAAAAAGTCTCCATATTTATTTTTCCCCAACTTCTCAGTCAGGACGTTGTGAACACAGAAGGTAATAGATAATGCACCTTTGCTTGCCTTGTGAAATTTCATTTTAGATTAGTTTCTTGAAGAAACTACTTGAGGAAGTTACTGCCTATTTGTTTCTAGGACTAAAAAATATTAGGTTTTGAGGTCAGAATAATGTTTATCTTCTATGAAATAGAACTCTATCATATGCTGAAAATCTATTATAGTATGACAGAAAAACAATAGACCACTTTGGAAAAATCTACCCCTTTCTGTTACTCTTTCACTGGTAAGACTGGCTTAATTGAACTGTTTTTTGTGTTTCAGAAATGAGTTGGAGACTAAGAAAATAGAAGTTTAAAAACTCCAAATATGATCATTTTCTTGCTTTTTAATGTTTTTGTTGTATAAGTTTTCATTTTAATGTTTTTGTTGTATAAGTTTAAATTTCATCTTATGGAAAAACATAAGTTAAATTATCCTTACTGCTTTCATAGAAGTTGAGTTAAAATCTGAAATTATTCTAGATCAAAAAACAAATGAAGGCTACTTCTTCAGAATAAGGTATTTTTCTCAAAAATTAGTTAAGTTTTTATTTTTAAGCAAGCTATGTAAGAATTTATAATTTTTAGCAAAATAAGTAAAATAACTCTTAGAAAAGATATCAGGCACATAAATTTGTTAATAAAAACAAAACACCTTCTTTATCATGTTAGAACATTATACTTTCTATACATAATAGAATGCATATTTTTAATATTTTGAAGAACCTTCATACTGTGTTCCATAGTCTATTTTACAAGCCTAAATGTCCATCAACAGATAAATGAACAAAGAAAATGTGGTATATATGGACAGTGGAGTACTATTCAGCCTTACAAAAGAAAGAAATTTTGTCATTTGCAACAACATAGATGAACCTAGGCAACATATGTTAAGTGAGATAAGCCAGACACAGAAGAATAAGTACTGTATTATTCCACTTATGTGAGGTATCTAAAATTGTCAAACTCAGAGAAGCAGAAAATAGAACAGTATTTGCAGGGGCTAAGGGGAGGGGAAATGGGGAATTGTTCAATGAGCATAAAGTTTCAGTTATGCAAGATGAGCAGGTTATAGAGAACTGCTGTACAAGATGGTGACTATAATTAACAATGCTGTACTGTTCACTTAAAGATTTCTTAAAAGGGTAGATCTTGTTAAGTGTCCTATACACACACACACACACACACACACACACACACACACGAACGAAAAAATAAGAGTAGCTGAGATCTATAAGCACAAGGCTTTGTCACCAGTCAGACCATGCCTCAACAAACAAAATATTAAAAAGCTTCCTATGTTAAGACTATGGAGTAGACTTTAAGTCATACTTTGGATACAGTTTCATAAAGGTCTTCCCCTTAATAAATTTAACCATGTTATCTACAGTTTTCTCATCTTCCTAAATTTGGTATTTAGATACTGAATTTTAGAAGATATATCTTCTTTGGCTCTGAGTCCTTTTTATTTTTCAGATCCCAAGTATTTGTGGCAGCCACATTAGTGCCTATTTCCTGGAATTGTGATTGTCCCATAAATTTGCTACTATGCTGTCTAATGACATAAACTATCTAAATATGAGTAATTTGTTTCAGAGTACCCTCTGTTATATATCTGTTCTCCTAATCCTTTTCTCCATTTAAATGATAGGCGGCTGAGAAACACAACTCACTTTCAGAGTTGAGTGGGCTAAACGACATTTATGACTTGAAAAAAAAACACTTTCTTCTTTAAAACAAAGAAGGCATATTAGTTTGGCAATTGCAACTCTAGAATCAATTTATGAGTATGTAAGGAACTACTCCAAGAATTGACTAGAATATACCTAGCCAAACTTTATCTTTAGAAATTATCCCTCAGTGAGATTGGATCTATTTTAACATTTTTTAACTGTTAATAATCCAAAATGCAAATACATACACAATGAAAATACAAAAAAAAGAAAATAAAAATCACACAAACATTGTTCAAATTTTCATGTTAAATATTAACAAAAAATTGGGCATTGCTTCGAATTAGTTAGGAATGATCAAAATAGAGCCCTTCACTGGAATTATAAAACAGAAAATTTGAGAAAAATTTAGATCTAAACTGGATGAAATTGTTATTGACCTTTAATCACTTACTCCTAATATAACCTGGAAGTATAACATGACTTGAATTTTTTTCAAATATTGGTATATTAATGATGCCCTCTGACTTCTAACGTAGTACATTGCATGCTAGGTCACAAGTGTTTCCTGAGATGACTGAACCGTATCAGGCTTCATCTTCCAGCACTGATACACCATCCTGCATATTGCTCTAGGTGAGGTCCTCTGTTCTCTGCCAAAAGTCACATTATTTTTGACACAAGCTTCAGCTGCTTCACCAAAGAGCTGAAGAGTAGAGTCAGAGCTCCATAAAAGAGATGATTTGTAAAGTCCTGGAAAAGGTGATGCTTTTAACTGAATTCTCTCTCCCACTTCGGGCTTGGTATCCCCCACATTTAGTTTAGGCACTCTTCCTATCATGATCTCCTGAAACTATTGACTCAAAACACCCTTGATCTACATAATTAGATCTTGTTTACCATACTTGGAATCAATATATTGAAAAATAATGTCTATATTTGCTCTTAAATCTAGTTGTTTCTTTTAGAACCAGGAATTCTGTACTATTTTGTGTTTTGTTTTTGTTTGGTTTTTGTTTATTGTTTGTTTGTCTTGAGACAGGATCTAACTCTATCACCCAGGCTGAAGTGCAATGGTACAAACATCGTTCATTGAAACCTTGAAATCCTGGGTTAAGTGATCCTGCCACCTCAGCTTCCCAAGTAGCTGAGACTACAGGCCCATGCCACCACACCCAGCCTGAACTATTTTTTAATAAAGGAATAAAACTTTTTTCCAAAACTTAACTGTTTATTCCACTTAAATGCACCCACTTTCTTGATAGGTGATTACATCTTGTTCCTGATCATATGTTACTTGCCTTTGATTCCTGGTTAAAGTCAGGTGTTTCAATGATAACAGCAAAAGTTGGATTCTGAAAGTTAAGCAATAAACTACATATAAGTGGTCCATAAGATTTATAAAACCCAGTCAATATGGCCAAGGAAAATTGAGGTTACTTCTGTAAAGATAATAAGTACTCTGTTCTGAATGTACTAACAAATCAAAGCTCCAGATATTTTTGTTTATGGAGAAAAGAGGGATAAAAGAAAACTTACTGTGAGAGCTGTAATTCCAAAAAATAAAGGTGTCACCTGAAATGCTATTGCTAGTAGGAACATAAAATTTAAATATACTTCCTAATAATGTTGCCTCTTAATTTTAGTAGAAATGCATTCAGATTCTTTTTATCATAGTAATAAACAAAAGACATGGGATATCTGTGTTTAAACCACCTTAGCTTAACACAATTTGTAATGGCCATCATTAGGAGTTTATACAGAGCCCTGTTTTATGTCAGCCACGCTAAGATAATGTAGCTCGGGGTGCTATATCCATGGTCTTTGAAATGTGTGCATAAACAGACACTTTTTCCATGTATCTGTTTTGTCATTTATTTTGCTGTGTAAACACTATTATGAAATTTAGTCTAATCTTTTTGGGTTAATTCAAACATTTTCACTACATTCAGATAAATGTAACCAAAGCCAGATGTTGGTCTCTGTACTAAGAGGGCTCACTTAATGTAAACATGATTCTACTTCCTCCATTTCTTTTTTTCAGTCCAGATGTTGAAGTTGTTCAAAATGCTTTCCGTTTGCCTCATCACAGACCTCCCAGAAATCAAGCCTCCTTTCCAACTGATTTCTGCATGGGTGTCCACCTTGAAGTTCCTATTATGCCTCACAATCTCGATAATAATGTTACAAGTGGCCCCATTCAATCTTGACAGAAACTCCAAGAAATTCATCTCTTCATTATCAGCTGTCTTCTTTATGCGTTCTCAATTCAGTAGACACTTTTTCAAGCTTCATTTGCTGTGCAGAGTTCTGCTACCTACCCTCTCACTTCCGAAAAGAAACAAGCCCTTAATGGATTCTGCTGACTCTCCATTCATTTTCTAGACTTCATTGGAGATGGCCTTCTTTAGACTACAGCCTCTTTCGGACTACCTTCACCATCCTTTATTCTGTCATTACTCCATCATATTGGTCTTTCAATCTGCATTTCCACCTTCTCTCACAGTCAGTTTACTATCTCCCACTTTTTGTATCAGTCAGTATTCACACCTCACATAAAAACGTATATGCATTTGTTCATGCTTTGTATTTTCACTCTCCATGTTTTCGTTTGTTTGCCAACTCTCAATTTTTCTTTATTGGTGTAACTTAACTCTTTGGACTACAGTGTTTTAAAAATGTAGAACTACAATGTTTCTAAGAAAGTACCATAGAATGACAAGAGAATTTCACCTTTTACAACGACTTGTCTCATACATTGCTTGTCTCTCAGTGCATTATTTGCCATAGGCATTTATAAACAGACTAATTTCTTTACCATTATGAAGTCAAAGACAGTTTTTTTCTCTTCTATGTGCCTCTAAGAAAGATTGATTAGCATGTCTTTTTTGATGAAATGTTTCAGCCCTAGGATGACCTTAATGTGCTTTTATCTTGCTTTGCTGCTAATGTCTTTTATATTTCTATAGTTTTCTTATTAGTTAAGTAATCTTGAATGTATGAGGATAGACAAAGAAATTGAATGTTATTTTTTTGTGGATTCTCCATGATTCAGCCAATATATTATTTCCAAGTTTAGTTCAGAAGAATAGATTTAAGCAAAATATAGAGAAATTTAGTGAACTTAAAATTTCAGAACCCATTCAGCATGAAAAACAGAGAAAACCTCAACATTTCTTGTATTAAAATAGTTTCCGCTTCTAGGAAAAGGGGAGGTAGGAATTTAAATGTTGACACATAAAATACAGCACTGATTGTTATTATTTAAAAATGCAATCACTATCCTAATGTTTTCCTGGAATAGACTTAAATAACTGGGTTAACATAATTGTACTGTTCTACTTTCTGAATGCCAACTTTGACATTTCTGTATGAATCTAAATTTTGAACCATTTTAATTCATACACTGTAATTTTTGCACGTTGCAATTTTAATTGGGAAGAAAATTAGAGATTATCTAGTTTAATTACTCAATTTTAAAGTTGTAGAAACTAGGAACTGGAAATAGTACATTTAAATGACTTTAATCAAGCTGCATATTTAGTTAACAGCAGTACTAGGGCAAAGAGTCAATTTACTAATCCTCTCAGAAAAAAACTATTTCTGTAATATTAGCTAAAGATTCAGTATTCACACTGGTTTCATGCTTTGTTTGCTTCATCTCCCTCTGCCCATTCTGCACAATTTACCTGTACAAGAACAATATTCCTTGCACACATTTTTTACCCTATTCTCTTCACTTGGACTGCCCTTCTCCCCAAAGCATCCTCACAGGCTACTACTCTTCCTTTGTTATCTACCATGTCTCTAATCAGATGTGATCTTCTAGATAAACTTTCTCTGAATTCCCTAAGACGATGTAAGGGCATATTCAACCATTTTGTATTTCCATCACACAAATTATCATATTTCCTTTCATATCTACCCCTAGATCTGTGCTATTCAATATGGTAGCCACTAACTAAACATGTCTACTGAGCATTTGGAATATAATTAGTAGAAATTGGGATGTGCTGTGAGTATAAAACACACATTGTATTTCAAAATCTTAGAATAAAAAGGAACCTATAACATTATTGTGTGAAATGATATTTGAATGTATCAAGTTAAATGAAACATATTAAAATAATTTTACCTTTTTCTTTTTCGTCTTTTAAAAATATGGCTACTAGAAAATATAAAAGTACGTATGTGGCTTATATTGTTTTCCTATTGGACAGCACTGCTATAGAACATAAATTTATTAAAATTAGCCCTTTAAGTGACCACGGTTTTGGGTTTTTTTTAAATTATTATTGTACTTTAAGTTTTAGGGTACATGTGCACAACGTGCAGGTTTGTTACGTATGTATACATGTGTCATGTTGGTGTGCTGCACCCATTACCTCATCATTTACATTAGGTATATCTCCTAATGCTATCTCTCCCTGCTCCCCCCTTCCCACAATAGGCCCCAGTGTGTGATGTTCCCCTTCCTGTGTCCAAGTGATCTCATTGTTCAATTCCCACCTATGAGTGACAACATGCGGTATTTGGTTTTCTTTTTTTTTTTTTATTATTATTATGATACTTTAAGTTCTAGGGTACATGTGCATAACGTGCAGGTTTGTTACATATGTATACTTGTGCCATGTTGCTGTGCTGCACCCATCAACTTGTCAGCACCCATCAACTCGTCATTTACATCAGGTATAACTCCCAATGCAATCCCTCCCCCCTCCCCCTTCCCCCCTCCTCCCTCCCCATGATAGGCCCCGGTGTGTGATATCCCCCTTCCCAAGTCCAAGTGATCTCATTGTTCAGTTCCCACCTATGAGTGAGAACATGTGGTGTTTGGTTTTCTGTTCTTGTGATAGTTTGCTAAGAATGATGGTTTCCAGCTGCATCCATGTCCCTACAAAGGACACAAACTCATCCTTTTTGATGGCTGCATAGTATTCCATGGTGTATATGTGCCACATTTTCTTAATCCAGTCTGTCACTGATGGACATTTGGGTTGATTCCAAGTCTTTGCTATTGTGAAGAGTGCCACAATAAACATACGTGTGCATGTGTCTTTATAGCAGCATGATTTATAATCCTTTGGGTATATACCCAGTAATGGGATGGCTGGGTCATATGGTACTTCTAGTTCTAGATCCTTGAGGAATCGCCATACTGTTTTCCATAATGGTTGAACTAGTTTACAATCCCACCAACAGTGTAAAAGTGTTCCTGTTTCTCCGCATCCTCTCCAGCACCTGTTGTTTCCTGACTTTTTAATGATCGCCATTCTAACTGGTGTGAGATGGTATCTCATTGTGGTTTTGATTTGCATTTCTCTGATGGCCAGTGATGATGAGCATTTTTTCATGTGTCTGTTGGCTGTACGAATGTCTTCTTTTGAGAAATGTCTGTTCATATCCTTTGCCCACTTTTTGATGGGGTTGTTTGTTTTTTTCTTGTAAATTTGTTTGAGTTCTTTGTAGGTTCTGGATATTAGCCCTTTGTCAGATGAATAGATTGCAAAAATTTTCTCCCATTCTGTAGGTTGCCTGTTCACTCTGATGGTAGTTTATTTTGCTGTGCAGAAGCTCTTTAATTAGATCCCATTTGTCAATTTTGGCTTTTCTTGCCATTGCTTTTGGTGTGTTAGACATGAAGTCCTTGCCCATGCCTATATCCTGAATGGTATTACCTAGCTTTTCTTCTAGGGTTTTTATGGTATTAGGTCTAACATTTAAGTCTCTAATCCATCTTGAATTAATTTTCGTATAAGGAGTAAGAAGAGGATCCAGTTTCAGCTTTCTACTTATGGCTAGCCAATTTTCCCAACACCATTTATTAAATAGGGAATCCTTTCCCCATTTCTTGTTTTTATAAGGTTTGTCAAAGATCAGATGGCTGTAGATGTGTGGTATTATTTCTGAGGGCTCTATTCTGTTCCATTGGTCTATATCTCTGTTTTGGTACCAGTGCCATGCTGTTTTGGTTACTGTAGCCTTGTAGTATAGTTTGAAGTCAGGTAGCGTGATGCCTCCAGCTTTGTTCTATTGGCTTAGGATTGTCTTGGCAATGCGGGCTCTTTTTTGGTTCCATATGAACTTTAAAGCAGTTTTTCCCAATTCTGTGAAGAAAGTCATTGGTAGCTTAATGGGGATGGCATTGAATCTATAAATTACCTTGGGCAGTATGGCCATTTTCATGATATTGATTCTTCCTATCCATGAGCATGGTATGTTCTTCCATTTGTTTGTGTCCTCTTTTATTTCACTGAGCAGTGGTTTGTAGTTCTCCTTGAAGAGGTCCTTTACATCCCTTGTAAGTTGGATTCCTATGTATTTTATTCTCTTTGAAGCAATTGTGAATGGGAGTTCATTCATGATTTGGGTATCTGTTTGTTACTGATGTATAAGGCGGCTTGTGATTTTTGCACATTGATTTTGTATTCTGAGACTTTGCTGAAGTTGCTTATCAGCTTAAGGAGATTTTGGGCTGAGACAATGGGGTTTTCTAAATATACAATCATGTCATCTGAAAACAGGGACAATTTGACTTCTTCTTTTCCTAACTGAATACCCTTGATTTCTTTCTCTTGCCTGATTGCCCTAGCCAGAACTTCCAACACTATGTTGAATAGGAGTGGTGAGAGAAGGCATCCTGTCTTGTGCCAGTTTTCAAAGGGAATGCTTCCAGTTTTTGCCCATTCAGTATGATATTGGCTGTGGGTTTGTCATAAATAGCTCTTATTATTTTGAGATACGTTCCATCAATACCAAATTAGTTGAGAGTTTTTAGCATGAAGGGCTGTTGAATTTTGTCAAAGGCCTTTCTGCATCTATTGAGATAATCATGTGGTTTTTGTCTTTGGTTCTGTTTATATGCTGGATTACATTTATTGATTTCTGTGTGTTGAACCAGCCTTGCATCCCAGGGATGAATCCCACTTGATCATGGTGGATAAGCTTTTTGATGTGCTGCTGGATTCAGTTTGTCAGTATTTTATTGAGGATTTTTGCATCGATGTTAATCAGGGATATTGGTCTAAAATTCTCTTTTTTTGTTGTGTCTCCGTCAGGCTTTCATATCAGGATGATGTTGGCCTCATAAAATGAGTTAGGGAGGATTCCCACTGTTTCTATTGATTGGAATAGTTTCAGAAGGAATGATACCAGCTACTCCTTGCACCTCTGGTATAATTCGGCTGTGAATCCGTCTGGTCCTGGACTTTTTTTGGTTGGTAGGCTATTAATTATTGCCTCAATTTCAGAGCCTGCTATTGTGACCACGGTTTTTAATTTATATACTCAGCACCTAAGCTTTAGCAATTAGCTAATGATCAGCATGTATTTCATGCTGACTCACATAGTTTCAAATGTTGCTTGAATTGCTGAAATCACAAAGTAAGACATGAAAGGTAGGTTTGAAACCCACGTCTGATTTATCCTGCAATTTTTTTTAACCACAAATCAATTTATTCCAGTGTGTGGCACCTTGTTTTTCCAAGCTACATATGACTGCAAAATTGAATTACTGTTTCTGTTAAAATGATTGGTCACCTCAAAACAAGCCAGTCTTGCAACTCAAAATAATTCCCATTGTATGTACAGCTTAGCTAGGATCTACATTGTTAAGTATACTAGAGGGATTTGATACTTAGGACAAGGAAATAGAAATATAAACGAATTATAGCCACTTTAGCGTTCTTTCTGACTCATAGTGTAAAGATAATGAGGCTATATTATCTGGTTTCTTAGTACTTCTGCAGTGCTACGTTATATGCTGAAAGAAAGGACACACTCCTTGGAATATTATCATCAATGGACATCATACTTACTACACTTGTGTTTTTTAGTAGACTTCATTTTTAGCAGTTTTAAGTTTAGAGAGAAAAATAAGTGAAAAGTACAGAATGTTTCTTTATCCAAAGTTTACCCCATCACCATTTCCTGTTTCCCTTATTAACATATTATAAGCCACAAGAACTGTAATAAATAAGTTTCTGTTCTGTACAAATTACTCAGTGTAAGATATTACTATGATACCACCTTATAATGTTTTCCTTTCATATACCGTGCTTTTGGTCCTTTGGTATTGTATCTGCAATAACATCACCAAACTCAGGCTCATCTATACTTTTTTCCCATTATCTTCCAGGAGTTTTATAATTTTGCATTTTAAATTTAGGTCTCTGATCCATTTTGAATTAATTCTGGTGAAAAATGTAAGGTCTGTGTCCAGACTGGTTTTTTTGTTTATTTGTTTGTTTTTGCAAGTGAATGTCCAATTGTTCCAGTATTGTTTGTTGAAAAACAATCTTTTCTCCATTTATTTGCCTTACTGTTTCCCTGGAGAGAAAAGCTGAAGGTCCAAGGGCCATGTAGACCAGAGAAAAGACTGCACATTTAAAGACCTCTTGAGGCTGCAAAACTGGCAAATGCAAGTAGGTTATCTCAAGATATGGAATAGAACTGAAACGTTCAACTTGAGTTCCTACACTGGAACCCCAGATGGGCAGTACCAGTAGTCTGAATGGGTCTTAGCTGGTGGTGAAAATTATTACCAATTCATATTATGTAGTGACTACTTCTCTCCCATCTGTACTTGCATGGAGATGAGATCATGGAAGACTCCTTCAGATGACTCCAGAGATGAGTCTTTGATTGCTACATATTGTACGTATGCCCACTAAAACAAAGGCCAACATAGTCTTCAGCTTTCTAGTGATGATCAACAAGGAAGCTGGTAATCCACTCCCACCACTAGTCCAAGGAAAAGAGAGGGAGGGAGAAAGAACTCAATAGGTTGAGAAAAGGAGGACAAATAAAATAATTAGAGCAGGTTGCTTACATTAAGTAAAAATAGATGGACTGTAAGAAGAAGAAAACATTAAAAATCACAGAAAAATACTTCAATGTGATATAATTAGAGCTCAAAATAAACTTTCTGAAACTAAATGTCAGGATTTCTAAAGTAGAGTTACTTAATAAAACAAAAATACAATGGTGACTGTGGAAAATTAATTATGAAACAAGTAAAAGTATATAAATGTGAAATAATGAGAGGAAAAATTGTAGGGGAAATATATTCATGAACATTTAAGTAATAAGCAAATACTTTGCAAATTATAGTTAGTTTAAGAAAAAAGGAAATAAACAGATGGGGGAGAATTAAGAATCAGTGAAATAACAGAAGCATTCCTTAAGGGCTTGAGTTTTGTTCAAATTCAAGATAACATGGAGCTCCTAGAAAGATTAATGGAAAAAGAAAATCACTTTGATATAGCATAGGAAAATTACTTAACTAAAAGAAAATCTTACAAGCTTTCAAACAAAACAAATTACTTCTAAAAGAACGAGAATAGGCTCTATCTAAGGAAAATCCCAAGAGGTATGTTTTAACCTCGCAGAAATTAGAAATAATAGATCTCATCTCAAGCCAGGTAAAGAAAAAGAGTTGTAAAATAATATTAGATAACAGATTATTAATATAAATGGGTGTTCAGTGAGAGTTGGAATCATAGCATTCCTGTCAAGCAAGTTTCTCTGAATTTGGCAACCTATACTGTAATGAACAACCTGGTAATTATCAGATAAAAGAGGTGTGGGGCGATTCCATGGGATTGTGTGGTGGGGAGTAGAGATGGCATAAAAGTACCATATGAATCTGTTCTTTATGTCTGTGCAAGGAGACACCTATGAACTCTTGGTGAGAGTGCTTTAAATTTATTTTAATTAAAAGCATATACAACTGGCTATGACAACTACAGATTAGAAGAAAAATACTAGTGATTTGCATACTTAAAAAAAGAACAGGTATTCCTCTCTTACTACTTTCAAAACGATATATGCTCTTTGGTTACAACTAAAGCCATAAATTAAGTTTTCAAAAATTAGAAACTTTACAACCTAGATTCATATGCCACAATACAATGAATCCAAAAATGTTACCATGTGTCCATTATAAAATCCCTCAGAGGCTCCAACTTCTTATTGTTTTGAGCTTCTCATTTATATTTTTCCTCCTTTGAACACCAAGTATTTTAATGTTATTTACAATATTTGGGTACTTTTTATTACTACTGTGCTTCATGTTTCAAAATTAGGGTTATCCACTAAATTGTATCCAATATGTTTAATCGTATGCATTGATTTAATTTGATTATTTCTTCTTTGATTTAGTGATTTTCTTCTTAGCTCTGTGTATCCTTTTGTAAATTTGGAAGTTCTATTTTGCATGTCCATTTATAACTCAAGGTTAGCAAACAAAAGAAAACAGACAAGAAGACTGAGTAATTTTGAGGTATAAAGTAATATCAGATCCAGACAATTTGTTGAAGATAATTGACATTGTAAAGAATAAAAGAAGTTCATCATTTCCTAATATCTTCTTACCAAGCCTGCTGCACGGTCTACTAAAGAATGATTTGATTTTCCCACCTGAACCACTTCGATGTCTCTACTGTTTTGGTCTTTTCATAACTCACTGGCTTGCTCCTTTGAAGCTGTCTGCCTCACTTAACTAATTCCTGATGTGATCATTTCATACCTGGTTCTTTCCCATTCTGAGATTTTAATCTTCCCACTCCAATTTTGCTCCCCAGTTTTTGTCACTTGCCCCAAGGTCTGGGAACTGATTTCACTCAACCTTCCTGTGGTTCTCTGGCATTCAATTTCTTTCTGCTATTTCTTGATCAAAATGTTCTTACCAATGCAAGAGAACAATTGAAGGATTCTTTATTTGATAATCTTGCTCTCACTAATAGTGTTTCCCTAATAATGACAGATACCATCATGCAATTTATGAAGAAGGTAGAATTAGTTGAAAAACTGCAGCGCATGTTATTTATAACATTAAGAATAAAATACATTACAATAAATTATTTTTGAGCTGATAAATCTCACAATGAAGATGTAGAGGACCAATTGAAACTCAACGTTGTGCTTGTCTTTAGAACCTGAATATGCAAAGCAAATGCCTTATTAGATGAGACTTTGATCTTTTTTTCCTACTTGTATTTAAGGAGATTGAGTTTTTCTGTGTTAAGTGCATCATCTTTGTTTTCAAATATTTTGTCTTTCATTCACTGGTACCGATAGGTAGGAAGTTGAAGTTACTATCATTACTTAAAATCCACGACTTACAGAATGTTGTCCTTGTTAAATTGCATGGGTTAGACATTTTCTGAGCTGTAACCTTCATCCTGTTCAATTGAGTTGATTAAAACAAGTTGTGTGAAAATTAAATGCAAGAAATATTTAATAACAAAAAGACAATGATAGAAAATGGACAACCTGTAGAATTTTAAATGTAAGGATTATTTAGTACATAGTTCATATTTCTCTGAGGGTTGAATTTTTTCAGCACAATAGGTACATGTTTCCAAAGAAGATGATTATATCTAATTTTATCTTTAAACAGAAAAACATGTTTCTTTTCCTTATCTCTTTTTATATCATTATGGATAATACTTGTATTAGTAATAAAATGAATAAAATCACATGACATTCAGTTAAGCTATGGCAGGCCATCAGTTCTATTTAAAATATGTCTCTATGCATTTTTTAACTTTGCTACGAGAATTTAAAAAATTATTTAGTACATTAGAAAATTGCTTCACTAAGTGTTAGTTACTAAAATCCAGAAGTGTTAAATGTCTGAGATGCTCTTTAAGTTTTAGAGAGTCGCTGAGGCAGCAGGGGAAATCTGCTGAAGTAATTGCTTTTCTCTCTTTATATCTCTAACTAAATCTCTACTCAGATTTTTCTTTGTGATACTGGCTTGTGGTCAGCATATACCACTTGGCCAAAAACATATTGTAGCTTAGGCAATTGCTTATCTTCTCTGATTCTCAGTTTTTTCTTATAGAAAGGATGGATTTGGGCAAGATCTCTGGGGTACCTTCCGACGCTTAACATTTTCAGACTCTATGACTCATTGACTCTCATCTCATTCCCACATTAGCCCTGGGGATATCCTCTGGTGCATGTTTGCACTTCCTCTTCTTGTCATCTCTTGGTGAGTTCTCAGATAATACAGATATTGTTAATGTCAGCCTGGATATGATACAAAAAGCACAAGGACATAATCACTAGGAGAAATTTTGTGTAATAACACTAAGCTCTGTATAGCTCATACACTGTATACTCAGTTTAAAATGTTAATTTATTGAGAAAATGAAGATGTGTGTAATGAAAAATACAATTATGAATTAAACAAGATAAAGAAGTATCCTTGTTTTATTTGCAGAAGTATATTTCAAAGAACTCTGTATCACTTCAGTTATATGCAATGAAGTTATTTCCCATTCTCACTCTTAGTCCATATAAACACTATTGTGATGTTTATTAAATATGGCATTATTTTCAAATTAGAAAATGTAGTGTATGCCATGTTTTCTTTGTTGCTTTTCAGTGGAAAACAAATTGCTGAAGCAGCAGATTTCATTTAGGTGCCTTTCTTCCTAACCTCTTCCACAGAAAAAGATCCACAACACTTCAATTCCAACACAAATACTTTGCAGTCTTTCCTAAAAGCATTCACTTTGTCATTCTTCTCTATTTTTCATAAAATTATTAAGCCATTCAAACATTCCCAGAATCCAATGACCATGGTAATGTTTTTAAAAAGATAGGTTATTTTATTATCAATAACATAACATATTATATTTGAATATACAAAGGGCAAGTAAAACATGACAGTATTTTATCTATCCAAGTTTCTGTGCTCTGGAACAAAAAATCAGCTTTTTAATCAAATTCTCTGTTAACTACATATTGTAGACAAATAGAAAAATATTTGCTTAAACATCAGACAAAATGCAAATATATAGCATTTGCATCTTTAAAAGTCTCAAGGAGCTTTGATTTTTCTCATTGTTTAAATAGTACACAAATATTTTAAAATATAGTCAGTTTTCTAAAATAAAATTGTTATTTAATAGGTTCCTTTGCTTTCATCACAACATCATCTCCATTTCCTTAGCCAAATAATGCATAATTGACTATATTTTCTTCCAGGATGGCAGTTTTTTATTGAAGTCATGCATTGGCCAGCATTTTAACCCAATAATCTAAGCTGAGAATGGAGCATGGCCTATAGCATTAAGTGAACTTTATTTAAATATTGATTCTTCTTCTTGATAGTGTGACCTTGGTAAATTACATTAAATTCTATGAATTCCATTCCCTCTTCTTTAAAATTGAAGATCTACTTGAGAGTTGATGAGAACTGCATATTCCGAAATGTTTTTTAAACTACAAAGAGCTATGCCAAGGGTAGGATTCTTCAGTGAGAAAATGGAAAATGAAATGTTACCCACATCATATTTTCCTAAATAAACCGAAGCCCATGTCTGGAACTAGATCCAGGTCTGGGTTAAAATCCAATTTCTAACACTCATTCTTTAAGTTAACACAAGCAAATCATAGTATCAGCTTTCTCAGCTATCTAATGGGGATTAAAACAATGCCATCATCATGGGTTTATTATAAAGATTAAATGAGAAAGTGTAAGTTAAGCACCTATCTTAATGCTTGGGATTAGTATGTGTCCTATCAATGTCATTAACTAGGATGTAAAGAGGAATATTGTGTGTATGAGGCCTCCTCTGTATACAGCAATGTGGTAAATTGATAATAGATATATATGCTGAAACACTGGAGAATGCAAAACTCAATCTTCCCAGCCACAGGGAATTACATAACCTTTTACCCAGTTGTTTAGATAAAGTAACAAGCAAAACTAAAAGCATATTATTTGATTTTTCTCTTTACTCTCGACTGTCATATCCCATCTCATCTATCCAGTCTTTCTGATTTATGAACAAATTGTATTTTCAGTTGTTATGTCTTTGTTTACTTCTATGCTACCACTCTAAAGAAGCCACCATCAATGTTTTTAATAAGCTAATAGTCTCCAAAGTAAATGTATTAATCTTCTTTGTTTCCAACCCAGATGTATTCTCCTTTGAGTAGCCACAGTTACCTTTGTCAGGAAGTTATTGCCTAAATGTAGAACGAAACAAAAACTCTTTTCTGTGTTCTAGAGTTCTCTCTTATTCTAGCTCCTGTCTATATCTATAAGGTCAATTTAGCCCACCACCCACCTTCTTCATTAAGTCCTTGCAATAATAGTGCACTTGAGGGCTGTTGCACTTGATAGCCTCCTTGTTCGAATCATTTTCCCATAGTTTCATGCCTCCTTCTGCCTACTACCCGGCTCCTTCTCATGCTTTGTATGTCCACACCAGTGTCACTTTCTCAGACAAGCTGTCCTTGAGCACTCCCATAAAAGCAGCTTTTGATGGGCTGCTTTTATGGGAGAGCTCCCCCATGTTATCCTGCTTATATCCTCCACTGAATTTATCTGTTTACCATAATCTTTTTATTTATCTCTATGAATGTTTCTGATCTGTTCTTGCTTGTCTCCCTAACTCCCAGAATTTCATTTACATGAGAGTGGGGTGTCCGCCTACTCCTTGTTCAGAACTATAGCTGTAGCCTGTTTTTTCAAAAAAGGAGATTATTATTAATATATGCTCATTAAATACTTTTTAATGATTAATGAACTGAATGGATTAATTCAATAATGAAATTCACAAAATGCAGTCTATGTTTTTCTCTAAATAGTCACTTGTCTCTTTGTTAAGCTACTGGATTTGAGCTGGGCCTAAGATTTTAAATAACTAATTCAAATGCCACTTCTGTAAGGTTCTAATTAATTGGAAATGAAATCCGTTACTTTCTCCTCTACTTCCAAAGCAGTAGTATGTTATTCCTCATGTTATATAACAGTTCATCATTGCATAGCTACTTTGAAGAGTATCTCTTTCTCCAACTAGATTACTGACAACATACAGACAGAGAGTATATATTTCCATCTCTTTATGTCTATCACCTGGGCCTAGTGAATGCTTAACAAATGTATGCTGAATTAAACTGAATTATTTCCATGATTCATATGATCTGCAGTCAAAATAGTTGAGAAGAAAATGCAGAGGGAAAACTGGCCACTGAAGTAGCTCATGTCTCCATGGAGTGTTCCAATCAGCTTCAGCCTCAGGCCCATCAGGAATTGCACACTAATTCTGACCAAAGAAAAAAATCTGGACCAGAAGATGCCTGGAAATTCATCTGATCCCATCATGTAAATTGTGCCTTAAATAGAATATCAGATTCACTATGCAATCAAGGAAACTGGCAATTTAGCAAAGTTGAATTAAAGTTTTAGGTTTTATTCAGAAATGTGATGTCAGATGGATATAACTTACAAAGTGTTTTTCTTCATGTTTTTTTCCCTTTATAAGTGACGCAGAAAATGTATTTTTACTTATGTTTTTGCATCCAGGGTATCAGTAATACTCAAGAATAAATACAGTCTTTTGAAGTGAAGTGTGAGGCAAATCTAAGTCTAGAATTAGATTTGAAATGGAAAATGACATAGTTTCTTTTCTTTTTCTTTTTTGAGATGGAGTTTCGCTCTTGTTGCCCAGGGTGGAGTACAATGGCGTGATCTTGGCTCACTGCAACCTCCGCCTCCTGGGTTCAAGTAATTCTCCTGCCTCTGCCTCCTGTGTGGCTGGCATTACAGGCATGCGCCACCATGCCTGCCTAATTTTGTATTTTTTGGTAGAGACGGGGGTCTCCATTTTGGTCCGGCTGGTCTCCAACTCCTGACATCAGGTGATCTGCCCACTTCAGCCTCCGAAAGTGCTGGGATTACAGGCATGAGCCACCATGCCCAGGCAACATATTTTCTTAAAAGTAGTCTCTTCCACCGTTTTGGAAATCTAAGTGTCACCTCTAAAATGTATTGGTTCAAGGAATGAGATTCATTACAACCATACTGAGATATGTTTTTATCATATATATATATGTCATCTCTTTGACAGAAGTTTTTACCATTTCCAAGAGATAAAACTCCTACACATAAATTATTAGAAATTATAAAAAGTAACTGTAGCATCCTTAATAAGTGCTATTCTAATTATTTTCTTTTTTATGCAATGGTGAAGACTACTTAAAATAAAATTTTTAAATGACAGATTTTTTTGCCCCTTCCTGTAGCTATTTCAGATAATGAAATTAAGTAGTTTTTTGCATGTTTTTAAAATGTAATATTTTCTTTGACTTCAGACACTATTTCAAAAATCAAAAATTTGAGAAAATACACATACGCTGGGATGGTTCTGTTAGGCAATGATAATGTGATAGTTAATGTTGAAAAATATGCTGTCTGAGTGTGAATGAATAATGTTTAATGTGAAGCCAACTATTCAAAATAACAACTTAAAGGTGAAAGCTTTTTGTTGATAAGACCAACTCTTGATATAGCCATAACTTAAGACAGTTCTTTCTTTTAATTTTCCTCAGGTTATTCTGTGTCTCAGACCACGCATCACTTTATTCAACCTTTTTCTAAGTATGTTTTGTAGACCAAAAATTCTGTGGGATTTTCCATGGAAAAAGGTTTACATGGTTCAGTAGATTTGGGAAGCCATACATTGCATATCCCCCCCACCCCCTTGAGAATTTACATGCACAAGGTAAAGACTCTCCAGTGTCCAAAAGCAATGTTTAGCCTAGAATTTTTAAAATTCATTTGACCACAGTACTGTCTTACTTGTGATGTCTGTTAAAAGTCATAGAAACAGTTTTCTTCGGTCCTTGCCTTGTCATAATAGCTATGAATATTATATGAATTAAGATTTTTGCTGGCTATAATCAATTTTCATGGCACTTATTCTTAATAAATCGGATTCACTGCCACCTCATAAAATGGGAATTGGCACTTCTTGTAGACTTCTAAGTACGCATACAATGTCTTTCTTATTTATGTATCAACATACGCCTCTATATGTTTTTAGCGAGGCGATACACATAAAATAAATCCAAGATATTTCAGAGTATTCATTCTCCATTTTAAATTTGTATTTGACAAACTGGTGTGCCTGAACAGAGCTAGAAATTTAAAGTGAAAATCAGAAATAAATTCAATTAGATAAGGATAAACAAACATTGACCTAAAGTCATGAAGAACATGAGGAACAATGTAAAGGTAGAGGCTGCCCATGCTAGTTGCTGGTAAATTTTGTTCTTCATTAATTTTAAAAAAGGCACAGAATTGTAAACCTGCTCTCAGATCATTCAATGAAGATGAGCAATTAAAACAAGCCTTTCTGCAAGCTTGCATCACATCTACCCATCTCTGCCTCTGGTCCCACATGCTCCGACTTCTGTGTTTCTTTGAATAAACTGAACATGATTGTATCAAAATTGTGATCTAAATCCCATTTTCTCTCACCTTTTCAAACTATCATTACATCATCTCTCTTTAGCACCATCAATTTTTCTCTCTCTTCTGGAACATCCCTTGGATTGCTATTATTACTCCATCTTAAAAAAAAAAAAGAAAAAGAAAAAAGAAAGAGACAATGAGAGAGAAAAACAACCAAATTGAAAAAAAGAATAGTCCCTTGATCCAACATTCCTCTTTAGTTTCTGGCCTACTTTTCTGCTTCCCTCAGACAAAAAACAAAAACAAAACAAACAAAAAAACACTAGAAAGAGCTATTTGTAGTAGTTGTTGTTTTCATTTCTCCTTCCTTAATTCATTTTCAGAACCCACAAAATTTAAGCTTCCTCCTCACTATCGTCAAAGTCACCAGTGACTTCCTTATTATTTAGCTCAGTATGGCCCCTTGGCCCCTCTGGAAGTCCTCAGCACTTGTTTCTATAACTTTCCTTCCCTATCCTCTTCTCTTCCAGTCGCACTGGCCCTTTGCTGGTCCTCAAATGTGCTAAGCCTCCTCCCTTCTCATGGTATTTGCAACTAGTGTACTCTCTGCCTCACATTCTCTTCTTCAGATATTCTGAGCCCACTCTCCCACTTTCTTTAGGTTTCTGGATCAAATGTCACCTTATTAGTGAGACTCCCCTTTACCACTTACATAAATTAAGTGCCATGCACCTTGGTACTTCCCATTATTCTGTCCTCTGATTTTTCTCAGCAATATTTATCAATTGAATAAATAAACATGAAATAGCTGTTCATTTGCGTTTGTCTCTCATGCACTTTACATCTATAAGGTGAGTTAGGCTTCGCAGATATTTTGTTACTCTGTTCTTAGCTACTGCCCAATTGTGAAATAGAGCCTAACATGCAGTAGGAACTTATTGCATGTTTGCTGATTAGATGAATGTGAGCACTTATTCATCTGGTATGTATGAAAATGTTGAGCATTAAATAACTAAATTATTAGGACGATACAGGTCTACTGATCTTTGTAATAGTGCTAAAATGGCTGAAAGTACCAGGACGACTTCTTCGTGGATGGCTTTGAACTACTCCTAAAAGTTTGGTAGGATGTCTACACATGGAGATTTTTGGGAATTTCAAGCCCATAATAAACAAAGAACCAAGGTAGGAAAGTATTGAGGAAATAATGGCTAATATGTATTTTTTCTATAGCAAGGGGTAGGATGATTAGGAAAGAAAAGAAGCAGGTAGAATATATTGGGGGGAAAAGTAGCCCAAGTAGCATAAATTATATTTATGTATGTGTTTATATATACAGATATATAATATGTGCATATATATGTATGTATGTAGGTGTATATATATATCCTGCTGTAGCATATGATCTTCAAAACAGTATGGCGATTCCTCAAGGATCTAGAACTAGATGTACCATATGACCCAGCCATCCCATTACTGGGTATATACCCAAAGGATTATAAATTATGCTGCTGTAAAGACACATGCACACGTATGTTTATTGCGGCACTATTCACAATAGCAAAGACTTGGAATCAACCCAAATGTCCATCAGTGACAGATTGGATTAATAAAATGTGGCACATATACACCATGGAATACTATGCAGCCATCAAAAAGGATGAGTTTGTGTCCTTTGTAGGGACATGGATGCAGCTGGAAACCATCATTCTTAGCAAACTATCACAAGAACAGAAAACCAAACACCGCATGTTCTCACTCATAGGTGGGAACTGAACAATGAGATCACTTGGACTCGGGAAGGGGAACATCACACACCGGGGCCTATCATGGGGAGGGGGGAGGGGGGAGGGATTGCATTGGGAGTTATACCTGATGTAAATGACGAGTTGATGGGTGGTGACGAGTTGATGGGTGCAGCACAGCAACATGGCACAAGTATACATATGTAACAAACCTGCACGTTATGCACATGTACCCTAGAACTTAAAGTATAATAATAATAAATAAAATAAATTTAAAAAGTCTCTACTTATTTACATTTCTATTTAAGATTATTCCTTCTACCTGGTAGGCATTCAATAAAACGTTGGTACATGCTATGGTTTGAATGTGTCCCCCAGATTTCCTGTGTTGGAAATGTAATCCTCAGTGTGTCAGTATTGAAAGGCCTTTAAGGGGTGATTGTATCATGAGGGTTTTGCCAAGCGTGCAGAACAGCAAGCAGAATGGGGATTCATGAGCTGATGTTTAGAAAATCAAAACGTAATTGATTAATGGATTATTATGAGAATGGAACTGGTTGCTTTATAAGTCAAGGAAGAGAGAATTGAGCAATCACATTAATGCATTCAGGCAGGCCCTTTGCCGTGGGAGGCTCTGAGTCTTCTTGGGACTCTGCAGAGAGTCCCCATGAACAAGGAGGCTTTCACCAGATGTACCTCCTCAACCTTGGCCTTCTCAGCCTTCATAACTGTAAGAAATACACTTCTTTCCTTTATAAATTATCCACTTTCAGGTATTCTGTTATAATCAACAGAAAACAGGCTAAACAGTGCATTAATAAAGGAAGGCAACTTTAGGACTAAAAATACTGAGCTAAAATCTTGATTTTATTTTTTAAATTATACTTTAAGTTCTAAGGGTACATGTGCACAACGTACAGTTTTGTTACATATGTGTACATGTGCCATGTTGGTGTGCTGCACCCATTAACTCGTCATTTACATAAGGTATATCTCCTAATGCTATCCCTCCCCACAATGGGACCCGGTGTGTGATGCTCCCCTTCCTGTGTCCAAGTGATCTCATTGTTCAATTCCCACCTATGAGTGAGAACATATGGTATTTGGTTTTCTGTTCTTGCGATAGTTTGCTGAGAATGATGGTTTCCGGCTGCATCCATGTCCCTACAAAGGACACGAACTCATCCTTTTTAATGGCTGCATAGTATTCCATGGTGTATATGTGCCACATTTTCTTCATCCAGTCTGTCACTGATGGATATATAGGTTGATTCCAAGTCTTTGCTATTGTGAATAGTGCCGCAATAAACATACGTGTGCATGTACATTGAGGATTTATTATGACGGTTCTTTAATGCTGATTGGTTTGAGTTTATAGATAGGAAGGGAAGCCTAAACAAAATGTTTGAACTCGATGAGTTACAATCCAACTTGAACTTCAGAGAGCTGAATCTAGCATCACAGATTTTATTACAGCAGGGAGATTTCAGGATAGGGAGGCAAGGTGGGAGATAAATCCAATAGGTATTTCTGACTGACTAGGAGTTAATGAGTATGTGAAGTGGAGTTGAACAAATGAAGAGGGAAATGAGGGGCCAAAAATGAGGTTATTGTTTAGGTCTTGGTGATAAGACAGCAGTTTATATGTTTAAGGAACCTTCCTATAGAGTGTTTAGTCATGGCAACAGGATTTTAGACAGATTTAAAGAATGGTGGAGCCATTGCCAGAAAAGGTAAACATGAACTTTATTTTTTTGGTAAAGGATGATTGGAGGTTTAGACACCTGAGCCGAGGGTGCTTTTGCCATCTAGGTAGAGCTTTTTAAGAAACTACTGTTAAAATATGTTTGGATTTAAGGGAAAAAGTCAATGCTACAGGTACAGATTTTGGATTCAGCTGCAAAAAAATGAATGATTATTCAAATTGTTCTCTTTATGATAGAGTGGAGGTAGGAAGAAAAATTTCCAACAAACTAGCTTTTGAATTCATGTAGTTGTGATCCGTCAGTGAAAATCTATAATAGGAATATAAGTAGGAGCTTAAAGAAAATGAATCAAGAGAACCTATGAATGAAGAATTAGCAAATTTTGAGCTAGAGTTTAAGTAGCAAATACAATCAAGTAACAATCTCCACATAGGGAAAGAGCTTAATAATATTATGGTAGTAGTCTTTCTAGGATTACTACAGGGTGAACTTTTTATTTGTTATACAAGATGAGCCACTAAATATGAATTCATGTTAGCCAATATTCACTGGGCATTATTTTCTGCCAAGTACTTAAAAGTTTGCTAAACTGATTTCTATATCTTAAGATGTTTTCTGTCTATTTATCAGAAATATAAAAAGAAAAGAATAAAGACATGTATTGTTTGTGATGCTAGAAACATCTATATATTCCATTAGGTACAACAATGAGCCACTGGTTGGTTTGGCTCCTGGAGGTAAATGTGAAAATTCAGAAGGGAGGTGTTAAATGAGTTCTCTTAATCAAGGAACATGCCCTCTCATCTGAACCCTCCACAGATAGGAGAGGATGTGAATAGGAAAGCATGAGAAGGGCTTTTCTGAAAGTTGTAGCTAACTGTAAACAAAAACTCAGAAAAAAAATTTAAGAGAACTTCTAGCATATTGCACAAATACAGCATGGATTACATTGGCACAAGAGGAAGCTGAATCAGAGATCAGGACTTCTGTCATGAGTCTTTTTCTACCCTGATGATGAAGAGTTAGAGCACTGTCCTTTAAGGAGAGGGCTTTAAACAGAGGAGAAACAGGATCTAATTTGCACTTTATAAATATCCCTGGCCTCAGTGCAGTGAGTAAAATGGTGGCAGTGGTGGAGTGGCAGGGAGGAGCCGAAGAATTGGGAAGGGAATTGCAATAATCCAAAAACCCAGGAAAGAGATTAGGGTCATCTCCTCTAGATTACCTGCAGTGAGACAGAAAGTAGAGAGGTTTCAAAAGTAAGTTCACTGAATTTGGTAATTGCTCAGATGTGAGAATGGAGAATGATGCAATAACATTTAGCCTTCCAGTTTGGGAAAAAAAAAAAAAAAAACATATGTACATAGAGCTGAAATCTACAAGATAGGCAAAGTGAGGGCAGGAGTATATCTGAGAGAAAAAGTAATGAGATTCCTTTGGATATGTGGCATGAAGGATGGTTATAACCATTCAAGAGAAGGTGCTCACTGGACTGGTATAAAAGGGATTTGGAACTCAGGAAAGAGATCAAGACTGAAGATTATGGAATTGATATAATTTAAATAGTTATGAGGTCTTAGCAGGAGATGAGACTGACTTTAGGAAGCGTATAGAGGGGAAAAAAAAAGATAGAACCCTAAGAATAGAAAGGTTTCAGGAGCACGCAGAGGTATCTAAAAAGAAACTGCCAAGGCGATGGGATAATGAGCAAAACTGGGATCCATAAGGTGATGTTTAGAAACTGAAAGGCATAAAGATGTTGAAGCAATCAATTAAAGTGATGAAATAACACTAATTGAAAATGTGTGGCAGTATAATTATAGCAGTGGGTGATGGGGGGGAGTGAGGAATTATCTAGGGAAGAAAATAAGCCTAATTCTGACTATAGCAAATCTTTAAGTTAGATGAAAATATAATGTAAGTTTATATAGATATATAGCTATAGCAAATGATGGCCAGAAGGATAGATAGGTAGGTAGACAGAGATGCCCATTCTACTGTATGTCCTCACACGTGTTGATGGCTTCGTAACTGTGTTTACCACTCCCTCATTTTGCACTGCAAGTTATCTGAACAGACTTGCCTTGTCTATTCCTTATTGCATCCTGTGATGTGTAATAATAATTCATACCAGTAACTGTAAAATAAAAAATTTTGAGTGATAATATATTGAAATATCTAGAATGTTTTATTAAAAATTAATGTTTTTGACATTTGGGATTCATTTTCAAATTTTAGCCCAAAAATTTCATATTTTGGTTATATACATGGGAAAAGTTGTATAATGCAATTCAGAACTTTGTTAGTCCAATATAAACACAATTTGGGTCCTTTTACTTTTTGGAAATTTTCTAAATGATGATTCATGCTTTGAGATGCTCATAGCAAAAACCACAAATTATCTGTATTCTAGCATCACTGATACCTCCAACACGGGGTGCATTTCTACAGCACACCTGGCACTTTTGAAAATGTTACATCACATCTAAACAATTTTTTTGAATTCCATTCCTATGGAATCACTGGTGCAGAAGGTCCCTTGGTAAAGCTTAGGTCTGAAATAATTGCATGTTTCTTTTCCTCATAATTTGGACTCCCATGGTTTATAGATACTTGGCATAGTTCCAAAACTTTCCCTCTAGTCAACTTGCTACTCCAGATGGTATTGCCTTTCTGAACAAGCTGAGTCTTCTGGTCATTAGGGTAAAATAGCATTTACTTATAAGTCCTTGTCCAGCCTTGCTTACCACTATTACTCACTTCATTGATCATGAATATAAGGTTCTTAGCTCTTGATATTCCAGAATAGTAGTAGACAATTCTAAAATTCTCCAGGCTAATTATTTTAACAAGTAAAATACTAATCATTTTTTTCAAAATTTCAAAATGAATTTTCAGAATCACATTAGTTGCATATCTACATGGATTCTGTAAATGTCAAGTTAAACATAAAATTCACTTTCTATGTAGCCTGCAGTATAAGTCATTTCTTACACTATTGGCGAATATGATTTATTCTTTTTCCTTTTTATGGAATTGTATTATTGATAAATTTGAGCTCATGTATTAAAGGTTTCTAAAGGAAAGTTTACTCATGAACACAAACCTCCAGAAAACACATTTAATCAATTAGATATACCTAATCTGTTGTTTTTGTGAATCCCACATTCTTGAACATTCATTTTAACCAGTCCAACAAAACCCATAAGATTGGTCCCTGTCCTGTAGTCTAATCATTCCCTCAAAATGGAGTATTCAGCTGTACATCTAACTTTGTAAGACTGAAAGAATGAATCCAAGCCAGTAGAGTAGCTTTATAAAAGGTGCTTCAAAGGGATACCTCAATTTTCATTAAAAATTTTAATTATTACATCATTTCTGGCTTCAGTCTTTCTGCAAAGCCAACCAACTTCAAAATATATCTTGCTCACTACAATTTCAAGTGAGACTTTTCAAGTAATAAGAGTAAAAGAAAAGGTTTTTGGAAATTTAGAGAACTAACAATATTTTCTTTAGAACCACCCACATCTGTTTCATTTTTAGTTGCATTTTATTCTAAGTGATTCCTGCAGTAAATAATCATGAGCATGATGCATGTTCTTCGTAGTCCTTCTGTAGGTGCCTCTAAATGCAAAGGAATTAATACAGGTTTCTCTGCCTGCCTTCTGTTTGCATAAGATAACATTAATACCCAATGTGTCTATCAAAAACTGCAAGATACATTTTTAACTTCATCAGAGTTTACAATATTGTTTAATGACACATTATGAAGTGGCCTTAACATAGATTTTTAAGGACAGCATGATATCCTGACGAGGATAATGTTCATGTAGGCAAAGGTATTTATCTCTTAACTTTATTGATACGATATCTCAAACTCTCACAAATAGAAGGACTTGGCTCCTTGAGTCATTAACATATACAGTCATGCTTTGCTAGGTAACAGGGGTACTTTCTGAGAAATGCATCATTAGGCAATTTTGTCATTGCGTGAGCATTACAGAGTGTACTTACACAAACCTAGGTGATGTAACCTACTGCACACTTAAGTATATGGTATAGCTTATTCCTCCTAGGATATATACCTATGCAGCAAGTTACTGTACTACATAGTGTAGGCAATTTTTTCATTAATTTTCTTTCTATTAATTTGTTTTCTATGTGCACAAGGTAAGTTATATTATCCCCATTTTATAGGTGAGGAAATCGTTTTAAAGAACTTAAAGCATTGCCTTTGCTTAAGACCAGTGGTATTCTCTTGCATTATTCCTTTAAGCCAGAGATAAAAGAAATTAATAAGAAAAAAAAATCAAAGAACAAATCCGTAACAGTTTAGTTCAGCCAATGAGTGGTTATATTTAGTTTTATCTTGCAGAAAGAGAAGTCATTTTATGTTTTAAGGAGAGAGCATGAGTGAAAACTGTGGAAAATAATAAGCAAGTCACTGGGGGTGTGCATTGACCTCCTCCTTTCTCCTTTAGCAAATGAGTCTGAACACTGGTTATGGATTGTATTGATCATATATTAAAATGACAAATTGCCTCCACATTAGCTTGCACACAAGTCTCTCAATGAAACCCATTGTAACTTGTCAGATGCAACCTAAGAATTGAACTAGACATTGATGGACAAGACCTTCCACTGACCATTGAAAACATGTAGATTCTCCCTGATTAAATTGATGCTTCTGACTTTAATGAGCTGCTATTGATTGGGCATTTACTGCTACAATATATTATTATATTGCTGTTCACAGTGCCATAGTTAAGAGGTTATAAGCATTTCTGCTATAGATCCTTTTTAGAAGCTTGTAGCTCAACCAAAATATATTCCAGTGATATCATATATAAGATGTAAAGCCACTTTGACTGCAAATTATTTTCTACAATTAAAAATCATACACATATATGTACATTTAGTAACTTCAATTTTCTATGAATAACCCAAACAATGATGGCCTGAGGTAGTCTGTGAATTATATGAATATGCAATAAAGGGTTCTTGTTGAAAATAAGTTTTAATATGATATGCTTTCTTGATCTACCTTACAAGACCATGAGAAACAGGCCCAAAAATGGTGAATGGAAAATGGTATGTTGCCAGTTTGTCCCTGAGTTTAAATCATGGAGTATGAACTCAGCACTTAAGCTACTTTAATATACACCATAATAATTAAAGTAGTAACAATGTAAGACAAAGATTATTTTGAACTAAAAACCTGGAGAAACTGACAACTGCATCATCATCATTATTATTATTATTATTATTATTATTATTATTATTATTATTTTGAGATGGAGTCTCGCTCTGTCACCCAGGCTTGAGTGCAGTGGCATGATCTCGGCTCACTGCAACCTCCGCCTCCCAGGTTCAAGCAATTCTCTGCCTCAGCCTCCTGAGTATCTGGGATTACAGGCGCCCTAATAATTTTTTGTAATTTTTTAGCAGAGATGGGGTTCACCATCTTGGCCAGGCTGGTCTTGAACTCCTGACCTTGTGATCCACCCGCCTCGGCCTCCCAAAGTGCTGGGATTACAGGCGTAAGCCACCTCAGTCAGACTGTCATTTTATTCTAAATAATTTTTCTGAAGTCTGAGAACATTGAAACATATACAAATAGTTGTTTTTTGTTTAAAATATAAAGAGCTTACTTTGAAGTACATTTTTATTTAAAAGGAATATTCCTGTTTTTAATTGTTGATAGACATACCCTTTTTCTACATTACATTTATAAATATGATACAATTTTAAGCACCTCGTACATTATTTCTCTGGAGTAGACAATTATTTGCTGAATGCTTTAGTGTATGGATGAAAGAAAGGGATGAATGAAAACAAGTTATGAGAATCTTGATTGTATCTTTTCATTTCTAATGAAATTGTGAATACCACTTTAATCAAAAGAATATCAGTTTCTGTGTTTAACACTTCAGTTCTGTATCTATTTTTCAGAAACAGTTTTAGAGCACTTGAACCATTGTTTGTGGATACTATTCAAGATATATTTTGGAATTCTTGGTCAGACAAGAATACACTGATCTACTCTGGGACTACTCTTATATTCTCAGATATTTTAATGTACGTAGTGGCTTTTTAAGTGTCACCAGGAAACCCAAATTAATAACATAGCTTATTTAGATCAAATAGGTAAAATTCAAACAAAGCAGAGTTCGCTTATTGCTTAAAAAGCATATTTTAGCAGTTAATTGAGCCATTTTTTCAGTGTATCATGTAGAGTATAATGTTTTATATCATTGCTAAGTATCTTTAATATAGGTGGAAGTTTGGTAAATTATGTTGTATTAATTACTACATAAATGTCAGTATATACAATAAACTTTCATTGTTTGTGATTATGAGAAAATATTTCATCCAGAAAAAATGTATGCTATTTATATTTCACAATAACTGTAAAATGGCTAGTTATATTGATAGTATTCTGTTTGATTTTTTGAGGGAATTAAATGAAGACATCACTTAAATGTGATTATTAAGACAATGGAGGTGATTGATTCTGACAAACCTTTTTAATGTTTTTAAAGTATATATGGGTACACATCAATAATAATATGCTTCTGTTGCCTGACACATGTTTGTCAATAACATCTTTCACTTGCTCATCTAGTATAATTTTAATTCAATGAAATGCAGGAGGTGCATGAGTGGGGAGTACAATTTGTAATTATACTGAATGACAACTACAGTTCATAGACCCACTAATTTGTACAATTCAAAAAAAAAAAGAAAAGACTTATTCAGAGAATGTAGCTTATCTTTGTCATGGTCGTGAAATGAACAAAATAGGGAGTTGCAAAAAATTAGAGGGCAAAGTTCTCTGCACACTAAAATCAATGCAAATTTTATAGTAGAAGTGTCTGAGCCAGATTGTTTTTCTCCCAGTCAGAGGCTGGTTCACTGAGCTATGCAGCTTAATAATTGCCACCAGTATTGAAGTTGGACTGAGTATTTTTCCAGTTCTACCCACAGACAGAAAAGGTAGGCTGAACAAGAATAATCCTAATGGAGCATTTGGATAAGTGTCTCCACAATGATGTTTTCAATTTTTGAATAATATTTAATATTTTAAGGGTATTTTTTCTCACACTGTGTGAGAAGTCATAAAAGGTAGAGTCCTATTAATGCTAATTCCCAAGACTCTAGAAAAAAAAGTTTTCTCATAATCATTTTGTAAACTGTAAGAAAACTGATTAGGTCTTCAATCTGTGATGATACTCTACAGAAATACGGAGACTTTTTGTCTTGTCTCAATATTTTATGTAAAGTTCATTATATATAAGTGAACTCTATCATTCTGTTTTCCTTTTGGGGGTTAAATCTTCTTAAAATACTATCATTGAAGAGAAAAGACAATGCTGGAAGAGAAAAGAAAAAAATGAAAAGCAGGGCAGAGAAAGGAGAAAATGAGAGGACAATAAGCCTGAAGAGGAGTAAGAAAAAAGAAAATAGATTATGTGCAGCTATCAACTTCTAGTGCGCAGAAAAGGAAATTGTCCTTATGAAGTATCTCCTGTCTGTACTTAGAGCTCTCAGCTACTGATTGAATGCTCTACTCCTAGTAGTTACACTGTTTTCTACACTTACATGTTAATAATTCAGGCTCAGAATTTAACCTGTCATCCAAAAGAGGGTTAATTCTTAAATTCAGTTCATTCTGAGGTAAGCACAAACTTCAAAACAATGCAAAGGCTTTAGGTCTACATGGAGAGTCATGTAATTGTATCCTCCTTCTCAGGGACCTGAGCTATTAGCTAACCCATCATCTGTTTTGTTTATAGTCAAGTATGATATGTATGATTTCTGGCCTTCAACAATGCTGTATCCATAACACTCCCACAGTAAAAGCATTTCTATAGAAACAAAAAAGAATGAGGAAAATTGTTATCATGTACATTGTTCTAGGATTTTTATTTTCATCCGTTGCTTAAAATAGGCATGCTTGTAGTATAAAACAGCTCCTCTAATGTATAATGAGGCACAAAATGTACTGTTCATGAAAAATTGATATATACAAACCCTTTTACTAAGCCATAACACAATTCATCCTTTATTAGAAGTCCAATTTAAGATGTAGACATTTTCTTCCAACTGTGAGCTAAGGCTTTCCAAAGACTGAACTAGAGAAAGAAAATTGGTTTTTGCCTGTGACAATGTGTGGAAACATTTGAAAAGGTACCTATGTAAGAATAGTTTTGGAGAAAACCTTTGGTCATCCAGAACCTCTTCTTTTTTTTTTTTTTTTTTTTTTTTTTTTAACCTTTCAACCTCATAAAATCTTATTTTGTTCTAAGTTTTTCCAGTTCTGGAATCTAGAATTAAGATGCACATTAACTTAAAGAGAAGAAGCAAGTCTTGGAATGTGCCAGTCTTAACAAATAGAGGAAGAATTATCCAGATCAAAGCAGAGATGAATGAGTTCATTAGCAGCAGCTGCATTTATACATCAAGTACCTTTTGGTAACAGATGAGTCCTTGGTCCTTCTAAATTGTGCAGTGTAGCAGTTAAAAGCAAGAACTCTAGAGCAGGGTTTCTCAACCTTGGCACTACCCTACTGACATTTCGAAACAAATACGTGGAGTGTGTGCATGTGTGTGTGTTAGTGTTGGCATCACAGTGTCCTGTGCATTGCAGGAAGTTGAGCCATATCCCTGACTTCTGTTAACTAGATGTCATCCACACTGTTTCTCCCACAGTTGTGACAATCTAAAGTATCTCCAGAAATTGACAAATGACCCGTGGGGGACAAAATGCTCTGGGTCTCCTTCAGAACCAATGCTTTAGAGTAAAATTAGCCTAATTTCTGATTTTTCCCATCGCTTGTAGAGACAATGGAAATAGTAATTGCACTAACTTGATGGAATTGTTGTAAAGGTAAAAAAGAGTGCTACGAACATTTTCTGGTATATAGGATGTGGGAAAAAATGTGTGATTATTATCATGGGCTGAAAATTATGAATTACAATTTATCTGAACATAGAGTGGCCATTCTTTAGCTGTTAAAGCCATTTATACAGAAGATGAACTAATGTCACTTGTCTTTATATTTATTTTCAAGATTATTACACTCATTAAAATAATCCCATTTCTCTTCCCATTTTATTAAGTTACAATTTTCTCCCTTACCTGTAAAAAATAATTCACAAATTACAATGTGAATGTGTTGCCTGAGCTTTTTGTGTGATATCCAAGAAATCATTGCCAAGACCAATGTCAAGGGGATTTTGCCTATATATTCATCTAGGAGTTTTATGATTTCCAGTCTCATATTTAGGTATTTTATCCATTTGGAGTTGATTTTTGTGTATGGTGCAAAATAAGGGTCCAATTTTACTTGTTTATTTTTGGATGAGGAAATCCAGTTTTTTTCCAGAGAATATCCTTTTTCCATTGTGGCTTTTTTTTTTTTTTTTTTTTTTTTTTTTTTTGGTGCTCTCATGAAATTAGTTGACCATATATGTTTGGACTATTTCTGGACTTTCTACTCTATCCCTCTGGTCTATTTGTCTGTTTTTATGCCAGTACCATATTATTTGCTTTCTACAGATAGCTCTGTAATATAATTTTAAATCAGGAAGTGTAATACCTCCTTTTTTTTCAGAATCTCTTGGCTATTCGGGGACTTTATGGTTTCATACAAATTATTGGATTATTTTCTCTATTTCTGTGAAGATTCCACTAGGATTTTGATAAGTATGGCATTGGATCTATATATTACTTTGGGTATTATCAACATTTAAGACACTACTTTTTAAATTCATGAGCACGGGATATCTTTCCACTAATTTGTGTTCTCTTTCTTTCATCAATGTGTTATAGTTTTCAGTTTTCAGGTTTTCAACTTGGTTAAATTTATTCCTGATTATATTTTATACTATTATGATAAAATGAGATTTTTTTTTTTATTTCCTTTTGGCTAGTCATTATTTGTGTATACAAATGCCATAGATTTTTATATGTTGATTTTATGACCTGCAACTACACTGAATTAATTTATTGGGTTGAACAGTTTTTTGGTGGAGTCTTTAGGCCTCTATACATACGTTCATATCATCTGCAAATACAGATATTTTATTTTTCCTTTCTGATTTAAATACCTTTTATTTCTTTTTCTTGTCGAATTACTCTTGATAGTATTTCCACACTATGGTGAATAGAAGTGGTGAAAATGAGCATCTGCATTCATTGTACCAGATCTTAGAAGAAAAGTTTTCAATATCTCTTTGTTATGATGTTATCTGTGGGTTCTTCATAAATAGCCTTTATTATATTGAGAAACTTTCTTTTACACATAAACAGTTAAGAGGTTTTTTCAAGAAAGGATGTCAAACTTTGGTAAATGCTTTTTCTGCATCATTGATATGATTGTGTGGTTTTGTTTTTCAGTATATTAGTGTGTTATATAACAATGATTGATTTGCACATTAAATCTGTCTTGCATACCAGGATTAAATACCACTTGTTTGTAATTGACAATCTTTTTGATGTGTTGCCAAATTCAATTTGGTAATATTTTATTGAGAATTTTTGCATCGATGTTCATCAGTGATATTTGGCCTAGAGTTTCTTTTCTTATGGTGTCTTTGTCTGGTTTAGGTAAGAAGGTAATACTGATCTTGTAAAATTTGTTAGAAAGTATTCCCCTCAAATGTATTTCTTTGGAGGAGTTAAAGAAGCATTGGTATCACTTTTCCTTTGAAAGGTTGGTAGAATTAGGCCCTAGTGCCATCTAATTTTGTGATTTTATCAAGTAGTTTTTAATTATTCCTTTAATGTCTTTGTTATTGGACTGTTCAGATTGATATGTTTTCCTTATTCAACCTTGTCAGATTGTATTTTTCCAGGAATTTGTTCATTTCATCTAGGTTATCAAATATCTTTACATGCAGTTGTTCATAATAGTCCCTTATGATCCTTTTTTTTTTTTCTATGGTGTCTGTTGTAATGTCTCCACCTTCATTTCTGATTTTACATAATTAAGACTTTTTTTTTTTTAGTCTGGCTAAGAGCTTTTCAATTTTATTTTTCAAAAACCATCAGTTTTATTGATTTTTTTCCTGTGATTTTTCTTTCATCTGTTGGATTTACTTTTGTTTTGATTTTTATTATTGCCTTCCCTCTGCTGACTTTGGGTTTCGTTTGATCATTATTTTTTGGCTTTTTGAGGTGTAATGTTGAACTATTTGAAACTGCTCTTCATTTTTAATATATTTGTTGCTATAAACTTCCCTCTTAGAACTGCTTTTGCTGTATCCCATATGTTTTGGTTTGCTGTATTTCTATTATTGTTTGTTTGAAGATGTATTTTAAACTTTTCCTTTTAATTCTTCTTTGACCCATTCATTGTTCAGAAGCATGTTGTTTAATTTCCACATATTTGTAAATTTTGCAAAATTATTCCTGTTAGTGATTTCTAGTTGCATACCATTGTGGTCAGAAATAATACTTGATATGATTTAGATCTTCTTAAATTATATAAGAGCTGTTTTGTGGCCTATCAAGTGGCCTATCTCGTTTTATGTACACTAAAGAAGAATGTGTATCTTACTGGAAAGTTCTATAAATACGTGTTAAGCCTATCTCTCCTTCCATATTCATTTTTATAGAGGCAGATTCTCACTGTGTTGCTCAGGCTGCAGTGGCTATTTACAGGCATAATTATAGCACACTGTAGCATCAAACTTCTGGGCTCAAGCAATTCTCTGCCTTAGCCTCACAAGTAGCTGGGTCTATAGGCATACCCCGCTGTGCCTGGCTCCATTAATTTTTGCTTTGTATATTTAGGTGCATCAATGTCAGATGTATATATATTACAATTGTTATGCCTGCTTGAGGAATAGAGCCCGCTATCATTAAATAATGACCTTTTTGTTTCTTGTGACTTTAATATAAAGAAATCATTATTTAATTATTTTCTTGTATATTTAAGTTAAAGTCTATTTTATTTGATATAAGTATAGTCATCCCTGTTCTCATTTGGCTAGGATTTGCATGGAGTATCTTCCATCTCTTCATTTTCAGCCTATGTCTGTCCTTAATGCTAAAGTAGGTCTCTTGTAGCAGCATAAACTCAGATTTTATTTTAGTATTCATTCAACCACTCTATGTATTTTGACGACAGAATGTAATCCATTTATATTAAAGTAATTATTGATAGATAAGGACTTACTAATGGCATTTTGTTAATTGTTTCCTGGTCATTTTGTAGACCTTTTGTTCCTTGCATTCCTTATTGTTGTTTATCTTTGAGATTTGGTTATTTTCTGTAGTGCTATATTTTTATTCCTTTTTCTTTATCATTTATGTATGTTATAGTTTTCTACTTTGTGTTACCATGAGGCTTACATAAAGCTTCTTACAGTTATTATAGGCTACTTTACACTGATAACATAACTTCCATCACATAAAAAATTATATGCCCTCCCCCAATTTATACTTTTGATCTCACAATTTACATAATGTATTTCTTAATCACTTATTGTCACTATCATTATTTTTGACTGATTGTATTGATTTTTAGCCTTCGTACTACAGATATATATGATAGGGCATCATAACAGTATTAGAGTATTCTGGATTTGACTATATAATTACCTTTACTAGTAACTTTTATACTTCCATGTGTTTTCATGTTATTAGTGTTCTCTCTTTTTTTCTACTTGAAGGACTCCCTTAAGCATTTCTTCTAAGTCAAGTCTAGTGGTGATGATTTCCATCAACTTTACATGCCTGAGGCTTTATTTCTCTTATTTCTGAAGTTTTGCTGGGTATAATATTCTTGACTGTCAGGTTTTTCTTTTTCTCTTTCAGCACACTGTCTCCTAGCTCACAAGATTTCTGTGGAGAAAGCTGCTATTTGTCTAACAAAGATTTTCTTATATGTGACTTGTTGCTTTTTCTCTCATTGCTTTTAAAATTATCTTGTCTTTGATTTTGACAATTTAATTATAATGTATGTCAGAGAGGACCTCTTCAAGTTGAACATGTCTGGAGTCTTTTCAGCCCCATGTATCTGGAAGTCCCTATCTCTTCCAAGACTTTGGAAGATTTCAGCATTTTTATTAATAAATAAGCATTCTTTTTCCATCTTTGTCTCTTCCCATGAAATGCCAACAATGCAAATATTTGTTCACTTGCTAGTATTTCATAAGTCTCATAGTTTGTCTTCACTCTTTTTCTCTTGCTGGGTAATTTCAAAAGACCTTCTTCAAGTTAAGAGATTCTTTCTTCTGCTTAAGCTAGTCTGCTGTTGAAGCTCTGTGTTGTATTTTTATTTCATTCAATGATCTTTTTAGCCCCAAGACTTCTATTTGCTTTTTATTTATGATATCCATCTCTTTATTAAATTTCTCATTTGATCCTGGATTGTTTTTCTGATATTGTCTACCTGTATTCTCTTGTATGTCACTGAGTTTCTTAAAAATTATTTTTTAATTCTTTTTCAGGCAACTCATAAGTTTATTTTTCTTTTGGGTAAATTACTGGAGAATTATTTTATTCTTTTGATGATATCATGTTCCCTTGCTTTTTCATGTTTCTTGTATCCCTACATTGACATTTGACATCTGTGCCTTGGTGGAACAATCATCTCTTCCAAACTTTATATAGTGTCCTTCATATGAATGATTTTTATCTGCAGATGGATCTTAATTTACCAGTTGGGAAGGCCATGGTGGCTCTGATTCTGAGTAGATGAAGTGGTACAGTTTCCATGCAGCTTTTTCAGCTTTGGCCAATGTTAGCATGACTATGGGTGGCCTACACTGCAGAAGTTTGTGGCAGTGGCAGAGTAGGTTGTTGGGGTCCTTAGTGACAAGGGCTTTGGTAGTTCTCCTTTTCCCTAGGATGTGGAGTTTTAGCTGAGAATGATCCTCTTGGTATCAGGTCTGCCACAGCCCACAAGCTGCTGCAGGAGCTCTGGGCTCCAGAGCACAGGCATGAGAGCTGCTATAGAGCCAAGATCCTGGGGTCAGGTTCTCATAAAGCAACTTTGGCACCTGGGTCTTGTGGTGCAGCTTCACTCTCCAAGGCAGGATTGGATGTAAAATGTCCAAAAAGCCAAGGACGGTGATTATGAGGCACCCCCCAGAGTAGAGGCCCAAAAGACTGGGTTGTAGCTATGAATATGATCCTATGGGAGAAGGACACAGCACCGGCCCAACTCTAAGGAGGAAGTGGTGTTCTGGAGGCTTTGTCCTGGGGAGCAGCACACAATTGCAATAGAACTAATAGAGCACAGTTCAACTCAGCTCCCACCGTATAGTGCACTCCATGGGGAGACTCTGGCCCCTGAGATGGTGGAACATTGTGGTGTCCCAGACTCCCAGTGGAGTAGCTCCCTAGAGTCTGTTGTTTCGCCTGTAGGCCTGGGTTGTCCCAGCTCCGCCTCTGCCCTGTTTTTCAGGGCCTCAGGGTACCATGTCAGCTCAGCCATGGATGCATGGCTACTCAGCTCATTCAAGGCATCAGTTTCCTAGCAGGCAATGTACTGCTTCAGCTCAGGCCCTGATGGGCAAAATGCAACAGTTACTGGTAGGGGTAGATGGACCAGCTCTGTGACAGCTTGGCCTCACGAGGTAGGGCATAGTAGCAGATTGGTTCAGTAAAGGCTGGCTACCAGGCAGGGGTAGTTCAGTGGTGACAAGACCTCAGAGATTGACAGATGCTATGACTACTTGCCCTCAGAGCAAGATGCATTCCAGCAGTGGCTCCACATTTACAGTTGTGCAGCTCAGTAGCTGTGTGGCTCATTGGGGCTAGGACATAGCATCAGTTCCCTCTTAGGAGGGACACAGCCATGTGGACTCGAGGCAGCACCCTCAACTGGAATCAGTGCCTATGGAGACTGCAGAAGGCCCCAGTGGTGAGGATTGTAGGTGTCCAACATGGTGGGCTGTTGGCTTCTTACTTTCCTTTTCCCTGCAAGGAGAAGTTGCTGCTAGTTCTCAGTCGATCGATCCCAACTGGGAGATAGAGTGGTAGAGGTAGAGTATTTCCTTCTGTTCTCTAGGTGGCCTTCCTGGGTTTCAGTGCACTATACAATTACTTTTACATGCTCCCGTGCTCTCTTTTAGTTATTTTCATTGAAATGTAATTATTTATTCGTGGATTTGACTGTCTTTGGGGAGAGGGCAGGTGCTAGGGGTTTCTCATTGGCCATTTTGCTGATGTCATTCTCCCCAAATTGTCTAATTTTATGGCAAAAGGGTGGCGGTCTTAAGTTTATATCATTACAATGGATGAGCTAATTTCACTTTTTCATTTCTAAGCCAAAAAAAAAAGGGAAATTTGAATTTAATATGTCAAGACTGAGACCACACACTTCGTGAAATTTAATTGCAAAAAATAGCTCCTGGCAAAATTACCAAGCTAGATTTTTACAGGCCTTTTTTTCCATCAATCTCAGATTTCTTCAGAGGGTTTATTTAGTGGATGAGAAATGACTTTATGAGAATGAGACACAATGGACAGATTGGTGATTTTGTTGACAGCAGTTTAGAATAGCCTCATTAGATTAATAACCTGCCACGTAGAACTCACTGCATAGGTATTTTCCCCATGGTCTTCTTATTGATTTGGGGCCAGATGCATGTTGCATACAGCCTGATGAATTTAAGAACAGATTCATGGCTGCTTAATGTGTCCTTGAAAACATCTTTCAAAAGTCATTAGGCCTACAAAATGATAGGGTTTGTACCCTTGAGGCATCATTCTACAGATAAATAGATTTCAGTTTGAATTTTCTTTCTTAATTCGTTGCACGTTTGTATGGAATTCATTAGGCCAATAAAAGTTTTGTTTTACTAAAAAGAACTCTAAATCTGAAGCCAAAAGCTCTATCTGATATATAATTCTGATACTTTACAGGTGTGACACTGAGTGAGTGACATAACTTATTGGCCTGAACTCCCTCCAATGCAGAGATTAATGTAGCCCAGGATTTCTCAGCATGTGCTGCCAGGACTGGCAGCATTACCGTCACCTGGGACCTTGTTAGAAATGCAAATTATCAGGCCCTGCACCAAGCATTCTGAATTTGAAATTGCATGTGTGACCAAGATATCTGTGATTTAACAAGACTTCCATGTGTTTTTTACTCATGATAAAATGTGAAAAGCACTGTACTAGGTCAGAGGTCAGAAAACCTTTTCTTTAAGGGGCTAGATAGTAATATTTTAGGCTCTGTGTGCCAGGAAGCAAAATCAAGGATATTATATAGGTGTTTATATAGAAAGAAAATAAATTTTATTAATATAATTTAAATATAATAGTAAAGACTTGTTTTTGCAATATAGGTCTCCTCATGAGAAGAATGAAAACCTTTTTAAGGTGGATAGACTTCTATCATCAAATTTATTGTATTTGTTCATCTGTAAAAATCATTCTTAGCTCCTAGGCCGTATAATTTTACTGACAGGCTGGATTTGGCCTGTTGGTCATAGTTTGCCACCCACTACGTAGAGAATCTCTAAAACTCTATTTCTACCCTTTTATGAGTCTACCTGCACCATGAATGCTAAAGTTCCTTAGCTACCTCTGCTTTTTTTCTCCTCTTTATACAATAGTAATAACTCAAATTACAAATCCTGATGCTGTGTCCTTAACCTACACCCATCCATCCACCCACCCGCACCACCACTACATGTAGATCTTTCATAAAAACCAAACAAAAAGTAACTGAACAAGATAGCAAGTGAAAAATGAGTTCTTGTATCTCAGAACCAATTTTTCCAAAATACAGCCAAATACTAATAATGGTATGACTTTATGGATAGATTTTAATTATAATGTAGTGTCTATCAGCAATATCCTTCATGAGTTCTTTATTTTCTGTTGGGGGGAAAGACTTAAAAAGTCAACAATGTTTCAGAGATTAGCTGAAATAAAACATATCAGCTGAAATAAAACATATCAAAGTCATGAGTTATTTTAAGAAAGATACGAGCAGGAACTTTGTATCCCAGGCAATTAGCTGTTATCAGACTTGGTATAAGACATATTAGTCAGAGTTCCTTTTATCCATCCGGGTGGGAATACTAGAAACAGATCTCTTTTCTAATCAGTCTCCATCTTAAGTAAAAACAGAGAGAGCGAGCACAAATTAGTTGAATAAATTCATTTGCTTTTAAGGGAAGCTTGCCTCCTGCAATTAATTCAGTTGACTAGTTTATACATTCATTAGGGCATTGGTGAGAATATGGTTATTCAGTTTTAAACCATGCTTGGGTTCTATTTTCTCTAATCCTCTTGATTCAGAACTATTACAATGCCTCTAGTTGCTATGTTCCATGCTATGTGAAAGAAGAGTCCAGTATTTCCTCAAAAGCCTGCAAAGAATGCTCCACTCTGGTCTGGAGCGTAGCTATTGTGGGTCTTGTGCACTTTCACATCTGGTCAAGAATTGAATCCAGGTCCTTGGAATGAGACAGGAAATTGACTCCATGGGAGAAAGAAGGAGTGAGGCACATTGTTTTGTTTTCTGTTAACAGTGTAAATTCAGAAAAATCTTCCTGGCTGGGTGTGGTGGCTCACACCTGTAATCCCAGCACTTTGGGAGTCCAAGTGGGTGGATCACTTGAGGTCAGGAGTTCCAGACCAGCCTGGCCAACATGGCGAAACCCATCTCTGCTAAAAATACAAAAATTAGTCATGCATGGTGGCATGTGCCTGTAATCCCAGCTACTTGGGAGGCTGAGGCAGGAGAATCGTTTGAACCCGGGAGGCAGAAGTTGCAGTGAGCTAGGATTGTGCCACTGTACTTCAGCCTGGGTGACAGAGCAAGACTCTGTCCAAAAAAAGAAAAATCTTCCATCTTGGATTGGGATAAAATTACCTTCTTTCGCTTTCTTTTGGTATTTGCATTTGAACATACCAAAGATTTTGACTGTAGCAAAATCTTCAAGATGTGATAACTTCACATCTGAATCCCTGTATTTCTCTTCACAGAAGGTGAAACTTCACCTCTTGCAGTCTCTGTTAGTTTCACTGACATACATACAGGTTTACTCTTTATTCTTTCTTTCATTTTCTAATGGGGAAAATATGTATACAATGGAATACATGAAGCATATTTGGCTGTACCTCATAATGCATTTTTATGTCTACACCTGAGTGGAACTACCCATCTGTGTCACAAGAAAGAACATTTTCCACATTCTACCCAGTTAACACTCACCCCAGATGTAAACACTATTTTGACTTCCATCACTACAAGTTAGATTTGCCTATTTTTCAATTTTTATGGGATCTTGCGTGTATGTCTTTCTGCCCATAATTGTGCCTCTGACTAGATTTGTTCTTAAGTAACATATGTAGAAACACGTTTGGGTCTACAGTGTAAAAACCTAAGTCAGGTATTTCCCTAGAAAATATGTGAAAACCCTCAATCCAGATAAATGAATGTTAATAAAATGCATTAACCAAATATAAGTAGTGAAATGCTACTGTATTTCTTTTCTGTTTTCTAACATAATTGCAGTTTTCACATGTAGAATTTCAAGAACAGATATAACTTTTCATCTAAAATACAAACTTACAAAATGCATTGTAAAGTTTTGCACTTTTTGGGGATTATTGATATCTTGTAGATTTTAAAACCTATCTAAGTTTCCAAAATGATGAATTACTTTAAGCAAATTTACAATTTTCATCTACTTTACTTCACATTTTATGAGCCTAATTTTTCAGGGTTCATTAATTCTCATTCCTGAAGTGGCTGAATATATTGTTTGGATTTCCATGCATGTCATTTTTGCCTTCTACACTGTGCTCCTTTGAAATTATTCATTTCTCTCATTTTTAAGCAATTATCTACACATAATATTAATTTAATTTTCCTTCCCTGGGTTCAAGCATGACATTTTATTGTTCCTTTTACCTGATTTCTCTAATTTTCTTTAAAATAAAATTGAATGAAAAATCTTTCCCACATAGTCAGTTTCCCCTGTCCAGTCCTTCCTTTCTGTTATTTGCACCATTATTCTGCCAATTCCCGAAGCTGGCCAGTGGGAGTTCTTTAACTCTCTTCCCCCTGCTGCTCATAATTCATATTCTCATCACCAGAGCCCTGATTGCACTTATGATCTAATATGGCTGCCTGTTCCACCCTCTCCCAGCTGCAATTTTTCTACTATCTTCTCCCTTAAACCTCTGATGGCATCAGGCAAGTCATCTGCTGAACAACTTAAATCAGTATTTCTCCAACTTGGAGAAGGTGTGAATCCATTTTAAAGGGAAAAACATCCCATAGATCACCCGTGCTGACTTAAATTAGTTTCACTGTAGTAACATATAAATAAGTACTAACATAAGCTTTTTCATAAAATCTTTCTTCCTACAGATTGTATATAACTATAAAATCAAATGGTTTGTAATTAATACTAACAATGTAATGAAACTAATATCACTCAAGTGAAAAAGATGAATGAAAATAAATCCTCACCCACTATGTGAATATTGTATTAATTGCTACTTTGTGTACACTGGCAAGCTTAAGAAAAGTGCAGGGAAGATTGCATCATTTCATGGACTAGAATATTATGGCAGGACTATAAATTATGCCATGTTCTGTAAGATGATGCAATTCCCCCAACACTTTTATTCATTCAAAATATTCCAAAACATTCATGCTTTCTATACTCTACAATGTCATTTGTCCTACCTGGTTTCAAATGCATCATTTACCTCTTAACTCCACCATTTTTCTTTCTCATTAGTTCATTAAAATTAAAGCAGTGTTGGCTGGGTGTGGTGGATCACACCTATAATCCCAGCACTTTGGGAGACCAAGGAAGGAAAGAAAGGGGGATTGTCTGAGTCCAGGAGTTCGAGACCAGCCTGGGCAATGTGGTGAGCTCCACCTCACCCCCGTCTCTATTTTTAAAAAGAAAGAAAATTAAAGCAGTGTTACCTGATTACCATGCAATATATGATAAACACAACAAAAGTGAAATAATCCCAGTGTTTGCAGGTAGGAGACTGCCATCCAGATGTCAGAGAATATATTTACATTATTTTACAGATTATTATTTAAATGAAAACCCAAAAGGTGATAGATATGTCTAAAAGTACATCACAGGACCTTAGCTTAAACAACTGAGCTAAATGATACTTTACTGCCCATTGATTCATACTCAGATAAACAGGTAGACCTTGTTTTCTTTTTATGTGTATCCTGTCGCCTAACTAGATTTTAAATTTTCTAAAAGGCAGAAGCAGATCTTAACCTCCTTTGCACTTTCATGTCCTAGACTAAGACCTTGTACATATAACCTCCACTAAAATTCCCCATCAGTTGATTGAGTTACTGAATACCTTTCATTGCATATTCCCTGTTTTCTCATTTCCCCTATAGTCAGCATTATTCTTTCTTTCCTTTCCCTTACCCCAAAACCTCTCCAACTTAAAAAATGCACAGCCAGGAGTGTTGGCCCATGCCTGTAATCCCAGCACTTTGGGAGGCTGAGACAGGAGGATGACTTGAGCCCATGAGTTCAAGACCAGTCTAGGCAATGTAGGTAGTCCCTAGCTCCACAAAATATCAGAAAATTAACTAGGAGTGGTGGCTACTGCCTGTCGTCCCAGCTACTCAAGAGACTGAGGTGGGAGAACTTTCTTGAGCCTGGGAGTTGGAGGCTGCAGTGAGCCATGATGGCACCACTGTACTCCAGCCTGGGTAACCTAGTGAGACCCTGTCTCAAAAAAAAAAAAAAAAAAAGTACCAAAAACATGTTCACAACCACAACTTCATTCATATCCATTTAAAGTAAATTTTCTGCTGACTGTATCACTATGTTGAGATTTCCTATGTTTTACAGTTGTGGTTGTGAGCATGTTTTTGGTGCTTTTTTGGGTGGGGGACAGGGTCTCACTAGGTCACCCAGGCTGGAGTACAGTGGTGCCATCATGGCTCACTGCAGCCTCCACCTCCCAGGCTCAAGACGGTTCTCCCACCTCAGTCTCTTGAGTAGCTGGGACAACAGACAGGAGGTTATAGGTTATCTAATAGGAAAATCAAATTTCATTCTGTCCTACCTCAATTATATTTCTCAGCTTACCTTCTTTTCCTATGTTTTACATTTGCCCCAAACGTATTTGCAGTTGCTGTTTGAAACATTTTTAGGATGGCTGCTGTAAAATCTTTACTCTAAAACATCTTTGTCATCTTGTTGTTGGCATCTATTGTCTTTTATTAAGTTGGACATCTTCCTGTCCAACTTAGTTTAATGAGTGGTTTTCAGTTGAAACCCGGACATTTGGGGTATTACGTGTAGGGGACTCCAGATATTATTTCAATCTTCCATTTTAGCTGATTTCCACACACTCCATTACTGCAGGCTATGGGAGAGCACCACCTAATGACTGCGAGGTGTGGATAAAAGTCCGGATTCCCCACTTGACCTCTGCTGATATTGACGGGGAAGATACTCCTCATTATTTATGGTACAAGTGGTAGTTCTACTTCCCCCTACCTCTCCACTGACACCAGGATATGGGAGGTGTCCTCATTACCACTGGGTGGTGGTAAAAGTCCTGACTCTCCACAAGCCTAGTGAGAGGTGAAGAAATGCCTCATATACTGCTGAGTGGTGGGGGCTGGACTCTCCCTCTGATCTCCTGACACAACAGAGTGAGACCTCATTACAGCCTGTCAGGGATAAAAGTCTGTCCCTTTACTTCATCTTCTCTAACACCATCCTGGTGAAGAGTGGGAAGAGCTTCCTTGCAGCCTGTTGGGGGTAAGTTTAGGCTCACCACTTGGCTTTGGGGCATTACTCATGCTACCCATCTCAAGAAATAGGATGTAGACTTTTGGCCTACTCTATTTTTCAAAAGATCTCCCTTTCTCATCCAGTTTTTCTAAAGAGTTACCACAAAGATACCTCTAGACTATAATTTCGCAGTGCTTATTCAACTGTATTTACCTCTCCACCTAAATGTAGTTCTTGGAGATCTCATCAAACCCATACCTACAACCACCACCTGTATTTCTTAAAATCCCTAAATTTATAGCTCCAGCTTCAGCCTCTCTCCTGAAGTTCAATCTTACATATATTACGCTTACCTGACATCTCCATTTTGATATCTAATAGGAAAATCAAATTTCATTTTGTCCTACCTCAACTAAGGCCTTAAATCTTTTTTTTTAACTTCCAATTTCCTCACTCAGAAAACAAGTTCATTCTTTCAGAAACATCTCTAAAATAATGAATTCCCCCTTTTCTGTCACACACTGAATTAATCCAACAGAAAATCCTGTAGACACAAATTTCAAGATATATTCATAACCATTTTCCAAAACATCCACAGCTGCCACCCTAGTCTCATGGGCCCCTGAAATAGCCTCCTGCTTCCAACCCTTGTTTTCTAGACCCAGAGTCTCTTCCCAGGAATGCTAGAGTGATTCATTTATGATGGAAGCCAAGGCATGATCAATGTCATCTCATTTTATACACAGGGATATAAGGAGTCCTGTTTCAATTCCTACCCCTGTTCATCTTACTCAGCTTGTTCCACCCAGTTGGCCTCCCTGCAGCTCTACGGACAAGTCAAGCGCTCTCTAACTATGGGGACTTTGCACTTGCTGCTCTGTACATGTAGAGAGCTCTTCTCCCAGATATCCTGGTGTTATTTTTGGTTCAGTTTCCCCCTCAATTGTCACTTTATCAGAGAGGACTTCTCTGATTTTCTATCCCATCTTAGTATTCTTCCAATGTCATTTCTTTATCATTCACCCTGTTTTACTTTTATTCATAGCCTTTTTTTTTTAATTTATTTATTATTATTATACGTTAAGTTGTAGGGTACATGTGCATAACGTGCAGGTTTGTTACATATGTATACTTGTGCCATGTTGCTGTGCTGCACCCATCAACTCGTCATTTACATCAGGTATAACTCCCAATGCAATCCCTCCCCCCTCCCCCCTCCCCATGATAGGCCCCGGTGTGTGATGTTCCCCTTCCTGAGTCCGAGTGATCTCATTGTTCAGTTCCCACCTATGAGTGAGAACATGCGGTGTTTGGTTTTCTGTTCTTGTGATAGTTTGCTAAGAATGATGGATTCCAGCTGCATCCAAGTCCCTACAAAGGACTCAAACTCATCCTTTTTTATGGCTGCACATTAAACTAAAGAGCTTCTGCACAGCAAAAGAAACTACCATCAGAGTGAACAGGCAACCTACAGAATGGGAGAACATTTTTGCAATCGACTCATCTGACAAAGGGCTAATATCCAGAACCTACAAAGAACTCCAACAAATTTACAAGAAAAAAACAAACAACCCTATCAAAAAGTGGGCAAAGGATATGAACAGACATTTCTCAAAAGAAGACATTCATACAGCCAACAGACAGATGAAAAAATGCTCATCATCACTGGCCATCAGAGAAATGCAAATGAAAACCACAATGAGATACCATCTCACACCAGTTAGAATGGTAATCATTATTCATAGCCTTTACCACTACCTGTCACAGAGTAGTTTGCTTATTCATTGATTCTGACTTTCTCCACGGAAAGGAAGCTCCATGAGAACGTGTGCTTTCTTTTCTTCTCTGCAGTATTTCCAGTGCCTAAAGAGTTAGTAACACACAGTAAGCAGTAAGTGCTTGATAAATATCTGTTGATAAATTTAATTCAAAAATATTTCTTATCACAGTTAAGAATTTCTTTTCCTAGTTGACATATACTCTGCCAAATAGAGTCCAGACAAAATCAAAGATATATATTTAACATATAATATTTTATTTCTTATTTAGTATTTTTTTTCCCTAAGTAAGCATGTGCTTAACCTAGTACCAAAATATAATTAGAAAACTAGTAATAGTAATTCCTGTTAAAAGTCGGTGCATTCAGAACTTGGTATAGCCATATTCCTTTTTCTGATAATCAAATTTCCAACTTCCTTCTATACTCACTTCCATTTCACTGTGAACTAATAATCTCATAATGGCCGGTGGAGGTGCTACTCTAAAAGCTCCTAGAATTTGAGAAATTAGTATGTATTACTTTTTTTAAGATTGATTGCAATCTTTCTGCAAATTTCTTCTGGCTGAACATGACTAAAATCTATTTCCTAAATTGAAGTTCACTCTCCTAATGAATTCAGAAAAATAATTGGGCACCTGAATAAAGGATTTCTTCCACCGGGATTTTCAGACATATCCAATGATTATCTGTATCTTTGTTAGACTAAAGTTCACCAGATGATATAAATGAAATTCACAAATATTATTTTTCAGAAAAAAAAATATAAAGTATCTTCCACACTTAGAAGTCCTAACAATATGTTATAATACATTTATAATTGTCTCAGGAAAATTGCAGTGATCTATGAACAAGTTTTCTTGCCACTTGACTATCTAATCACCCTCAAAACTATCTTCCATTTTCTCTTTGTAAGAGTGTTCCTTGATCTCGAATTTCATCTGTTGAAAATATTCCTAAAGCTTTTGTATTAGCTGGTTCTCATGCTTCTAATAAAGACATCCTAAGACTGGGTAATTTAAAAAGAAAGGAAGTTTAATGAACTCACAGTTCTACATGACTGAGGAGGCCTCAACATCATGGTGAAAGGCAAAGGAGGAGCAAAGGCAAGTCTTACATGGCAGCAGACAAGAGAGCATGTGCAGGGGAACTCCCATTCATAAAACCATCAGATCTCATGAGACTTATTCACTATCACAAGAACAGCACAAGAAAAACCTGCCCCCATGATTCAATTACTCCCCACCACATGTGGGGATTATTACACTTCAAGGTGAGATTTGGGTGGGGACCCAAACCATATCAGCTTTTAAATGCTCCAGAAGAACATATTTCACACATAAAGACCTTCAAAGTCCCTCACAGGTTAACCACAGTCAACTTTTTCCAGTCATGTCTTCTCTACTTAACCTTGCAGGTACAGTCCTGTATGTCTATAACAATGACCCACCTGTTACAAGCATCTCATACCTTTACCTATAGCACCATTCCTTCTTGCCTAACTTGTAGTGGTCTGCACATTTGTCAAGACTTATTTAAATATCACTTTCTGTATTGAGGGAGTATTGGATAGTTTTTTCCAGGTTCCTGACATTTCTTGGGTGTGAATAATCTATAACTGAAGAATATATAGTTCCTACCCTCCTGGAGCTCGCAGGCTGGGAAGCCTTCCCTGCCCACTTGCCTATGAACTCCTCTCCAATCAGAATTACATTAGTTTCCCTAGCTCCACCATAGAACTGACTGTATACCTAAACCCATCACTAAATGATGTGCTTTTCAGGATAGTGCCTTCTCGTAATCATCCATATTTATTCCTGAATCTAGTTCAATTCAGCACAGAAAAAAATGAAAGTTCAATGTTTGTAGATTTGGTATTAAAAACAAGACAAAGTGAACGTCTGAAAGATTCATTTAACCATTTGAATTTGTTTTTTTCCTAAGGTAACAGATTTTTAATATTTATCAATTAGGATAAATGAAGAAAATGAATTATTTCTTATAGAGGTGAATCCTTAATCTCTAGGAAGAATTTTTATCAATGTGGAATTTTGTTTAATAATCTCTAGGAAGAATTTTTATCAATGTGGAATTTTGTTTAATATAATAAAAAAAAGATTAAAGTTGTCTCCTGTCCAACATTGACAAAAAGAGACAAAATTAACTTTTCTTTTATGTGAAGTTGTGTTAATTTTCTCTAGGCTGAAAGGACACCAGCCACACATTCCCTGTGTCCTCCATTTCTTTATATTGAAAATGAGATACCAGGCAATTTACCCATCAGGTTTTTAATGAGTCACAGTATTTGAAGGCTATGAACTGAGAAATATCATTCATTTATGGTCTTGTCCTGCAGCTGTTGTGTTTTATATAAGACAGTGTGATACAAACAAAACAGAACTCTTTAATAAGCTTCACTATTAAGTGCAACTGAGCCATTTCAGGAAATAATGGCATTTCACAGAAGAGAATGAAAAACATAAAGTGTAATTTTCCTCAAATAACAAACAGGTAAATGGATTTAAAAAAGCATAAATGTTAACATAGTGACCAATAAGTACTTTTTGGCATCTAAAAAACTCACTGTAGCACAACTCTTTGCACCGTAGTTTTTGCTTCAAATATACCAGTCATGAGTCAATTATAGTATATATTTTTCAACAAGTCCTTGTCCGTTTTTTCCTAAATTAGGGTCAAGCAATAAAGCTGCCAAAAAAATTTATGCTTTTTTTAAAGGTCACAGTAGAACTCAAATTTGGGCTAGAATCCATTGTCCAGGTAATCCCTGATTATCAACTGATCATGCCTTAGGTAAGTGACTTCCATCACAATACCCCTGTGCCTGCCTCCTTCCTCTCCTTTCCCTCATCCTTGTCTCAGTAAAAACCTTATGACTCCATCTCTACACATTTTAATACCTCTTAGCTGTTTTTTCTTTCTGCTACCCCCATCTATTTAGCTCATATCCATTACAGTTCAGTTCTAAAGTCCAAATCGAATCACATCACGGTCCTACTTTAAAAACATTTCATTGACAACAGTCTTAAATCGGCTTCCAATAAATCATACAGCCTGTTGTTTGCAATCTGTCATTTTTCATGTTCTTGATGAAATCTTCATTCATCACAAAATGACTTTTAAGCATCTACTTTGTGGCAAGAATAAGATGGATTTATGACTCTCTTAGAGAAATACAAGCCTTGCCCTCTTGAAGTTTACATGCTGGATTAGCTTCCTACAGGCTCTGTAAGAATTCACTACAAACTTAGTGGCTTAAAACAACACAGATGTATTATCTGACAAGTCTGGAGATCAGAATCCCTAAAATCAAGGTATTAGAAGGACTGCTTTCCTTCTGGAGGTTCTAGGGGAGAATTCACTTCCTTGACTTTTCCAGTTTGTAGAGGTCACTTGCATTTCTTGGCTCATGGCTCCCTCCTTTATTTCAAAGTCAGTAGTGTAGCATCTTTAAATCTCAGACTCTTTCTCTCTTCCTCCCTGTCTCCTTTCCTCTCTCTCTGCCCCACCCTCACCGCCGCCACCCCACCCCCCGCCCCAGCTAGCTCACTCACTCTCTCTTATACACACACACTCACTCACCTTCCTTTGCCTCTCCTCCTGCCTCTGATTCATCTGCTTCCCCCTGTCCATTATAAAAAAGCTCCTGTGATCCCATGGGGCTGACCTGGATAATTCAGGATAAACCTCACATCTTAAATTCCTTAACTTAATCACATCTGCAAAGTCCTTCATGTAATACACTCAGAGGTTCTGGGGATAAGGATGTAAATCTCTTTGGCAGGGCCATGGGGAGACGCAGTCATTGTTCTATTTACTCAATGTCTGATAGAATAGGCAGATACTTTTACTGTTTTATGTTTTCCAAAATTTTTTTATTATTACACAATATTCTTTTAAATTTTAATAACACCCAATCACCCTATCAGATAGAATCCAAAATGTATGTCATGCTATAACAGACTCAGCCAGACCTGATCGTATCCTGTCTTTCTGGCTTAACTGCAGACAGTCTCCTTCACACACTGTACCTCAATTATACTCACAATCCTTTAATAGACTTTCCTTTTTTAATAATGCTCTGTGTCCTGCACAAAGACTGGGAAGCCTGTAGTCTCAGCTACTTGGGAGGCTGAGCAGGACGGTATGTTGAGCCCAGGAGGCAGAGGTTGAAGTGAGCCAAGATTGCACGACTGCACTACAGCCTGGGCAACAGAGCAAAACCCTGTATCAAAAAAAAAAAAAAAAAAAAAAAAAAAACAAGGCTGGGCGTGGTGGCTCAAGCCTGTAATCTCAGTACTCTGGGAGGCCAAGGTGGGTGGATCACGAGGTCAGGATTTCCAGATCAGACCAGCCTGGCCAATATGGTGAAACCACGTCTCTACTAAAAATACAAGAAACTAGCTGGGCATAGGGGCACATGCCTGTAGTCCCAGCTGCTCAGGAAGCTAAGGCAGGAGAATCACGTGAATCCAGGAGGCAGAGGTTGTAGTGAGCCGAGACTGTGCCATTACACTCCAGCCTGGGCAATAGAGGGAGACTCCATCTCTTAAAAAAAAAAAGCCGGGTGGGGGGGTGGGGCTCACGCCTGTAATCCCAGCACTTTGGGATGCCAAGGCAGGCAGATCACGAGGTCAAGAGATTGAGACTAGCCTGGTCAACATGGTGAAACCCTGTCTCTACTAAAAATTCAAAAATTAGCTGGGGGTGGTGGCGCCCACCTGTAGTCCCAACTACTTGGGAGACTGAGGCAGGATAATTGCTTGAACCTGGGAGGGGAGGTTGCAGTGAGCTGAGGTCGCACCACTGCACTCAGGCCTGGTGACAGAGTGAGACTCCGTCTCAAAACAAAACAAAACAAAGACTGAGAAAGTCTTACCTCAACTTTTCAATTTGGTAAATGCCTTTACATGTCTTCAAATGTCCCATCCCTTTTCTATTTGTTCCCTGACGCCCTGGGCATGGTCACTTTCTGCCTCCTTTGTCTCTCCAGAGCACAGTGGAGACGCTGTTTCCCATAATTGTACAGAATTATTTATGGCCTGCCTCTGTCACTTACTCCACATGCCTCCAGGACAGGGATTACACGCTGATGTTCCGTACACCTAGCACTTATCACAGTGCTTAGTAATGCCACTGAATAAAATCTCGATGTTCCTTTGGAAATGGTCCACTCAAAAATATTTCTGACAATGTGTCCTTGAGGCTCCAGGATGTGGCAAATTTGTTAGGATAAACTATTAGGATGCTTAAATTATTTTCATGGGAATGAAGCAATGCCTGAAATTCTGACATGTCACTGAAAGAGTATACCTTGTTGTCATATTTTAAGATGAATGTGTATAGACACTATTTTTCACAAATGTTTTGTGAAATTCAAATAACCTAATAATATGGTAAACTGAGTGACAACTTTTTAATGATATTATATATTATATATGTTTTATAAAGAATGCTTCCAGTTGTTGACTATTTTTGGTTGTACCTCATAATGTGTTCTATAATGTATGGATTTCTAGACAGGAATCAGTCTTACAAATGTGCCATTATTCTAAGGAGAGCTGTTGAATTGGACTTTTCTCAATTTCTGTTGATGGTCATCAGATTTGGAATCACAGTTCTGAAAAATTAAATTCTTGTCTTCATTAAGAGTAAGTATAAAACAAAATTGACTGACCTGAATTATGGACTAAACCACATATTATTTATGAAACAGATAACATGTACTTAATGCATGTGACATTAACTATAAAAATATATTGTCTTGATACTAATTCTATCGCCACCTCACTAAGGAATGGTGAAATAGGGAGATCTCAGAATGGAATTGTGTCTATTCTGTTCTCATATACATCTTCAACCATTATTTTACTCTTTTAGTTCTGCGACTGATCTTCCTCTGTATTCCACATAAGTCAGCTTAAATACAGTAACATCATTAGGCTTAGGTATTCACATAAAGTGTAAATAGTTCTGTCTATCTGTCTGCATTCATACAAAATGACACAGATTATAAAACACGATCAATAATTTAAAAAGGACTTCAATCCCTGTCACTTGTTTCTGTATGTACCTGAGAAATAGAACATGAAAGCATATATATATATATGTATGCACACATATATACACTACGCCTCTTTATTAGTCTGTTTTCATACTGCTGATAAAGACATACCTGAGACTGGGTGAAGACTTATTGGACTTACAGTTCTCCATTGCTGGGGAGGCCTCACAATCACAGTGGAAGGTAAGAGTCATATCTCACATGGTGGCAGACAAGAGAATAGAGCTTGTGCAGAGAAAGTCCCCTTTTTAAAACCATCAGATCTCATGAGTCTTATTCACTATCACAGGAATAGTGCATGAAAGACCCACCCCATGATTCAATTACCTCCCACTGGGTCCTCCCACAACACATGGGAATTGTGGGAGTTGGAATTCAAGATGAGATTTGAGTGGGGGCACTGCCAAACTATCAGTCTCAAAGCTGTGTGTTTGGACTATCCTGATATTTGGTTGGAATAAAGCAACTTCAAATTTCAGTACTACCTGGGAAAAAATAATGTGACTCTATATGTTTTCCCAGGTTGCATGGAGTAGCAACAACTATATATTTTACTATTCTACCTATTTAATTTTTAATACAGATGGGGTCTTTCTATATTGCCCAGACTTTTCCTGAACTCCTAGACTTAAAGCCATCCTGTCGCCTCTTCAACCCAAACTGCTAGGATTGCAGATGTCAGTCACCATGTATGACCCCAACCTATAATTTTTAACTCACCAAGTATATGTATGACAGCTACTCCTATGGAATCATTGTAAGTCTAAGACCTTATACAAGGTATACAAATTCAAAGGTTAATTTATCAGTTTACTCAGAGGTAATTGATCTCCCAATAGACAATACAGATTAAATTTGTAAGGACAAACTCATAAACCAGAAACCTAAATTCTTAATTATATTCAGAAATATTAATGCCAAGAGATTCAGAGTGCTTGCAAACGTTAAGCTTAATTTCTTTACAGAGGATAATCTATTTTGCCAAAAATTTTAAAATCAGGACATTTTCAGTTGAAAGTTAAGACTGTGAACAGATTTAAGCAGTCTTTTATATACCCAAGCTATGAAATTTTCATCTCTAGCACAGGTAGATTAATTAACATAGTGGTGTGTCTACTAAGTGGACCATAATATTCCAGTCTGTTTGCAATACAGTTTCACTTGAAGTTTACATTTTGGAAACACTGTTACTAAATACTATATTTTAATCTGACTATTCAGAATTTTTATCATTCAAAACTCTTATCAGTAAAACACTTAATAATTTGCTATAATGTCCTTGATTATAGTTCCTTGTAATTTATATTTCACTTAATATAATTGCATACTGTTATCTAAATCTCATTAAAGTTCTCTCCCCAAGTGATAATTTCTAGTTTACTTTCTGAGACTTTGCTTACAGAGAGTTAATAAAAAACAGTATCAATGATTAATAATGCTCATTAGCTTTAAAGTCAGAGGGGATATTTTCTAACAATATAGTCATAATTTTCAGTCCAGACTTCAGATCCTAGATTATATCCACTTAGAAGATTGGTGCCCTCTCTGTGCAGAAAACATTGTTTTAGAATAGTGATTATGATTGTCTTTAAATAACAGCAATAAAATCCCATCAATATGATAGTAGGCATAAAATGCTATGAAAATATATTCAATCATAGAATATCAGATATTTAGTCAAGGTAAAAATGGAATTGTTTTATCTCTAATTATTGCCACTTTTAAAGGAATTTTTTAATTGGAAGCATAACCTTTTTAAAAATTCCCTAAATTATTTTATCTTGATATTCACATTTTATAAATCAATATCTTCATTCTTTCAGGAAAATTATATAAATAAGGGAAACTGACAGTAGACATTACAAAATCTATGGCTATTTAAAAATAAATGTGTCCTCATACATGTACATGCACACACACACATATATACAACTTCACATCAAAAAGTTTATGACAATGAAGATAGAGGTTTCCTTAACTGAAGGAAGCTATTCCTTAACTAAATAGCTATAATGGACAAAATTAAACATTCCTTATATTACAGTTGTTGAATAAAGATGATAAATTAATAATACAGAAAAAGATCTACCCATTTAAAGTTTTCTCATCTAGTCAGAATTCTGGAAACCAATAAAGGAATTATATAAACAAAACAACCATTGGGAAATTTAAATATTAGCTGCGTCAGTAATAAACATTGCCTTTAATAAAAAACTGAATGTAGTATCCACAAAATATACAAATATTCATTCCACTTGTAAAATTTACAAACACTGCTGAACAGGTTTACTCTGTGTGATATTTCCTTTCATTTTTTTCATTTAGAATTAAATAACATAAATGATAGTAAATGATAGTGTGGTGACTTAATGATTCATAGTTTTCTGGAAATCTGATACCTTTCTTCAAACACTTTAAAATTTTACTTATCCAGAAATTTGAATGTTACATGCACAAATATAACAGGCACTTAGAAAATAGTATAATTTCAAATTATTTTGATGTACAGGTTTTAGTAGATCTCTAGATAATACGGGGGAGCTACTGTCAACTGTCTCTAGTTCATATATATAAACAGGAAAGATACCAACAGAGTAGTTGATGGAACCATTTGTAAAATTAACATCAAGAAATGCATTTCTCTTCCTATTGCTATTTCTCAGTCTCTGTGTTAAATATGATCATGATGCAAATAAGGATGCATAAAATAAATAAGGGAATGCTTTCATTATTAAAAACTTTACTCAAATGTTTGTTTAAATGGCCAATTCCGCCTGGGCATTTAAAAACATTTGCAAACAGACTGTTCACTTTGACTGACAGGCAGAGATCTTCAGGCTGTAGCATTAGTAGCTGCTGCCAGCCAAGGATCAGTGAGAAATCAAGATTTAGCAGCTGTGAAGCTGCAGAGCAAGGTAATTGCCAAAATAATTATAAATAATGTGTACAAAAGTTAATTTCCACACCAATTTTCAAGAATAATAATATGGATGTAATACATTGTGAAAGGCATTCTGGCCCATGGCCTATGAATAAGTGGAAGGGAAGGGAGGGGAGGAGGGAAGGAGGGAGGGAAAGGAAGTAATACCACCATTCATCTCCTTAGGATGAATTTGAACCAGTTTTTTATCCCCTTTCTTCTTTAAATCCTTACCAAATTTCCTTCTTGTGTCCTGTTATACAATAATGTCATGTACATTACATTATATAATAAGGGCAAATAACCCAAGCCCTTATGGGGCTTCTTTTTCAGAATAATACACATAGGCAAACAAGGTCATTGCAGCCCATGACAAGTTCTACGAGAACGTAGAGGGATACGATCATGAGAACAGGGGACTGGATAGTGGCACAGCACTGGAAGAAGGCCTGAGTCATTGAGATTTAAACTGAATCCTAAAGAATGGGGAAAGAGGAAGCTTTTCTGACTGTAAAGGAAAATATCATTGTGAGCAGAGCAGAGCAGCATGCTCAAAGACCCTATGGCAGTCACATGTTTATCCCAGTAAAATACTAAATTATAAGCTCATTATTTTCTTTTACTTTTCATGGAGATAATCAATATTACATTACTCTTGCTATCTGTGAATACAGACTGGTTTATTTCTGGTTACTGCACCCAAGATATAAAGCATCTCTGAGCTTCAGACACTTATGTAATAGCCATAAGACACTATGGACTGCATATTAAACATGCCTGGGATTCTGGCTTACTTCTGAATATAAATTCTTTTTTCTTATGACTCATAGCATGCTGTTTTAGAAATGAAGTCAGAGACCCCATATAGCTATGGTTTCATTTCATTTTCTTTGCAAAGAGTAGAAAATAGAACTAGTTGTGGTATTTGCTTAGAGGTAACCCAGTACTCCTGAATAGCTTTAGGAAACTGAATTATCTATAAACTTCAATATTTTACTAGTCTTTCAGTAATATTGTCACATATTGCTAGCTTAAATATTAGCTACCATTTCTATTGTGTATACAATCTCAAAGAGCTCATGCTGTTTTATATCACCCTTGTCTTCCTTCTGCACTGATTGTCTTTCCTCTTATTTTCCAGCTGGTAAACCAACACATGACTTGGGTATCTTCTGATCTAGAAAGATTTTCATTCACTCTCACCTCTTTCACTTTTCCAGATTAAGCTAGAAGAGACCATTATCAACCAATCACACCATATTTTTCATCACCTAGAGTAGACTGCTGAGTGCATTGAGAGTATACAGGGGTTCACTTACCTTGGCTGACTGGATTAAATGTTTGATGATACTGTGAAGAAATGTTATAAGGGTGACTCTCCCTCCAGTGACCTAGGGATGGTCACAGTAATATGGGATTCACTAGTCTGGAAATCCCCTATTTTGGAAACTCTTCTAAGTAAAGAGACATTCGAATGATCTATATTTGATTGTTCAAGCTTCAGGAGCTAAACCATCGTGTTGAAGAGGTACAAAAAATGAGGGTCTTGTTAGCTTGATGGATCTTACCTTCATAATCAAAGGGCCAGAATCCATCAGTTTCCCTGGTGTAATTTCACAAAGGAGCTCTAGGCCAAAAACAATGAGAATGTGATAAAATTTACTTTCAAATTTGGGCTTCTTTATCTTGTAGGTTTTGCCCTTGTCTATTTTCGTACTGTGACTAAAGGTGATCCCATATCACATCTTAAGAGAAAACAAACAATGTCAGGCTACAACCCTGGGCTCTTTAGAGAAGGGAAACAATGAACTCAGAAGCCAGTTTAAGAAGAATGTGTCATACAGAGAAAATTTTAATTTTTAGAAAGAAAATGCACTAAGAACCCATTTTACTTCTGTTTAAATCCAATAACTGAAAATGATCATCCCCTTTCTTACCTAAAGCCAGATTTTTAAAACATTCTTGGTATCAGATCTCTAATAGTAGAGGAGTTAAAGAATTTCAGACAAAACTGTAATTAAACTCCCCTTACCTAAAAGCAAAGTAATGGACAAGAGAGTGCTTCACGGGAAATATCAGCTATTTTAACAATGAAAGAATTATTGACAATTTGGTTTCAAATATTTGGTAAACTCAGTAACAGTGAGTGTCCTTCAATTACAGGAAAATCAGTCCAAGAAGTAGGTTGGTTTACATTACCATAATTCTAGTGAATGAATCAACTCTGCAATAATTATAATTAGTGGGTGCATTTTCTGCTTCCAAATTACGAATTATTCCCTATTTTGTAGTGATTTGAATAAAGTTTATAAAAAAGTTTTTCTGCCACTAGAGTGATCAATTTAGTTCTGATGAAAATTGCCAGAGGGAGTGTGACTAATTATTAAACTTCCATATACTGCAAAAAGATGCACCTTACAGTCTCTTTTTTTAATATACAGATTTAATGTACGGGTTGATAATACCAGTCTATCTAAAAGGTCACTTCATCTGTGACATTCCACTGGTAATCTTTCCATCAATATTAAACATGAAAATAAATGTCGTACTCTTTTGTGGTCTACTTTTGAAAATATTTTGCAAATGTCAGGTCATTATAATTTTCTAGCCACTCAATATGGAAGAAAGTTGAAGATTATGTTTATCCTATTTCAGTTAGTGGATTAACAAATGATGATGCTTTCCACAAATCAAACTAAAAGAAACATTACCCAGGGATCTTAAGGTATAGCAGGTTATCTTTCAATTTAAAAGACTCAATCAGTTACGAGGAGCCGATATTCTTGTAGACAAACCACTATTATCTGAACATTAAATGTGTAACACAAATTATTATAGACTGTATTATATCATTTAGATATTTGATATCTTACTGTCTTCTCTCCCCCAACCTAAAAATAAGTATAGTGAACCTCCATCAGTAATAAGCTTGGGGCCAGGCATGGTGGCTCACGCCCATAATCCCAGCACTTTGGGAGGCCGAGGAGTGTGGATCACTTGAGGTCAGGAGTTGACACCAGCCTGGTCAACACAGTGAAACCCTGTCTCTACTTAAAATACAAAAATTAGTTGCGCATGGTGGCACATGGCTGTGATCTCAGCTACTCGTGAGGCTGACACACGAGAATCACTTGAACCGGGGAGGTAGAGGTTGCAATGAGCCAAGATCAGGCCACTTCACTCCAGCCTGGGCAACAGGGCAAGACTCTGTCTCAAAAAAATAATAAGAAGGAGAAGAAACCCTTTCTCATCATTTGCACACAATCATGGAATGAAGTATGAAGGGAAGGGAACCATTAACTCATTTTTCATGTTTCTCTCCCCAAGGTTTTAAGGCATGTCTTGTGTTGGAGGCATTAGCTTTCCACAGAGGAAGGTAGCTAAGAAAACTAATCTCCCTAATTTATATGTGCAACCACAAATATTTCTAAGAGAAAGCAAAGAGGCCATGCAACATCAATGCAATTGAGACTACCATGGTAGAGTGCAACCCTTTACTCCAATTCTCCGTGGAATATGTAATCAATCTAGGAATCCATAATATAGTGGCTTGGCTTATCTGTTGAAAGCCACGTGAAATGATTTTTGCACCACTGATTTGCTTAGTCTGTCAAAAGGTGCTAAGTATCCAGGACAGCGTCTCAGATATGGTGGCTAAGAGACTCGACTCAAGACACAGACTGCCTCTGTGTAAGTCCAGGTCTGAAATTTACTGTGTGAATTTGGACAGCACTTCTCTGTGCAGTACAATATTCTGTGCCTCTGTTTTTTCCTCTTTCCTGCCTTATGGGATTGTTGTGTGGATTAAATGAGTTCTCATATGTTAAGTGTTTATACCAATACTGGCACATGAGAAGATACATGTAAATATTAGCTTTGATTGTTATTATTGTTTGTAGTTTGTCAATTACTCAAAAATCAACCCTTGTCAAAATACAGATAGTAAATGTTTTCCACTGATGGATGCTGTAATCCTGAATTGGGGTATGAATTGGAAAGTGTAGAGCTCATCTCAAATGTTGATTAATTTGGCCAGTTTACTATAATGATCACAGAATCTTTATACTGCTAAGCCATGGCTCTTTACATGAAGGAAATTATAATCCAGTAGTAGAAATAAATACACATTTCAATAAAATGTGGGATGTAGAAAGTGCTGAACGAAGACATGTGCACAGCTGAATTGCGGTGGTCTTGCAAAGACCACAAAGCCTTCTTAGAGGAGACCTTCAGACTACAAGTTGAAAGATGTGTATGATTTTGACAGGTGGACATGGTTGAATAGTGTAGTTTGTTGTGGTTGTTAGGTGTAATAGGAGATAACTGGATAAGCACAACAGGACTCGATCAAGGATGGTGGGGGATCTTAAATGCCCCCACTGAGACTGGCATATCTGAAGAAAAGAGCCAAAGTGATTAAACAAAGGCAGAAGTGAAATGGGATTTAATTGTTAAAAATATAACAATGGCAATACTAGAATGTACTAGAAACTTTGGTAAAATATTCTGGTAAAACAGTACATTGAGGTCATTCTTTGAACTTCCCCATCAACTCTCAACACACCACAATAATTATAAAATAAATAAATAATAAATATCAAATGTAACCAGGTTCAAGGACAAAGTAATACTCTACAGATCAGAAATGAAACAAAATCCAAGAGTCATGAGTGCTGTGGCATTAAAGCCCTGGACCAGACTCACTGGCATCCAAAAGCAAGAAGAGTTACCTGTGGGGCAATGAGGAAGAAAGGCCCATGGACATGGAGAATGGAGGGAGCCAGATACACTGCATTCGAGCAACAGGCAAAGGGATCCAGGAAAACAGCTGTGCTGCTGACTAAAACTTCACTTCATCCACTACAAAATATATGCGAAGAAAAGATAAAACCACTTGGACTGAACTTGGTTCATATTAGTCTTTAACAGCTTCATGCACGTAGAAGGGCCTTCTATGAGGCCTTAGTGAGCAATAGAAAATTTATTATTGGATTTGGAATAGAATAGTGAACTCAAGATAGGTCCACAGAAAGAATATACCCAATAACACAAGGAAAACTTAAAAGTAAGTAAAACAACCCCAAAAAAATGTAGGGTTGGGAAGATAAAAAAATGAAGTCACTGCCAAAATGGAAGATGATAGAGGAATTGGAGAATATCTTTAAAATCAGAAAGTTATGATCCTGAAAGTAATAAATTAGTAACACCTATTATAAAAAGAATACCATATTATGAAACAAAATCAGAAAGATATGAGTCAAGAGAAGATAAACAGAAAAATACCCCTCAGAAAACCAAGACAATTTTTAAAGTATAGTTATTAAAGTAAAAACAGAATTAAATGTTTATGATTAAACTTACTTCGTTTCAGTCAAAGGGAAAACAGTAATTTAGAAGGTAATAAACATATAATTCAAGTAGAATACAGCTAAGATGGGCTAGGTGCAGTGAATCATGCGTGTAATGCCAACATTCTGGGACGCCAAGGCAGTAGGATCGCTTTGAGCTCAGGAGTTTGAGACCAGTCTGGGCAACATAGAGAAACCTCATAGCTACAAAAAAATTAAAGAAAGAAAAAAATTGGCTCATCATGGGCATGGTGGCACATGCTTGTAGTCCCAGCGACTTGGGAGGCTGAGAAGGGAGACTGCTTGAGCCGGGGAGTTTGAGGCTGCAGTGAGCTGTGATTGCACCACTGTACTCTGCCCTGGGTGACAGAGTAAGACACTGCCTCAAGAAAAAAAAAGACTACAGCCAAGATGAAGAGGAAGGAGATTTTTATTTTAGTGAAAGAGAATTTTTAAAAACACAGAATGGAAAGAATAATATTACAAGAATGAGGATTTTCCAAACATTGAGAATGCCATGGGGTTTCAGATTTAAAGTGCATATCCAGTGCCGACCAGTATGAAACATAAACCTGTACCTTGATATTAAATTTAAAGGTAAAACATGATAAAGCAAAAGAAGGCCTATTTCATAATGAGATTAAGGAAGAGAACACTGAGAAGAACTAAACACACAAAATTTTTAAAATGAAGATTTACAAGAAATAGGAACATATCCATGTATCTTTCTCAGATAATAAATCGTGTAGAAAAACACATCAACAAGGATACAATCTGATATTAAACAACAGCAAATGATGAAATATAATTATAAAAACCTGAATTCTACAAATATAGAGTCTATATATTTTTAAAGCATATACTGAATCTTAAAAAAAAATTGACCATATTGTAGGTCAAAAACAAATATTACATATTTCAAAGATTAGTATCCTAAAGACCACATCTTTTGACAGAGGCAATTAGAAATCATCATCAATGGCATCAAGGTAAAAAATAAAATCATAGGTAGAAGTCACATATTTGAAAATTAAAAAGACATTATTAAGTACTTAAAATCTAAATTTGTGTCAGCACATCTAATTTGTTGCTCTACATTTGGGAAATAATCTTTCAAGAGCTCATGACCTTCCTAGTTTGTGGAATTATTTTGTTAATTACTTTTTCAATAATTTTCAATGATCAGAAAGGATACCAAATTTATGCTGGGTCAGTTTGGCTAATACAGAAGGCAAAACATCAATACAAAATTAGAAATGCCAAACATTTTCTACAAAAGTTTAAGGAAAGGGAGCAGGAGTGGGCAGATAAAGTCATCCTGCTTTGATGCTGGTCTCATATTTGTGAAAGGAAAATGGACAGCACTGGGTAGGAAAAGTCTCAGTGTATGGCACATCTTGAGAAAGCCCTCACTAGGCCAATGGGTTTCCCACAGGGTATTTGCTCAATATCTCAATATTGGGTAAGAATATCTCAATACTGGGTAGGATATTTGCTCAGTATCTCAATATTGGGTAGGAAAAGTCTCAGTGTATGGCACACCTCTGAGAAAGCCCTCGCCAGGCCAACAGGGTTTCCCACAGCGTATTTGCTCAGTATTTCAATATGGATCCTGCTTTGGGACACAATGGCCCACTCCTGTACCTTCTCCATGTTCAGTCATTGGCTGGGAGTACCCTAAGGAAAGCATGGCTTCAACATCAAGATTCGGCAGATCTCAGAGGTGTGGCGACTGGAGGCTGTCAGGCAATTCCAGTGTTCTCGTGAGGCCGTTGTTAGGATGGTCAGTTGTCTTCATGAACTGCTACATGGACTCTTTATGCACAAGTTGTGTTTTCTGTTGAACTTTACCATAGTGTGATAAGAAGGAAATAATTGAAAATGTTTATCTTGAACAAAACAGGCAAAACAGAGGTCAAATGTAAAAATAAAATTTTGAAAGTCATTTTGAGAAAATTGCTGACAAGATTACTCAGGGGAGAAGCATAAATTGAAAAGATGGTAGGAATGGTTTATCTATTTATTTAACAAACCCAGGTCATTTATCATGTGTGAAACTGTCAAACACCATTCTATGCACTTTACAAATATTAATTTATTTAATCTTCATAGTCATTATTAAATATATATTTTTACAGATGAAGAAGCTAGGAGAGATTAGGTAATTTGCTCAAGCTCACACAGCTAGTGGAACAAATAATAAAATCTCATAAAATAGCTATATTTTAAAGTCAAAAAAGAAAGAAAAGCCAGAAAATGAAACTGAAGGTGTCGTAGGGTTCTCTAGAGGCACAGAACTAATAGGATAGATGTATATATGAAAGGGAATTTACTAAGGAATATTGACACACGATCACAAGGTGAAGTTCCACAATAGGGTATCTGCAAGCTGAAGAGCAGGGAAGCCAGTCTGAGTCCCAAAACCTCATAAGTAGGGAAGCCAGCAGTGCATTCTTCAGTCTATGGCCAAAAGCCTGACAGCCCTTGGCAAACCACTGGTGTAAAGTCCTAGAGTCCAAAAGCTGAGGAACTTGGACTCTGATGTTTGAGGGCAGAAAGCATCCAGCATGGGAGAAAGATGAAGACTAGAAGATTCAGCAAGTCAAGTTCTCCCAAGTTCTCTTGCCTGCTTTATTCTAGCAGCCCTGGCAGCTGATTTGATGGTGCCCACCCAGATTGAGGATGGGTCTGCCTCTTCAAATCCACTGATTCAAATGTTAATCTCCTTCAGTGACACCCTCACAGACAGACCCAGGAACAATACTTTGCATCCCTCAATCCAATCAAGTTGACACTCAATATTAACCATCACAGAAAAATAGTTAGAAAATTCAAAAGAGAATGAAGAGATACAGGCTTCTAGGAGTCAAAAGAAGAGAGAATTTTGAAGAAAAATGTGCAATCAAGTGCATCAACTCTTCAGAGAAAGGTCAAAGCAGAGGCAACTATGGTACTGAGTTTAGTAGATCTTGAGTGACTTTCAAGAGATTGTATATTAAAAAGAGAATGATGGGATAATATGTAGAGAAGAAAGACAGCTAAAATGGTTTTTGTTATAATAAAAAGAAAATTAAGTGTGCTTGTGTGAAGAAAGTAACATATTTAGTGAGGATTCAAAGGACATACCTCTCTATCCAGTCAGGAAATGAGATCGTAATTTGAAAAAGGAGATGGGATGCTTTTCATGCAAAGAAGGAATAAAGGAAGGAAGAAGGGAGGGAAAGACAGAGGAAGGATGAATGATGATACAACACTGTTTGTGTGTGGTTTTAACTGAAAGACATGAGACATATTTCCTAAATGCCTTGTTTAATGACTCTAAATTACCTTGTGCCTCCTTCATTGAGAAGCTGATATATTTCTCCCTATGTGGTAAGGCACTATTTAAAAATTAGTTGAAACAACTCCAATAAACATGGATTTGTTAAAAAATAAAAATACATTTTTAAAAAATAAAGAAATGTTGAGATGCAAACTTACCTAGGTTCAATGGAATGTTTTCAAAAATTTTAATGAAGTAGGAAGTGGAAGACAATTCTTAAAATTTAAGATACAAAAGTGGCTTGGAAACTAAAAATATTGAAAATATTTGAAATATTTATTCTGTGAAATTCAACAGTCAGTTAGAATAAAGCTCTATTCTGCTCTGTATTCAAAGTGAAACACTGGATACTTTTCTCTCCAAAGTGAAATTGAGTATTTATAATTTCACTTGCCTCGAAAAGTTGCCAAGTCACAGATTCCTGCTGATGTTTTTACTGTATTGCTGCACAATTTTAAGATAATTTTTGTTTCAATGTCAATTTTTTTCACTAACTGAAAATTTAGCTGGGTCAAGGAAATAAAAAAAGAGCTAAAGAATTGCCAAGAGGTATTGAGGACACACTCACGTGCATACATGTATATAAATGTACACATTCATTATACGTGTGTGTGTAACTTAGTGTGTGGGTGGAGTGGTGTACGAAGTGTCCCCACAAAGGAGGGACAATAGCAGTCATCCAGCGTAGTTGCAAGCAATAAAGGGATTCATCATTTGTAGAGAATTTTCAAACAACAATAAAACCAAATAAAAGTAATTCTGCTTTTTGTTACCAAGTGGTACCTATTCTACACAAAACAGTAATAACATACTCCTCCTAGAAAAAAATTTCAGTTAGTCTAATTTTCAAACATCTGTGGTTACAGTTTACATTTTACTGTGTACATATATATGTATATAAGCACATTGTATTTTCTTATTTTCTAACAGCTTTATAGAGATGTAATTCACATAGCATACAATTCACCCATTTGAAGTGTATAATTCAATGGTTCTTGGTATACTACATTTTTTTAAAAACTTTTTAGTAGAAACATATATAACATAAAATTTGTCATTTAACAATTTTAAGTGTACAATTTAGTGGCATTAATTAGATGACTATCATTTTATCTCATTTATTATTTCATTTACTTTTATAAATAAAGCTGCAAATCAATATCCTCATATATACTTTGCACAAATGTTTGCATAGAATAGAAAGCTCTCGCCCGGGAGGACTAGTGATAAGGATGAAGAGAGATAAAGAGAAGAATGGCATGCTTTTAGAGAAGAGCAACCCCAAGACACATAATTGTACGATTCGCCAAGGTTGAAATGAAGGAAAAAACGTTAAGGGCAGTCTGAGAGAAAGGTAGGGTTACCCACAAAGGGAAGTCCATCAGACTAACAGTGGATCTCTCAGAAGAAACCCTACAAGCCAGAAGAGAGTGGGGGCCAATATTCAACATTCTTAAAAGAATGTTCAACCCAGAATTTCATATCCAGCCAAACCAAGCTTCATACAAGAAATAAAATCCTTTACAGACAAGCAAATGCTGAGAGATTTTGTCACCACCAGGCCTGCCTTACAAGAGCTCCTGAAGGAAGCACTAAACATGGAATGCAACATGTACCAGCCACTGCAAAAATATGCCCAGTTGTAAAGACCATCGATGCCAGGAAGAAACTGCATCAACTAACAGTCAAAATAACCAGCTAACATCATAATGACAGGATCAGATTCACACATAACAATATTAACCTTAAATGTAAGTGGGCTAAATGCCCCAATTAAAAGACACAGACTGGCAAATTGGATAGAGAGTCAAGACCCATCAGTTTGCTGTATTCAGGAGACCCATCTCACATGCAGAGACACACATAGGCTCAAAATAAAGGGATGGAGGAAGATCTACCAAGCAAATGGAGAGCAAAAAAATCAGGGGTTGCAATCCTAGTCTCTGATAAAGCAGACTTTAAACCAACAAAGATCAAAAGAGGCAAGGAAGGCCATTACATAATGGTATAGGGACCCGTTCAACAAGAAGAGCTAGTTATCCTAAATATATATGCACCCAATACTGGAGTACTCAGATTCATAAAGGAAGTCCTTAGAGACCTACAAAGAGACTTAGATTCCCATGCAATAATAATGGGAGACTTTAACACCCCACTGTCAATATTAGACAGATCAATGAGACAGAAAGTTAACAAGGATATCCAGGACTTGAATTCAGCTCTGCACCAAGCTGACCTAATAGACATCTACACAACTCTACACCACAAATCAACAGAATATATATTTTTCTCAGCACCACATTGCACTTATTTTAAATTGACCACAATTGGAAGTAAAGTACTCCTCAGCAACTGTAAAAGAACAGAAATCATAACTAACAGTCTCTCAGACCACAGTGCAATCAAATTAGAACTCAGGATTAAGAAACCCACTCAAAACCACAGAACTACATGGAAACTGAACCACCTGCTCCTGAATGACTACTCTGTAAATAACAAAATGAAGGTAGAAATAAAGATGTTCTTTGAAACCAATGAGAACAAAGACACAATGTACCAGAATCTCTGGGACGCATTTAACACAGTGTGTGCAGGGAAATTTATAGCACTAAATGCACACAAGAGAAAGCAGAAAGATCTAAAATCGACACCCTAACATCACAATTAAAAGAACTAGAGAAGCAAGAGCAAACACTTTCAAAAGCTAGCAGAAGGCAAGAAATAACTAAGATCAGAGCAGAACTGAAGGAGATAGAGACACAAAAAACCCTCCAAAAAATCAATGAATCCAGGAGCTGGTTTTTTGAAAAGATCAACAAAATTGATAGACTGCTAGCAAGATTAATAAAGAAGAAAAGAGAGAAGAATCAAACAGATGCAATAAAAATGATAAAGGGGATATCACCACCAATCCCACAGAAATACAAACTACCATCAGAGAATACTATAAATGCTTCTATGCAAATAAACTAGAAAATCTAGAAGAAATAGATAAATTCGTGGACACATACACTCTCCCAAGACTAAACCAGGAAGAAATTGAATCTCTGAAGAGACCGATAACAGGCTCTGACATTGAGGCAATAAGTAATAGCCTATGAACCAAAAAAAGTCCAGCACCAGACGGATTCACAGCCGAATTCTACCAGAGGTACAAACAGGAGCTGGTACCATTCCTTCTGAAACTATTCCAATCAATAGAAATAGAGAGAATCCTCCCTAACTCATTTTATGAAGCCAGCATCATCCTGATACTAAAGCCTGGCAGAGACACAACAAAAAAAAGAGAATTTTAGATCAATATCCCTGAGGAACATCAATGCGAAAATCCTCAATAAAATACTGGCAAACCATATCCAACAGTACATCAAAAAGCTTATCCACCACGATCAAGTCGGCTTCATCCCTGGGATGCAAGCTTGGTTCAACATACACAAATTCATAAACGTTATCCATCACATAAACAAAACCAATGACAAAAACCATATGATTATCTCAACAGATGAAGAAAAGGCCTTTGCAAAATTCAACAGCCTTCATGATAAAAACTCTCAATAAACTAGGTATTGATTGAACATATCTCAAAATAATAACAGCTATTTATGACAAACTCACAGCCAGTATCATACTGAATGGGCAAAAACTGAAAGCACTCCCTTTGAAATCCAGCACAAGACAAGGATGCCCTCTCTCACTACTCCTATTCAACACAGTGTTGGAAGTTCTGGCCAGGGCAATTAGACAAGAGAAAGACAGACAGGGTATTCCATTAGGAAAAGAGAAAGTCAAATTGTCCGTTTGCAGATGACAAGATTGTATATTTAGAAAACCCCATTGTCTCAGCCCCAAATCTCCTTAAGCTGATAAGCAACTTCAGCAAAGTCTCAGGATACAAAATAAATGTGCAAAAATCACAAGCATTCCTATACACCAAAAATAGACAAACAGAGAACAAAATCATGAGTGAACTCCCATTCACAATAGCTTCAAAGAGAATAAAATGCCTAGGAATCCAACTTACAAGGGATGTGAAGGACCTCTTCAAGGAAACTACAAACCACTACTCAACGAAATAAAAAAGGACACAAACAAATGGAAGAACATTCCATGTCATGCATACGAAGAAGCAATATCGTGAAATAGGCCATACTGCCCAGGGTAATTTACAGATTCAATGCCATGCCCACCAAACTACCAATGACTTTCTTCACAGAAATGGAAAAAGCTACTTTAAAGTTCATATGGAACCAAAAAAGAGCCTGCATAGCCAAGAGAATCCTAGGCAAAAAGAACAAAGCTGGAGGTATCACACTACCTGACTTCAAACTATACTACAAGACGACAGTAACCAAAACAGTATGGTACTGCTACAAAAACAGATATATAGACCAATGGAACAGGACAGAGGCCTCATAAATAACACCACACATCTACAACCATTTGATCTTTGACAAACCTGCAAAAACAAGAAATAGGGAAAGGATTCCCTATGTAATAAATGGTGCTGGGAAAACTGGCTAGCTGAAACTAGATCCCTTCTGTACACCTTATACAAAAATTAATACAAAATGGATTAAAGACTTAAACATAAGACCTAAAACCATAAAAACCCTAAAAGAAAACCTAGGCAATCATTCAGGATATAGGCATGGACAAAGACTTCATGACTCAAACAGCAAAAGCAATGGCAACAAAAGCCAAAATTGACAAATGGGATCTAGTTAAACTAAAGAGCTTCTGCACAGCAAAAGAAACTACCATCAGAGTGAACAGGCAACCTACAGAATGGGAGAAAATTTTTGCAATCTACCCGTCTGACAAAGGGCTAATATCCAGAATCTACAAAGAACTTAAACAAATTTACAAGAAAAAAAAAACAGCCCCATCAAAAAGTGGGCAAAGGATATGAACAGACACTTCTCAAAAGAAGACATTTATGCAGCCAACAGACACATGAAAAAATGCTCATCATCACTGGTCATTAGAGAAATGCAAATCAAAACCACAGTGAGATACCATCTCACACCAGTTAGAATGGCGATCATTAAAAAGTCAGAAAATAACAGATGCTGGAGAGGATGTGGAGAAATAGGAATGCTTTTACACTGTTGGTGGGAGTGTAAACTAGTTCAACCATTGTAGAAGACTATGTGGCGATTCCTCAAGCATCTAGAACTAGAAATACCATTTGACCCAGCCATCCCATTGCTGGGTATACAACCAAAGGATTATAAATTATGCTACTATGAAGACACATGCACACATACGTTTAATACGGCACTATTCAAAAGAGCAAAGACTTGCAACCAACCCAAATGTCCATCAATGATAGACTGGATTAAGAAAATGTGGCACATGTATACCATGGAATATTAAGCAGCCATAAATAAGGATGAGTTCATGGCCTTTGCAGGGACATGGATGAAGCCGGAAACCACGATTCTCAGCAAACTATCACAAGTACAGAAAACCAAACACTGCATGTTCTCACTCATAAGTGGGAACTGAACAATGAGAACACTTGGACACAGGGAGGAGAACATCACACACCGGAAACCTGTCAGGGGGAAGGGGGTATGGGGGAGGGATAGCATTAGGAGAAATACCTAATGTAAATGACGAGTTGATGGGTGCAGCAAACTAACACGGCACATGTACACCTATGTAACCTGCACATTGTGCACATGTACCCTAGAACTTAAAGTATAATTTAAAAAGCGGGGAGCTGAAAATCCTTGACCTTTCTCAATAAGGAATTCCAGAAAGATAAAAACATTACCAATCTTAGGGTAGGAAGATTCTCTAGTGCTAGAATAGAATGCCCAAATACCCTTACCACCCAACTTATTCAAAACAAGGACGATAACAATCTATTTACTTTATTTTTTGTTTATTTAAATTTTCTGTTCTTACCCTTTTTATGATTGTCCTAACAATAGCTAACCAATGCTACAGCAGTCAGCAAATTATTTGTATTTTTTTTATTTTTAAACCCAATCTCCACTACAACATATTTTAAATATGTTGGTTTTAACATTTCACAATAAATAACCCTAACATTTCTAACTTTTAATGAAAAATCAATGATATATAAAGGCTGTTATATTTTTAAAACATTTCTATTTTTGAATCTGTTGCTTTACATAATTTTGTTTAATTAATCAATTGGCTTCTTAGAGAAGCACTTGAACCCTAAGAAATAAAATGTGTATAGATTCTAAGACCACAAAATTCACAAGTGTTTTGTAATACCACAGTAGAGATAACCCATAGGGTGCAACAACTCTCACTGAAGCACTTTGAGGTAGAAAGACGTTGATTCATTACTTTTAAAATTAGACTACTACTACACAGAAATTTTATAAAGCTTTTCTATCTTGGTTTCTGATTAACGGATCAAAATGTCAAAGCTAATAATAATGATGAATGTTAATTTACCCATTAAATGTAAAACCTGTTTTTAAAAAAGTCATATGACTCAACAAAAATTACCACTTTCCATAGAATTGATGATCCTTAATATATGCATTTATTCTCTGCTACTGTATCTTTGACTCAATCCCCATTAACCTGTTTCTTGGTTTATTTCCTCATCTTTAAAATAAGAAGATTCAGTTACATAATCATTAGGATTCCTTCCAGTTCAATAATTCTATGACAGTGCTTCTTTTAGTCTGTATTTTCTCTGTATTTCTTATACAAACAGCTTACTTTCCTTTGAAGGTACAGAAAGAAAATAGGTTTGGAGATCAGAAAAACCTCACCTTAAATTATGATCCTTTGGGTATATACCCAGTAATGGGATGGCTGGGTCATATGGTACATCTAGTTCTAGATCCTTGAGGAATCGCCATACTGTTTTCCATAATGGTTGAACTAGTTTATAATCCCACCAATAGTGTAAAAGCGTTCCTATTTCTCCACATCCTCTCCAGCACCTGTTGTTTCCTGACTTTTTAATGATCGCCATTCTAACTGGTGTGAGATGGTATCTCATTGTGGTTTTGATTTGCATTTCTCTGATGGCCAGTGATGATGAACATTTTTTCATGTGTCTGTTGGCTGTATGAATCATGCTGCTATAAAGACACATGCACACGTATGTTTATTGCGGCACTATTCACAATAGCAAAGACTTGGAATCAACCCAAATGTCCATCAGTGACAGACTGGATTAAGAAAATGTGGCAGATATACACCATGGAATACTATGCAGCCATAAAAAAGGATGAGTTTGTGTCCTTTGTAGGGACATGGATGCAGCTGGAAACCATCATTCTCAGCAAACTATCACAAGAACAGAAAATCATACACCGCATGTTCTCACTCATAGGTGGGAACTGAACAATGAGATCACTTGGACTCGGGAAGGGGAACATCACACACCGGGGCCTATCACGAAGAGGGGGGAGGGGGGAGGGATTGCACTGGGAGTTATACCTGATGTAAATGACAAGCTGATGGGTGCTGACGAGTTGATGGGTGCAGCACACCAACATGGCACAAGTATACATATGTAACAAACCTGTACGTTATGCACATGTACCCTAGAACTTAAAGTATAATAAAAAAATAAAAATAAAAAATAAAAAAATAAAAAATTATGTTCTACCACACACTAAATACAAATCTTTAAATATGCTATTTATACTTTCTGAGATCAGCTCTTTCATTCCTGAAAGGAAGATGAAAATAAAACTTGCCTCAATTTTCAATGCCATGAAAATGCTTTGAATGTTCATTCAATATTTCAAATATACAGAGACGGCATTTACTAAGTACCAGGCATTAAATATAACAGATGATAGATATAGATAGATCAATAGATAGATAAAAGATATGTGAGGGATGATAGATATAGATAACAGATGATAGTAGAGACAATAAATATATACAGTTCATAGATGATAAATCAGAGTCTAGAATATGGAATGCATAGTAAGTATGAAATTCTTCCTTCTCCACTCTTCACTTTTCCCCCCATCATGCTTAGTAACTTTCATTACTAATTCCCTATCCTCAAGCAGTTTATATTTTTCAATACTAACAAGTCTTATTGCTTTATGTATATTAGACTGAGCATGCTAAAAATGACAAGGCACAGCAATGCTAAGGAGGAAGCATCTACCCCTTGGGAAACTGAGCATGATGAGGCCAAAGCATACTGGTTTTTTGTTTTTTGCGTATTTTTTGTAGCTCAATCAAATTTCAAAAAGACATATAGTTTATAAATGTTTGTTTAAAATATTTGTTATGCAGCACAAGATGAAATATACTCAGCAATTCACAATGGTGTATAGGGCAGTTACTCTTACTGCTCTGTTCATAATCAGTACTAAATTGATGCAGACAAATATAATGTTTTCTGTTTCCAAGTTTGAACCAGCTATTGAATCATTTATATTTTTTCCTTGCTGGAAAATTAGATATTCTTCATATTGAGGATTTTTAGAATATTTGAGAAAGGAAAATTATTCAGTTTGCCATGTATGATGATAACCTACACTGTAATTCAAGCAAATTTAGTTTTCAGGATATAAAATTTCAAGGCATTCAGATAGGAATATTATCTCAGCTGTTTGTGGGATTTTCATATCGCTTTCTAATTTAATGTGTGTTTCATACTAGATATGAAGCATGATTCTCTTGCTATTATTTGTAATCTTTACAAACTGAAGCCTCCCTTTCAAATCAGGCTGTTGCAATTTTTTCTTTCATAGCATTAAGAAGTTTCTAACTTATAGTCACACAGAAGCAAACAAAAATATCAAACCCTCAAAATTTTAAGTCACGTGAATTTAATTATGAACATATATTGACTGCTGTAAGAAAACTCTAAATGTAGTTTTATGATTTGCAACAATTGTTCTAAGTAAACGCCAGTATTACAATATGTAATATCCTAGATTCCTCATCTTTTTCTTTGTCTCCAAGAAAGAGTGCATGAAATTGATCAGAAACTGGTAAACTAGAAAAATCTTCAGAAAACATTTCCAGTTTTCTTAGCAATCTGTTTGAATAATCAGCAAGTCTTATGATCAGACTGATTTTTTGTTTCATTCAGTGAAACAAAAGTCACTCTTAGAGATTACTACCCCTCTCCTGTGGTAAATGAGGATATTTAGATGTTTTTGACAAATACGTAAGTGGGAAGGTAGCTGGCTTTATGGTTAATTTCACATACTCTGAAATGCATGTTATCCAGAAAACATTTCCTTTCATCCACGTAACAATCTCAGACAAAGCTACTGTGTAACTTCAAACAAACACACATTAATATAAAATGTTTGTATGTTAAATTAGCAGACTTTATTCACTCTAAATCATTTAATGCCTGCATAATTTGGATATTGTTCTTTACTCATTACCATAATAACACATAATCACTGATTGGATAAACAGGTCTCAATTTTTATAAAAAGGTAGCAAGAAATGGTGCATGTGGCATCTGAAAGTTTACATGGGAACAAGAAGAGGAAAGCAGAAATGTCTGAAAAATTATTTTAAAAGCACAAGACATTGAAAATAAAGTGTAAGCAAAATCAGTTGAAAAATGGGGAATGATAGGTGTAAATGGGTAACAAGTCTCAGAGGAGTCTTTTCTGTGGGTTTCCATCTTATAATTGTGATTCTTTCGTCCTTTACAAATGCCTGTGTTCGATTGTTTGCGTTAATACTACCACATCGTCATCCCTATCAAGGAAACCACCTCGTTCTCTCCCTTCACACACACTGCTTTATGAATGTCTATCAGTTGCTTTTCTCCTTTCTCTTTGCCATTTCACTATAGATAAATGTGTATCCAAATAATTTGTGCTGTCAAGGAAGAGGGGAGAAAATAAATAAAAATACAGATGACGGAGTATCAGCTCTGATTCAAATTTTCCATTTTACTATATCATGTTGCTAGAATTTAAGAATATTCCTGTGAAGATATGTTAGCTAGTTCTCACTATCAATTCCAGTTTCAGAGAGATAGTAATAGCCCTAGATATTCATCTCATGACTAGATAACCATTCCTTTATTTTTCCTTCCACAGAAGGTAAGTATCTCAAAACAATTTACTTTGATCCAAGTATTCTGTTTACATTTTCGAAGTTCCCAAACTTCTGACACACACAGACTTCTTGCAGAAGCAATGGCCATAAAAAATAACAATACATGACTGTAAAAAAATAGTTTTCAATCATTGGTATTCATTGAAGAGTTTACATTAATAAACTGCCTTCTGAGAGCCCAAGATGGGCATAACATTATGGTACACGCTACGTGGCCTCTCCCCTTCTTTAGAATATGAAGGTCATTTTACAAGAACCAAACACAAACCTTTCCTTCAGTCATTTTTGCTCAAGTCAAACCCTAACTACACAGCATTTAAGATGTTTATTTGTGAGATAAAGGATGTCCCAGCAATTCATAAAATGTCAAAGCTCTGCCCAAACAGCAAGTGTTGCATGTTGTGATAAAGGCATTCTTAAATCATTCTGAGTATTACTTTCCACTAGCGAATCCTGTGCAATTGGAATTACCAACATTCCAAGATCTTGCTCTTGCTTTATGAATGAAGATAACAGGTGGTTCAGAAAAGAAATAGATACAGCAAAGAATGATGCAAAGCTAAAAGGTCCCTATGATTATCTAGAAGGCTTATTTCAATTTACGATGAAGGGAAGAGTCCTAAGCAATGGTTTCTTCGTTGATACTGAGTTCGTTAAGAGCAAAGTAAGGTATTAACTTTTGATATTCTCAGTTCTCAATAATTCCACCTTAGGGTGTTGTTTGTTATCTTGAGGGAAAGTCAAATTCTGCAACTCTAAAATAATATCGTTACTACCCTTTTAACCATTTTAAATTCCCTTAAATGATGACCTTCTCACCTCTATATTGTGTCAACAGTTACTATGAACAAGAATGGAAGACCATTTCAAAATTTACACAATTTTCCCTAATTATTCTTGGTTTCTAGACGTTACTAAAAAAAGAAAAGGAAAACTAGCTTTTGGGGAATAACAAATTAGGTATAAAACATATTTTATGTACATTCTATATAACAAAATGTGTATGTGTAGTGTGTGTATGTATAACATTGTTATGCAACCCATGACTGTGAACACGTGTGCTTGTATATATTTACACATCTATCTACATATACCTATAGATATATATACACATATCTATATTTATACAGACATTTTGGTCAACCACAGATTGCATATACAGCTGATTCCATAAGATTTTAATGGAGCTGAAAAATTCCTATCGCCTGGTGGCATCTTAGCTGTTGTAACATTACAACACAGCACAGCACATTACCCATGTGTTTGTGGCGATGCTGGTATAAGCAAGCCTACCCTACTGCCAGTCATATAAAAGTAGAGCACATACAATTATCTACAGTACATAATATTTGATATAGTAAATGACTATATTACTGGTTTGAGTGTTTAATACATTCTACTTTTTATTGCTAGTTTAGAATGTACTCCTTCAATTTCTTTTTTTAAAGTTAATCCTTCAGGAGTTATTCCAGAAGAGGGTAATGTTTTTATAAAAGGTGACAGCTTCCTGTATGTTCTTGCCCCTGAAGACCTTCCGGTGGGACAGGATGTAGACATGGAAGGCAGTGATATTCATGATCCTGATTCTGTGTAGGTCTAGGCTAATGTGAGTATTTAACATTTTTTAAATGTTACTTATAAAAAATTAGTTTTACATTTAAAAATGTAAAACTAAAAAATGTTAAGAATAGAAAAAAATTTATTGAATAAGAATATAAAAAAAGACAATATTTTGTACAACTATACAATGTGTTTTAAGCATAGCATTGTTACAAAAGGGTCAAAAAGTTTAAAAACTTTAAACATGCATAAAGTTAAAAAGTTAGAGTAAGCTATGGTTACTATTGAAGAAAAGGTATTTTTATAAATTTCGTTTAGCCTAAGTTTACAGTATTTATGAAGTCTACAGTAGTATACGGTAATGTCCTACCTTTCACATTCATTCATTACTCATTCACCTACTCACCCAGAACAATTTGTTGTGGTTCTAGACCACAACAATAAAGCAAGTATCACAATAAAGTGAGTCATGAAATCTTTTCGGTTTCCTCATGCATATAAAAATTACATATACACTATACTGTAGTCTGTTAAATGCACAAGAGCATTATGTCTAAAAAACAATGTATACACTTTAATTGTAAAAAGTCTTTGTTGCTAAAAAATGCTAACCATCATCTGAGCCTTTAGGGAGTCATCAACTTGTTGCTGGTGGAGGGTCTTGCCTCCATCTGATGGCAGCTAACTGATCAGAGTGGAAGTTGCTGAAGGTTGAAGTGGCTGTGGAAATTTCTTAAAATGAGACAACAATGAAGTTTGCCACACCAGTTGATTCTTCCTTTCATGAAATATTTCTCTACAGCATATGGTGCTGTTTCACAGCATTTTACCCTCCGTAGAACTTCTTTCAAAATTGAAATCAATCCTCTCAAACCTTGCTGCTATCAACTAAGTTTATGTAATATTCCAAATCTTTTGTTACCATTTCAACAAGGTTCACAGCATATTTCCCAGGAGTAGATTCTATTTCCAAAACCCACTTTATCTGCTCATCCTTATGAAGCAACTCCTTATCCGCTCAAGTTTTATCATGAGATTGCAGCAATTTAGCCACATCTTCAGATTCTACTTCTAATTCTACTTCTTATTTTGACCACATCTGTGGTTACTTTCTCCACTCAAATTGTGAACCCTTGATAATCCTCCGTGAAGGTTGGAATCAACTTCTTCCAAATTCCTGTCAAAGTTGACATACTGACCTTTATCCATGAATCACAAATGTTATTAATAGCATTTAGAATGTTAAGTCCTTTCCAGAAGATTTTCTATTTACTTCTCCAGATCCATTAGAGGGATCACTATCTATGGCAGCTACAGCCTTACAAGACATATTTCTTAAATAAGAAGACTTGAAAATCGAAATGACTCATGGATCCATAGTCTGCAGAATGGATATTGAATTAGCAGGCATGAAAACATTAATCTCCTTGTACATCTTCTTCACAGCTCTTTGGTGACTAGGTCAATGGAAAGTATTATTTTGAAAGAGATCTTTTTTAAAAAAAATTTTTTTTGAGAAAGGGTCTCATTCTGTCACCCAGCCTGGAGTCCACTGGCATGATCATGCCTCACTGTAGCCTCAACCACTTGAACTCAAGCAATCCTTCCACTTCAGCCTCCCACGTAGCTGGGACTACAGGTGCACACCACCATGCCTGGCTAAATTATGTTTTGTAGCAATGAGGTCTCACTTTATTGCTCTTGAGCTCCTGGTTTCAAGTGATTCTCCCAGCTTGGCCTCCCAAAGTGCTGGGAATACAGGCATGAGACACTGTGCCCATCCAGGATTTTTTTTTTCTTTTTTCTGAGCAGTAGGTCTTAACAGTGGGCTTAAAATATTCAGCAAATCGTACTGTAAACAGACATAATGTCATACAGGCTTTGTTGTTCCACTTATAAAGCACTGGCAGAGTAGATTTAGCATAATTGTTAAGGGCCTTAGGATTTTTGCAATGGTAAATGCGCTTTGCCTTTAGGTCACCAGCTGCATTATCCCCTAACAAGAGAGTGAGCCTATCCTTTGAAACTTTGAAGCCAGGCTAGCTCTCTAGCTCTCTGGCTTTCATAGTTCTTTAGCTATGAAAGTCCTAGATGGCATCTTCTTCCACTAGAAGGCTGTTTTGTCTCCATTGAAAATCTATTGTTTATTGTAATAATGTTCATCAAAAATATCTTCGCTTGATCTTCCAGATAACTTGCTGCAGCTTCTGCATCAGCACTTGCTGCTTCAACCTTGCACTTTTATGTTACGGAGACAGCTTCTTTACTAAAATCTCATGAACCAACCTCTGCTAGCTTCAAACTTTTCTTCCAAAACTTTCTCACTGCTTTCATCTCTCATAGAATTTAAAAGCATTAAGGCCTTGCTCTGGATTTGGCTTTGGGTAGAGATAATGTCACAGCCTCTATCCAAACCACCCAACCTTTTCTACATCAGCAGTAAGACTGTTTCACTTTGTTTTCATTGTTTGTTCACTGGAGTAGCACTTTCAGGTTCCTTCAAGGACTTTTCCTCTGAATTCACAATTTGGCTTACTGGTGCAGGCAGCCTAGATTCTGGCCTATCATAGTTTTCAACTTGCCTTCCTCACTAAGCTAAATCATTTATAGCTTTTGATTTAAAATAAGAAATGTGCAACTCATACTTTCAATGAAGCACCTAGAGGATATTGTAGCATTATTAATTAGCCTATTTTCAGTATTGTTGTGTCTCAGAAGATAGGGAAGCCTGAGGAGAGGGAGATGGGAGAATGGCCAGTTGGTGGAGCAGTCAGTGCACACACGACTCTTAATTAAGTTCACTGTCTTATGTGAGTGCAGCTCATGGTGCCCTAAAACAATAACAGCAATAACATCAAAGACCACTGATCACAGATCACCTATAACAGGTGTCATAATAATGAAAAAGTTGGAAATATGGCAAGGATTGCTAAAATTTTACAAAGACACACAAAGTGAACACGTGCTGTTGGGGAATTAGCACTGATATACTTGCTGGATGCAAGGTGACCAGGAAACTTCAATTAGTAAAAACACAGAGTATCTGTGAAGTACGTGAAAGTGCAGTGCAATAAAATGTACTGCATTTTGTCCAGTCTTAATCTCCTCCTCTGTTCAATACAGATAATTATAATTCTTCATAAAGTTGGTGTAAGCTTAAAAGGGAAATACACAGAAAGTGTTTAGCATGATATCTGAAATTTACCAAGCACCACAGAAAGATTTTGCTATTATACTTTTATATTTACAATATCATCATTGTTTAACTTTGTGCAATAGTGGAGAGCTTGTTTGCCAATAATTCACGTACCTAAAACCAGAATTTAATAACCTGAGACACTATAGAAATTATTTTAATAAAACAAAAAAAGGAGAAAGAGACATATTTAAAAATCAAATTATATATTATGGTTGATGGCCATCTGTGTAGCTTGTTCATAATATTAGTTTATGGAGAAGGATGAATACTTTTTTAGCTATGCTTTGAACCCTGAGGTAGATTATCAAAATCAAGATTAGAGTCAGCTTTCAAGTTGCCACTGCTTGACTGTGTACTCTCAGTTTGAGGCAAGATTCCTTGCGTTATTCTTCTGGTATTTGTTGGCTTCGTATCATTTTGCCTCCTTGTCAAAATTCAGTATTGGCTGCAGGAAAGTAACCGGCATTTGTTTCTTCTGGCAAAAAGAAGTGGCAGGGGAGTGACTGGGAACGTTGTTTACAGAATAGCTTGGCATTAGTGAACATTTTTGATCTTTAGGTTTTTATCCCAATAAGAACCATAAGGGAAGTTGAGCACAGTAAGAATGATTTACTTTATTGTTAAATTGGAATAGTAACACAATTTTTAAAAGACACAGTGCGACTGACACGCTTTAAAGGCAGTGTGACAGATACGCCTTTAGGTATGTTAATATCCAACACTGGCTGGTTCTTTTGGCTTTTTTTCCTGAATAAATATGCCAGGTATGAAAATTAAATGGGCAATTGATTTAAAATGTGAAAGCACTGGTCCATGTAAATGCATGCCATGTCAACATATTACAATTATTGATCATTTAAGTTTTTATATAGGGATTGTATGGATTGATTAGTTATATGAATAAATGTGTCACTTATCAGTTGGTACCAACTCAGGGTCACAGGAAGAAGTCTAACATTTCCAACAGTATATACCCTGTTCCACTACACCATATATAATCCTTAAAAGGAAAAATAAACATAACATTTCTAGACATCTGCAGCACAAGTTTTATTACAAACATCCCAATTTTTTATATCTGAGGTGATTTGTTTCCATAGATTTTGTAATGATTTGAAAGAATTCACTTTCTCTTTAAGAAACTTATACAAGTGTATGCACACGCACACACACACAGCACAACAGCTTCTTATTTTTATAGATTCTTTAGTTTCTTGATCTAGAAACATACAATGTACCCAAGTAACAGCAGGGAGTTCTATGCATAGGTACATATCAATTCCATTTTCCTTATATTTGATTGTTGTTAGAGTTGTGATCAGGACGGTGCTGGTGCTGGTGGGGGTTTCCAAGTGAATTACTTGCAGCCTCACATCTGAGTACATGAAGGGCTAATTGTAAAGGGTCTCAAATATTTAGCAAGTATCTGTAACACTCAAATTATGGCTGACTTAATACAAAATAAATAAGAGGAGTTTTTCTAAATAACATTTATTTAAAATATGTACCCTGAGATGTATCCAACAGAATCAACCAGTGAGCAAAAATGCAGCTCTAGAACATGAAATGTCTCTCGTGTGACTTGATATTTAATTTTTATATATTAAATTTTCCATCTTTTTATGTATTATAAAATTTTAACACTTTATTTTTAAAACTTTTCCTTTTGGCTAGTTTTCTTTTTAGTGGTATAATCAACAGCATTTCTCCCCAAAAAACTTGCCCATGAAATTGTTACCTATTTAACTCCAATATCACTTGAAGAGGCTTAAATGAGACCATATTTTTTTAAATATATATTTTTATTATTATACTTTAAGTTCTAGGGTACATGTGCATAATGTGCAGGTTTGTTACATATGTATACTTGTGCCATGTTGCTGTGCTGCACCCATCAACTCGTCAGCACCCATCAACTCGTCATTTACATCAGGTATAACTCCCAATGCAATCCCTCCCCACTTCCCCCTCCCCATGATAGGCCCCGGTGTGTGATGTTCCATTTTACCTATAGCCAGTGCATTCTTCTAAAGAAAGACAAGATACTAGGAGTTCAGTATTCTCCCCTACACATTCTTCTATTATGATTACACATTAATAATTCCCAAAATATCAAACCAGGAGGTAGACCGCATGAGTCTGGGGACTAGCTTTGCTAGCATCTGTTCCCCCAAAATTTCATTTTGCTTCATATTGCCTCAGTTCCCTGAATTATGAAATGTTCAGAAGAATGGACAGTTACTCTCTATTAAATTATTACATATGAAAGAATAAAATAATTTGTAGCTGTGGTCACACAACGTAACTGCTATTATGCTGATAAGAACAATATTTTTGTTTTTAATGTAACTGAGTTTGATGTGCTTTTCCATCATTCAATATAGATACTTAAAAGGCAATGGGCCCCGTCATAGGCATGGTTCAAACATACTGGAATTGCTCTTCAAAATAAGCTTGTGCTTCACGAAGCATGCTCACAGATAGGACGTGACTTCACAATTCAGTGAGGTGGGGAGGGTGGATTTTGTTACAGCTGTGGTACACTTGTCAAAAATTATAGATTAAATGACTTGTCCAGGGTAATAAGACTCGGAGTCTGGACTCAGACCCAGGACCTCTAACTCTAAAACCAAGTTGCATCATGGTACACCTGCATGTGCAGAGGCCATGTTCTGTGTACATTCACATATTACTTGTGATTTTTTAAATTTGTAATTTTTTTCTTTGAAGTCAACCTAAAATATTTTAAGGTTAAATGATTTTAAGATTTAAAATCATTTATACATTTTTATTTTGAGCATATGAAAGTCCACCATTATATAGCACAGTTTAATACTTAAAATAAAACAAACTTTATTTCCAGGATGACAAGTCCTGGAAAAACTTGTAAACCCAGTGTGTGTGTCACTCTGTAATGCAGTCTAGCACTGATAGAATGAATTAATTTCCCCTAAATATTATAGTTACATACAGAAAAATCGTCTGCAACACTTATTTAATGAAGGAATTAATTCTTACTATAAAGGAGATTTCAGTTATGTTGGTATCACATAATGAACGCCCCCTTCTACCTTAATAAAGCCCTCAAACTCTCATTAATTAAATTATCCTTGGCTTTACAAGTATAGAGGTTACTGAAAAACCCCTATAGTTGTGAAATCAAAGATAATTCTACTAGGTAATCACAAAGTTGTGTGGTTATTAATCACTTCTATAAGTAGCTGATATTAACCATGAATATCACCTTCAGTTATTAGAAAAGAATTAGTCTCATATACATCTCTAGGTAAAGCACAGTTTTGTAAAGAATGATCTATGTAAATAAACCAGCTTAACATAAAAAATATTTCGCAGTGTAAACATTAATTTTAATTTCCTAATTTATTAAAAAGAAGACTACCCGGAAAATGATTATTTTCCTGTGGTAAAATATATTTAACATAAAATTAACCATATGTATCATTCTAAGTATACAATTTAATGGCATTAATTATATGTACACTGTTGTATCACCATCACCTCTCTAGTTCCAAACAAGAACTCTGTAAACATTAAGCAATAACTCCCCATTCACCCCCCCTCCACCCCCAGTAACCCTGAGTCTACTTTTGATTCCTACGAATTTGCCTATTTTAGATACTTCATATAAGTGGAATCATATGCATTTATCCTTTTGTGTCTTGTCACCTAGAATTTTTGTTTGTTTGTTTTTGAGACAGAGTCTCACCTTGTTGCCCAGGCTGGAGTACAGTGGTGCGATCTCACCTCACTGCAACCTCTGCCTCCTGGGTTCGAGTGATTCTCCTGCCTCAGCCTCTTGAGTAGCTGGGATTACAGGCACCTGCCACCATGCCCAGCTAATTTTTTGTATTTTTAGTAGAGACAGGGTTTCCCCATGTTGGCCAGGCTGGTCTTGAACTCCCGATCTCAGGTGATCCACCCATCTTGGCCTCCCAAAGTGCTGAGATTACAAGCATGAGCAACCGCACCCGGCCAGCATAATGGTTTTAAGGTTCATCCCTGTAACAGAACTTCATTTCCTTCTTACAGCTAAATAATACTCCATCATATGAATATACACATTTTGTTTATCCACTCATCTGTTGATAGACACTGGATTATTTCCACATTTTTGGCTGTTGTGAATAATGATGCAATGAACACTGGCATACAAGTATTTTGTTTCATTTCTTTTGGGTTTATACCTAGGAGTGTGATTATTGAAATTGTTGGGTCATATAGTAATTCCATCATCAGCCTTCTAGAATGGTTGGCACAATTTTACATTCCCAGGAGCAATGTACACCTATTCCACCATCGTAATGGTATTTCATTGTGCTTTTGCTTTTTTATTTGGTTTCCCTAATGAATAATGATATTGAACATCTTTGTAAGGTGCTTATTAACCATTTGTATTTCTTTGAAAAAAACATTCAAGTACCTTGGCAATTTTTTAATTGGGCTATTCCGTTGATGTTGAGTCGTAGCTATTCTTTATATACATTCTATATATTAAAACATTATCAGATATTAGATTTACAGTATTTTCTTCCATTCCATAGGTTGTCTTTTTAGTTTCTTAATGTCCTTGATGCAGAAACATTTTTAATTTTGACAAATTTTATTGCTTTTTCTTTTCTGTGCCTTTAATGTCATATTTAAGAATTACCAAACTCGAATTCAAGAAGATATACCCCTATAATTTTTTCTAAGAGATTTATAGTTTTTGCTCTTATATTTAAGGTCATTGATCCATTTTGAGTTAATTTTTTGTTTACTGTATGAGATAAATGTTCAACATCATACTTTTGAGTATGGAAATCTCGTTTCCCCAGCAATGTCTGTTGAGATACTTCTTTTTCCATTGAATGGACTAAGCATTCTTGTCAAAAATCAATTGACCACAAATGTGAAGGTTTATGTCTGAACTCTATTGTATTCCATTAGTCTGTATGTCTAACATATGCCAGTATCACACTGTTTTGATTATTTTAGCTTTGTAGTATGGTTTGCAGTGAGGAAGTGTGAGCTCTCAAATTTTGTTCCTCTTTTTCAAAATTATTTTGGCCATTTGTGGCCCCATCTGAATTTGAGGATCAGATTTTTCTATTTCTTTAAAAATCAAAAAGCGATTTTAGAATTTTGATAAGGAGTACATTGAACCTATAGATCACTTGGAGTAGTACTGACATCTTCAGGATGTATTAAGTCTTCCTGTCAGGAGCACAGGTTTTCTTTTAACTTGTATACCTCTTCTTTAACTTTAGCAATGTTTTATAGTTTTTAGTGTACAGTGTTTCACCTCCTTGGTTAAATTTTTTCTAAATATTTTATTCTTTGTGATGCTATTTTCAATAGAATTGTTTTCTTAATTTTCTTTTTGGATTGTTCATTGGTAGTATATACAAATACAATTCAATGAATGTAGTAAGGCACAAAAATAGAACAAAGAAAAAATTCACATGATCATCTCAAATAACAGAGAAAAGGCATTTTACAAATTAAACATCCTTTTATGTTAAGTAAAAACACTCAAAAAAGTAGAAATAGAAAGGAATATCTTGAATATGAAAGACGGTATTTATGAATTGCCCACTTTCATCACTTTTATTCAATATTGTGCTGGAAATTCTATCCAGGGCAACTAGGTAAGAAAAAGGAATAAAAGGTATTCAAATAGAAGAGGCAGACATAAAACTCTATTTTCAGATAACATGATCCTATGCATAGAAAGTTCTAAAGCATCCACAAGAAATCTTACTAGAGCTAAAAAATGAATTCAGCAGTGTTAGGGTACAAGATCCACATACAAAACTCCGTGTTTCTATACACTTGTAATGAATGCCATCAGAAGAAAATTAAGATTTTTAATTTGTACGCAAGACTTGTTTTATACACTCAAATTTTGAATAGTTTCTCATTTTTCCAAGATTCATAATCTCAGAACCTCTCCAAATAATTTATTTTAGATTTTCCCAGTCAGTCCTAAGTTATCTTCTAAAATTTAATGCACCAATTCTTATAAAATTAAGTGTATCTTCTATCATACAAGAAAAATGATAAAGTTAAAAGACTCCTATTTTAAATATTAGCCTTTCGAAGTACATCACAGGAAAATACTGTGGTATTTTAAATAATCCTTACCATGCAGGACTGCTTGTATTGCTCTAACTTGGAGTTCTGTAATTCTGGCTGGTCAGAACCCCAAGGCATCCTAACAATGTCAGAAAAGAGCCTCCCGTTCCATTTTTGTTGAAATAAGATTGGAATTTCCTATGAAAACTGCTGGTCATTTTAAGTAAGGCCACTGAGGATGAGTCAAAATAATTTTGTAATTTTTTTTAGTTCTGATTATGGTTAGACACAATTAATAATAAATAACACATTTTAAATAAAAACATTGTTCTTATTTGAAAGTTCTAGTATTCTTAAACCTCATTACTTTATAAAATTTGTCCAGGTGATCATCTCTTATTTAGCATTCCCACAGCTTCTACTCCTGCCCTTTTCCCTTCATAGTTCCAAACTAACTTTATGCAAATACATGTGTTAGATTTATTTTTAGGAATAGTTCAACATGAAAGCAAATAATAAATTCAGTTAACAAAATGACAGGGATGTGTTTGGGGATATGAAAGTTGCAAAGATGGCACAATACTTTTAGTCAAAACTTTTTTCAATGTTATATAAACAATAGTATTCTTTATCAAAAATGTACAATTCTTCTACACTGAAAATTGCAAAGCATTGCTCAGAGTAAACGAAGACGACCTAAATAAGTGGCGATATGTACCATGCTCATGTTCTAAAAGACTCTATTGTTAAAAAATTAATTTGTCCTAAATTAATCTGTATATTCAATGGAATTCAAGTCATGATCTCCTCAGACTTTAGTAGAAATTAACCAGCACATTCTAAAATTAATAAAGAAATGCAAAGGATCTAGAACAGCCAAAACAATCTGCAAAAAGACTTCACTTGGAGAAGTCACACTAACAGACTTTGTGAAAGAGATATCCATTAAGATTGTGTGATACCGATATCAAGATAGACACATGGATGAAAGGAACAGAATTAAGTGCACAGAACCTGTATTTATATGGTCAATTGATTTGTAATGAAGCTACAATGGGAATTTAGTGAAAAAACACAGTAATTTTGACAAAAGGTGCTTCAACAATTGGGTATAGATATAAACTTTAATCCATACCTTGAATTATGGGCAAAAATTAAAATCTACCACAGACCTAAATTTAAAACCCAAAACTACAAAACTCCCAGAGGAAAACATAGGACAAAATCTTTGTGACCTTGGTTTAGGCAAAGACTTCTTAGATATGGGAAAAAATAAACAAATACCAAAACAGACAAAAAAATTAAAAATAAATTTCATCAAAATTAAGACATTTTGACTTTGAAGTACAGACCAAGATGCTGAAACTATCCTTGATGATGGTGATGTATCATGTGGCATACATATCAAAAGTATACATTATCAAATTTTACACTTAAACATGTACATTTAAATGTGTTTTGATCAATGAAGTTCTCTAATTGTGTACTTTAAACTTTAAGTATGCCCATTATACATGTTTTTAAACCTATTTCCCATCTTCTCAAATCGCAAATCACATTTTGAAAAACAAAATGTTAATTTGTTAATAATAATAAACAATTTCATATGTTAGGAAGCTTAAATACATTCAACATGTATTTATTTAACACCTATGATATACCAGATGTGATTCTAGGTTCTAGGGATGCATCAGTGAACAAAATAAATAATGTTTCTCTCTTTTGGAGCTTAACTCTGATAGGCTAAATTGACAAGAAAGAAAGAAAAAATATAATACAATGCCAGGTAGCGGTAACTGCTATGAAAGCAATAGCACAAGGAGGTAAAGGTGCTGCGAATGAGGCTGCTATATTTTAGGGAGACAGATCAAAGGAAGACTCCATGAAGAGAGGATATCTTAGCAGACATAACCAGTGAAGTTCCCACTTCATTGGAGCAGAGATCACAAACGAAGACATGGCAGAAGAATCCCCAAATATAAAATCCTGAGGCAAGAAAGTTTTTTGTATTAGAGGAAGAACGAGGGGTCAATGTGGATGAAGCAAGTAATCAGAGCAGAAAATTGTGAGGCGATCAGGGTAGAGTAATAGTCATAGCCTGATTACACAGGCTTTGCAGACTTTGTGATTTCTTCTTGTTGTTGTTGTTGAGACAGATACTGGCTCTGTCGCTCAGGCTGGAGTGCAGTGGCGCAATCTTGGCTCATTGCAAGCTCCGCCTCCCGGGTTCACGCCATTCTCCTGCCTCAGCCTCCGGAGTAGCCGGGACTACAGGCGCCCCCGCAACCACGCCTGGCTAATTTTGTTTTGTAGTTTTAGTAGAGACGGGGTTTCACCATGTTAGCCAGGATGGTCTCGATTTCCTGACCTCGTGATCTGCCTGCCTCAGCCTCCAAAAGTACTGGGATTACAGGCGTGAGCCACAGCACCCGGCCGACTTTTATATATATCAGTGGAATACTGTAAGCAAGAAAGTTACAGGAGTTATCGTTGTATGTACTGAAAAATGTTCTGGCAGAAGTGTTGAGAACAGACTATACAAAGACAGTAGAAACCAATGGTGGCCAGGACTCTAATGGCTGTACAAGGGGTGGGGGTGTGGGGATAGTGGTGTGGTCTGGGGCACATTTGCAAGGCAGAGCCAGTACAATGCACAGGCAGATTGAATGTGAAATATGAGAGAAGGTAAAAAATCATTTCAAGGCTTGGAACCGAGTCACTATTGAGTTGAGGTGCCATTTTCTGAAATGAGAACATAGGGGAAAAACAGTTTTTGAGATGGAAGTCAAGAATTTGGCTTTGCACCTATCAATTTGAAGTAACTGTTAAACATCCAGTTGGAGATGTTGAATAAACAGTGGGAAATAAAACCCTAGGGTTCTGAGGAAAGATCAGAGCTGTAAATATAATTTGGGAGTCATGTGTCCATGAAGGATATTTAACACACAGGACTAGATGAGTTCACGTCATTAATGAAAGTTGATAGAGATGGCCAAAGACTAGATTCTGAAATGTATCCAAATTGCTCACATTCAAGAGGAATACATTTTCTCAATGTGTCTGTTACATATAATTTTCATTCTGTTTTACTTCATTATGGCATAGCCGTAAAAGTAAAGTGACAATTAGAAGGGCTACTGGATAGGTCACGGAACTCGGCCACCTAACTCTAGGTCTGTTGGTAACTAGATCCATAGACTTGAGCTATATGATTTCCCTCCTTGGGTTTCAGTTGCATTGTCTATAAATCACAGTAACAAATATTGTCGGCCGTTTGAGCAGGAGGAATAAAAGAAAAGAGGAAAACTAGCACTAAGTGTTTTTGAGACGTGTCAGTTGCCTGGTGAGAAAGTTACTCATTTCGGAAAGATTCAGCTACATCGAGCATGGTCTGTGTGATCTCTCATGATCTGAGACTCTTTTGCAACTGTTCCTGAATAGCACTGGCTTCTTCATTTTCACCTTGCTTTCACTTAATTGCATTGTTCTATAACTTAGTCAGTGATGGTTTGGTTTCAAAAACTAGAAACTCTCTGAAAGTACCTTGAAAAGAAAACAATATATATAGGGAGTTCCAGGGTATCTTGCAAAACTCAGGGCACATGGTGCTTCCAGGTCTTCTGAGGGACAGAACCAAGAAATGGAAGGCTTTTATTCTCATCCTGGTTTCCTCTTCTCTAATTACACATCGTCTGCCCTGACTCTGCCAACATGTGCCTTGAATCTCTGAAATATGTAAACTCCATGTCCAGTTTCTACAGATAACTGGCCCTGTCTCTGTATGTCCCAATTTCAAATTCCTGGGTGAGAAATCTGGATTCAATCAATCTACCCTCTATAGTGACGTTCTCTAAATCAGTTGCCCGCTCCTGGTCTAGACACCTATAACCAAAAATGGGTTGGTTCATCTAGTACCTGCTTGAAGGATCCTAATATTAAGGTTAGAAGCTTAAGGTTGGAAGAACAATGCTAACCCTAAAGAGATCCAATATAGAAAATAAAAATAAAAAATTACTGGTTCTCAATTATCATACTTATTTTTAATTATTCAGACCCATTCTCCTCCCCCTAAAACTTCCCACACATACATGAACTTTCAAATGTTGTTACAATGAAGCAGAAAACGTGAATATGCTATTCTGCAGCAGGAAAAAGTAGCATAAATCTACAATTCCAATTACCTAGAACACTAAAACATCAATATCCTTTCAAATATTTTGGTTTGGGTACATACTTTCTTAAGTCCTTCATCAAAACTACATGTTACTATGACATTAAGACTTAGTAAAGTATAGCTTTATGTTTACATAACCTTCTAAGTTTTAAGGTTGTGTAAGATACCTACTCAATTGATTAAAATACCAGCATCAATCAAACTATTTGGTTTACTGTACAGAATTTTGACTATCTTTAATCTTTGAAAAATTAATCAGAATTATTATCATAGGTATCCAGTTTCAGAAACTCTTCTAGCATTCATTGATGCCTCTTTGGAAATTTTATTTTCTAAGCCAACATATTTATTTTTTCTTGGGGCTCTCTTGAAGTCATAAAAGTATACTGTTTCACTGAAGGTCTGAGAAAGAGGGCTAAAATTGACTGCAAAAAACAAACAGTTTTAGTGTATTTTATGCCCACTGAGTCTTTCAAACCACGTTAGTTAATCATAAGTCAGAAGAACAAGGTTTTTAAAAAAAAGAATATTTGGGGCTTTTTAATTTGTCTCTTAAATATTCTCAACGAAAAAAACTAAACCTTATGTGGCAGCCGGACATTTTGGTTAGAAATTAGCATTTCTACAAAACCGTCCACCTGGGTAATGGATGGATATCTTGCCTAAAGTGCATTTTTATTATTTTATTTTATTTTATTTTATTTTATGAGACAGAGTCTTACTCCATCGCCTAGCCTGGAGTGCAGTGGTGCGTTTTCGGCTCTCTGCAGTCTCGGCCTTCTGGGTTCAAGCAATTCTCCTGCCTCAGCCTCCTGAGTAGCTGGAATTGAAGGCGTCCATCACTGCACCTGGCTAATTTTTGTATCTTTAGTAAAGATGGGGTTCACCATATTGGCCAGGCTAGTCTCAAACTCCTGACCTCAGGTGATTCACCTGCTTTGGCCTCCCAGTGTGCTGGTATTACAGGCATGAGCCACCACAACTGGCCCATATTTTGAAATTTATTCAAAACCTTTTAATTACTTATGTCATTTGCTTTATAATTATTTAGCAGACTATTAAAACTAAAAGCCTTTAACCTAAGTAAAAAGAGGATAAGAAACTTTGCTTTTCTTATAGATATGTCCTTCTGCAGGGAAGGAATTATCCCTTATTACTGAGGAAAGCTGTAAAGGATGAAGACGAATAATCTGATTTTTGCAAGTAGGGTCTAACAGCTGCTATAATGTAAACAAACTGCAGGTATTGAAAGAGTACAGGTTTCCAGTCCATTTCCTTTTTTGCAAAATGTCTGGCTCCTGTGTTCTTTATTCAGATGGGCTCATACCTGGCAGAGAAGTGTCTTGGCTGCATTTTTGCAGAAGATCTGTAGGAAATGAATTGAGAAACTTGACAGGAACAGCTTGAGGTATTTGATGAATAATAGAGAACCTCCACCATTCAAGTGTCTGACTAGAACAGAATGAGAAGTATTAGGAACTTGGAAAAAAGGAAAGATTGATTCAAAAATAATACACTGTTCTAACCCACTGGCAAATACAGTTCTTTCTAAAGCACTGTAGACAGTTCACAGAGTGAAAGAGATTAAATTAGATTTTCATAGACTTATTTGGACTGTCTTCCTTGTTAGTAACTTGCTGCTTCCTTCAACCCATCAAAAATAAAAATATAAAAGGGAAAAATAAAACCTTGTATAGAAAGGACCAGTGTTTTAAGGGTATATTTCTTACATATGTGAGGTGCAATTCATTTTGCATTCTCACCCTATGAAAAGTGATTTAGTTAACTCCTTCCATACTTGTAGTTTCATATCCTATTGACTGAGAAATCCATTAAAAATCTTATTTAACAAACCTGTTATAGCATAGCAAAAATTTTAGAATACATAGGATGTTTCCTTCTCATTTCTATGTAGAAGATACCTAGCACATACTTAGAATGATTTGACTTATATTACTTTCATGCAATGTTCTATATGTGGACTTCATAAGCACTGAAGAGTTTTTAAAATCCAGCCTGCCATCAAACAGAATGAAGAAGCTGACCCTACAAAACAAAAGGAAAGTACGTTTGGGCTAACTTCACCAAACTTTAATTCCCTCATTAATAAAATGAAGCTGTTTGACTAGATGAACTGTAAAACATCTTTCAGCTCTAATAGTCTGTGTATCTAAATTACTTGTTGTGAATAAAGTTTTCTTTTAAGCATCCATTATTTTTTTCACTGAAGTCATATGTTTTTCTACTTTTCACTAGGAGTCGGAGAGCATTTATTATCATTCCAGATTTATCCCCCTGGGGTAGGTATGTGTTGGCAAAGAAAACGAAGATTTAATAAAATTCAGAACATGTGGTACAGTGTTGTTTACTATTTTATTTGGGGGTAGAGGAGGAATTTTTTAGATTATCATTTTCAAAACTATGCTTAAATTCAGTGGACACTTTTTAGTTCTAATCTGATGTCAACTCTGAGCAACTTTCAACATGACTGCCTCCTTTCTTGTTAGGAAAAAAAAATATTTTTTCTGACACCAACCTCATGGTTTTCCTTCTAGCTATTCACTATTTTTCGTAATCTTTATTACATGTCCCTACCCCATTTTTTGTTGTTCTATCCCACACCCTGTTCTCTGCTTCCTCTCTGAACATCTCACTAATACCCGATTACTGTCTACTAATGAATGCTCAAATCGATATCCCCACCCAACCCAATTGCACTTTTGAGAGACAAACCAGTATATCCAACTGCTAGTGCCTATCTCTTTTGGTCTCAGAACCACAAAACACAGCATGTGTGAAACTAGATTTATGTCCTATCGACCCACACCCCAGCCTGCTCTTTCTCTACCTCTTTGTCAGTTAATTTTGCCGTCAACTTTTTAATCCATAAATCGGTCATCAAAGATCCCAGCTTCTCCTTCAATTTCACGTGTAAGCAGTGATTACATACAATGAAATTTATCTTCAGAAATATGTCTCAAACCTGTCAGGTTTTGTTGTTGTTGTTTTCCACATCCACTGTCCACAACTATCATCTTTGAATTGCATCTTGTCCACAGCCCTTCTCCTGTGAAACCCCATTCTTCATCCCTCACTCTCAATATCAAAATGTAAATCTGATCGTATCACTCTTACTTAAACTCCTTTAGTTGTCTGCCATTAACCTTAGGTTAAATCTGTATTTTTGACAAAACTCACAATGCCTTCGTTATATGACCTTCACTAACCCTCCTGCTTCCCTCTTGCCCCTTGTCCCACCTCAAACTTAATATTATCGCTAGGCTGAATTTCTTTTTGTTCCCTAAATACTTCATTTCTTTCAATTTTATGAAGGCTTTTCTGTAGGTTATTCCTTTTACCTAGAACACTTATTTTCTTCTTTTTCAATTCTCAGCTGTGCCAGAAAATAAATATCCTAAAATATGTTGAGTAATTTCTATACACAAAGCCTTATTCTAAACACTATACATGTTATTAACTTGTTTAATTCTCATTACTTTCCTATTAATTATCATCACTGTTTTCCAATGAGGAGTCTGAAAAACAGTGAGGAAACTGCCTAAGATCAGAAAAGCAGAAATTGGGCAAGTCAATATTTGACTCTTGACTCCGGAGCCAATAATCTAGAGACGTACGCTTAAAAGTCATTTTCTCTGGCCATACTGCCCAAGGTTATTTATAGATTCAATGCCATCCCCATCAAGCTACCAATGAGTTTCTTCACAGAATTGGGAAAAACTGTTTTAAAGTTCATATGGAACCAAAAAAGAGCCCGCATCTCCAAGACAATCCTAAGTCAAAAGAACAAAGCTGGAGGCATCATGCTACCTGACTTCAAACTATACTACAAGGCTACAGTAACCAAAACAGCATGGTACTGGTACCAAAACAGAGATATAGACCAATGGAACAGAACAGAGTCCTCAGAAATAATACCACACATCTACAGCCATCTGATCTTTGACAAACCTGAGAGAAACAAGAAATGGGGAAAGAATTCCCTATTTAATAAATGGTGCTGGGAAAATTGGCTAGCCATAAGTAGAAAGCTGAAACTGGATCCTCTCCTTACTCCTTATATGAAAATTAATTCAAGATGGATTAGAGACTTAAATGTTAGACCTAATACCATAAAAACCCTAGAGGAAAACCTCGGTAGTACCATTCAGGACATAGGCATGGGCAAAGACTTCATGTCTAAAACACCAAAAGCAACGGCAGCAAAAGCCAAAATTGACAAATGGGATCTAATTAAACTAAAGAGCTTCTGCACAGCAAAAGAAACTACCATCAGAGTGAACAGGCAACCTACAGAATGGGAGAAAATTTTTGCAATCTACTCATCTGACAAAGGGCTAATATCCAGAACCTACAAAGAACTCAAACAAATATACAAGAAAAAAACAAACAACCCCATCAAAAAGTGGGCAAAGGATATGAACAGACATTTCTCAAAAGAAGATATTCATACAGCCAACAGACACATGAAAAAATGCTCATCATCACTGGCCATCAGAGAAATGCAAATCAAAACCACAATGAGATACCATCTCACACCAGTTAGAATGGCGATCATTAAAAAGTCAGGAAACAACAGGTGCTGGAGAGGATGTGGAGAAATAGGAACACTTTTACACTGTTGGTGGGATTGTAAACTAGTTCAACCATTATGGAAAACAGTATGGCGATTCCTCAAGGATCTAGAACTAGATGTACCATATGACCCAGCCATCCCATTACTGGGTATATACCCAAAGGATTATAAATCATGCTGCTATAAAGACACACACACACGTGTGTTTATTGCGGCACTATTCACAATAGCAAAGACTTGGAATCAACCCAAATGTCCATCAGTGACAGACTGGATTAAGAAAACGTGGCACATATACACCATGGAATACTATGCAGCCATAAAAAAGGATGAGTTTGTGTCCTTTGTAGGGACATGGATGCAGCTGGAAACCATCATTCTTAGCAAACTATCACAAGAACAGAAAACCAGACACCGCATGTTCTCACTCATAGGTGGGAGCTGAACAATGAGATCACTTGGACTCGGGAAGGGGAACATCACACACCGGGGCCTATCATGGGGAGGGGGGAGGGGGGAGGGATTGCATTGGGAGTTATACCTGATGTAAATGACGAGCTGATGGGTGCTGATTAGTTGATGGGTGCAGCACAGCAACATGGCACAAGTATACATATGTAACCTGCACGTTATGCACATGTACCCTACAACTTAAAGTATAATAATAATAAATAAATAAATAAAAGTCATTTTCTCTATTAAGACTGGAGCTTTCTCTGCCCCACCACCCTTAACCCAGACTAAGTTGTATATTCCTGACATAAATCCTAACATTGTGTCCACTGCTTCCACTACCAAAGCATTTGTATTTGGAGTCACTGCCTTTGAACTATCTTTCCTGCCAAACTATATAGATCTCACAGGTAGGAATTACATTTGTTAAGTGAATAAATGAACAAAAGAAAACTATTAATGCTCTGCATTCCATCTAGCATTTGTAAAAGATTTCTAGGACTTCAAATATTTTATCTGTATTCCTACTACTTCCTTTTCACAATTTGTGAAATTAGAATTATGCGTCATTTCCTCTTAAGAACAGCCAATTCATAATCATGCGTATCCTTCACAAGTCAACATATTCATCTCAACAGTCCCGAGGAGTTGGAAATGGTCTCCAGTCCTCTTCTTTCTACTGCTCCTCAGTAGCACCTGACTGTGCTTATGCAACACTGGGCAATGTCTACCAGAGGCAGAGAATCCTCTTTGCAACAAGCAGCTGGTGCAGCTGACACTGGAAGCCTGGGTTTTCCTTTATCTTCTGTGTTGCTTTCTCAGCATTTGCCACAGGATGCATTTCCTCATAAACCAGTATTTTTAAAAACACACTTGTACTCCTCAGCTGGCCCATAAATGCATATTTATCAGAAGACTGACACCATTGGAAGGAAATAGCCAAATGTTATTTCTTTAAATAAAGAGTTTCTATGTATCAGTGAACTTTTGTGCTCTTTCAGAAACACAGCCACCACCTTAGATACATGTTCCTATGGCAAAATTAATTCCATGATCAAAACAAAAGTTGAGAAATAAGCTCACAAAAGATGTTATTGTAAGCCCGAGATTTTGTATTGCCCTTCAAAGAATACACATAAATACAAGAAAAAAAAATGGTAGAGAATAAACTGAGATTTATCAGTGGGTATGTTTAGGAAGGAATATGATTACCAGAAAGGCGGTATTTTAATATGTATTACAGAAATCTCATTGGCTCTGCAGCTGGAGCAAACAAGCACTGTACGACTTCAGACACATTATTTAGCCTCTTGTTAAAATTTTTCTGTAAAATATTAATTACCTCAAATAATTATTACAAAGGTTAAATAAGCTAAGTGTACATAATACACAGGAAAAGTTAGATTATTTACAATATTTATCTGTCAAACTATAACTATGCAGTATTTTTTTCAAAATACAATTTATGGACTAGGTAAAATGACTATCATGGAAATATTTATCTAGCCCTGAGTATATGGCAGTGATTAGTCAAAACATTTCTAGACATTCTCTCATTTACTCCTTATAAAGCTCTCTCTCTAAGGTAAGAACTATTATTGTTCCCATTTTAGGTGAAGAAATTGAAATAAAGAACAGTATCTAAGTTGTTAAAATCCTGACTCAAACCCCAAAAGTCTGAAGATAAAATATCGTCACCTCATTATTGGTAAATGACCAGGATACATGTGGCTAATATAAAGTCCAAGACAAGGAACCGGGAGCTTGACAGAAACTGAAATTAGCTGCAACCCCAGAGTGATTTCAAATTTCCCACCAATATTTAATCTTTAAGAGGGACATAAAATGAGAGTTAAAGCATTTGTCTCTGTTGTTTCCCAAGGCAATAGCATCACCTACTTGGATAAAGTACCTGTATTTTTACCAGCAGAGTAGAAATAAATTAATGATTTGAAAAGCTTGATTTCCTTAAACTTCGCAAAAAAGTAGATATATCTTATGGAAATCAAAATTTTGAAAGCAATGTAAAACTCTTACGTATCTTATCTTGGGTTTTGTCAGAGTGGAAACTGTTCAGCAAATAGTCAAAATTCAGAAAATAATTGTTTTCATTAAAAAGCATTACTCGAAGGGAAGTTGGATCCTTTGTAGTAAGCACTTTTTGAGAAAGTGTGAAGAAAAAAATCAAGAGGGTCACAGAAGATACTACCAGGTCTCTTGGCATTTTTTTCCACTAAAAGATTAAAAAAGATAACTATATTTTTTCACTTTCAAATCAAACTGTCATTTCAAAAATATTGCTGTCACTTAAATTGAAAATTAAGGAATTAAAATATTCCTATAAAAACAGGTGAACCAGGTGCACAGGAAATACAGTTGGCTACAACAGACCTCCCTATCAGACAGCTGTGCAAATAAAGCATTCTTTCTAAATGTCAGTTCCTGTGTAATATTTCAGTTTCTTTCAGATGACATAATGTATATGAAATGACTTGGGAAAATACAAAGGACCATATAAATACAACTTATCAGTGTAATTATTTGGATTCAGCTGATTTGCTATAATATAATTTAATGAACGTTAAAAAGAATATGCCTAGAAATTTATATGAAAGCTTGAGTGACTAGGAAAAGAAATGCTCCCAAAAGGATTTAAATATCACAGAATGTACTACCATGTTCATTATATCTGTTTAGTATTAATGACTGACTAACGATGAGAAAATGTACTAAAGCAAAATCCCCTTTAAAATATGTAAGCCCTGCCAAAAGTGTCGTTGACATCAAAAAACTCATATTGAAGTTTAACAAGATGTGTTTACTAGCACTGCAAATAAAAAATACAGTGAGATTAATAAACATTACACAAAACTCAATACTGAATTATAGTAATAGCACAATACATTAAAGATACCTATGTATATGTGAGAAAATATTCTAAGTATTCTACATGCTAATCCTGTTAAAACACTACCTAATATAGACATCAAGTTTACTTCTTTCCCTCAATTCCATTATATTTCTGTATACAACACTACCACTTATCTCAATACCAACTCAATTTCCCCAGACCAGCATCAAGCTTATCTCACTCCTCTTTCACTTTTTTCCCCTTTACTGATGATTTGCTTTTCTTTGAATTTCTATTTAGCCATCCCATCCTACCTATACCCTCTATATTGTACTCTTATTTCCTCTCATCAGAGCTGGCTGGAGATGACCTTCTTAAGATTCTTCTCCCTGATGTTGAAGTTAAAGTTCTTAAATCCTACATTCTAAAACTTCATTTGCTTCCTCAAAAGTCTGTTTGGGATCTTTTCCATTTCCTCTTATCACCTTACACCAGTCTACACTGCCCTCATTCCACCTACCTAGTCAGTACTAGTCACCCCTGTATACAAAACACCCTCTTCTTCTCTCTAGAAGCTGACATTCTCACTGTTCAGCAGATGGCAGGTGTTTTCCTAAGCTGACCCCTTACCCCAGGACCACCTTTCTAAACTCAGTCCTGATGATTTCTGCTTTCTGTGAAGTCATTCCTGGCTCTTTCTAGCTTCAGTCATCTCTGCTGCTCCCAGGTGTTCAAAGACATTTCCCTTCTCTTGCTTGCTATAGTTTCATGGGAAGCCCTGTAGACTGGCTACCTAGAATGGAAGCTTAGTGAAAGACAGCTAATTCTTATATCCTGGAACATATGCATTGCTCAAGCATTTGTGATTAAGTGGAGGAGAGTAGGAAATAAACGGAGATAAAAGAAAGGAAGAGGCCATATACACTACCATTTTTTACTACATATATTAACGTATCAGTAAAGTGAATCCTGTAATTTTAAATCAATGTCTTACTTTAAATCTAAATAGCAAATGCCTTTTGGAAAAAAAAAATTCTCATCTTCCAGCATAACATGCATATACTTCTAAAAAAGATTGCTCCTTATAGAAAACAATCTACAAGCCTCTGTCCACAATTACACTTATCTGGAAGAAAAAATAAAAAAAATTTTCAGTAATAGTTCATATATACAATATATTTTCTAAGGCATGACATTTAAAAAGCAAGGAAATTTTCTGAATGTTTTACTGTTAAGAAACTTTTGACTCCATTCTCGTCCAAAGTGAAATAAAACTTTTAAAAATTTTATTTCTTAAATCGATTAACACATGTCAGACAGACTGTATAATTTAGGCATATAATTCTACTTGGGGAACTAAAAAGTCTCCTGGAATGGGAATTTGAAGTTCTTTTAATCTCTATGATTTTTGATCAAATATACATTGCCCTATTCCTGGGAAGACCCCTTCTCCAGATGTAATCACAGCACGATCCATGTACCTGAGCTTTCTTCCTTTCTGAGGTTTCAGTTGAAGTCAAAAGGCATTAAGAATGACGGATTTAGACAGTAGCACATTTCATAATTTATGGTGCATATAAATTTACATTTAATTTTTAACGACACCAAAGGTATTCCTAAAATTTTACATGTACTAGAGATTGAAGTTAATGCAAAGATATATATAATGTACATGTAATAAAGACAAGGGTGGTATATAATTTTGAAAGCATAAAAAAATGCAAATATTTTTAATTCAATGCCTGTTATGGTCACTTTCATAAGCCCAGGTGGCATTTTCCAAGTGTATTAAAGTGCCAAAGTAGCTCCAGTTATGCCGAATATATATCACTGTATATGCTGCATAACGTGAATTATATGCTTGTCAGGGTATCAACTGCAGCCTTAACATAGTATGTATATCAAATGAATACTGAACAGAGTAAAAAAGTGCTGTCTACTGAGAATTTTATATATGACTTATTTAATTCATTATATTCTTTTAACTCTGTTCCCTCTGATTCTCCTCACTATACCCACCTTTTATTCTGTTTATGGGTATTCTTTCATTGTTTTTTATATGTCCTTGTAAAAGCTGTATGATCTTAATTACATGTATTCTGATTACATGTAAATGGAATTATGCTATAGATCGCATTCTGTTTCATACCCTTTTTACTCAATGCTATGTTTTTCATACTTATTCATGATGCTGCAAATACACAAAATCTATTGATTCTAAAACAGCATAGTTTTCTTTGGAATATATTTTTCATTTCTCATCTCTCCATTCTTTCATGAGAGTGCTTCCAGCATCTTGCCATGGCAGACAATGCTCCAGTGAATATTTTCATGCATATCTTTGTAGAAGACAGAATTCTAAGATGACCTTCTATGCCCTTGTGTAAATCTCTTCCACTTGAATATGGGCAAGACTTGTGAACATGGTGAGATTTCACTCCTGTGGTTAGATTACATTACCAGGCAGAAGGGACGATATTTTGCACAGGTAGTTCAGGTCCCCAGTAAGTTCATTTTGAGTTACTCAAAAGGGAGATTATTCTGGGAGGGCCTGACTTAATAGGGAGAATGCCCTCCAAAGAGGAATGTGGTCTTTCTTGAAGAACAATTCTGCTGGCCTTGAAAAACCCAAGTTGCCATGAGTTCGGCAGCTGTGAGCAAATAAATTCTGCCAACGACGACATGAGTTTGGCAAATAACCCTGTGTCTCAGATGAGACCACAGCCCCAGACAACATATAAATTGCTGCCTTGTGAGAAACTAAGAAGAGGACCTAAGACAAACCCAGACTTCTGACCCACACAAACTGTGAGATAATAAACCTGTGTTGTTTCAAGCCATCAAACCAATGGTAATTTGTCCCACGACAATAAAAAATTAGTATATCCTGTTGGAAATGTTTGAGAATCTCCTTAAAATATATCCCAAGGGACAGAATTTTGGGGTCATTAGGTACATGTATACTTAATTTTACTATAAGGGTGTACAATTCCTAGATTCCAACATCCCTGCCTACACTTTAATTTTTTGCCAGCATTAATGTATCTCATTAATATATTGCATTTCACTTATTACTAGTGAGTTTAGGCAACTTTCATTTGCTTGTTTTTTGTCCTTATTACTCTGAGTTTCTTCTTCTAGGGGCTAATTGTTCATTATCCTGTGCCCTTATACAAGGCTTATTGACTTTCATAGACATTCTGCAGCAGTTTTGGGGGATATTGTAATCCTTATTAATCATAGACATTTCAAGTATCTTTTCCCTGTCATCTACCCATTACTATTTTCTAGTTAACTTGGAGGTAAATCCTTGCTTTTCAGGTCACAGAATTCTTTAATATTTTTCTTAAAAGTTTGGAAAGTATTATTTTGAGAGTGGAGGTAACTGTCTTTGTAGATTTAATAAGTCTAGGGTCTTATCCATCTAAAAATCATGTTGGGGAAGAGAGAAAAGAGGCAGGAAACAGATTAGGAATGACACAGGAGGAATGGAAAGAGAAAGACAGATAGTGTTCCACTTCTGACCTTCAGAGTAGGATTTTGCATCCAGACAGCAACCTTTCAAGACATAACTTTTGAAAGATGATTTTTTAAAAGTATATCCTTGTAGCTATCATTTAACATATAAGTGGCTAATCCTGATGACATAGATTCAGAACTTTCCCCAGGTGTAGCAAAAATACTTCTGGACATTATTCATGAAGTTGGAAGGAGGCGATGACCTAGAAGAAAATCTCACAACTTTCCAACCTGAGAGATGTTGGAAAGGAGGAGAGATAGAGATCAGGTAGGTCAGGCATATCTTCACGTTTTCCAGTTCTGAGCTAACTGAGATAGCAGTGAGGGAGAGGAATTTCTCTGGCTCCATTTGCAAATTGGGACCCTGGGACCAGGTTGCTTTGCATGTACACCCATGTCAACCTGAGTTACTGCTGAGGCAGCAGGCACAGCTAGCATCATCTTTTTACTTTTCTAAAGTGCCTCTGGTTCCTTGATGACATCATTCGAAGCTAAAGCAGCTGACAGCCCTGACTGGGAAGTCAATAGAGACTCTGTAGCACTTACACAGAAGCACAGAACACACCAGATGGAAGAGAGCCAGAAACAACAAGGGTTGGAGTCAACCGGGAGTGCCAGGAGCCTCAACAAAGAGAGAAAAAGAAAAGAGTCCAAGTTCCACCAACATCTCCAGATGAAAGGACACATAAGACACTGAGGGAGCTGCAAGTTACCACACCTAAGGATTTCAGTCCTTCCCCTGTTACCTCAGGATCCATACATTATACACACCTCCAACCAAGCAGGCAAAGCATAGAGAAAGAAACAGGGGAAGCTCACATCTGGAAGACTGAGTATTCCTGTCCAGTCATCCAGACCAAAAGAAGCTGAGCACCACCAAACCAGATTGTTTCAATTAAATGCTATCTGTCCATCCCACCTCACCCTATCTCCAAACCAGATGCTGGGAACTTAGAAAGAAGACTAGGCAGGTTACACAAAATAAAGAAGCTGCTCCCCCACCACACCCCACACACCTGCATGGCGGTGTGCCTTAAACATTCCACCCTGTTTTGTGTAAATGTGAAGGGACTCAGAGATCGTGACCACTTCGTGTTAAAAACATTTTTGTTTTTACTTGGTTATTTTAAGTTAGCTATTCATATCAATGTCTTCTTTCTTGAAGTCAGTTAAATAATACTGGAAACTTCCAGATATTTCACCCTATGTTGACATGTTTACCCAATTATATGCAAAACATCTGTCTGGCTGGCTATATTTTGCACTTATTCACCGTATGTTTGATGTGATGTAGATTCAGTCAAACATTTAGAAACATCACCATATAATCCAATGCAGTTGCAGACCACTGAATGCCACCTCGGATCTCCCGGACTTCCATTTGTCTTGTGACATCCTTTAGTGGAACATGAGCATACACCATAGGAAGATTAAGCTCAAGTCCACGATGAGAAGGATCCCAGGGTTCTGCTGGTACCTTGAAAAAGTTAGCATAGTGTTCCACCTCACATTCAAAGACGTCCACTAAAATTTCATAAGCACAGCATTACATGGACAGACAGAATGGCCTAATAAGCACTGGAGACTCCAAAAGGTAGGAGGATAGAAGGGAGTCAGGGGGATGAAATACTACCTATTGAATACAATATACACTATTCAGGTGATGGATACACTAAAAGTTTAGACTTCACCACCAGGCAATACATCCATGTAACACAACTGCACTTTTATGGATCCCTAAATCCATAAAAATAAACCATTTTAAAAAATGAAATAAAATGTACCCTCAGGAGACATTTATTGTGGCAGATGTACTATGCAGAGCCACCTTCTCAAACAGCAAAGAATCTAAGTTAGGAATGGAAACAGATGTAATGTATGTCTACGCAAAGCACTACAGCCACGCTCTCAAGAGACTGGGAATGCCCATATGTCCTCAAGATCTATGTTCAGAAGATGGAAAGAGAATCATCACATTGCCACAATACATTTTCTGAAGCAGAAATCATTTTACTTAAGATATCTGATGTGAGACAACAAAGGTATTTCTGGAAGATGAGTTTGTTCAGATACAACAAGTTACTGCCGTAAAGGTGACAAGTCACACAAATATCATAAAGTATTATTTCCAATTAAGACATGTTTATTTTTTATCAGAAGGTATTCGGACAAACTCACTATAGAAATCATTAAAGATTCATTTACTGTTTTCTGAATTGCTGAATGTGGACATGGAGTTAAATCTGAAATTTATTATTATGAAAAATTTGTTTAACCAGAGTGTGGTTTCTGCAGAACCAAAAGCATATGACAGCGCCCTTAGGTCTTATCTTCTATTAGTCAAAACAGGACACAATTCTCAGTGGAGAGATTTTGGTCCCACAGTATTTTTATCCATTGCTGTCTCTAGAACTAAATATCTTTGAGAAATTAATGCAAATATAAAGGGCATTCAAATGCAAAAAAGTGTCTATAAAATATATTAGGGCTTTAAATTCTAAATGGATAACTCACAGCTGTCTATCAATCATTAGAGTCAAATCTCTATTGTTTCCTTTATTTCATATCTTCATGATTCTTTTAAATAAAGAAAATATTGAGGAGAAAAAACAACTACCGAAAGTAGATAAAGATTGCTGAGCAGTATAAAAGTAGTGCAAAATCTTCCTGTCAAATTAATTTTCAAAACGTTTAAGTTATTTTTATGGCCTCCCTCTATTGCAAGTTACCATTTTTGGGTCAATCCAAGGTATAAAGAAAACAAGTCATGCTGGCACTTGGAGCATTAAGGTTAATGTCAAAAACAAGTCAAGAAAATTCAAACTGAGACTTTCATGACCTCATAACTACCAGAGGAGCCACTGTTTCTAGCTGAATATGCAACTGACCCTCCAAATTTGATTAATGATATGTGCTTGCATAAACGTCCCTGGCTATGTCATAATTCCTATTTTACGTCTTAAATCTCATTAAATCATTTTCCACATTCTTTTTTTCGTGTTTTGTGCGTAGGTTAAGATTGATCTATCATAGCCAAAAATAAATTGAAATAGGATGTGCTGGAAATATTTGATGCATATCCTTGGATCCTACAAAATTCACTTCACAATATGCTTTTTTTCCTATAGGAGAGTTCAGGGGCTTGGTTCACATGATTACCCAGCCAAAAGCTCATACTTCAGTCTTCATTCTGAACTATCAGTGGTCCAGAAGTTACAGATGTTTCTGAATATTACCTCAAAAGAGAGACACCAGAGTTTTTCCTTGCTTTCATATGTCTTTTATTTCCAGAATAATAATGAAAATAAACCACATTCAGAAAGCCAAGTCTATATTTAAATGTTCAGAACACTGATACTTAAAGCATGGGATTTAAAAAAAAAAAAGCTTTATATTATAAAGGAGTTTTATTTATGGAGAATTATTAGAGGCCACTCTTTCAAGATTATTTCATTTTGGCCACACTTGGCATCCTATCAAATGGGAAAAAAATTAAATTATTTTTTAACTTAAAAGACGTTAGGTTATGAAATAGTAAGAAATTCGAATTCTCCAAATACCAACCGCAAATAATTTTTAAAATGTGGTTAATCTGTTTTAGGGTAAATTGGAAAAGAGTTCTGTCAAAAAAGTAGAACATATTTAACTTGGAGAAAGAAAAACTGCCTTTTTTATTTTTAATAGTTTTCTGTTTCAGAGCAGTGGTACTTGGCTGTTTCAAAGTAGACCCGTTTGATTACAAATCCAAGGAAAATGTTCTGAGAACAGTAACTTGTTTGCTCTAGGTTTAGAACTTGATGTAAGCCCCATTCGGCTGGTGAAAGCTTACTTTCACAAAGATTTTGTGTTAGCAAATAACACTCGGAAATGATCCCAGTGAGAAAATTATACAAAGTCATATTCATGGCTAGGCTTGGCTTGAATCAGTAAAATGATAAAATCAAATTCCTGTTACCCTGTATTAGGTGTGCAGATTTTACTCCAAATTAGGAGAAATTATCATTCTTGCACTTGAAAAGACCTGTTTTAATAAAACATGAATGTTTTTCATGCTACTTTTTTTGTACTTGAACCACATGTATCATATTGAGAGTATTTATTCCAAAAATATTATTTAAATCATCTTTCTTGTTCCATGATACTTTATTACAACATTACTCCCATTTTCAGATTTTAAACTCCACGAACTAAGAACCCTCCTCTTACAGTCTTAATTTTCAAAGAAGTTATCACGATTATTGGACAGTTTTCAGTGCTTATTCAATTAAGTTACTCTATCAGCAGTCTTTGCATGAAGACATCATAGAATCATAGAGACAAAGACTTTAATAGTCTTGACTCTCTGAGTTGCAAGAAACAAAAAGCATTAGCTTGTGCAAATAAAGAATATATTGAGTCCATGTGATAGAAAAGCCCACAAAGATGTCTGACTTCAGGTGTGTCTGGATCCAGGAGCTCCAATAATGTTATCTGAGCTCTCTCTGTATTTCTAAGATGTGATTCTCTTTCTCTGTTGATTGCCTTCCCATGTCCAGTGGTTTCTTCCATGTGGCCAAGTAAGGTAGTCATAAATAGCATCAGTAAATTACCCTTACAATTTATGTGCACAAAGAAATGATGATTGTGTTTTTGAGACCTGAGCAGAAAACTACTTTGACTGGCCTTGTATGAAACATGCACTCATCCCTAAATCCATTAATGTATAGGTATATGGGCTTACCAATCATACATGTTCTTTACTAAAGCACTCCTAGGAATTATTCATTCTATTTTTTTCAGTGAAAAAACTGAGGCCAGGAAATGAATGACTTAAAGAATGTCACAAAGTTACTAGCATATTTAGACAATGCTAAAATAATTTTAATGACGGGCTAGATAAAGAAATAGAATCTTAAAAGGATATAGGAGGAGATCATTAGTATTTAACTGTATTGACATACACGTTTAAAATGTTAACATATTTAAACATAGAGCTAAAAGTAACTGTGAATTTTCAAAGATCAACTTAGCATTTGTCTGCCTGTATTTCTTAAGGAATTCTTCTTGAGTTTGGCATTGATTTGGGCATCCACAAAGATGGTAGAACTAAAAACGAGAAAACAAATTCTACGAACTCAATGGAGTAACTTTCCAACCAGATATGTAATGGATTTCCTGGAGATTAGTGAAATAAAAATATTTTTTTGTATTTCTAATATTTTTTAAAACTTCTTACTAATATTTTTAAAATAGACTGTTGCGATTACAACGTTTTTAAGAAAGGAGTTACTCTATCTTAATGTACTCATTATCACTTTGGTGAAAATGCTCCTTACTGCAGTTAAGAAGTCTACACATTTTAGAACCTGCTCATTCCTCTTGGTGCCCCTTGACTCCCTTACCTCCTCATTTACTCCAACCGAAATTTCCCACAGCTTGGAGGATGCCAAGTGGCTTCCAAAAATACCCACAATTTTGGCCGGGCATGGTGGCTCACATCTGTAATCCCAGCACTTTGGGAGGCCAAGGTGGGCAGATCATTTGAGGTCAGGAGTTCGAGACCAGCCTGGCCAACATGGTAAAACCCTGTCTCTAATAAAAATACAAAAATTAGCTGGTCATGGTAGCAGGTGCCTATAATCCCAGCTACTTGGAAGGCTAAGGCAGAAGAATCACTTGAACCCAGGAGGCGGAGGTTGCAGTGAGCCGAGATTGTACCAACACAGCCTGGGTGACAGAGTGAGACTGCATCTCAAAACAAACAAAACAAAACAAAAAAAAAACCCACAATTTAGCACAGTGAGATACATTAACAATGAAGTAGAGACTACTGGAAATTAAAATAAAATCTGGATTTGAGTTAATATATAAAATGCATTCCTTTAAAACTTAGCATCTTTGAGAGAGGTCAGATAGACAATTCAATTTGAGCTTTTCAGAAGCCAACAGAAAGAGGGAGGTTAGATTACTTACTTATATGATTCACAGCATCTATATAAGTAAAAAGAAACCAACTGTCCCTTGTGACTAATATAATAGGATGAACACAACCTCCTAAGAAGTTGAACAGTATGCAAGGTGATGGCATAACCTCCAAGCAGATTTCAGAAAAACAAGTTGATATGGAGTCAAAGTGTTGTCATCCAAATACCTGGTTCTCTGATGATCTGTTTAACTGTGGAATAGATTTTAGAAAATCTGCATAGATAGAAAATATACATATTCTTCACTCACTTGTTCATTAATTAATTCATTCCTCAAAAAATTGATATTTTTCTTTATTCTCTGCACTGTGAAATATAGTACTGAAAAGATACAGCTGTCCCTGTTCTATTTTAAACTGATAGTGTCAGAGCTGATACAGGAATTATTCACATTTTTATAATGCAATGTTATTTGTATTTTATTGTAATACTTATTGTGAAAATACACAGTATTATGGGACATTATTACAGAAAATGCTAAGCTAGATGAGGAGATCACACACAGCCTCACAGGCTGGCAAGGGTAAAAGATGAGAGAGGGAAGGTGATGATTGTTCCAAGCACGGGGAATAGCATGTGACTATAAAACTTTAACATAATTAAAGGAAATTTAGTATATCCATAAGAGCAAGAGTTAACGTTAGGGAGACAGAGGCAGGAACAAGATTATAGAAGGCTTTGTAAAACATAAGAAGAAGTTTGGATTTCATCCAAAGATCAATATAAATCACTAAAGGATGTTAAGTAGTAGGACAATATAATCTGATTTGAATTTTTGTTGCCCTAGCTCAGAAGTCAGGAGAGCACCAATAATGGTCTGGATTAGGGTAATGGCAGTAGGATTGGACAGGTGTGGATAGATTCAAGAGACAGAAAACAAATTTAGCGAGACGCAGTGATTCACTGGAGGGGAGGAACAGGAAGACTGCACTTCCTGGCAGCTAATAAATGAAAAACACTTTGTCTATTAAGACAATACCAAATTCATGAAATAAAACCTTGTCATTTATTCACAAGATAATTCTTTTTATTTTCTCTTTCAATTGTAGGAAAAAACTTCGCATATTTTACTCAAACATTATAAAATGGTAATTTATAAGATTTTAAAAAGCAGAACTGAAGTGTACCACTGTTTTATCCCAATGGGTATTGTTACATGATTCATCCAAAAATTGCTTCTACTAACTCTGACTTCCAAAGTCATACTAAGGGGAAAGTTACTCACCAGCATCAGTAACATGTATCTATATAAAGTTAGACTATAATCAAGTACTTTCCCATGGAGTCAAAGGACAAGGAGAGTTCAATAAATGCTTCAAAAAATCAATACAGTTCCTAATAGATTGCTTCACAGGTTGACAAAGAGTGTGGCTGTGATGAATATGAGAATAGCTCTTCCTAACATGTAATGTCTGTTCTCCCACATGCAATGTTGGCCGGAGAGACCCCAAATTACAAACTATAAAAAAGAAAATGTCCATGTATTTTTCTAAAAATGTATAATGAGATAATTGGTATCTAATTTGAAGCTATCTCTTTGGAAAGTGACATGACTATACTGCTGATCCAGCCACTAAGGGCCATAGTGTAAAGGTGGTTAAAGGGTAAAAGTTGACAAGAATAGAGCATCCAGAACAAAAGACAGGGAATCTTCCTTGGCACATCTTCTACTGTTAGATTTTTAAATCAACTATATTTATTAGTCATGACTAAAAGACGAGAATAAGATAAAATCTTGCCCCTGTCAATTTCTTGTCTCGTGAGCTTGGTTTGTAAATCTGAGAAAACAATTTTACTATCCACCAGGAGTTGAGCCTCTGACTTTTTACTCACCTAATGAGTATCTGAGGTAATCCATACTACAGAATCTGTTTTTATTTTCAGATTTATTACCAAAGTATTTCCCCCACATGAATAATTTTTTCAAAGCCTAGGTTCTTATTTTAATATTGTTTTCCTAAACACACTTGCACTTATACGATTTTATATAAATTCATAAATGATTGTATGATGTGTAATTATTCTAATTTTGCTGTTTCTTTTTGACTTCAATACCACATCTTTTATTTTACTACTTGCCTTCTTTCACTCAGGTAAAATTCTTCAAATTTCTTTTATCCTTAAATAACAATATACAAGCATTGACAGAGATCATCTTTGTTTTGTAAAAATGGAAACACGTTTTTCTGTATCTTGATTTTCTCAGTCAACAGCAACTTAAGGAAAGATCTCCAAATTAACCTGGTTGGCTCCTATTCATTATTTTTAATGACTGCATAATATTTCATAGTATTATTGTATCATAATTTAAGAATTTCACTACTGAAGGATATGAACTTTGTATTCTGTAGTGGTTTATGTTTTCATTTGTTGTCGCTGTATAACATATTGTAACAAACATGTTTGTGAAAAGATCCTTATGTATTTTAAAATATAGAGAGTATTTAGTATAATGAGACTCTTCAAGCTCAAATGCTCAACATCTTCACCAGAAATAAGATTCATGACACCCCTCTTGCCTGTATCCCCATTACCAATATGTGTATCTTGTGTATGTTATTGTAAATCTGATTGATATGAAATGCTACGGTAACTAATTTTCACTTCCCTAAATTACAGTGCGTCTGAACATTTTTGTCATATATCGTATTCTGTGATATCTGGATAGGCTCTCAAATTAATTTCCTCTCCATGTCTCTCCACCACTTTTTATTGAATCCCTTGACTTTTTTGGCAATTGCAGGGATAATTTTTATTTTGACATCTTTCTTCTGCAGTGAAATATTTTCCAAAATTACTTTTATCAACTTTAAGTATAATTTGCCATACAAAAGTTTTTAGTGTTTGTATTTTCATATAGAGTATCTTTTTATAGCTTATTTTTTCAAGTTTTATTCAGTATTGTCCTCTCATCACTAGACTCTACATGTGTTCTTCAAAATTTTCTTGCAGGATTTTTATTGTTTATATTTTTTACATAAAGTCGTATTCCATCTGGAATTTGTTTCTAAATATTATGCAAGATTAGGATCCAAATTTATTTTCTTCCAGATGGACAGTCAATTGTTCCAGAACCAGTCATTTAAAGATTCGTCTTACTAACAACAACAAAAAAACATCTTATTCTCACTAGCCTAAAATAGAATTTTATTAAGTTGTCAAAACACATGGGTATTTATATTCTGTATCACTTGTCTGTTTATGATATGTAAACTTGGTTATAGTGGTTACACAGTATGCTCAGATACCCAATAAGGCAATTCTCTAATCTTAATTTGGGTTTTTGTGTGCTTTCTCAACTATATTTATACAGTTATTTCCCTAATGATATTCTTGCATACAATTGTTAAAGAGATTTAAGATTAATGTAAAAGACTATAATTTTTAATGATATATACGCCAACTTAATATTTATGGACAATTGTAGAACGGATCATTGTAGAGAGGTATATAAGACACCTGGATGCTCAAATGAAAGAAATATAGTCTGTATGAGAGAATGGAAATTATAATAAAAACTACTCTTATTCCAAATCTCTTTTGGAAAGTAAGTACACAACATCTAGCAATAATGGGATGTCAAAAAAAAAAGAAAAGGCCTTAAAAGGAGTAGAGTAACAACTAAATATAATTAATTAAATACAGAGAAAACTTTTTCTAAAAATATTAAAAGGATTCATCAAGTTGTAAGAAAATTGATGGAGAAAGAAATTCATATACCTAGGCACATTCTGGAAAAGACCTGATATCTAAGATAAAAAGAAAATCTTGCAAGCTTCCCGACTGAAGGATATAATTACTTACAGTTGTAAAATAATCAGACAGATACTAACTTCCTACTTGTTTCACTGGAAGTTAGAATATGCCAGAATAGCATCTGTAGATCTGAGAGAAACGAAATACACTCCAAGATACACCAACCAAAATTACTTCTACAGAAGGATTCAGAGCAAGATCCTCGCCTTCACTATGGGATGGAGTTATGAGCAGCAGACTACTCTCTCACACTGGAAACATACTAGAAATCAAATTAGCAAGCACCAATCATCTTTGAGAGAGTGACATTGAGCTGCTGAGACAGGAACTGGAGAGGTGACGATTTCAGAGAGGGGGAGGTCTTTAAAAGATGAGTTGATTTATATAGCAGATTTGACTTGCCTTTTACTTGCACTAGTATTTGCCAACTAGGGGTTCAAACAGCAGACTGGGACCCAGGATTTGCACCCATGGAGATATGCCACTGTGGGGAAAGAAAATTCAGATGTCAAATTTTCTCTCAAGATATCTGTTGAATTCCGGGGCTGTGTAATGTAGAGCAAGGGTTAAAAATTTAAGCAGAAAGCCTGCGAAAAGCAACACATCCCTTTCAGAGAAACCATGGATGGTCCGCCAAACAAACTCTGGAAGGCTGGAATAAACCAGAGGTAAAGTGGACATTGAGAAGGTTACAATCCTTAGGTCGGGCACGGTGGCTCACGCTTGTAATCCCAACACTTTAGGGGGCCGAGGCAGGTGGATCACCTGAGGTCAGGAGTTTGAGACCAGCCTGACCAACATGGAGAAACCCTGTCTCTACTAAAAATACAAAAAAATTAGTCAGGCATGGTGGCGCATGCCTGTAATCTCACCTACTCAGGAGGCTGAGGCAGAATAACTTGAACCCAGAAGGCAGAGTTGCAGTGAGCCGAGATGGTGTCATTGCACTCCAACCTGGGCAACAAGAGCAAAACTTCGTCTCAAAAAAAAAAAAAAAAAAAAAAAAGTCACAATCCTGCTTCAACTCAGCCTCATTCATGATTGCTTTAAGGTGGTTAGCTACCACCCTACTTTTAGCACATTGAAAGTAAACCTAAAAGATTATAATATAGTGCCTAATTGTTATACACAATTCAAGCAAAACTTACTTAATACATGAAAAGATTGAACAGATGACCAAAATCCAAGATCAAAATGGACCCACAGATGATCTTTACAAGTTGTCTGACAAATACTTTAAAATAACTATGATTAACATGCCCGAGGACATAAAGAAACACTGTAGAAATATATAAAAAGATAGGGAATTTCACAGAGAAATTGAGCCTATTTTTAAAAATGCAAATTATAGACCTAAAAATACAGGATCTACAAATAAGAATTCAGCGATTACATTACTCATAAATTTCCTATGAAAACAAGTCAAAAAATAACTCTACAGAATCAAGAGACCTCAAGCTGCCATGCGACTTATACTTTAAACTCAGCACAATACTCATATTTGGCAATTCTGTCACCATCACTTTCACAACTGCTGTTAGACATGAGTCAAAACTGTTCCCCAGAACACAAAATATTTGCAGAGTGGGAGACTAATATGAACTTAAACCACTTGGCAAGTGCCATTCAAATGAGTCAAGTATTTCAATAACCTTCAGCACTTGTTGCCTGAGCACTTATGATTATCATGTCTGCATCGTGCTACTAGCTGACCAATCACAAGAGAAATTCATATCAATTACAATGTTCAATATTGTACGTCTTATATACGTATTTATGTATCTGTTACATTTAAAATGCATTCCTTAAATCCAAATCCTTCTAGTGAGTCGGAAATATGTTATCCAATATTGGATTGTATTTCCTCTTGTTTTAACTTTTATTTTCAGGAGCAAATGTGCCGGTTTATCACACAGGTAAACTTGTATCATGGGGGTTTGTTGTACAGATTACCTCATCAGGCAGGTACTAGGCCTAGTATCCAGTAGTTATTTTTCCTGATTTTCTCACTCCTTCCACCCTCCACTCTGCAATAGGCCCCAATGTGTGTTGTTCCCCTCTATGTGTTCATATGTTCTCATCATTTAGCTCACACTTATAAGTGAAAACATGTGGTATTTGATTTTCTGTTCCTGTGTTAGTTTGCTACAGATATTGGCCTCCAGCTCCATCCATATCCCTGAAAAGGCCATGATTATGTCATTTTTATGGCTGCACAGTACTCCATGGTGTATATGTGCCACATTTGAAGATCAATGAATCCAGGAGCTGGTTTTCTGAAAATAATAACAACAATATAGACTGCTAGCTAGACTAACAAAGAAGAAAAGAGAGACAACTCATAAACACAATCAGAAACAAGGGGGATATTACCAATGTATTCTCTTTTACCTATAACCTAAACCCTTCCACGTATCTTCCCCGTAAATTTCCTCTCCATATGTATTTCAAACTCCAATCAAATTCCCATGGAATAGGACTCTCCTGACTATAAATCCCTCCACAAACTTATTATTTTCTTATTTACATAAGAATTGGTTTATTGTGGTAATACTGGCATGAAGATATAGCTTTTTTACTTATATATCCAAGAATGGAGCTTGCATATATTATTCACACATATATATACATATACTGTATATATTCATATAGTATGTCTTTTTTGATTGACATATTTCACCTAGCATAATGTGCCCAAGGTTCATCCATGTTGTAGGAGGTGATAGGATTCCCTTCCTTTTCAAGGTTAAATAATATTCCATTGTATGTATATAATCACATTTGCTTTGTCCACTCATTTATTGATGAAAATATGAGTTACTTCCTCTTTGGCTATTGTGAAAAGTGCTGCTATGAACACGGTTATGCAAATATCTCAAGACCCACTGTCTTTCCCTATTGAGTGACCTTAGCATCCTGTTGAAAACCATGTACAGAAAGTTTTATTTCTAAACTTCCTAATTTATTCCCCTGATTTGTCGGTCTTTATGCCAGGACTACACTGTTTCGATTACTGTAACTTTGTAATACATTTTAAGATCAAGAAGTGTAAGCCCTTTAATTGTTTTCATTTTCAAAACTGTTTTGGCTACTTGGGAGTCCCTGAAGAATCCCTATGAGTTTTAGAATGAATTTTTCAATTTCTGCAAAAAAAATGCCATCAGGATTTTTGATAGGGATTGCATTAAGTCTATAGATTGCTTTGGGTAGTATGGACATTTTAACAATATTATATCTTCTAATTCATGGACACGGGATAAATTTCCATTTATTTGTGTCTTCCTTAATTTCAACTACATTTTGTAGTTTTCAGTGTACAAGTCTTTTGTCACCTTATTTAGGTTTATTCCTAAGCATTCTTTTTCATGCTATTATAAATGAAATTGTTTCTGTCGTTTCTTTTCTGATCGTTCATTTTTGGTGTACAGAAACACAACTGATTTTCCTAAGCTGATTTTGTCTGTACTGTAACTTACTGAATTTTCTTATTAGCTGCAATGGGATTTTTTGTTTTGGTATCTTTAGGGCTTTCTACATATAAGGTCGAGTCATCAGTAAACAGAGCTAATTTTACTTCTTTCTTCCTTTCCAATTCATAATGCCCTTTTATTCTGGCCTAATTTCTCTGCCTCCTCAAATTGTTGTCATATAAACCAGGTTGTTCTGGTTAGCTTGATCCATTCTGTTTGTGTGCTTCAAAAATTATTTGGCTTTTGATATTTGCATCATGATTTGCATTAACATTGTTAACAGTCAGTCTTATTAAATAAGACCCCAGATTCATAAAAGCCTATTTTTACCAATAGACCTAGTTTTAAATTCAGCAATTTAATGATAGCAGAAATAAAGAGAATCTTTTTCCATGAAGTAGAAGTGATTTTTTTAAATGTTTATTATGGCAAGTATCAAATATAGAAAATGTATAGTATAGTGAATACTACTTCATTAGTATATTTTTAATACTCATCCATAGTTGCAACAATGATCAAGTTCTGGCAAATCTTATGTCTATGCTCATCAATTTCTTTCCACTTTCAGATAATTTTGACTCAAGATAGCACTGCATTTCATCCACATATACTTTTAAATATATCATAAGAGGACATTAATTACAACATAATTATGCTAAAATATTAAGTACGTCCTCCTTCATATTATAAAATATCTAGTATTTGTTCAAATTTCTTGGGTTGTCTCTTAAAATTTTAGGTTAGTTGTTCAAATCAATGTCAATAAAGCTTATATATTGCAATTAGTTGTCATATTTCTTGAATTTTATATAGTCTGTACGTGCCTTCTTTCTCTACTTTTTCCTTATGATTTATTTATGTAAAATAGTGAGTCAATTGTTCCAGGAGTTTTTCATAGACTAGGTTTCACCGATTTCATCCCAGTGGTATTGCTTGACATGTTCCTCTCTTACATCTTCCTTGAATTGGTAGCATGATGTAGAGATTTGATTAGATATATGTTCAGGGTTTTTGTTTCTGACAGGTTGTTAGCTTTCTCAAGATTACTTCACAAGTGGTCTTGGTTTTCCATTTAAGATAATTTTATGTCTGATTTTCTCTAGGAAGTAGCTTTTCTCTGCCTAGATTATTATTAATATACATAGCATTTTACAGCATTGAAATTACTTTCACATACACAAACATACTTATCCTTACAATCTCCCTCAATGTATGTGATAGTTCCAGTACTGGATTTTACCCAACTTACAAACTTACAAGTAAGCCTGTTATTACTGGGGGATGTTGGCAGAAACCAAGAGATTCCTGGATCAGAGGCCAAGGAATGTATTACTCATGGCATAAGCAGTATGAACATCAGCATATTTCTGTTACTTGTCTTCTCTGGGTCCTTTGAGAGTGATGTGAAAAGGTCCAGATGAATGCTACATATTAGTTGGGTTTGTGTCATGGCTGGGTAACCCATAGCTTGGGGACCACCAAGTTTACAGCAAGCAGTAAGCAAGCATGCACTTTTGTTAGGAGAGTAGTAACTATCTTATCTCTCAGGTTACTAGGCATATAAATAACATTTTAAAACGGCCCATGAAAAAGTGATTAGAGCTTTACAGTCATAGCACACCCCAGAAAGACAAGTAAGATTACTCTAGACCCAAAAAGACATGTATCTCCCAACAATGGGTAGGATACACAGTTTTTGTTTGTTTGTTTGTTTGTTTCCCCCAATGACAAGATTAAGGTTTACTGTGAATTAGGGTTACACAAAACAAGACAGCCAGGACTAAAACAATTAGAAAAACAGAAATATATTCATCAGCAAAAACTGATGCCCCAAAATTAATGGAATTATTTTCAAATTGCTGAAATAAATTGTCAAAATAAAAATGTTTATAATACTTAACAATCGAATTCAAAAGTAAGGCAAAGTATGAATGATTTTACTGTTTGAATGGTCACTGAAAACAATGATCTGGAAGGAAAAAAATTAAACCAAATGAAAGGACATAGATCCATTGATTTATTAACTGCTTCAACAAGTATTTTTTGAGCAGCGACCATGTGCCAGACATTTTTCCTGCTATTGGAATTGTAATTGTTCAAGAAGGAATAAAGACTGTTAAATTATTTTCAGTAACTGAGGTGAAACCAAATCATGGAGTTATAACGTGGACTATTTTTCATAATATTATATACTTCTATGTCATAGTTCAAAAACACAGCCTATATTCCTCTTTTCAATCTCTTAACCACCCCAATTTGTATCAATTGTGAACTTTACTTCTGCTGAACCAATGTACTTCCTTTTATGAAACACTAAATGCTCTACAATCCCTTAGAACCATAGACTAAATTTTTTGGTCTAACTGGCTGAGCATTTAGCAAATATTTATTAAATTGAATTCAATTGATTCTAGCTGAGTTGAATTAAATTGATGCAAGTATATCTGTGCTTAATGCCAGCAATAAGGTCAGTGAGAGCAAAAGAAACAACAAATACTTAAAACTATATGGTTGAACTTGAGACTAAAGAAAGACAAAGATATTTCCGAAGGCATCCACCATCCCTCCACTCTTTTGGTATTCTTAGAGAGAATCTTACATGGATAGCACATATAAAAATAGCTCACACCTGAAGGGTTAGATCACAAAAAGCAAACAGATCAAAAGCTGGATGTAGCTCTGCATTTTATAATATCTAAAAAGAGAAAGGTTTCATGGTTCATTAACCATCCATCACTCATTGCTACCAAATATTATATATGCATGACATCTTCTTTGTCCTCAAAAAAAACAACTGTAATTTGACTAAATCTGTCATCGATGTTGCTAAATGACAAGTGAGAAAATTACACAGCTGATTTAACTATGTAACTAACTCTCTTTAAAGTAATCATCTCTACAGAGTAACAGTGCAACGGTTATCTTTGTACTGAAGGCAGAATCTTAGGACAGAGGGACAGGACCTCATATGTGAGGATCCACCCAGCCACCCTTTGCCCCTGGCTGTTAGGCAGTAATGTGATTCAAATAATCATGATTTAGTGTGCTAGAGCTGGAAGACACTTTGGAGGTGTCTACTCCAATCACCTCATTTTATGAATTAGGAAACTGAGGATGCCCAAGGATGATGGTAGGGGAAAGAAGCAGGTTTGATTGATTTTTTAAGTGCTATCTTCTTGCTATGTTAGTGTAAACCTGTTATTTAAGAACGTTGTTTTTAACAAAGACTCCATTTTCATACTAATTCTTAGGGAAAAAATTACAGTGTAGAAAGGTATTGTTTAGCTTTCAGGTGTAAGTCTTCTCAGTCACAGGGAAATGAATTCAGTGATATTTCTACTGCTAGAATGCTGACCCTTATCTATAACATATTATTTAATGTTCTAATTAAATTTCACTCACCTCATAAAACAAGCATGGAAATAAACCAGGGTCTGCAAGTACAAAAAGTGAAAGTACTTAGGAAGAGGTAGATGTAATGGAAATCTGGCAGAAGACTTAACCAGAGCAGAAACTTAAAAATAAAATAGATTTCCTTAAAAAATCTTTTTGCATTTTGTGGTACTTTTACAAGAAAAATATGTGCGTGTGCGTGTGTGTGTGTGTGTGTGTGTGTGGACGTGCATGCGTGGGCGCGTGTCCCTGCTTTTGTGTATTTACACAAATGTTTATGTTCTCTTCACCCTGTATTATGACTTTGGACATAGGCAGTTCACATCATGAAGTAAAAAAATAGTCAATTATTTTTTATTTCTCAAATGTATTAACTTCGTATTTTGGAAACCCTGATCAGCATTATCTATAAATCATATAAATAAATAGCAATTATATATACAAAAAATACTGAATACAGTTCCTGGAACAATACAGGAAGCCAACAAATATTTACTGATTTCAAATATTTATACCAGTAAATGTCCAACATATTTCCAGGAGAGTTAAGTAAGCTTATTTTCAGGAGAGTTAAGGAAGCTTATCTCTGGAACTCTAGTAAGCAAGAATGTTCCTAGAACTTTTATATTCTCTGTGTCCATGCTGCTCAAAGATACAATTGGAAGGAAAATTATTGTTAAGTCTCCATTTGACTACAACTGGAGACATCAGTGTTCCACAGGCTGCCATATTTTCTCCTCAAAAAATTTTGAGGATAATTGTTGAAATAATCATTCTATGGCCAGAAGAGTTTCTAATGTTATATCTCACTCCTGATGAAGCTGAATACATTGTGATCTATAATGGAAAAAAAGATGCTTTATACGTGATACATTTATTCTATGTTTCAGAAAATGCAAAATTGAGGCACGATCCCTTTGATGAGCTTGATATTTCATATATTTAAAAGATAAGAAAATAACATCCAGAGAAATGCTGACTTGACATGCCTTTGACTGGACCCTAACTTCCATGTTCTCAGCCTCACTCACGGTCAGCTATACTGGCATGATATGCAGTGCCTGAAAGAGTGGAATTGTGTTTTATTTATTATTTAATCTTATAAAAGTCAAGCAGAAAGTACCTAGCTCTGTTAAGGGGACAAGCTAGGGTGTATAACTTTAGACAACATGCATTCCTTGGGAAGAAAATTAAAAAATAAAATACTCAATTTGATTCAAATTAGACTACGATAGGTAAATCTATTTATTCTTAGAAGACATGTTTTTCACAGTTCTAATTTATTTCATTCTCTTCAATAATTTCAATGTCAGTGTGTTCACATTAGAATAATGAATTCTTCAGTAGATAGCAATCCAAATTTTGTAAACAACAGGCCCAGTGTGCAGCCTCCCATCCCAAATCTGTGCATAGAATCTATTCAAAAGGTATTGCTTTCTGTAAGAAAAAGAATGATCAGATATTACATGCTGCAAAGAGAAAAGTTTATGTCAAATTCACCTGAACTCTATTCTCATTAAATTCTCTTCCAGTGAATTTAAGCATTTAGAGTTATATAAAGATGTATGATACAAATGGTGATTTTCGTGAGATTTCCTATTGCTTTCAAATCCCAAAAGCAGTGGTTTCTATGTAAGCATTATCTTAGTATTTATGCTTATAAAACCTTGATATAAAATATTCTGCCTATTATAACTTGACATAGTAGCTCACCTGTAAGACCTAAATCTGACATTTTAATTTTTAGGCATCACATTTAAATACTACCAAAATATTATTCCAAGCATTTCTTGGTTTTCTAAGAAATAAATGTGAGATAAAGCATTATTAAATCAATTGCTAGTAACAGCCATATATATCAAATACTGCATGCAAATATTATATGCATATCCATATAATTATGCCATATAATATGCAAATCATATATGCATATTATTATATCCATATAGCATGTAAATATCATGTGCATATGCATATTATATCCCTGTAACATGTACACATTATATGCATATGCATGTTTTATATTATATATAATATATGTAGCATGGTAGAAGGATAGAAAGATCAGATATATTTATTATTATAAGAAATTGGCTCATAGAATTATGGAGACTAGCAAATCCCAAGATCTTCAGGGTGAGTCCACAAGCTGCAGACCCAGGAAGGCCCATGGTGTATTTCTATCCTGAACCAGGAGGCCTGAGAACTAGAAGAATCCACAATACAGTTCCAATTCAAAGGCTGGCAGGCTTGAAACCCAGAAAAAAAGTGATGTCTCAGTTTGAAGACACACAGAGGTATCTCTCTTGCTCAAGAGTCAGCCTTTTTGTTCTATTTAGGACACTAACTGATTATATGGGGGCCCACCTACATTAGTGAGTGCAATCTGCTTTACTCAGTCTACCTATTAACACGTTAATCTTCTTCAAAAATACCCACTCAAAAACACTCAGGATAATTGTTGACCAAATAAATATCTGGGTATCCCATGACCCAGTAAAGTTGACACATGAAATTAATCATCACGCTATCTATACTGATTCACAGTAGAGGAGGATTTAGAGTCAGGATGACAAAATCATCCATCACATTAATTGGTAATTTTAATATTATTTTATCATTGTTTGATTTTAATTTGTAAGTTCAGTGTAGCCTACATCATAAAGGTTTGTGTCTAGTTGTACATTTGTACATATTTAACTAACATTGTAACCAAAATCAGTTTTCTAAACTGGGGATATATATATTTAAAAGTTTTTCCATTTAAAATGGCTCTAAGTTTCACAAACAATGTTGAGAAACCACATGTATTAGTCCGTTCTCACACTGCTATAATGAACTGCCCAAGACTGGATAATTTACAAAGGAAAGAGTTTTAATTGACTCACAGTTCTGCAGGGCTGGTGAGGCCTCAGGAAACTTACAATCATAGGAGAAGGGGAAGCAAAAACTCTTTCTTCACATGGCAACAGGATAGAGAAGTGCTGAACGAAGGAGTGAAAAGCCCCTTATAAAACCATCAGCTCTAGGGAGAACTCACTCACTATCATAACAGCCTGAGGGAAATGCCCCCATGATCTAATTACCTCCCATGAGGTCCCTCCCCCAACACATGGGAATCACAATTTGGATTATAATCCAAGATGAGATTTTGGTGGGGACACAGAGACAAACCATATCATCATATTACATAGAAAGACACTGCCCAAGGTAACACTTTAATAAAGTATATATTTTGTTCGGGTGCTAAATTTGGTATTGTGGATTCATGTTGTTCTTAATTTAATTGAATCTGATTGCTGCAGTGATTTTTGCAATCCTACCTGGCATCCACAATCACTGCTGTATTTATGCACTACAGAATGAGTTAGGAATAGAATAGCAACATCCCAGATCTTGCCAGACTGTCGCAGCTTTAGTATTCCATAAACAAGCTAGTATTCGCTAATATTAGTGAGAGTGAAATGAGAGACGTTTATCATGTGCATAATGTGTTCCATCTGGTGGAAAGTGACAGTCTTCAGACAATAAATTTGTTTTGACCAATATTTAGATAACTTCTAACAGCTTTATCTGCACAAACTGCTTGAATTTTGCTTCATGCATCCAAGGAGATTTTTAAAAAACAGAACTATGCGGATATTTTGAAAAGGAACATATGCTGTAGATTATTATTTAGAAATAAAAAGTATGCCCATCTCAAAGTCTTTCTTTTATAATGCATTTTCGCCATTACTGGTGTTAGAACTATACACCTCAAAGTTTGCCCTCTTTGCAGAGACAGTGAGATATTCTGAGACTATATGGAGATGCTCATGGAGAATCATTTCTCTCTGGTCCCCATTTACTCTTATTCCATTGTGTAGTATCCTCCAATCCCTACCTACATAGCCACATTCTCTCTGGATTTTATACTTAGAAATTATTTCTCCCCACCTAAGTCTGTGCTAAAACTGGCCCTTCCACAGAACAATGTTTATCCCTTAGAGAATCAATATCCTTTTTTACATCATAATACTCTTAAAACAATAAACTTCTGCTTTGCAAAGAGGTTTTTTCATTATACTTTATGTTCTAGGGTACATGTGCACAACGTGCAGGTTTGTTGCATATGTATACATGTGCCATGTTGGTGTGCTGCATCCATTAACAAATCATTTACACTAGGTATGCCTCACTCTTTTGAAAGTTAAGAGTGCAGAGTTCTGTGGGAAACCTTCAGGAAAACTTAGTTTACCTCAAGTTCCCTGGGAATAGGTAAGCCACTGCAATATGGTTTGGATTTGTGTCCTCGCCCAAATCTCATGTGAAATTGTAATCCTCAGTATTGGAGGAGGGGCCTGCTGAGAAGTGATTACATCATGGGGGTGGATTTCTCCCTTGCTCTTCTCATGATAGTGAGTTCTCATGAGATATGGTTGTTTAAAAGTGTCCCTTCACTCTCTTCTTCCTTCTCCAGCCATGTAAGACATACTTGCTTCCCCTTCACCTTCCACCACAATTTCTAGTTCCTGAGGCATCTCCAGCAATGCTTCCTGTACAGCCTGGGGAACCATGAGCCAATTAAACTTTTTTTTTTAAATAAATTACCCAGTCTCAGGTAGTTCTTTATAGCAATGTGAGAACAGACTGACACACTCTGTCTTTAGTCAAGTGTGTTGTATGAAGATTTGTTGGGTTTTTTTTGTATATAGCTAATGTTTGTTGAGCCTGTGTCCTGTAGGATTTTTTTAATTCAATGTGTATCAAGTGCTAACTATATAGGGCCTCACCCTACACACAGATTAAATAATCATCTTTGCCAGACTTTGAAATGTAAGCACTTATAAGCAGGTGATTAACTTTGTAGTAATAATTATTTGATAATAGAGATGATTATTTCTAACTTACTGAGTTCCTATTTACTTTACACAATGTCTGACTAGTTTTTTTTTTAGTGGTGAAGGTAGTTTGCTCTAGGGCAGTGAGTTCCGAAGGGGACTCCTGAGGACTCACTGCTGTAGAATTGAGAGTTAGGAGGCTGGCATGTTATTTCTGGCTCTGTTACCTACCCTCCAAATGAACTTTGCTTGTCAACTCACTTTGCCTGCATTGGCCTCTAATATGCAAATAAAAATCATATTTCTGTCCTGTGTAAAAATATTAAAAAGTATTTTTCATATTTATGATTTCATTGAATTTTCATATATATCCTGGGAAAAGGTCTTATTATGATGCAAATTTTACATATGAAGAAATGAATCTCAATAAGAATTATGTAAGGTTTCTAGAGCTTGACCCCAGGTTCTTTCTACCACACTTCACTGTCTCCTAGCATGAATTCTATGAGTTTATGTAGGTCTAATTTAAATAAATTAAAAAGAGTTAAGTGTTTAGCCAAACTTATTTTTACTAAGTTATATATTTTAAAAACCACTTACTAAATGTAGGTGCTATGAAGAGCTACTTACAAACCCTAGGAATAGAAAACAAAAATAAATATAATTGCAACTTTGAGGGGCTTAAAATCAAGTAGATGAGATCAATACATGAACTCAAATATAGTGACAAAAATATATAGACATATGGACATATATGACTCTTTGTGTGTGTATATATGTAGATGTGTATATGTGTGTGTGTATGTATATGTATATATACACACACACATAAATCTTAAGCTGGGTGATGAAAATAAGAAGGAAACACACACTTGGCTAAAACACCACAGCATTTATAATCAGAAAGTGTACAAGGACAAGGACAGAAGGAACTGACATGACTGTTGTTAGACGGATCTACACCAGAAACAATATTAGGTGGAAAACTATGCACTGCATTACCATATGTCACATGGGATTAGATTCTGAGGAAACAATGAAATATGGGTTTGAGAGAATGAGTATGGATGAATTTTATTCCAGGAGATGGAGTGCAAGCATAGAGAAATTTCCATACTGGGTCAAGTAAGTTGATCCTGTAATATTCAATATCCATAAAATTCCCCTGCTTTCAACGTGAGTGTTCTCTCCTCACACATGCATCTGTTATTTTCATAAGATCTTGTTGACTCAAGTACAGCAAATAATGTCCTTAATTATGTTACATAGGCCAATCTAAATACACACCTCCAGTTGAGAACACCACAGGGGCAAACAGAGAACCATCATCACAGCCTAACGTCTTCTAATGCGTGTGGTGTTCTATGAATATCTTCATGGATAATATTGCTATTCTTCTCAGAAATGATAGAAATGACTGTCTCTATTTTGTTTAGCTATCCCCTGGGTCAATGGAATTGCTTCTTTAAGAATAATGGACACAGAATTATTTAGAAGTTGTAGTATTAAGTTAAATATACAAATTTATAATACACATGATGGATAGGATATGCAAGCCAAGATAATTTATTTCCATTTAATAAATGTAATAAGCATCACAATCTCTCCTGCACAATATTCTCAGACATCTTGACAATTTTTAGGCTCTAAGGATTAGCTGTTTAATATTCTTCACTTACTGAAGTAAAACAGAGGCAAATTTTTCCCGAAGTTAATTTGTACCTTTCATTGGGAGAAAAGATGGCTTTCATATGAGTGTTCACATTATACTTGCTGCAGCTAATTCAAGACTAGTAAGTAAAAATGGCATCTATTCAATCAATGCCCAATCCAGTGCTGAATGATATGCATTACAGGTTCAATAGAAAAGTCTAAATGAAAGAAAATATTTAAAGGGCCAAAAATATTTAAAGGGCCAAAATTACAGCAATTCCTAATATTCCAACCATCCCCATAGCTCTAGTAAGTTTCTTAGCAAAATGAAACACTGCTCAGTATTTTTAATCACAATAGTCTTTATATCAAGGATGATCATCAAGAATAATTAGTATCTACAGCAGGGGTGCTGACCAATTAGAGCAGACACTGACATGAACTACACCAGTGCAAACTGATTGCCAACCCTGCCATAGACATAGCCAGAGAGTCATGACAAAGCTTCAGTGGCCAGATCCTGGAAACGGTCAGTAAGTTGCCATCAAAATGACAGATTCAGCAGACGCATCTAATTGTATTCCCTCCTACAATCCCACTAAAATACATATATGACATTTTTTTAACAACGAAAACTTAAATTTACTGAGAGCAGAGGAATCAGAAGAAGAGATAGCAATAACAACATTTAGAAGCTGGAAAGCAGATGATATGTGGTACCTAAATAGGATGCCCAAGAAAGCCAACACCCTCACAGCATTGAGGAAAGCAGAGAACCAACTCAATTTGCTCTATGGAATCCCCTAAAGCTACAGGGATAGGCTCGGCGCAGTGGCTCACACCTGTAATCCCAGCACTTTGGGAGACCGAGACAGCTGAATTACTTGAGGTCAGGAGCTTGAGACCAGCCTGGCCAACAGGGTGAAACCTCATCCCTACTAAAAATACAAAAATTAGCCGAGTGTGGTAGTGGGCACCTGTAGTACAGCTACTTGAGAAGCTGAGGCAGGAGAATCGCTGGAACCCAGGAGGTGGAGGCTGTAGTAAGCCAAGGTTGCGCCACTGCACTCCAGCCTAGGCAACAGGGCGAGACTCCATCTCAAGAAAGGAAAAAAACTGAAAAGATACAGGGATAGATACCATCAGTTATCCTTGGTAGAGAGGTTAAAGAAGAAAGGTCTATAAAGTAAGGATTAGTCAAAAGCTGTAACAAGCAGTTATCCCTTCCTCCACTCCAAACTAACAGGTGTCTGTCTCTCCCATACGTCAATACTATGTGGGAGGTATAATTTTGGTAGGACTTGAGAATCCTCAGTATGGTTGAGGGTAAAAGTATTATTGTGAAAGAAAAAGTATTAAAACTATCTACCTACTTACCTACTGTATCAGTCCATTCTCACTCTGCTATAAAGAAATATCTAAGACTGTATAACTTATAAATAAAAAGAGTTTAAATTGGCTCATGGTTTTGTAGGCTGTACAGGAAGCATGGAGGCATCTAGCCCTGGGGAAGCCTCAGGAAACTTACAATCATAGCAGAAGGCAAAAGGGAAGCAGGATGTGTTCCAAAGCAGCAAGAGAAAGAGAAGGGGGAGGTACTACATACTTTTAAATAACCAGATAGCATGAGAACTCACTCCCTATCATGACACAGTACCAAGGGGGAAATCTGCACCCATGATCCAATCACCTCCCACCAGGCCCCACCTCCAACACTGGGGATTACAATTTGACAGGAGATTTGGACGGGGATACAGATCCAAACCATACTGTCTACCTACCTATAATAAATATTGACATCTACACTCTGGTCCCAGCCTACTTCTCCCATTTGGCTCCCAGAATTATTGCAACCAGGGAGTTACTCTCAGGCAGGACGTTGGAAGAGTCTTCTCTCAGTATCTGCCTAGTTTAACAGGAAACAAAGACAAAAGAGGCATGAGACGTGGCTTCTGATCTATAGTATTTCTGGATCTTCTCCCTTTGTGTACATGGTAGAACTACACATTTGTTGTAATTTGTATTGTTTTCTCTCGAATTTGGTCTTAAAGTCTCTCTTTCGCTCAGGAATGGCCATAAGTAAAGAGAGCCACTGTGCCTGGTCCCCAGATGGAAGCTCCTACTTGGCAGTTTCTTCCTCCACACCTGTCTCCCACTGCTCTGGTGACCTTTGAAGCATGTATTGATATGAAAGTGAGATACCAAGCTGTAACATACAGTCACCTGGACTAAAAGGGGCCACTGCTGCCAACATTTTGGGGGCATTTGTTTTTCCAGCCTGACCTCCCTTATCCTGGCTGACAAACATAGGTTCCCTAACAAGCACCTAAGTCAGATCACACTGGTCTAACAATTGCTGAGCTCCATTTGCACATCAGAGTTTCAGCCAGCTTTTCAGTTCCCATTCTTAAATATTAGCATATGGCCATAATCAAGGGTCCCCACTTATGTTAAGTGTATTACATGAAAAAGGGTTACATGTACAAGCAGAAAAAAATTCCAACTTTAAACAGAGACTCTACTGAAAGAAAACGTTTATACAGTCCCCCTTTTCTGAGATTTTAGTTTCTGTGGTTTCATTTACCTGTGATCAACCCCAGTCTGAAGATAGATAAGTACATTACAATGAGGTATTTTGAGAGAGAGAGAGAGTCTACATTCACATGACACAGTAGATGGTGATAATTGCTGTAGTTTATGATGATTTATTGTGGTTAATCTCTTACTGTGCCTAATTTATAAATTAAACCATCACATAGGTATTTATATCTAAGAAAATATATTGGATATATAGGGTTTGTCACTATCTGAGGTTTGGGCATCTACTAGGGGTCTTGGAATATATCCCAGCTTGATAAGGGGAGAATACTGTGTTGTCATTACCATCCTAATAAGGCCTAAGAATATTTAAACAAACAAAAACTACACAAGTTCCACTTGGAGAAACAAAGGCTAGTAAGCTTTAAATCTATGAAAAGATCAACAAAGTGACTGAATAATAAAGTTCAAGAAATCTCCTAGAAAGTACAGTAAAATGATGAATACTAGGAAAAGAAATTAGAGAACACGTTCAGGGTTTCCATTGTTCAAATAATGAGACTTTCAGACACAACAGAGAAAATGAAATAATTCAAGAACATTTCCCCAACTAGATATGCATTTCTAGATGAAAAGGGCCCAGTGAGATGACCAGCACAGAATACCCAATAGCGCCACATCAAAGGACATCACGATCAAGTTTCAGAACACAACGTAAGAGACACTACATAAACTTAAGTGTTCTCATCTATAAACTTGCTACATCTCTCCATTTATTTAGATCTTCTTTTAAGACCACAGATAAGATTAGTTGTAAGGATCATGGTTCTCCTTTAGTTTTGGCTTTCAATTTTATTGTGTTGTGGTCAAGGGCTCCATGTTCTTTGTGTTAAAAGCATTTGCTAAGAGTTAATATTTACTTTGTGCCTTAATATATAGTCTCTTTTCTAAACATCTTATGTGAGCTTTAATTTATGTGCTATATCCACTAGTCATTACCCCACCTGTAATGATGGTATCTATGAAGATATATATATAATATATATGTTATTCAATATTCAACAAATATATAATTCAATATATATTATATTTAATAGTTTATTGAACATATAGATATCCAAGATCTATATAGAGAAAAAATATACATTTATTTAATATATATAGATTACCCCAACTGTAGTGATGGTATCTATGAATATACATATATGTAGATCAATATATATTAAATATTTATTCATGTTAGATAAAGCTTTAATTTCAATCCAATGCAATAAGAAAAGATCCTTTTTTTAAGAAGTTACAAACAACTAAAATATAATTACAAGTATTAGACAGATAAAAATATCAGCCATTTTACTGTTAAAACCCAGACTGGAAAATGTGATTACATACGATATGTAATGTTTCATCTAAGAATTATTATCAAGTCACAAGCATAGCTGAAAAATATCACTGATTTTCTCAAAAGGAATAGAGTCCGCCTCATTTACTCCATGGTAAAGCACACGGAAGAATGTATCTTCACTGTAGTCTGGCAAATCCAAGAGAGGATGAGGAATCTAAAAGTTTAGCACATTTTGTTTTGTTTGTTTGGTTTTTGAGTTGAGTTCCTTGGAAATTCACGAAATTAGTACACTGCCAAATAAATAGTTTGCAAAATTTTTTCTATTCTGCAGGTTTTGTATTCACTTTATTATTTGTTTTGCTGTAGAGAAGCTTTTTAGTTTAAAAATTTTACATTTGTCTATTTTTATTTTTGTTGCCTATGCTTTTGAGATCTTAATCGTGAATTCTTCGCTGAGACCAATGCCCAAATAAGTTTCCTTAGATTTTCTTCTAGTATTTTTGTGCTTACAGGTCTAATATTTAAATCTTTAAAAGAAAACATATAAATGCAAATGACTAATGGGCATATGTTGCTTCTATTTTAATTGTTTCTAACTTCAGAAGAAAAAGAATATTCCTAACTCTACTGGTTCCAAACACAGCCCTTATCAAACTGTAGATATCATCACTACAGTTAATGACTAGTATATATAGCATCAGGCTTCTTTGTTTGTTCATTTGTTTCTTCTTGACTTCTATTAGATTTCATTAATACTCTTTTCCTCAGTGGACTAGGAATGTATACATCCTATATTAATTATTTAAGTGGCAAGCTTTGAATTTTTAATATTTGATAAAATACATATTTGTGTGGATAAAACATAAGGTTAAGATTTCACACTTCTTCCTAAAACAAACATGCTAGAATATTTAAACAATTATTTCCAAATGTTGTAATCACATTATGATTTGAACTCCCTAATATAACCATTGCTTTGTTTTTTCAGGCAACATTGATAGACAGTTACTTAGATGCTTGTCAGTTACCTTGATCACTATTACAACTTTCATACCCCTCTTTCATTCTAGGTTGAGTTTCTTGCATTTTTAAGTGTGGTCTTAAATAATTTTTTAGAATTGGAAAAAAAAAGTAAAGACCCAAATAAACACAATCAGAAATGACAAAAGTGACATAAATGATCCCACAGACTACAAAAGATTCTCAAAGACTACTATGAACATCTCAGTCCCACAAACTAGAAAATCTTGAGGAAACGGATAAGTTCCTAGAAACACACTACCTCCCAAGATTGAATCAGGAAGAAAGTGAAATCCTGAACCGACCAGTAGCAAGTTCCAAAATTAAATCCGTAATAAATTTTTTAAAAACCTATGAACCTAAAAAAAAAGCCCTGCACCAGATGGATTCACAGCTGAATTCTACCAGATGTACAAAGAGAAGCTGGTACCAATTCCCCTGAAACTATTCCAAAAAAAATAAAGAAGGACTCCTTCCTAACTCATTCTATGAAGCCAATATCATTGTGATACCAAAACCTGGCAAAAACACAACAAAATAAGAAAACAACAGGCCAGTATCCCTGATGAACACAGATGCAAAAATCCTCAGCAAAACCACAAACTGGATTCAGCAGCACAAAAAAATTTAACTCATCACAATCATATGGGTTTTATTCCTGGGATGCAAGGTTGGGTCAATATATGCAAATAAATAAAGGTGATTCACCACGTAAACAGAATTCTAATAAAAACACATAGTTATTTGAATAGGCACAGAAAAAGCTTTTAATAAAATCCAACATCTTTCATGACATAAACAGAGTAAGCATTGAAGGAAAATACCTCAAAAGAAGAGCCATCTATGACAAATACACAAGTAACATCCCACTGAATGGGCAAAAGCTAGAAGTATTTCCCTTAAGAAGTGAAACAAGACAAAACGTCTACCCTCTCCACTCCTATTCAATATAATATTGAAAGTCCTACTGAGAGGAAAGAGAAATAAAAGATATCCAAATAGGAAAAGAGGAAGTCAAATTATCTCTCTTTGCTGACAATACAATTCTATGCCTAAAAAATTCTAAAGAATGCCAAAAGTCTCCTAAACCTGATAAGCAACTTCAGTAAAGTTTCAGGATACAAAATCAATGTGAAAAAAATCAGTATTATTACTATATACTAATAACGTTCGAGCTGAGAGCCAAATCAATAGCATAATCCCATTTGTAATAGCCTTAAAAAATAAAATACCTAGGAACACATCTAACCAAGAAGGTGAAAGATCTCTACAAGAAGAACTACAAAACACTTATGAAAGAAATTGCAGATGACACAAAGGGGAAAACATTCCATACTCATGGATTAGAAGAATCAATATTGTTAAGTGGTCATACTGCCCAAAGCAATCTATAGATTCAATGCTACTCCTATCAAATGACCAGTGTCATTTTTCGCAGAATTAGGAAAAAAAAAAAAGTCAAAATTTATGTGGAACAACAACAACAAAAAGCCTAAATAGCTGAAGCAATCCTAGGTGAAAAGAACAAAGCTGGAAGCATTACATTACCCAACTTCAAAGTATACAAGGCTACAGTAACAAAAACTGCATGGTACTGGTAAAAAACACAGACGAATGGAACAGAATAGATAATTCAGAAATAAAGCAGCACACATAGAAAGAAATGATCTTTGACAAAGTTGACAAAAATAAGCAATGGGGAACAGACTCCCTATTCAATAAATGGTACTGGGAAAACTGGCTAACCATACACAGAAGAATTAAACTGAACTCCTACATGTCACCATATACAAAAATTAACTGAAAATGGATTGAAGACCTAAATGTAAGACCTCAAACTATAAAAATCCCAGAAGAAAACATAGGAAATACCCTTCTGGACTTCATCCTTGGCAAAAAATTTATGACCAAGTCCTTAAAAGTAACTGCAGCAGAAATAAAAGTTGACAAGTTGGACCTAATTAAACCAAAGAGCTTCTATACAGCAAAAGAAACTATTAACAAAGTAAACAGACACCTTACATAATGGGTAAAAATATCTGCAAACTATGCATCTGACAAAGGTCTACTATCCAGAGTCTCTAAGGAAGTTAAACAAAACAAGCAAAACACAAATAACCTCATCAAAAAGTGGGCAAAGTACACGAACAGACACTTCTCAAAAGAAAACACAGAAGCAACCAATAAACATATGAAAAAAATGCCTAACATCACTAATCATTAGAGAAATGCAAATCAAAACCACAATGAGATAGTATCTCACACCAGTCAGAATGGCTATTATTTAAAAAATAAAATAAAACAGATGCTGGCAAGCCTGGGAAGAAAAGGGAACACTTACACATTTCTGGCTGAAATGTAAATTAGTTCACCCACTGTGGAAAGCAGTTTGGAGATTTCTCAAAGAAGTAAAAACAGAACTACCATTCCACCCAGCAATCCCATTAGTGGTATATACTCAAAGGAAAAGAAATTGTTCTACCAAAAAGGCACATGCACTCATATGTGCATCACAGCACTATTCACAATAGCAAAGACCTAGAACCAACCTAGGTGTCCATCAATGGTGGACTGGATAAATAAAATGTGGTACATAGACACTGATATGATTTGGCCGTGTCCCTACCCAAATCTCACCTTGAATTGTAGTTCCCATAATTCCCATGTGTCATGGGAGGGACCTGGTTGCAGGTAATTGAATCATGGGGACAGGTCTTTCCTGTGCTGTTCTGATAGTGAATAAGTCTCATGAGATCTAATGGTTTTATAAAGGGCAATTCCCCTGCACACGCTCTCTTGCCTGCCGCCATCCCTTTGCTCTTCCTTCGTCTTCTGCCATGATGGTGAGGCCTCCCCAGCTATGTGGAACTGTGAGTCAATTAAAACTCTTTCCTTCATAAATTACCCAGTCTCAGGTATGTCTTTCTTAGTAGCATGAGAACAGACTAATACAGACACCATGTAGCTATAAAAAAAAAGACATTGTGTCCTTTGCAGCAACATGGATGCAGCTGGAGACCATTATCCTTGGCGAATCAATGCAGAAACAGAAAACCAAACATCACATGTTCTCACTTAACAGTGAGAATTAAATCTTGCGTACACACAGATATAGACGAGAACAACAGACAATGGGGACTCCAAAAAGAAGGTGGGCAGGAGGAGGGCAAGGGCTGAAAAAATTCCTATTGGGTACAATGTTAACTGTCTGGGTGATGGGATCAACAGAAGTCCAAGCCTCAATATCACATAATACACCCTTGTTACGAACCTGCACAAGTACCCCATGAAACTAAGATTAAAAAAATGGAAATTAAAACAAAAAAATTGGTCAGGGAATGGTTAGAAACACTCACTCTTTCTTGAAAGTACTCATTTCTTCTATATCATTTAACTCTGTATAGAATTCTATATAGATAATTACTTTCTTTCATGTTTAAAATAAATTATTCTGACCTGGTATATGGCTCATACCTATAATCCCAACACTTTGGGAAACCAAGGCAGGGGTATCACTTGAGGCCAGGAGTTCAAGACCAGCCTGGACAGCAAAGAAAAACCCCCATCTCTACAAAAATAAAAAAAAAATTATCTAGGCATGGTGATATGTGCCTGTAGCCCCAGCTTCTTGAGAGGCTGAGGCAAGAGGATTGCTTGAGCCCAGGAGTTCTAGGCTGCAGTGAGCTATGATGGTATCGCTGCACTCCAGCATAGGCAACAGAACAAGACTCTATCTCTAAAAATAATAGAAAAATAATAATAGAACAAATTATTCTACTTATTTTAGCCTCTGTTATTGTTTCTTTAAAATTAATGTTTTGTTCTGTTAATAGCCACCTGTTTTTTCTGGTCATTTAAAAAAATTTGTTTTTGGTACTGTAGAATATCACTACCATGTGTCGAGACATAGATACGACTTTTAAATTATTTTAATGTTTAATAGCACTTTATGTCCCTATTATCACTAACCTAAACAAGATGTAACATTTTCTAATTTCATTAACTCATAGTAGTTTTTCAGCCTTACACTTTTTAAAAATAATTTTCTGAATCATTAGTAATAATTATTCCAGATTACCTGTAAATTCTTATGACTAAGAACCAGTATATAACTGAATACTGTGGTATATTTAATAGATATACTTTTAATATTTAGCTTTAATTACCAATTATGCAAAAATGACCTTTTAAATTTTCTATTTGCATATTCGTTCTAGAAGAAATTTCACAAGTATGATAAAAACCACAACATCAGTATTGCTATAAAATCGCTTAAAATTATATGTTCTTTCAAAATAAGATGTGTGTTCTTTTGCTAAAATCTTCAAAAATCAATAAAGCAAACTTAGGAAAAATAACTGGATGACCATTATTAGATGAAACATACCATCAGGAACTGTCAAAAGATCTAAACAATATTCCCTTCATGTATAAACTTCAATCCAGAAAAAAAATCTATTTATTATTCATTATTAGAGAGCCGCTAATAATTTGATAGATTGACAAATAATTTTCCTTGCTATTACTCAGAGCTATAATTTCACAATAAATTATACTATTTTACGTTAATCTTTGGTTTACAGTCAGAATCCTTCATTACTTTATTTCATTCATTGCTTCCCTTATTAACAATTTTGATAACTCCATTATTTTTACATAATTTGTCAAAAAAGGAAGGCTACTATTGCTATAAAACATTAAGACCAAAAAGAGGAACTATATCTCAAAACTCTGTTTCATAAGGAATAGAAAAGGCTTTCATGAAGACAGCTGCATTGCACTTCAGTTTCGAGTTTTGATGAGGCTATAGGGCTACCAGGAACCTTGTATCTTTAGCCATACAGTCATCTTATTTGGTTCTCAGGTTATACGGAAGCCCTAGGTTTTGGAAAATAACTCATCATTTTAAAAAGTATATCCTCGACTCAAGTGACCCAACATACTGGATGCACCCGCCAATCATATTTACTAGGAGACATGATCTGACTGAATTAGCTCCTCATACTTTTTTTAAAAAATGGCAAATAGTTATGCTTAGCCATCTCAGATTTGTTAGAATCATTAATGTCCAGC